>NC_047090.1:76458731-77083731 GCF_902459505.1 Geotrypetes seraphini | reverse complement strand
GATGCCTATGAGCTCTCACCTAGGAAACAACTTCTAGAGAGGCTGCCATCGAGTATAGCTCCTGAAAGTAATGCTAGACTGTGGGGCTCGGTTAAGCCAGGATCTCTTAAGATCTGCTTCCTGAGCTTCTGTTTGTGTGGCTTGGGAAGAAAAACATGGTGCTGTGCCATGTCAAAGTGAACTCCCATATATTCTAAGAACCAAGTCAGCTGACGATGACTCTTTTGGAAGTTGACTATCCAACCCAGGCTCTGGAAAAGGTTCACCACCTGCTGTACCGCATGCTTACCTTCCTTTTGTAAGGGGGCTCTTATCAGCCAATTGTCCAGGTAAGGATGCACCTGGACACTCACCCTGCGCAGGTGGGCTGCTACATCCACCATCACCTTGGTAAAGGTGTGGGGAGCCATGACCAATCTGAAAGAGAACACTACAAACTGAAAATGTTGTTACAGAATGTGGAATCTTAGATATTTCCTGTGATCTGGAAACATGGGGATGTGAAGTCTGCAGCCAGGTTGACCGAAGAACCAGCTGTGCCGAGCCCCGAAAGTAATGGGGGCCGCCCCGCTGTGCTAGCTGAGTGTCTGATCACCTGCTTCTGTGGGGAGAAAGCAAAGCCGGTCACTACAGCTTCCCCCCAGCTGAATGCTCTAAAAGAGATAAATTTGCACAATCCTGGCATGAATTCACATGAGGAGATCCTAAGGACTCCATCCTAGCAGTTTTCCAGGCAAAATTCAAAGTTTTGAAGAAGGGAGAAGAAAAAATGATTGCTAAAAATCCAAGATTGCCATGGCACCAAAATCGCACCAAAAAACGCAATATTGCTCACACTTCCCAAAGTCCAAAAATGGTGATTTTAGGATTTTTCAGGAGGGGGAACACAAGGGAACATTCACCTCTGGAACATAATTTCCTGGAGTCGAGACCCCTCCATTGTTCTGCACTTTATGCAGAGGGGTGAAGAGACACAACTTGCCTTATAAGCCTACACCTGAGAAAAACAGGCCCTTTGAAAATGGTGACATTCCCTCAACCATGCACTACAGACCAAGCTGGGATCACAAGTTAATACCTGCTTTATATCCCTTGTAGTAACCTGGAGACCTAAATCCAAAGACCATGACTGTGCCAAAGGTTCGAAGTCAGTAATAGGAATAAGCTCTAGTAAGGACATGTGTATATCAGCCACTGACTCTACAGAAGACAGATCCTGTGAGAATAAAGCCTCCACTTTACCCAATGTCCCCATAAAAAGATCTTGAGACTGAAGTGCCCTGACATAGTGGCATAGTTGGCAGTATGCAAACTTATCCCACTGCGCTATCTCATAAGTCTCTTGTAGAGTTTCAAACGAAAGCATCTGACTATCTGCTGCACATACCCGATGTAAATATTGCAAACCTCCAGCTTACAAACAGTAAAAAAAAATCCCACCATATCCATGCCAGGAGGAAAGGCTGGATTTCACACAATAGGCAAAAGATTGCTTCCCTGATACTACTGATATTTCAATGGGCATAAGAGTACTGAGCCTTTTAAAAAAATGCAGAAGCTCTCTTAATCTAGCCTTAAGCACATAGTTTAAATGGAGTGGGTGAAAAATAGCCCAAAGGATAAAGGAATATAGTTTTCCAGTTCCAAAATCCAGACCTTAATACAACACAATAGGCAAGCATGATTATATTTGTGCATTATCAGGCAACTCCAAACCACCACTCTTCCAAGTCCCATATAAGCAAGAAAACTGTAATTTCAGCTTCTTCTCCCTCACAAGAATCTAGTTATTAGAGGCTGAAATTTCTTAAGACCTTTTTTGAAAAGCCACAGTGGTGTAGGGGTGATTCCTGCCTCACACCTAAGGTTAGGCCTCACTCATGTCAAGCAAGCCTGAACCATCTTCTGCATGAACAATTTCTGCCTGATGCATTCTAGATGTGTTTACAAGAACTGTGTGTTTCAGTCAAGGACAAGGAGGCCACCCTAACTTGTCTAGCTTCTCTGTGAAACCTGGAGGAGTTATAAACTATGTTATGATCTGTGTTCTGTGCTTATCATCTATGGCGCCGTCCAAGGCCCCTGCACAAGAAAAGACTATTCATTCTTGCTGTTCTGCTTGGATTGGTCCTGGAGGGTCATCTGACACAACCTAAGGAAAAAGGTGTTTGTGAGGATTTAGACTATGTTTGGATGTGAGGGAGCTCGAATCTAAACTTAGGTTTCTCTTTCTGGCTAATATATATCACAGCTTTTCCAGTGACAAACAGACTTGTCTGACCAGAAGAAGTTCTATCATCTGCTACGCTGAGGAAACAGAAGAATTCCATCTCCTGGATCTGCTGAGGCATAATCTAAAGGGTGAGAAAAGGAATTATCTCTTCTTTCAGCTGGGCTAGATAGAATTGTATTGGTTATGGATAAGCTATAATAGATTGATGCTATTATCAGGATTTAGTATTGTAAGGATTTATACCTTGTGTGTAAGAATTAGTCATATTTACTAATTTACTTAGTGATTACTGTGTAATAATTGTGTGCTGAAATATATGTATGTATTCAGTTATATTGTGAACAATAATTAGTTATTATTTACTGCTGGCTTGTGAATTATATTTTTATATCTATAATAAAATATTTCATATAGCTTTGGTCTCTGTATTTGTATAAGTTGGCATAAATCCGAATCCTTGGGTGCAGTTATGAGATATCCTAGAAACGAGATAAGCATGTGACTTGTTTATGTTGCACGAATTAGTTACTCATTAACAGGGCCGCCATCAGAAATTTCTGGGCCCCTTACTGAGCAATCCTATTGGGCCCCCCCCCCCCGCACCCTTTCCCCCCCCCCCCGCCCCCCCTTCTTCCATGGGCCGAATACACACATACTTTTCTCTGTCGCCGCACTCTTTGACCAAAATATTTGTAAGCCTGCAACCACGTCAAGGTAGACTCTTTCAGCAGGGCCCTAACCTAACCTAAACTAATCTATACCCATCTATTCTAAACTAACATATGTCTAATACTGAACTAATAATAAACTAACAAACATCTGTATAATAAATAACTACTAAATAATAGTGCTAGTAGCTATAATTCACTTTTGAATGTAAAATCTCAGTTATCTTTTGACCTTTGTAGGCCAGAAGTAGATCACAATTGCACAATATTTTTTGTAACAAGTATTAAATGTGTTTTTATAAATACTGTAAGCTTAATAAATATATCAGAAAAAACTACACATCTGAGCGCATATCTGAACATACACATCTGTATGATCCCATCCTCCTCAGCTTGCCTATAGCTGCATCATGCATGTTAAAAATGTATGATATGTTGATATGTGCACCTTCCTTCCTTCCCATCCATCCTCTTCAGCCTGTCCTTACACATCCACAGCTGCATGTTAATGATGATGTATATGTTATGATGATAAATAAGTGCATATGAGCACTTCATTAACATGCAGCTATGGATGAATATAAAAAAGAAACAATATTCTGTACAATTGTCAATTTATAAATCAGCGTCTTCTCCCCACTCTCTCTTCCCCATTTCCCTTCAGCGTCCTCAGTCCACTCTCTCTCCACTTTCCTTCAGCGCACGCACATAAAAACAAACAAGTAATTTATATCATTTTCATTCTATTCATTCATAGAAATTAAAGTCTAAATAATGCCAGTTATTTTACAAAAATAATTCCCTGCACAGTCAAGCTTGCAAGGATTACTAGATGTCTTTCAGCAGCTCCCCTCCCTCCCCCTTACCTTTGTGGCCAAGTCAAAATGATCTACCAACAATAAAATTTTAAAAACACAAAGCACGCTGTACGCAGAGAAAATGTTAATTATCATTTATATTCCGCGGGTTTTCAAAGAGGTCAAGGCAGATGACTTTATGCAATGTCTCCTCAATAACAACTATACAAAAATAGACAAATTTTCCCCTTCCCTTTTTACTAAAACGCGATAGTGGTTTTTAACGCAGGGAGCTGCGCTGAATGTCCCACGCTGTTCTCAACGCTCATAGGCTCCCTGCGTTAAAAAACGCTATTGTGGTTTAGTAAAAGGGGGCCATAGTGCAAAATATATACAGCATATATAAATTCTCAAAGCAGACACATTTTCATCACTAAATTGAAAATAAAATCATTTTTCCTACCTTTGGTAATTTCATCAGTCTCTGGTTGCACTTCCTCTCCTCCAGACCTCATTCCCTCCCCAAACTTTTTCTTTGTTTCACCCTGCCCCTTCTTTCTTTTTCTCTCTCTCCATACCCCCTTTCTTTCTGTATGTCTGTTTTTCTCTCTCTCTCACCCTGCCCCCTTCTTTCTTTCTCTCTCCACACCCTCTTTCGTTCTGTATGTCTGTCTTTCTCTCTCTCTCCGTGCCCCATTTTTCTTTGTTTCACCCTGCCCCCTTTCTTTCTGGCTTCCTGTCCCCCCCTTTCTTTCTTTCTCCCTGCCCTCCCCTATGCCACCACCATTGGGAAAATGCTGCCACTGCCACTGGGGAATAGGCTGCCACTGCCGCCATCGGGAACAGGCCGGCGCCGAGTTTGCCCTGCTTCTCTTCCCCGCGGGGCCGACCAACTCTCGCCACCCGACGTCAATTCTAACGTCGGAGAGGACATTCTAGGCCATCCAGGCAGCGATTGGCTGGCCCAGAACGTCCTCTCCGACGTCAGAATTGACGCGAGTGGCGAGAGTTGGTCGGCCCCAAAGGGAAAAGCAGGGAGAACTCGGCGCCGGCCTGTTCCCGATGGCAGCGGTGGCACTCAAGTGGCTAAAGAGCCGCAGTTTGCCGTCCTAGGGAGAACATTGGAGGGTGGCCAGCTGTGCACCCCCTTGGGACATAAACCCGAGGCGGGGCAGGGTGGACCACCCCCCCCCACCCTGGTATGCCACTATCTGTACCTCACTCCCTCCCTATGACCAAAAATTCTCCTTTCTTCTATTCCCCGTGTACACTATCATCTCTTTCCCTCCCTTCCTCTCTCCCAAGTTGATGCCTTCTGTGCCAAAAACCCATTCCCTCTCCCACCTCAGCATCTCTTTCCCTCCCTTCCTCTCTCCCAAGTCCATGCCTTCTGTGTCCAAAAACCCATTCCCTCCCCCACCTGAGCATCTCTTTCCCTCCCTTCCTCTCTCCCAAGTCCATGCCTTCTGTGTCCAAAAACCTATTCCCTCCCCCACCTCAGCATCTCTTTCCCTCCCTTCCTCTCTCCCAAGTCCATGCCTTCTGTGTCCAAAAACCCATTCCCTCCCCCACCTCAGCATCTCTTTCCCTCCCTTCCTCTCTCCCAAGTCCATGCCTTCTGTGTCCAAAAACCTATTCCCTCCCCCACCTCAGCATCTCTTTCCCTCCCTTCCTCTCTCCCAAGTCCATGCCTTCTGTGTCCAAAAACCCATTCCCTCCCCCACCTCAGCATCTCTTTCCCTCCCTTCCTCTCTCCCAAGTCCATGCCTTCTGTGTCCAAAAACCCATTCCCTCCCCCACCTCAGCATATCTTTCCCTCCCTTCCTCTCTCCCAAGTCCATGCCTTGTGTCCAAAACGCACTCCCTCCCCCCTTTTGTGTTCCGCGTTTGCCTCCCAGCCCATCTTTGCAATTTTCTCAGCAAAACGGAGCTCGAGCCGCGAGGCTTGTCTTCTGTTTCCTGCCTGCCCTATCGCGCACAAATAGCCGACCGGAAGTATTCTCCGACATCAGCGCTGACGTCGGAGGAGAGGCTTTGCTTAAGCCCTCCCTCCGACGTCAGCGCTGACATCGGGGAACACTTCCGATCAGCTATATGTGAGCGGCAGGGCAGGTAGGAATAGAAGACGAGCCTCGCGGCTCGAGATGTATTGAACTCCGCGGGTTCACCGTCCAGCTCTCTCCTGTGCACCTGGGGCGGCTCGCCCCCTCCCTAGACTGTGGCCTAGGACCCTGGGGGAGCCCGGGCCCCCTGTCAGCTCCGGGCCCCTGACTGCAGGACTGGTAGTACTGCCCTGATGGCGGCCCTGCTCATTAATCTGCCTACAGTGACAAAACTTGAAGGACATAAAGCCATTTAGGGAAGAGTGTCATCTTGTATACAGTAGATTAAGTTTCCCTAAGAAAGATAATGGGAGATTAGATCAGGCCTCTAATCATTGTTTAGTGAGCTTAACAATGGGGGAACATTCAAAGCATATAATACCCAAGGACCACTAGGCAAATAGATTCCCAGATACGTAAAACTAGTCTGAGTCCATCTGAGTGGAAAGATACCTGCCCACTGACACAATGAAGGATCTGTTGCCAAGGTTTCTGATTTATGCTGTTGGGGGTGGGAGGAAAGGTATTAGAGGGAGGGTTGGGCAAAGGGGGAGAGAGAGGTCCTAATTTGGTTCTTTAGATACAAGTTCTATGCTATTATCTGTCAATGGTGTTCTCAAGCTATGATAGGAGAAATGTGGGTTCATCCCAGACTGGCGAACAAATTTACACCACTGTTAATACCACCTGTACCACTATGAATGTGGTAGATATTATTCAATACCTGTGCAATAAAATCTATGTGGGACATACTAGCAAGTCTATTAAAGTACGTCTCACTGAGCACAAGTCTAGGGTAAATACTGATATTGCCCCGATCGTGGAGCATTGGAAATGGATGGGGCATACAATATCTGATATCAAGTGGATAGTAATAGATAAAATTTCTGTTGGAAGGGAGGGTGGCAATCATTTGAAAGCTTTAAATGTAAAAGAGCAAAAATGGATTTTTGTCTTAAATGCCCTAGACTGGAGGGACTTAATAAAGAGATAGACTGGATGTCTCTGATATAGTTCCAGTTTTTCATCTTTTTTCAATTCTTTTTCATACTTTTTTAATACAGTTTTTATGTGGAGCCTAGCATTTAAGATGTTTTGATGATGTTTTTTTAATATCTTTGCTGCTATTGGTCCCTTACTTCTGCCTTTTGCTTGGCGTGATTGCGGGAAACAGCTGTTTGTTTAGTTCAAATTACCGGATGGACGTCAGATGCCGCAACTCTGAATGGAATTCAATGGAGTGCGACATGAGAGTTGCCTGCTGTAAGTGATTTATTCTTCCTGGCTGGCGGTAAAATTTATTTTAAATAATTATATATTTTCTCTACAAATCTTTTTCTCATGTAGTCGTTTGCCTGTTTGTAAGAGTTCACATCATTAGTGCAAATTTTGTGCTATAGGTTTTTTTTTAATGCAAATGAGATCTGAAAACATTTTTTGTGCTTTTAGAATCTCATGCTGGGAGCCTTGATCCTGATGAAAACTTTGAAACATGGCATGTCGGTGGAGGCGCTCCCGTAGTGTACTTTAAGATAAGTTCTTTATATATATAAATAATTTTTGGGAGAACAAATATTGATCATCCCTGAGTTTGCACAATATTCTATATTTATTATTGCTAAGTTTGCACAAATATTGCTAAGTTTGCACTATCGGCCTCTTTTACAAAGCTGCGCGGCAACGGCCCCGAAGCCCTTTAAATCTCTATGAGCTTTGGGGCCATTAGCACAGAGCGGCCGCTAGCACAGCTTTGTAAGAGGCCGTATATATATAAGAAGAAAAAATGAAGTAAAAATGCAAAAAAAAAAAAGAATCAATTGAAGAAAAATGGCTCATACTATCTTTATATGAACTTTATCCAAAGGAAAGTGAGCCCTCTCAGGATTCTACACACAATAAAAAAAATATTTATTTGATTGAAAAGACTGTATTTATTATATTTATATTTTAACATAGTGATTTATATTCTGGGTAGATGGTGAGTTCTATGGACAGCTGTACATCCCGAGATGAAATTTAGCACGTTTGAATGAAAAATAAAATCATTGTGAGCAGACGTGTCTTTGATAGATGGGTATCTACAAGAATCAAGATCACCAAAGATTCAGGAACATCCAAAACATGAAACTGTAACATGCTGAATTAATGGAAGACGATCTAAAATTCATATCCTCCAATAATAAATTGAAAACTGCTGAAGCACAAAAATTGTGAACTTATGAAGAAAACAGAAAAAAAAAGATATCAAAATGAATTATTTAGAGAAAACCCCAAACAGTTCTACAGGAAACTAAGAACAGCAGTACAGTGAAAATACCACCAAGTAAAGCTGAATTAGAAATGTGAAGTGATGTGAAGTAACAAAAAAGAGCTGGAAAAAGGTTAAAAAGATCCCCAGATTGGAAGAATTCTGGCCCAGATGGAGTGACCATCTTTCACTACGGCATGGCAAACTACAAAAATCAATTCATCAGGGAGCCACATTAGTTAACAGAAAGAAAGCTTCCATTTTTAAAAGGGAGATAAAGAAATCTTCTCAAACATTATAGACCAATAATTTGTCTGCACAGAATCTATTGCTACTACTACTAATTTATATAGCACTACTAGATGTTTTCAGTGCTGTACACATTATATGCAGGTACTTTCTCTGTCCCTAATGGGCTCACAATTTAAGTTTTTGTACCTGGGACAATGGAGAGTTAAGCAACTTGTATTGCTGTCCATTGCAATAGATGCCAACAGAATATATGATTAACAGAGTAAAAGAGGGAGCATATTGAACAAAAGATCAGCTCTTGTAACATAAAGCTATCATGGCTAGGGCAAAGAAGAAAGCTCAGTGTAGCATGGATTGATAAGAAATCATTTGATAGTGTCCCACACTCTTTGATAGTATAGTGCCTTGAAATGTACAAAATAAATGCCGACTTGATCAAGTACATTTACTTCACCTTGAAAATGTGGTAAACCACATTCCATCTACACTATGGGCTCCTTTTATAAAGCTGCGCTAGCGGTTTTAATTGCCGTGCGCACTAGACGCTAACGCCAGCATTGAGCTGGCGTCAGTTCTAGCCGCGTAGCGTGGGTTTAGCATATGCTAAAAATGCTATTGCAGCTTAGTAAAAGGATCCCTATGTCATTCCTAATATCAGGATACTGCTGAAGAACAGTGGTCTGTTTTCCCAAGATTAGAGAAGCAGTAGCAGATGAAATAGTACTTAAATTTCCAAGGCAGCTGATCCAGCAGTGGGCTAATGCCACTATAGCTTTCCTCTTCCCCATCCAGACAAATAATTTCCTGTTCCTGATTCCTTAGGACTCCTAAGGGGTATATTCAAAAGAATAGATATACCTCTCTGACATGCACCTACAGGCATGCAACCCAAGGGCTGTGTTCTGTGGATGAAGATGGACCTTCAAAGACCATGACCAATGTTGTCATTGCAGCAGTGGTGACCACAGCAATGCCTGTTTGATAGTTAGAGGGTCTCGGACTCTTAGGCAACAATAAATCTCCTTTGAGTATACTTCTTAACTCTCTGGGTTATGGATTTATTCTTAATTCTAGAACTGGTAAAGCCCCAGAGATAACATCACAATAGCTGTTTCTAGATGACCTGAAGCTCTATGGTTCCAGTGGTCAACATTTGGAGGAGCAACCCGTTTAATGAAAAGCTTTTAAGATGACATCAGTATGTTTTTTGACAAGGATAAATGTGCTAAGGCAACTTTCCTAGGAAGGAAATTAAGCTAAACGGAAACATTTCTTTGACTGATGGTTACGCCATCAAAAGAACTTGGTTATATAAATATCTGCGAGTCGAAGGAGCAACAATCCAGCATAAAGTACTGAAAGAAAAGCCTAGCAAGAGTATTACAGAAGATTAAAATTGATAATGAAAAGTGTTCTAACATACAAGTCATCAACCAGCTTGCAATGTCTGTACTTTTGTATAGCACTGGAATTATAATTGTGGACTGGCCTCTTAAATATCTTGAAAAACTGGATGCATGAACAAGAACATTCCTCCACACATGAGGTAGTCTATAAGTATATGCTGAGACTGTATATTTCTAGATCTGAAGGAAGAATGGGCCTTGTAAAAATAGATGATACATATAGAGCTACCATCACAGGCTTCCAGGCTTATTTACTAGCATCAACATATCCAAATACACAAAAAAAGTGTTTTACTAAGAGATCAAGTGTCCGGAATCTAGTTCCATCATTAAGGTTGGATAGACATTCCAATGAGAAGGAATGAGTGAGAATCCACATGTTAAGTATATGAATAGAACCAACAGAATATTCATAGCAGGAGAAAAAGCAGTAGCTTAGCAAGCAAGAAAAATACAAATACAGTGGGAAATAAAGTATTACTTGAGGAACTATATGTGGATCAAACCTGGAAACATGAATGGTTAAGAGGAGAACTGAAAGCAAAGGATAAGAGATGATAGTTGCAGCTCAGTATAGCAGATTATGGAAGAGATAGCTCAGAGCAAACAGACATTTGTAGATTCTGTTAGAGTGAGCTGAAAATGGTTACTCATTTTGTAGCTGGCTGTGAAGTGCTGATAGCAGAATTTTTTTTTATAGAGACGAAGACACAAGCTGGCATGTCTCTTCCATTGGAAACTATAAACACTACAACATCACGGTACTGGAAAAACATTTGGATCATGACCCTATGAGAACTGTGAAAAATGAAGAGGTTATGATAACCTGAGAAATCCCCATCCTGACCAATACAATGCTGGATGCAAGAAAACTAGACATAACGTTAAAAGAAGAAGAAAAAAAAAAAAGACCAGAATGGAATTAATCATAGAGGTGTCAGTTCTAAGTGATTACCCTGTGATTCACACGGAGCAACAGAAGATCCTCGAGTACCAAGAAATATAGTCTGAAACCAAGAAAATGCAGAAGAAAGAGACAGACATATTTTCCATCATTTTGGGTGCCACAGAGTTTATCAAAAAGAATTTCCCAGAACACCTGGATAGGTAGTCTGTACATGTTATATCTTATGAATTCTAGAAGGAAACTTTCTTTCGCAGGATACATGTTCTACAATGAGCATTAGCAGTAAATAATTAGAGACTTACAGTAGATCATTCTACACATTCCCTGGCTTAGGAGTGACATTCATTCCTGTTATTGAACGCATGTGCAAAACTAACCCATTCAGAAAAATTGTTCCTGAGAGAATACAGTATGGGGCAATTTTCAAATATATTTAACTGCAATGTGAATGGGCACTTTTAATTGCAAACTTTCCTTTTAAATAAATGCCTAGGGAAAATCTAGAGATTTGCACTTTTATTTCAAAGCATTTATTATCCATTTTATCTGGAATTCAAGGAACAAGTACAATGACATACACAAAAAACAACAACCCCCAAATACAAATGACAGATACTTTGCTGCAGGAACTTTTTCTCTTCAGAAATGTATAGATTTTGGGCCACTATAGTTCCTTGGCAAAAATCCCTCTAGCATACCTTACATTATAGGGGGATAGTGAAAGCAAGCAAGAGTCAGTGGCTAATGTGTATATTCAGTGTTGCTGATACATACATCAGCACTGAATATATGTATTACTTTAAATGTTGGTGTTTAAATCATGCTGCTCATTGCTGTCACTGAAAATCGTGCCCCCCCCCCCATGTGTGTAGTTTTGAGAAAGCAAAAATATTTGAGACTTAATTATAAAGAACAGAAATGGATCTTCTATTTGAATACTGTTATGCCGCATGGGCTGAATGGTGAACTTGAGTGAGCTACTTTAGTGTGAATAGCAGCTGTGGGAGGTTGGGTCTGCGATAGGAGGGTTTGAAGCATGTGACTAAATGTCACGGCCATGTTCTCTGTTTTAAGTGAGTAGATGCAAGAGCTATGGTGAGGGCGGGGTAAAGGTAAATTAATATAAGTTTGAAGGTACTGTGAGGGTTATAAACATTGGGGTAATAGGGCTAGATTCACTAAGCTTACCTTTGATGGGCGATCTAAGGCTGAGTCTTCCTGGGCGATCGATTCAGCAAGCCTCCTCATGCAAATTAATGCAATCGGAGGCATGCTCCACAGCGAATGAATGGATTGTTGCAGAGTGATCCCGACGCATGCGTAGACCATCTTCTTTTCCTGTAGATGGTCTGCGCATGTGTTTGTTCTCAACACAAGCATGGGAGGGAGGGGGGGATCGAGTTGTACAGTCTTCTACTGTAAGGCCGTATTGATAATAATGCTGGGAGTGGAGGTTTTTAAAATAGAGGCACACTTGGAGGAGCACAAGGAAGCCCTATGGTAAGGAAGGGCTGACACAGAAGAGTACACTCCAGCCCTTGTCTTCCTCCCTGTCCCATGAACACAAGTTGGTTGCCCTAGAGCGGTCGCACGACTCTTCTCATGCTAGGGAATGGGGAAATGCCAGGTCAGGGCGTCGTTAACACCATACGCTGAGATCAGCCGGGGCTGGGGGCGAGAAGTGCAACCCCGCTTTTATCCTGCGGGTTAAAAACACGGGCTCACAGAGAGGCATGGCAGAAGAGAGCAGAGGGGAGAGCGGCAAAGAGCAGGGCAGCATGGCAGAATAGGGCAGAGAGGTAGGGCGGAAGAGAGCAGGACGGCATGGTGGAATAGAGCAGGCAGAGAGCAGGACAGTCGGAAGAACATGAGCGACTGGTCCCCAGCAGTCACTTTTTTTGATTGACCAGCCCAGTCGGTGTTCCTGATTTTTTTTAGTGAATCACTTCCTTCCTACATTTGCATGCCATTCCCTATCATTTCCATGCGCAGATCGAATCGGGCAGGAATCGGATTGGGAATAAGGTTAGTGAATCGGGCTGGGGTCGCAAAGTGATCGCAAATCGATTGATACACGATCGGTTTGCTTAGTGAATCTAGCCCATAGTGTCCAAAGTTCTAAAGGTGAAAAAACAGTGCGACAAGGCGGTGGCTGCTGCCAGAAGAATCCTGGGCTGTATAAAGAGAGGTGTAACCAATAGAAGAAAGGTGTTGATAATAATAATAATAATAATAACAGCTTATATACCGCAATACCGTGAAGTTCTATGCGGTTTACAAAGATTAAGCAAAGGTACAAATTGATTGACTTTAAGAGGAGAGGAAGAAAGAGGGTTAATAGGACAGGAAATCCATTTTTGAGGAGAGAGTGATCAATAGAACAAGTTAATCGCTATAGAGGGGAGAGAGAAGAGAGGATCAGTTGTCTAGATGCCCCTGTACAAGTCATTGGTGAAGCCCCACTTGGAGCATTGTGTTCAGTTTTGGAGACCGTATCTGGTGAAGGACATAAGAAGACTTGAAGCGGTCCAGAGGAGGGTGATGAAAATGATAGGAGAGACTTGAAGCCCTGAATATGTATACCCTAGAGCAGTGGTTCTCAACCCTATCAGTTGGGTTTTCAGGATATCCCTAATGAATATGCATGAGAGAGATTTGCATATAATGGAGGAGACAGGCATGCAAATATGTCTTATGCTTATTCATTAGGGATATCTCGAAAACCCAACTGGCTGGGGGTCCCTCAGGACCACTGCCCTAGAGGAAAGGAGGGACAGAGGAGATATGATTCAGACGTTTAAGTACTTGAAAGGTATTAATGTAGAACAAAATCTTTTCAAGAGAAAGGAAAATAATTTTCAAGAGAGGGCATAATTTGGGGCTCAGGGGTGGGAGACTCAAGAGCAATGTAAGGAAATTCTTCTTTACGGAGAGGGTGGTGGATACCTGGAATGCACTCCCGAGAGAGGTGGTGGAGATGAAAATGGTGATGGAGTTCAAAAAAGCGTGGGATGAACACAAAGGATCTAGAATCAGAAAATAATAGTAAATATTGAAGAATTTTTGTAGTTCAAAAATTTTTATTGAGTTTAGTAGATGAAGTACAATAAATGTTAACAAGGCAAGAAACATGCATGCTGTACGAATGCAAAAATTCACAACCCATCTTAACCATCCCAGCCATTGAAGCCCTCCCCAGCCCGTCCTGAACTGAATGTCCATATATGGGACACAGACCGTGCAAGTCTGGCCAGTACTTACCTTAGTTCCTTCAATATATACCCATTATTTTCTGATTAGAGGTCCTCTGTGTTCATCCTATGCTTGTTTGAACTCTGTCACCGTTTTCTTCTCCACCACCTCCCTCTGGAGCGCATTCCATGCATCAACCACCCTCGTCGTAAAGAAGAATTTCCTAACATTACTGTTGAATCTACCACCCCTCAACCTCAAATTATGCCTTCTGGTTTTTTATCATCTTTGCATACAGCACCTTGTATTCTGCATGAGATGTATTCACTTCAGTTTAATTCAAGACTGACCCTGATATAAATTATTGCAGGCCTTGACAAATTTTTATTAAATATAGGAGATAACCCAAAAACCTAGTAGCCAGCAATTGGGACCACTCTCGCTTCTCTTTCCCCATCCCTCCAATATGCATAGGGAATATATTTTTTTGGGGGGGAAGATCTTTTCCTATTCTGTATCTATGGGCAAAGGAACTTCAGTAAATCAGTTCCATAAGACAGGCCTCAAAAAAGTTTTATTAAACCTAGGAGCCAGCCCTGTGTGTTCCCAGAGGTAAAACTGGTTAATGTAGATGGGTTAAAAAAAAAAAGTTTGGACAAGTTCCTGAAGGAAAAGTTCATAGTCTACTATTGAGACAGTCATGGGGGAAGACTATGCTTGCCCTGGAATTGGTAGCATGGAATATTGCTACTATCTGGGATTTTGCCAAATACTTGTTACCTGAATTGGCCACTGTGGAAACAGAGTACCGAGCTAGATGGACCTTTGGTCTGACCCAGTATGACTATTCTTATGTTGTTATTAGCCAGCAGTTGAGAACATACTCTCTTCTCCTTCTCTACCCATCCAATATTGTCCACAGTGAATATTTGGAGGGGTGGGGGGCAGGGACGAGAGGAGGAGCAGGAATCCTCTCCCAGATGATCAATATCTCTTTTAGAAACTGATTAACAAAAGCCCTTTTTCTGTTTTGTGTGTGGGCAAAAGACAATTTAGTAAATTAGTTCCTTCAGGTGCCTACAAAATGCTAGGAAGTTCTTCTTCACCCAAAGGGTGGTGGACACCTGGAATGCGCTTCCAGAGGGTGTGATAGGACAAAGTACCCTATTGGGTTTCAAGAAGGGATTAGATGATTTCCTGAAGGAAAAGGGGATTGAAGGGTATAGATAGAGAATTACTGTACAGGTCCTGGACCTGATGGGCCGCCACATGAGTGGTCTGCAGGGCGTGATGGACCTCTGGTCTGACCCAGCAGAGGCATTTCTTATGTTCTTAGAATGGGTACAAATGGATCGATTTTATACTCCATCAAAAATTACAAAGCCTAGGGGATATTTGAAATCACAGGGAAATACTTTTAAAACCAATAGGAGGAAATATTTTTTTCACTCAGAGAATAGTTAAGCTCTGGAACACGTTGCCAGAGGTTATGGTAAGAGCAGATAACATAGCTGGTTTTAAGAAAGGTTTGGATAATTTCCTGGAGAAAAAGTCCATAGTCTGTTATTGAGACAGACATGGGGATGCCACTAGATTTTTCACACATATCACCATGGAGTGGATCCCCATCAGTCTCTCTCATACCCCCGAGCCTTCACCCAGTCTCTTTCTCTCTCATATACCTCCCCAGCCTTCACTAAAGTGTACTTCTTTCTCATATACTACCCCACCTTCACCTAGTCTCTTTCATATACCCCAACAACTTTACTTTTTCTCTAATTACCTAAGCTTTTACTCGGTCTCTCTCTCACTTGAACCCCCACCAGCTTTCACTCATCTGTCTGTCTCTCTCTTGTACACACACCTGCCTTTACCCAGTCTCTTTCTTTCATATATCCCCTCTCACCAGCCTTTGCACAATTTCTCTCTTTCATGTACCCACACCAGCCTTCAGGTTTCTTTCTTTCTCATGTTCTCCGCTCTTACCACCTTCAGTCTTACCTCCGCTCTTACCACCTTCACCCTCTGCTTTCAGCCAGTCTTTTTCTCAGAGCCCTTAGCCTATTTCCTTCAACTTGTTGGCTTCAGTTGCAGAAGAAGAAGCATGTTTCCTACTTCCCTATTGAAACTTGGCTCTCTAAGTTTGAGCCGAGCATTTCAGGAACTTTGGATTGGTTTCATGGTTCCAAATCTTGTAAGACTTGAAACCCTAAGAGCACCCTAACTTTCTGAACTACGCTGCTCAAGCTTACAGATAATTTGCAGAGGTAAAGCAAGAAATGTGCTGTTTTTCAGAAGCACTTCAACCATGTGTGGGCATAAAATCCCAGACACTAGGGTTGTCAACCCTGATGTCCTGCAATAATCAATATAGTACATGACTTAAGCATGCATGAAAAGATTCTCCTAATCCAGTAAGAACACAAGCAGTGCACTTGTCATATTCTGCAAAACAGCTCTTTATTATTCCTGCTCCGACTATTCATCTTCAAAAGCACATCCAATTGCACTCAACTTACGCTGTAATTTTACCCTCAATTATGGCCTGGCTATCAAAGGACACGCTGCTCTGCTACACCACAACAATCCTCTTTTTGTAGGGTTCAGCTTCAATTTATGATGCCCTAACAGGATGTTTGCCCTACAGCTCTCATCTAGTTCATTGATCACTCTATTTATGTCCTGCCCTGACTACTAATGTGGGACTACTAATATGATGATATCAATATACACATTTTACTCTACGCTGAGATCCTTCATCACAGGCACTACTGAAGCCATATAGATATTAGCATGGAAAAAGATTGATCAACAAAGGACTCAACAACCAATGGGTCTCAGTAAACTATTGCTCTTTCCATAGTACTACCTGAGTTTAATCCATCAAAAAAACACATCTAAGCTAATGGTACCCCAAAACACCAATCTCCTATAAATGTCATAGCAAAATCTCATGATTCATTGTATCAAAGGTAGAAGATAAGTCCATGGTAATAAGTAAATGGTCGAATATCCTGAATACATCCTAATAGAATTAACCACTGACCAGAAGACAGTATATATGATGTGGAATGGATGAATTCCCAATTGATAATGACTGAGAATTGATCCTTAATCTACAAAATCCTGTGTTTATTC
This sequence comes from Geotrypetes seraphini, assembly GCF_902459505.1. NCBI lineage: Eukaryota > Metazoa > Chordata > Amphibia > Gymnophiona > Dermophiidae > Geotrypetes > Geotrypetes seraphini. Next base: position 77,066,788 of record NC_047090.1, on the reverse strand, counting down.
AAACACCACTCACTCAATCAACATTACCCAAAAAGGTAACTGTGATATGAGGCAATAATTCTTCACATCCACATAATCATTCATTTTCTTTCACGAATGAGAGCATTATTGTCATCTTCAAAAGATTAGGCAATAAGCTGCCCCTCACAGTCTAGTTCACAGCAGCAGCCAATTGCTATAAAAGCCCGTTGTTTTTTTTAATATGTACTGTATACAAAGGATCTGACACATCCTCTTCTAATCTAATGTAATATGATCACTTTTATTTCACTTACCGTAACTAAGATGCGGCTCAAGGCGGATGACAAAAGAATAAAAAATTAGATCAGAATCCCATTAATTACATTATCGCTAAATAAATCAGTGGGCTAAATCAAAAATTGTAAATGTATCCTAACTTCTTAACAAATAATGATAGGATTTCACAAGCCTCTTGAATTTGAAATAACATTTAATCACTCTTATGCTACGTGGCAGTTTGTTCTACCTACGATAGATCTCTTTCTCGTACATAATTTCCAACATTAGATGGTATAGTTAGCATAGCTTCCTGCGACGAGCATAATGGTCTAACAGCTGAATAAAGTGAGTTTATATCACAGAGAAGGTAGGGGCTAAGCCATACAGTATTTTAAAACAAACCTCACTAACTTGAAATGTATTCTTGTTTTAACTGGAAGCTAGTGCAGACCTATTAAAATCGGGGTAGCATGATCAGTATATTTTCCTCCTAAAAATCAGTTTGGCTGCAGCATAGAAACATGATGGCAGATAAAGGCCCCAAATGGCCCATCTAGTCTGCCCATCTGCAGTAACCATTATCTCTTTCTCTCTCCTGTTTAACCTGCAGTCACCACAGCTGTGAATCATGTAAAACTAGCAAAACAATATTTTAGTAGTATAATTGACTCATAATTATTGCTGACAATACTGTTTGTAATTGAGAAAGATCCAAAGTGGGTTAATTCAATGTAAGAGCAAAAATTTAATAGCAGCTTTTCTGACCATATTGTTTACATATTTCTCCAAGCACAGAGTAGAATCTGGTGCCACTCCAAAAATTTTAATGTCCAATTGGAGGAAAATTTCAGAATTAGTGAATTTTATTTAAAGCTGTGACAAACCTATATCATCATCCCCCACACATAAGATGTTGATTTTTTAACCAGGGTTTACGTTTAGATCATTAGATAACATCCATTGACATATACAGTAAAACCTTGGATTGCAAGTAACTTGGTGTTCTGAAAGACAAGCAAAACATTTGATCAAATTTTAACTTGATATACAAGCAATGTCTTGCAATACAAGTACAAACAGTATACACACATCACAACTGAACCGATGGTTCTTCTCTCTCTGACGCTGCAGAAGTGTAGTGACTGTTCTAAATGAGTGAGGTCTTGCAGTACAAGTACGTATAGTATTTTGCATTAAAGTTTTTGGGTTGTGGAACAAATTGTCTGAGTTTCCATTATTTCCTATGGGGAAATTCACTTTGATATACGAGTGCCTTGGATTACAAGCATGCTTCTGGAATGAATTATGCTCGCAAACCAAGGTTTTACTGTATTATCAAACACTTTTGGCAAACACAATAACTAATGGCAGGTAAAGATCCACAGGATACATTCAGTCTGCCCAACAAGATGGCCAGAACCGTACCTAATCAGTAAAGTGAATTAGTCACCAAATAAAGATATATAGAAAACTAATCACTGGTTCCTCAGTTTGCCACACAATGATTGAGTATGGTAGCTGTCCTCATAGGAACTTTATAGCGTGTATAGTTTTCATTATTTTTATACTTTTCTTTTCCTTTTTCCTTTTTCTTACTTTGATATATTCAATAATTTATAACTCTGAGATACTTATGCCTAGTGTATTATCATATTTAGCAAAAGTGGCGAAGATAACAGTCACTTAGCTTTGGTCTGGCTCTGGGTCTAGCTCGATCCCCACCGACGCGTTTCACACTTTCATCAGGGTCGGGGAAGGAGAACGCTGAAAAAAACAACGACATCGGATACATTAAAAAAGAGCTGATAAACTATAAAAGACCCAGTCATTTAAAAAGCAACAAATAGTAACAACTATTAAGCATACCAGAGCAGAATCTTTTCCTAGCCGAACGCTAGATCCATAGTTAAAGAGCCGGAAGTGTAGCCATTACGATTTGAAGGGACTAATAAACTGAAAAAACCCCCGTCACCTGACCCAATTTTGACCTATGAAAGCAGCCGAACCTGAACTAAACAACTGAAGCCAGACTGTCCTGAAGATGTAATCAAATGCTCGCTGTTAACCAATCAGTAGATTGGTTCAATCCATGAGGATATATAGTATTGAGATTATACATCCATCGAAGTTCTTTGATATTTAAACTATGCTCATAATTTCCTCCCTCCCACCCAACACGCACAGTGTCAATGATACGCCACTTGAGATCCGAGATTTTATGTTTCATTAGGGACCAGTGCCGAACTAAAGGGGCTGTTTCATTTCCCGTATTGACACGTGATTTGTGTTCGTTTAATCTCACGTTCATGGGTCTGCTAGTGCGCCCTACATAGATTTTCGGACACGGGCACACGATCATGTAAATAACATGGTCCGTTTTGCAATTGGTACTCGATTTAGCTGTGTATATTTGACCTGTTTGAGGGTGACACCAAGATTCCCCTTCAAGGGCATATTCACACCATTGACATTGGCCGCAACTATAGTGGCCATTGATGATGGAAGAATCAATTTGTTTATAGTGACAATTTGTTTATAACCCCAGATATATCGTACATCAGGCGTACACTAGAGCAAAATATGCTCACAGACCGTTACTTCTTCAATATAAACAAGATTCAGAAGAAATGAAAACAATGGTTTTTGTTCAGCAATTTTCTCACCTGGCTGTCGATATCAAGAGGGTTATTCTCAAACATTGGCACATTATCCAACTGACTATGGGAGCCCAATGTGATCCTCCCATCTTTGCATTTAAACGAGCTAAAAATCTAGGGGAACTCATTGGGCATAGTCACTATAAACAAATTGATTCTTCCATCATCAATGGCCACTATAGTTGCGGCCAATGTCAATGGTGTGAATATGCCCTTGAAGGGGAATCTTGGTGTCACCCTCAAACAGGTCAAATATACACAGCTAAATCGAGTACCAATTGCAAAACGGACCATGTTATTTACATGATCGTGTGCCCGTGTCCGAAAATCTATGTAGGGCGCACTAGCAGACCCATGAACGTGAGATTAAACGAACACAAATCACGTGTCAATACGGGAAATGAAACAGCCCCATTAGTTCGGCACTGGTCCCTAATGAAACATAAAATCTCGGATCTCAAGTGGTGTATCATTGACACTGTGCGTGTTGGGTGGGAGGGAGGAAATTATGAGCATAGTTTAAATATCAAAGAACTTCGATGGATGTATAATCTCAATACTATATATCCTCATGGATTGAACCAATCTACTGATTGGTTAACAGCGAGCATTTGATTACATCTTCAGGACAGTCTGGCTTCAGTTGTTTAGTTCAGGTTCGGCTGCTTTCATAGGTCAAAATTGGGTCAGGTGACGGGGGTTTTTCAGTTTATTAGTCCCTTCAAATCGTAATGGCTACACTTCCGGCTCTTTAACTATGGATCTAGCGTTCGGCTAGGAAAAGATTCTGCTCTGGTATGCTTAATAGTTGTTACTATTTGTTGCTTTTTAAATGACTGGGTCTTTTATAGTTTATCAGCTCTTTTTTAATGTATCCGATGTCGTTGTTTTTTTCAGCGTTCTCCTTCCCCGACCCTGATGAAAGTGTGAAACGCGTCGGTGGGGATCGAGCTAGACCCAGAGCCAGACCAAAGCTAAGTGACTGTTATCTTCGCCACTTTTGCTAAATATGATAATACACTAGGCATAAGTATCTCAGAGTTATAAATTATTGAATATATCAAAGTAAGAAAAAGGAAAAAGGAAAAGAAAAGTATAAAAATAATGAAAACTATACACGCTATAAAGTTCCTATGAGGACAGCTACCATACTCAATCATTGTGTGGCAAACTGAGGAACCAGTGATTAGTTTTCTATATATCTTTATTTGGTGACTAATTCACTTTACTGATTAGTTTTTGAACCTAGGTGCACTATTTTTTGATTTTGAGCATTCAGAACCGTACCTGCCACTATGTGTAGGCCCCAGTTACCCATGCTTAAACACTGGTTGTTAAGTCTCCACCATGCCAAACAAAGGCAGCCAAACATGAAAAAGTTTTGGTTATAATAAAAGTACTTTCCACTGGAAATAAAAGAGAACTATGATCAGCATAGGGAAAGTACATGATATGGAAAGGTCTGAGCACTTGTAATCCAGTCAGAAGTTAAAAAGAACTGAAGAGAGCAAGAGCTCTGCAGTACCCTTTACAACCAGGGGTATCAAATTCATGGCCCAGGGGGTCACATGCGACCCGCCAGGTACTATTTTGAGGCCCTCGGTATGTTTATCATAATCACAAAAGTAAAATAAACAGTTTCTTGATCACATGTCTCTTTAGCTATAAATTACAATATTATTATTAAGACTTAGCCAAAAGGAAAGATTTATAAACTCTAAAGAGTTTTACCTCATGCAAAATTGTCATTTCTTTAATAAGACATTAACTATTTTTTTTCTGAGGCCCTCCAAGTACCTACAAATCCAAAATGTAGCCCTACAAAGGGTTTGGGTTTGAGACCACTGTTCTACAACAGTGGTCTCAAACTCGTGGCCCATGGGCCATATGTGGCCCCCAGGTACTGTTTTGCAGCCCGCAGTCTGGATGCGATGATGGCGTGTTTAATTTCTGGCTGGCTCCCTAACTACACTCATTTTTCCTTCAAAGCCGCGGGCAGCGACGGCTCCTTGCACAATCCACACCTGTGTCAGAAGCCTCTCTGATATCACGGTGAATGGCCCGCGCTGCTCTCGACACTCATAGGAACTCAATGAGTACCAGGAGCAGCGTGGGCCATTCAGCGTGGCTCTCTGCGCTAAAAACCGCTAGCGCGGTTTCGTAGAAAAGAGGGTAAAACAAAGGCTGCTGATACGTCTGACTGCATGATCAAGGCTGATACACGCTTATCCAAGTTGTTCCTTAAATTTGTCATCAATTCAAGTAGAACTGTTTTCATACTGGGGCAAAATCATTCTGAGGATCCTTTTCAAGTGTGGCTATTAGTAGTGTTATTTCAGTGCTGAAGTTTGGCATGTTATTATTCTAATTTTCTTCTGTTAATGCCAACTATCTGTTTGGGTAAATTTATTCCTGACATAATAGACATTGGTATCTGCATTTCCTGCAGATACCATCTACACAATGTCTTATCATCCCAATCTCCTTAACATCCCCCTCAAATCTTCTCTTGCCCTATTCTAACCACCTGTTTCTCCTCCCCATTGATTCCCTAATTCACTATACCCTTTGATTTAAAAAATCTGTCAAACCTTTGCAGGTCAAATTCAACAAATCTTCCGCATGTGAACCTCGTGGAGGGTTCATCTTAGCTGCTATCCTAAATAACTCTCTAGTTTGATTGCACACCCCTCTAATATTCATGCCCCTCATTTCCTTCTCTGGCTTTCCAAATAGCTACCTTATATTCCTTGATATAGTTGATGATTTCCAGACTCCAGGATTTATGTCACCCTCTAGTAAACTGCTGAACATTGATGCTTGAGGACCAGCAATCCTTCATAAAATCAGGGTGCTACCTGTCTCAGTTCCAGTATTTGATACTCCTTCGGTGTCTATACATTACACATTTCTCTTAATGAGACATTTCAAACCCTCTGTGACTCCATCTATCACCTTCAACAACTCCTTCTTCCAATCCAGTATTACATTCCTTCATTACAGTTTTGTAAAACCGTTCCTATCTCCATCATAAGAACATATAAGAACATAAGCAGTGCCTCCGCCGGGTCAGACCATAGGTCCAGCAGTCCGCTCCCGCGGCGGCCCAAACAGGTCACGACCTGTCTGAATCACCAGAAGGGGCCCCCTTGCCACCTTGGTTTCCCATTTAAGTCCTATCTTCCCATCGAAGTCCTAACCCTCCGGTCTTGCACATGCATGACCTGGTTGGGTTTCTATACTTTTTACCTGGATACCTCTCTCAGTATCCCACGATCCCTTTATCCCTCAGGAATCCGTCCAATCCCTGTTTGAATCCCTGTACCGTGGAAGCAGATTCCGATAAAGCCGAACTACTGAATGAATACTTCTGCTCAGTCTTCACCTGTGAGGCACCGGGACACGGTCCCCAGTTGAAGGCAACACAAAGCACAGAAGACCCGTTTCAGAATTTTGAGTTCACACCAGGTGAAGTTTACAGTGAACTGGCAAGACTCAAGGTGAACAAAGCCATGGGACCAGACAATTTGCACCCAAGAATGCTCAGAGAATTGAGCGATGTCCTGGCGAAACCGTTGGCTGAGCTATTCAATCTCTCCCTAAGTAAGGGGAAAGTTCCCCTGGACTCTGCATAAAAAGGGTTGCAGGGCAGAGGCTGCGAATTATAGACCGATGAGTCTCACATCAATAGTGTGCAAACTCATGGAAACACTAATTAAAAGCAAATTGGACACGATCTTGAATGAAGGGAATCTTCGGGATCCCAGTCAGCATGGATTCACCAAGGGTAGGTCCTGCCAATCCAATCTCATCAGCTTCTTTGACTGGGTAACAAGAAAGTTGGACTTGGGAGAGTCTTTGGACGTCGTGTACCTGGACTTCAGGAAAGCTTTTGACAGTGTCCCACACCGCAGGCTGCTAAGCAAGATGGAATCGATGGGGTTAGGAGAGACACTAACTGCATGGGTCAATGATTGGCTGAGTGGCAGACTTCAGAGGGTGGTGGTTAATGGTACCCTCTCTAAAACATCGGAGGTGACCAGTGGAGTGCCGCAGGGCTCGGTCCTGGGTCCACTCCTTTTCAACATATTCATAGGGGATCTGACTCAAGGGCTTCAAGGTAAAATAACACTATTCGCCGATGAGGCCAAACTATGTAATATAGTTAGTGAATGCAGTTTACAGAATTATATGGCGCAGGACCTGCTTACATTGGAAAGTTGGTCCTCAACCTGGCAGCTAGGCTTCAATGCTAAGAAATGTAAGGTCATGCACCTCGGAAGCGGAAATCCATGCAGGATGTACTTCTTGAACGGAGAAACTTTAACTAGGACTTCAGCAGAACGAGATTTAGGAGTAATCATCAGTGCAGACATGAAAACTGCCAATCAAGTGGAGAAGGCTTCATCTAAGGCAAGGCAGATATTGGGTTGTATCAATAGAAGTTTTGTCAGCCGAAAGCCTGAAGTCATAATGCCGTTGTACAGGGCCATGGTGAGTCCTCATCTGGAGTACTGTGTGCAATTCTGGAGGCCACATTACAGTAAAGATGTGTGCAGAATTGAATCGGTTCAACGGACGGCCACCAGGATGATCTCGGGGCTCAAGGGTCTCTCGTACGAAGAGAGACTGAACAAATTGCAGCTCTACACTCTTGAGGAACGTAGGAAGAGGGGAGACATGATCGAAACATTTAAGTACCTCACGGGACGTGTCGAAGTGGAAGATGATATTTTCTTTCTCAAGGGACCCTCGGCCACAAGAGGGCACCCGCTCAAACTCAGGGGCGGAAAATTTCATGGCGACACCAGAAAGTATTTCTTCACAGAGAGAGTGGTTGATCATTGGAACAAGCTTCCAGTGCAGGTGATTGAGGCAGACAGCGTGCCAGACTTTAAGAATAAATGGGATACCCATGTGGGATCCCTACGAGGGTCAAGATAAGGAAATTGGGTCATTAGGGCATAGACAGGGGGTGGGTAAGCAGAGTGGGCAGACTTGATGGGCTGTAGCCCTTTTCTGCCGTCATCTTCTATGTTTCTATGTTTCTACTCTGCCTGATCACTTCCTCCGGTAGCGCATTCCAAGTGTCCACGACCCTTTGGGTGAAAAAAAACTTCCTTACATTTGTTTTGAACCTATCTCTCTTCAGTTTCTCTGAATGCCCCCTCGTACCTGTTGTCCCCTTCAGTCTGAAGAATCTGTCTCTATCTACCCTCTCTATGCCCCTCATGATCTTGAAGGTCTCTATCATATCTCCCCTGAGCCTCCTTTTTTACAGAGAGAAGATCCCCAGCATATCCAACCTCTCGGCGCATGGGCAGTGTTCCAGCCCTCTTACCAGTTTCGTTGCTCTCCTTTGGACTCTCTCAAGTACTGCCATGTCCTTCTTGAGGTACGGCGACCAATACTGAATGCAGTATTCCAGATGTGGACGCACCATCGCTCTATACAATGGCATGATGACTTCCCGCGTCCTGGTTGTTATGCCCCTCTTTATGATGCCCAGCATCCTGTTGGCTTTTTTCGAGGCTGCTGCGCACTGTGCAGATGGCTTCAGTGATGCATCCACCAGCACACCCAAGTCTCTCTCAAGTCTGCTGTCTCCCAACAATGCCCCCCCCAATTTGTAGTTGAACAACGGGTTCTTTTTCCCTATATGCATGACCTTGCATTTTTCCACGTTAAAGCGCATTTGCCATTTGTTTGCCCAGTCTTCCAGCTTGTCCAGGTCCCTTTGCAGGTCCTCACACTCCTCCCTGGACCTAACTCTGCCGCACAGTTTGGTATCGTCTGCAAATTTTATAACCTCGCACTTTGCCTCCTTTTCCAGGTCATTGATAAATATGTTGAAGAGTAACGGCCCCAGCACCGATCCCTGTGGCACACCGCTCGTGACTCCCCGCCAGTCAGAATATTGGCCCTTCACTCCGACCCTCTGCAGTCTACCCGACAACCAGTGCTTGATCCATCTGTGCACATCCCCTCCCACCCCGTGGTTCCACAGCTTCCTAAGCAGCCTTTCATGTGGCACCTTGTCGAAAGCCTTTTGAAAATCGAGGTAAATGATGTCTATGGGTTCCCCATTGTCCACCCGACTGCTTATTCCCTCAAAGAAGTACAGAAGGTTCGTTAAGCACGACCTTCCCTTACAGAATCCGTGCTGGCTTGTTCTCAGTAGGCCATTTCTCTCGATGTGCTCGCAAATGCCGTTCTTGATCATAGCTTCCACCATCAAACTCAAAAAATGATCTGCCTGAATCATAGGTACTACTTCTCTCACTCTCAATACCATTCTTGACACAACTGGAGAGAACACCAAATCCAATATATGTTAGTCATAAATGCTGCTTTCTACCCACTGCTAAAACCCAATTACACGTACTGTATCCATAAGATTATTCCCATCTAACAGCTCATGGGAAATGATGGAAGAGTTGAGTTGCACAATCACCTAATTTAATCTGCAACTTTCAAAAAAAGTTGTACAGTGTAAGCTAGGAATATATACTAAAAAAAAAAACAATTAAAAAAACACCCTGCCCTTCCATTTCCCCCTTCCACCTATTTTCCCCCCAATTAACACAAAAAGTATTGAGCAAAAAACCCAAGTTTTTAATTGTTTCTTAAAACTCATATAATTCTGGACTGTCGTCAACTCCTCCGAGAATTTGTTTTACAAGCCTAGAGCCACACCAGTAAAATAAGAAGCACATGTCCAAGATAAACTTTAAAAAATGGTATACATATATGTCTGAAAACAATTAGAGAGAACATTGCCATGCCCATCTTATACTGTATATACTTGAATATAAACCTAGATTTTTGGGTAAAAAAAAAAAAAAAAAGGTCCAAAAATGGGGTCTCAGTTTATATTTGAGTTCTTCCCCTCTCAGACCCATCACAGGCCTCTCCCCAGGCCTACCTTGAGCCCTGCTGGTCCAGTGGTGAGCCAGGGCAGGAGTGATCCTCCCTCCTATGCTCCTGCCCTCTGCAGTCTCACTACTCACAATGGCTGATGCAAATTTATTTATTAACTGTCTTTTCATGAAGAGATTCACCCAATACGTTGAATACTAATCAGGTACTCTTTGGTATTCTCCCTATCTGTCTTGGTAGGCTCACAATCTAACTGTGGTGCCTGGGGCAATGGAATGTTAAGTGATTTGCCTAGAGTCACAAAGAATATGCTGTGATTGAACCCACAACCTCAGGGTCACAACTACTAGGTCACCCCTCCACTCCACAGAAACCTTGTGAGACTGCTGTGAGTTCAGTTTATATTTGAGTCAACCTTCCCCCCCCCCTCTTTTTTGGGGGGCGGGGGAAAAGGTTACCTCAGTTTATATTCAGATGGGTTTATATTTGAGTATATTAGGTAAATGAAATAAAAAAAATTATAGAAGGGCAATTCTATAACCTAGGTGCCCATATTTACATATGTGTTACATGCATAAATGTTTAGAATACTATCACATGTGCATATGCATGCACATATCTGCATAAGTGTTAGCAGGCTGCCTAAGAGCTATTCTGCAAAAACCTGTTTAACTTACAAAGCATGTATTTGCAAGGAGTGTACACATGGGCAGATCATGGGTGGGTCATAGGCAGAGCTCCCACATTTGGGTGCCTGCACTATCCACAAATTTATGTATGCCTAAATGTTAGGTGCACTGATACTGGGTTACTCTAATATTCTATAATGGAACCTAGATGCCTTGGGGCACCTAAATTGAAGTGCTAACTTATAGAACTGTCTCCATAGTTCATTTTGCAGGCAACAGCTCTCGTTAATGTCACAAACTTTTCTTCCTGCATTTTTCACAACAGTTTAATAGAGCAGACATCAACTGCGTCTTTTGCTTTGTAGGGAAAAAAATGTTTCCCTCAGGTGTGGTTAGTGACTTCCACGTGCATTAGTTCCCCCTGCTTAATAATCTCTGTTAGTCACTATTTTCATACTGTACAGACCTCTAATAGTTGTGCTGGCCTTAGAAAAAAATGGATTTCTTAGCAGACCATGATACCTTTTAATAGACCATCATAAGAATGATCTAAAGGTGTACCCTTACTTTCCAGACCACAAAAACAATAACCAATGAAGAGACCAATGTGGTTTTGAAAGCAATTGTAAAAATATTCTCTCTGGTCATTCATCTCTCTGCTCAATAAATGTTTTCACAGCCCATAAAAAAAATGCAGATGCATGCATACATGCAGAAAAGTTGAGCATAAATTCTCCCCGTGTCTTTTTCAATGCCCTACGACTACATTTGTTGAAACAGTCTGCATTCCATTTTGGGAATGAAACTAAACGTATTCTAGTAATAGAAACAGAAATAGTCATGCAGAGATAAACTTGTAAAAAATAGGAACCCTTAAGCTGACTGCAACCCTCAGTGGTGGCTGTTTCCAAATCTTCAAGTATCAGGCGTGCTTCAATAACGCACCAGAAAGTAGCAGTATCAAAAGAACGGAAAGCACAAGGCCACATAGTAATAACATATAACTAAAGAGACAGAAGCTGCAAAAGGAAAATCAGAAAATTATTTTCCACTCAAGAGTTTCTGGACACCTAGAACAAAAAAGAGGTGGTAGGAGAATTCAAACTTGCACTGGACAGACACAAAGGAACTTTAGTAGAAGGCAAAGGAGACAGATATAAATGGGCAGGCAGGGTGGACCAAGTGAGCCTTACCTGCTAATATGTCTATGCTTCTTAATGCAGGGAAGATTTGGGGCTGGGGGTGGGCTGCTGTTAGCAACTGTCTACTCTAGCTTGAGATTTCCTTGGTCCTCATTCAAACTACTACTAAGAATTCAGCAGAACAGAGGACAGAACTCTCCCTAATGACTAGTCTGCTTCACGGCAGTCTTGTCTAGGCATGACAGTTTACTACGAGGCTTGAAAAACTCGTAATTATCAGTGTTACAGGGCAATTAATGTATATTACACTGCACTACCCATGGCAGCAACTGTCATTTCCTCAATAAAAATGAGCACTCTTCAGCTAAAGGTGACATTAATTGGGGCTTTAATGACTTATGCAGAGGAGCTGAAGCCAAATATGAACAAAACAGCGATTCAATGAGCGACTTCAGAAACGAGAAAATTGTACTAAAATGAGATTAATTGCTGTTTAGAAAAAGGAAAGAACCTAAAAAGCTATTAAATTGCAGGGTTTGGGTGCCCGGGTGATAGTCCTGATGTTAATCCTGCATTCTCGCAGCAGGGAAATATTCACAAAATCCAGAGGCTCCTGACAGCAGGGGGAGAAAAAATGGCAAGAACAACAACAGAAGAAAAAAAAATCATTAGACACTTAACCTCAATCTATCAAAAATATATTTCGGCTTTTATCAGTGTTCTAAATACTTCTGCAATTTCAAAAATTACTGCTGTGTTCTGGGGCTGTCAGCATGCAAATGCAAGCACTGTCAATATTGGGGAAGAGAAATTGCTCTGCTTCAAAGAGCCTACTTGAGTGATAAAAGAAGAGAAATGCTCAAAATGGAGGAATCTACCAGCTTTCAATGGAAAGGAAAGCAAAGAATTCTAATTTAAAGCTTAACTGCAGCAAAAACTAGACCAGTAAAACAAAAAAACAAAAATATGGCTGGTTTTGGGGTTTTTTTTACATTCCTTAGAAGAATTAGCAAAACAGTATCCTGGCAAACTCCTTCAAAGCGTACAACTCAGTGCTTAATTACTCATCACAAATAATTAGGACATAATTTTACAGCTTGACTTCAGGTAATATAATTATTAAAGCAGTTCTGTCGTTCCTAAAAGCCTTTATCCTTACTATCTAATTCTTTCAAGCAATTAGAGAATTGCTTTTCTTTTTTGCCTTTTCAGCTGTCATGATGGCTGTATACATAAAACATCATCCTTAAAATTCCTGACATATTACAGGGATAAACATAGCACTGACTTGCTTTGAAGTTCAATCTTCTGTAATTTCTTTTCTTCAATAAGGAATATCAGATCAGCCATTAGAGTTATTCTATTTCACACACAGAGGTGTCATATGTCCTAAGGCAGCATACTTCAGACAACATGCACATATTAATTTACTAGCCTGAAGCACCTAATACCTTTTCTACTGCTATGAAAACTGCTTCGTGTGTCTGAAATCTTCAAATGAGGGTCAACTGGATAGCTCAGGGGTAGGCAATTTCGGTCATCGAGAGCCGGAGCCAGGTCAGGTTTTCAGGATATCCACAATAAATATGCATGAGATAGATTTACATCTCAAGGAGGCAGTGCATGCAAATCCATCTCATACATATTCATTGTGGATATCTTGAAAACCTGACCTGGCTCCGTCTCTTGAGGACCAGAATTGCCTACCCCTGGGATAACCCAACATCTGCATTATCATCATGTGGAAAACCTACTTTTGCACCCTGACTCTGGATTTAGCTATTTGGGTCTGCTTAGACCGGGAGTTTTTATGGAGGCTGCAGTGAAAGCCCTTAGGGAAATAGATGCCTCCCCACAATAATTCCTACTGTTCACATAATTGCACTACAGTCCCTGGAGTTTCTTCTTGAACCTTTAGCCCCTGCTCCCTTTGAAGTATAACTTTGGGCAGCAATAAAAAGTTTATGCTTCTATAGTGTCTTTCGTTTTGACAGGAGCTCAGCATTTTTACAACTAGAATAATGCAAAGGCATACCGTATATACAGTCAAGTTTACAATTACTGGAGGATGGAAGAGGGGAAAACAGTGGTTTATTCATACATTCAATTTTAGACCACTATTTAAAAAAGAACATAAGAATTATTGGGTAAGACCAATGGTCCATCAAACCCAGTAGCCAGTCCTCATGGTGGCCAATCCAGGTCCCTAGTACCTGGCCAAAACCCAAGGAATAGCAACTTTCCATGCTACCAATCCAGGGCAAGCAGTGGCTTCCCCCATGTCTTTCTCAATAACAGACTATGGACTTTTCCTCCAGGAAATTCTCCAAACCTTTCTTAAAACCAGCTACACTATCCACTCTTACACAACTTCTGGTAACGCGTTCCAGAACTTAACTATTCTCTGAGTGAAAATATATTTCCTCTTATTGGTTTTAATACTCTAACTTCATCTAGTATCCCCTAGTCTTTGTAATTTTTGAGAGTGAAAAATCAATCCACTTGTACCTGTTCTACCATACTCAGGATTTTGTACATTTCTAAGCTAAAGAACCCTAACCTTTTTAGTCTTTCCATCCCCTTTATCATCTTGGTTGCTTTTCTTTGAATCTTTTCTAGTGCTGCTATATCTTTCTTGAGATAAGGACACCAGGATTGAACGCAATACTCCAGATGAGGTCGCACCATTATAATATTTTTGGTCTTGTTAACCATTCCTTTTTAAATAATTCCTAGCATCTTTTCTGGCCGTTGCCACACATTGGGCAGAAGGTTTCATCATATTGTCAATTGGGGGGCCTGAATCACAGTGTTGCTTTTAGACTACATCCCCACAAGGTTTTCTGTTGTTAAAGGTATGATGAATGAGGAACATAATTATATTCAAATTCAATCTGTTTGAGAACTCAGAGAATTAGATAATAGCATTTAGAACAGGGGTGCCCACACACTTTTTTGGCTTGCGATCTACTTTTAAAATGACCAAGTCAAAACGATCTACCAACAATAAAATTTTAAAAAACACAAAGTACACTGTATGCACAGAAAATGTTAATTATCATTTGTATTCAGGTTTTTTTTTTTCAGAGGTCAAGGCAGATAAAAATATTCAATGTCACCTCAGTAACAACTATACAAAAATAGACAAATATACCCCCCTCCCCTTTTACTAAACCGTGATAGCGTCCAGCCCTAAGTTTCTGTGCTCTGCACCTGACTTTTGAGTTCTCTGCTGAAGTCCATCTGGGGCTGACTCCAGTGCTATACGATCAAATGGAACGCTTTGTGCGAGAGAGACCATTCTCCCGGTTCCAGGATCTGATGACTAAGGAAGTCGGCTTGTACATTGTTGACTCCGGCCACATGTGCTGCCGAGACAGAAGATGTAACTCCTTCCAGCGAAACAGCAGGCGAACTTCCTGGCCCAAGGGAGTGCTTCTTGTGCCTCCTTGACGATTGACATACGCCACCGCCGTGGCATTGTCTGAGAATACTCGCACTGCTTTTCCTTCCAGAGTGGGCTGGCAAGTAATGCCAGCCGAATCGCCCGAAGCTCCAGATGATTGATTGACCAATGCCTCTGACGTGGAATCCACTGTCCATGAATGGATCGATTCCCAGAGTGAGCACACCAACCTGACAGGCTGGCATCCATCATAAGAGTGATCCACTCTGAGATCTGAAAAGGCTTGCCCTGGCAGAGAGCCTCCCCCTGAAGCCACCAGAGCAGACTGCTGTGAGCTGATTCCATCCAGGGGGTGGCATCTGAAGGTAATGCTGCTGTAGAGACCACCACGAGGAGAGACTCCTGTAGAAGGCACATATGCACTCTGGCCCAGGGGACCACCTTGAAGGAGACTGCCATGGACCCCAGCACCTGCAGATAATGCCAGGCTGTGGGAGATGAAAGGTTCAGAAGATACTGATGCTGTTGTAAACAATGCTTGGTTAATTAGTACTCCACATTCTGAACTATCTGTCTCTTATAAACAGTATGACATTTCTAGATGTCTTCTATTATATTGTAACTAGTTGTTTAGCCCGTTACATTAACGGGTGCTAGCAGCCCTTCTCCCTTACTTTTACCTCCTCCCTGTCCAGCAGCACCCCCACCCATTCCCTGCTCCCCCTATATAGCAGTAGCCCTTTTCCTTTTATCTCCCCCTGTTCAGCATCACCCCATTTCCAGCTCCCCATATCCAGCAGTAGCTATTCTCCTTTGCAGGAACCCTTCTCCCTTCCTTTTATCCCCCCCCTCCCGGTCTAGCAGTACCTCTTCCCTGCTTCCCCTATCCAGCAGTAGGCCTCCCTTCCTGTTACCTCCCCCCCTGTCCAGAATCACCTCTTCCCCGCTCCTCCTATACTGCAGCACCCCCTTACCTGCTCCCCCTGTCCAGTCCGGTGATCTCCAGCCAACAGGATGGCTCCTGCAGGGAGTCTAGTTCCTGTCCGGTCCGCGCCAGGCGTGCGAGCCTGCTCCGCCCCCTCCCGACCTGCTGGGAGTATTTGAATTAGACCCGACGGTTCCTGTTGAGGGAAGCACTCCTCACCGGACTCAGCGGTGAACTCCAGCCATCGGGCCGACATCTGCCTTGGTTTTTTTTTTTTTTTTTAGTTGAAAGATGCGGCGGTGGCTCCTCTCATGATCCCCGCCTGCGTCGGAAGTCCAACGCAGGCGGGGATCGTGAGATTAGCCACCGCCGCGTCTTTCAAAGAATCGTAAGCCGCGCATGCACACTTCCTATGTGTCAAATGCAGGGCTCACGTGACAGTGGATCGCAGGCACTCCTCTTGCTCTCTGGCTGGTGTTAACGTCTGGGGCATTTTTTATTGTTATGTGTAATCAAGGCAGAGATGAGAAGTGGCTCGAGCCGACGCGCTTCTGCTGGGGACTCGTACAGTCCAGTCCTTCTGGAGAGTGTAGGGCAGTGGGGCCGTAGTAAGAGCGGGGCATGCTGCAGTCTTGGCGGCCACAGACATACGGATCATGGAAGCACGCCGATAAGACTGCGCATGCGCCGCCTACGGTTTTATTATATAGATGTTTGTATAATTGCTGTGCCCAAACATGCTATTACTATTGGTGGAGTTTCCCTGTTCTATCTTGATAGTATGTCTACAGCAAGTAAGCATGAAATAATAGATGTTTTCTGTGAACATCTTATTGACTTTATCTGGGAACTATATCAAGTTCTTATGCTCAGATCCTCTCACACAATTTAACTTGCTGTTGATAGTTCTCATCTACTGGTTATTGACTACAATACTGATTCTCCTGGAGTCTATGGAGTTATTGGTAATTATGATCATCTCTTAACTACTGCAGTTCTGATTTCTACCTGCCTGTGGATCATCTTGTCTTCTTGGCTTGAGAAGTTTTCCTTCAGCGATGTCAGCTTCATCATATACCCATTCCTGAGAATATGAGACTTCAAAATTTTGTTGCAAATATGCTAGAGTATGCTAAATTTGTGATAGACTGTCATTAACTAGCTTCTGTTTTGGCATGCAATATATAGGGTTCCTTTTGCTAAGCTGCATTAGGGCATTAACACGCGGAATAGTGCGCGCTACAATGCTGCGCGCGCTAGACGCTAACGCCAGCAATGAGCTGGTGTTAGTTCTAGCCGCATAGCGCGGGGTTAGCGTGCGCTAATCTGCTGCGTGTGCTAAAAACGCTAGCGCACCTTAGTAAAAGGAGCCCATAGTCTTGTATTTTCTTTTGATACTTGTTACACGTGTTAATATATTATTATAACACTATCAGTTGCTAGCATTTTTGATTGTTTTAGGTCTATTAATGAACTTATAAGACCGTGACTTTATGATTTACTGAAGTTTAATTCTGAAATCGACTGATTTGTATTATTATAAAGAGTTTCATTTTATGCAAAATGCATTTAAGTCTTAGGCTTAATCATATGTCCCAATTTAACCTATAGCTTTGTATTTTTGTTAGGTTGAAGGTGAAATAAGACTCCATTGTAGTTATGTATTTCTCTTTAAAAAGGGGGGGGGACTGTAGGAGTGCTATATTATTGTCCTTTTAAAGGTTTAAGGCCAGAGTAAGCCCGATCCCATTTTACTGAATCCATCTTTGCTGAGCCATAAGAATCTTTGAGGAATCAGCTCTTTTGAACAAAGAAACTATGTATTTTGCTTTGCTACAGAGTTCAGCTTGAGAAAGTATGTAGAAGCAAGTTATAGGCATGGTAATGACATCTGTTCTGTTTCTTTATCATCTTGGCTGGACATGCTGTATTAACCTTGGAAGAAGGTACATGAAGAAGACTATTCACCCTCTTTGGGTCCCATCCCTAATCAGGGTAAAACCTGATTGGCCAGGTGGTTACCTGTGCATGTGAAAGATAAGGAACGGAACCAGAAAGTGAAGAGGGAGTAGGGGACTGAAGCTGAAAGTGAGAAGGATAAAGAAGAAGATATCCTGGTTGATTTGCACATCTCTGGAAAGAGAAGGATTAATCAGTTATGCAGAAAGATTGGTCTACATACTAAGCCAGAGGAAGGAAGAATTCTGCAGCTGAATGTCCTTTGGACTGTTACCAGACAGAGATATGCTGTTGTGCGCTGAAATAACCTGGAACTGACTCAAACCAATTTCAGTGTGGGCTCACAATCAAGATTGTAGCCTGAAGATTTCTACCCACAAAACGATGAATGAACAGCTAGAGAAAGGATGAGGATGTGATATCTTTTTCAGTTCTGGGATTAGTTAGTCACTGGTACAGTAAAACCTTGGTTTGCGAGCATAATTTGTTCCAGAAGCATGCTTGTAATCCAAAGCACTCGTATATCAAAGCAAATTTCCCCATAGGAAATAATGGAAACTCAGACAGTTTGTTCTACAGCACAAAAACTTTAATACAAAATACTGTACATACTTGTATTGCAAGACCTTGCTCATTTAGGACAGTCACTACACTCCTGCAGCATCAGAGAGAGAAGAACCATCGGCTCAGTTGTGATGTGTGTATACTGTATGCACTTGTATTGCAAGACATTGCTTGTATATTAAGTTGAACCAAATGTTTTGCTTGCATTGCAAAACACTTGCAAACCAAGTTACTTGCAATCCAAGGTTTTATTGTATTTTCTTTGATAAGGGTTGGTTAACTCTCGGACAAGTATTATTTTAGCTCACAATATAGTCGCTGTTTTATCATTTCTTCTAAGGAAATTTTCTCAGAGTAACATCATATCAAGATAGGTTTTGTACATTTTTTTTTATATTTACTCTAGTATTTCACAAATATATTTGTGAATAATCATTACAATAATTTGTAACTATTTTTATAATTTGCTGCCAGATATCTAAGTATTTCTGTTATATAATAAAATAATTTATAATCACTTTGCTGAACTTCTTTTAATAAGGCAGCAATTATAGAATCAGAGGGACATTAAAACCCTGTTTTACAAAGGTGTGTTAGCCGTTTTAGCACGCGCTAAATCTATGCGCACGCTAAACGCTTACATGTCCATGGACTAACATGCACGCGTTAATGTTTAGCATGCGTGTAGATTTAATGCGCGCTAAAACGCTTAGCGTGTCTTTGTAAAAGGAGCCCTATGTGCAGTTAAAACTATCCAAAATGAGTTTAGAATAATTACTTTCTAAGTCAGGGATGCCCAACACGTCGATCGCGAACGACAGGTCGCTCGCTCAGGCGACCCCAGTCGATCGCAGAGCGGGTTCCCTTCTTCCCTTCTCTTTTTCCCCTCCTGACTGGCCTGCTCCTAAATTCTGCTGCTGCCTCCGCTGCTCAACATTAAAAAAAAAAAACAAAAAAACAGCTTGGAGAATTTATGCTCCAGGGGCTAACGTGTGCTTGTACCGGCTTCCCTTCTCTTCCCTCTGAAACCGGAAGTTATGTCCGGGGGGTGGGGGGGGGAGAGAAGGGAAGCCAGCACGCACATGTTAGAGCCCCATTCGCAGGCTAAAGCGGGAGACAGGTCAGTGAAGCTTGCGATTTGCTCTTCTTGCTGCCAGGTCCTGCCTACTTTCCGTTTCCTCAAAGGCAAGACCCGGCAGCATTTCTCCCAATAGGTCGATCTTGGGCCGATCAGCCTTCCTCTCCCCGACGTCATTCTGCCGTCGGAGAGGAAGTTCTGGCCAGCGGAACTTCCTCTCCGACGACAAAACTGACGTTGGGGAGAGGAATGCTGGTGGGCCCGAAGCAAGGAGAGCTTGGCCGGCGGCGGGCGGCTTTGAGGGCCTGTTATCCGATGGCAGCGGCAGTGGCTTGGGGGAGGGCAGGGAGGGAGAAAGAGGGCAGGCAGGGAGACAGAAGGAAAGAAGAAACAGAAAAAAAAGAAAGGGGGCATGAAGAGAAAAAGAAAGAGAGGGCAGGGAGAGAGGAAGAAAACGTTGGGGGGGGGGAGATGAGGTCAGGAGGAGAGGAAGCATACAGGCTAAAAGAAGGGAAGAAAGATTGGATGCACAGAAGAAGAAAGTGCAACCAGAGACTCATGAAATCACCAGACAAGGTAGGAAAAATGATTTTATTTTAAATTTAGTGATCAAAATGTGTCTGAATTTATATCTGCTCTCTATATTTTACAATATGGTCCCCTTTTACTAAACTGCAATAGAGGTTTTTAGCGCAGGGAGCCTATGAGCGTCGAGAGCAGCGCAGCTCCCTTAGCTAAAAACTGCTATCGTGGTTTAGTAAAAAGGGAGGGGGTGGGTATTTGTCTATTTTTGTATGGTTGTTACTGAGGTGACAGTGCATAGAGTCATCTGCTTTGACCTCTTTGAAAAAACCCCGGAATAGGAATGATAATTAACAATTCTATGTGTACAGTGTGCGTTGTGTTTTTTAAAAATTTTATTGTTGGTAGATCATTTTGACTTGGTCATTTTAAAAGTAGCTCGCAAGCCCAAAAAGTGTGGGCACCCCTGTTCTAAGTGATTTTTCAGTTGTTAGCTCTGCACGCTAAAGTCCCTTCAAAGAAATGCAGTAAATTGGTGAGACAAGATTTCCCTTGACTAAATCCATGTTGGTTTTCTCCCATTAATCCATGCCTGTGTAAGTTTAAAAAATTGTTAAAACGTCATCTGTTTTATAAAATGAAGTATGACGGTTGCCTTTTATATGCACTGATATATGAATATTTTTGACCTGTATGTTTTGCTGGTTTATTGTTTTAGTTATGTATATATGTTGTAACCCGTCTTGTTTAAAGGCGGAATATAAATAATAAACTGTCATTTTGTTTTTTATAATAGTCCCTATCATTTTGCCTGGCACCGACGTTGGACTCATCAGTCTATAATTTCTCGGAACATCTCTGGAACCTTTTTAAAAATTGGCATCATGTTGGCCACCCTACAATCTTCTGGTACTATGCTGGATTTTAGAGAAAGATTACAAATTACTAATAGCTCTGCAAGTTAATTTTTCAATTCTATTAGCACTCTGGGATGTATACCATCCAGTCCAAGCAATTTGCTACTGTTCAGTTTGCCAAATTGATCCATTACATCTTCCACTGTTACAGAGATTTGTTTGAGTTTCTCTGAGTCATCAGAATTGAATACCATTTCTGGCTCTGGTAACTCCCCCACATCTTCTGAGGTAAAGATTGAAGTGAAGAATTTATTTAATCTCTCCGTCTCTCTTGTCTTCCCTGAAAGCCCCTTTTATCCCTCAATTGTCTAGCAGTCTGATTCTCTTCCTGGCTTCTTGATTTTAATATACCGGTACATAAAAAAGTTTGCACTGTGTGCTTTTGCTTCCAGCGCAATCTTCTTTTCGAGGTCTCTCTTTGTTTTCCTTTCTAGTGCCTTACATTTGACTTGCCATTCCTTGTACTGTTTACAATTATTTTCAGTTAGGAACTTCTTCCATTTTCTGAAGGATTTTCGCTTGGCTCTAATACCTTTCTTTACACCTCACTTGCTGATCAAGCTAGCTGCCATTTGGTGTTCTTTCCTTTTTTTTTTTTTTTAATACATGGAATATATCTAGTCTGGGCTTCCAGGATGGCATTTTTGAATAACATCCACATTTGATGTAATTTGTTGACCTTTTATCAAGCCGCGCTAGCGATTTAACGTGCGTAATAGCACGCATTAAACCGCCGGCCGCTGCTAATGCCTGCCTTGAACAGGCAGTAGTGTTTTGGCCAACGCGGGGGTTAGCACGTGATTAAAAGTCATGCACGCTAACCCCGCTAGTGTGGCTTGAAAAAAGGAGCCCTAAGTTTCTTTTTTACCATTTTCCTCATGTGACCATAGTCTCATTTTTTTAAAGTTAAAATGCTGTTGTATTGGATTTCCTTTGTAGTATCTGTATGTAAAACCACTTTGAATGTGGTTGCATAACTACAAAAAAGAAGTATACAAGTCCCAATCCCTTTCCTCTATAAATATAAAAATTAAACTTATTCCAGGGATTATGGACTCCTTTTACTAAGCTGCATTAGGGCTTTAACGCGCAGAATAGCGCGCTCTACACTGCTGTGCACGCTAGATCTTAACGCCAGCATTGAGCTGGCATTAATTCTAGAAGCATAGCGCGCGGTAATTTCCTCTGTGTGCTAAAAACGCTAGCGCACCTTAGTAAAAGGAGCCCTATATCAAATCTGATCATGTTATGATTACTGTTATCAAGAAGACCCAGCACCATTACCTCCCATACAAATTCATGTGCTCCACTAAGAACTAGGTCTAGAATTGCTTCACCTCTTGTTAGTTCCTGAACCAGTTGCTCAATAAAGCAGTCTTTGATTTCATGAAGGAATTTTATTTCCCTAGCATGCCCTGATGACACATTTACCCAGTTAATCTTGGGTAGTTGAAATCACCCATTATTACTCCCTAATTTCTGAAAACCTTTCAGCATCTATCTGTTCATCCTGGTCAGGCAGATGGTAGTACACTCCTATTACTATCCTTTTCCCCTTTACAAATGGTATTTCTACTCATAGCGATTCCAAAGTGTTTTTCTGCACCTGTAGAATTTTCAGCACATTTGATTCAAGACCCTCCTTAACATATAATGCTATACCTCCACCAATTCAATCAATCTTATTAAGGCAATATACTTTGTACCATGGTATGACATAAGAACATAAGAATAGCCTTCTGGGTCAGACCAATGGTCCATCAAGCCCAGTAGACCGTTCTCATGGTGGCCAATTCAGGTCACTAGTACCTGGTCAAAACCCAAGGAGTAACAATATTTCATGCTACCGATACAGGGCAAGCAGTGATTTTCCCCCAAATCTGTCTCAATAGGAGACTATGGACTTTTCCTCCAAGACCTTGTCCAACCCTTTTTTAAAATCAGCTATATTAACCACTCTTGCCACATCCTTTGGCAACGCGCTCCAGAGCTTAATTATTCTGAGTGAAAAAAAATTTCCTCCTATTGGTTTTAAAAGTATTTTCCTGTAACTTCGAGTGTCCCCTAGTCTTTGTAATTTTTGATGGTGTGAAAAATTGATCCACTTGTACCCGTTCCACTCCACTCAGGATTTTGTAGACTTCAATCATATCGCCCCTCAGCCATCTCTTTTCCAAGCTGAAGAGCCCTAACCGTTTTAGTTTTTCCTCATACGAGAGGAGTTCTATCCCCTTTACCATCTTGGTCGCTCTTCTTTGAACCTTTTCTTTTCTTTTCTTTTTTTCTTTTATTTATTTATTTATTGAAAAATAATGCAATTAAAAAATCTAGCTTATACAATTGCATACAAAACAATACATTAATACATTATGGGGCTCATAATCGAAAGAGAAAAACGTCCAAAACCCGACCTAAGTCGGCACTTGGACGATCATATACGAAATACGTCCAAGTGCCGATAATAAAATTGGGATTTGGACGTATTTCTAAATGACCTAGGCCTTCATAGTTCCACTGAACGACCATAGCTAAACAGGGCATTTCAGGAGGAGTGTCGACGGCGGGAGTTGGGTGGGACATGGGCCGGCTTAGACTTAGTGCTACTGCATGTATAACCGAAAGTTATACAGCACAGGATTGACGGAACTAAAGTGACCAGATAAGCACTGCAAACACATAATACAGACCCCCGCACGGTACCCCAGTGATCACCGCCCTCCCCCCCATAAAAATATTAATCACAACTTGAAAATTGTGCCTCCAGAACATCATCACCTGGCAGCCTGGCATAGGAAAGCCTAGTTGTGCTGCACAGAGGCGTCTTAAGCCATCTTGGGGGTGGGTTAGGGACCCTTGGAGAGGAGGACCCATGCCCATAAGCCCCTGTAATCACTGCATTGATATTGAAACATGTGCACTCCCCTATACACCCCCAAAACACTTTTTTACTGGCATATAAGTGGCTCCTGCAGCCATAAGGGCTATTGGGGTGGTAGATAAGTGGATCTAGGGGATTCTGGAGGTGGTTTGGGGGGCTGTAGTGAGATGATGATATGGTACCATTTTTGTGAAGTTCACAGCAGTACCCTGTAAGGTACCCCACTATTTAGGTGCCATGTCTGGTGTTCAGTCCATCACTTTGCATACCTCTCCCACATTCAACATGGCTTGTTCTAGGCGGTTTTGACTTGGACGAAAAGTTGGACGAAAATGTCTTATAAAGATGGATAATTTAGTGGCTTGGACGATCAGATCAGCAGGATGTATAGTTAGATGATTTTCGAAACAAAAAAAAAAATTTGAACGTATTTCTTGAAAATGTATCCTAAGCTATTTTTTTACTTTGGACGACTTGCAACTTGGACGAAAATGGACTTAGACGTTCCTTTTGATTATGCCCCTCCACATATCTTATTTTATAATAAATACTAAGAATTTCCAAATTATCAATGATATCAAATATATCTCAGCCCACCCGCCCCCCCCATCATAAAATATAGGAAAAAAATTATATATTAAGAATCAATGGGACTATCACTTTGGGAATTGATCCATGTTTCATATGCACTCCAGTTAATATTATAATTCTGTATCTGGTTTCTCCTGAGAGCAGTTAGTTTAGACATCTACTGTATATATTGAACTTTAGCCAGTAATACTCATAGCACTGGTAGATCTAATTGTTTCCAGGCAGATGCCAGGACAAGTTGTAATTATCATACATATTCATTTCTTATGTTTCAGAGGCAAGGCATATAGCCCCTTATTCAAAAGACAGCACTCCATGGTCTTAGGGATCGAAATACCTAGTACTGCCTCAATAAAGGAAATTACTTTGTCACAATAACTCTGTGCTTTAATACAATACCACCAAATATGTTCGAAAGTACCTACTTCTGCCCATCCTCTCCCAACATTTATCCGATCCATTCCCATACATAGCTTGCAATCGTGCTGATGTATAATAACAACAATAAAACATCTTATATCCATTCTCTATCATATTGCTAGCTATAGTACCATATAAAAGAGAATGCAATATTTTAGTCCATTCCTTATCAGAATATGATTTACCTATGATCTTTTCCCAACGACTTCTATATTTAAGAGGGGGATGAAGATGCTCCAATTGTGCATTATATAATCTAGTGATGCTTCCTCTCCCACTCTCTTTTATCATAGCCATCCCTAAACCCGACTGTTGAGCAGTAGCTAATTCTTCAAAAACTACTTTTCTAATAAAACTTTCAATTTGTCTATAATAAAACAAATCACTTGGTGCAAGACCATATTCTTCTCTCAATAATTCAAAGGGGACAATTTTCTTTTCCTTTAACAATTGGCCTAATGTTTTGAGACTTTTCTTCCCCCAAAGTTGAAAGGACACTTCAATTTCTCCTGGAGTAAAGTTAGGCATACATATACCGTATTTTCACATAGATAACACGCACCCGTGTAAAACGTGCACACGGGTATAGCGCGCAAAAACACATATTTATGTACATAAATTTTTATATACCGCGCACACCCGTATACCGTGCATGCTACCCGACTCTCCTTTCGCCCGCCCCGTCTCTCCTCTGGAGACCCCGACTCTGTTTTCGCCCACCCCGACTCTCCTTTCCTCCTTGAAGTCCTATCCCTACCCTGAAAGCCTGATGCCCCCCCCCCCGACGTCCGATTCACCCGCCCGCAGGACCGCTCGCACCCCCACCCCGAAGGACCGCTTGCACGCACCCACACCCTGAAGGACCGCTCGCACCCCCACCCTGAATGAGTGCTCGCACTCCCACCCCGAAGGACCGCTCGCACCCCCACCCGAAGAACCGCTCGCACCCCCACAGCCTCACCCCCCTCCCCCATGGAGAAGCTGTCTACCTTGTTTCTGGATGCCAGCGAGCCCAGCTGTTTTCTCTGCCGGCGGTCCCACCCCTTCTCTGAGCCCTGCTGCGCTGCTTTTTCTTCCAGCGGTCCCACCCTTTCTCTGACATCAGAGAAAGGGCGGGACCGCCTGAAGAGGAAGCAGCGCAGCACAGGGCTCTGAGAAGGGGCAGGACCACCGGCAGAGGAAGCAGCTGGGCTCGCTGGCATCCGGAAACAAGGTAGACAGCTTCTCCATGGGGGAGGGGGGAGGCTGTGGGGGTGCGAGCGGTTCTTCGGGTGGGGGTGCGAGCGGTCCTTCGGGGTGGGAGTGCGAGCGCTCCTTCCAGGAGATGAATCGGGCGTCGGGGGGGGTAAACTATGTAAAAAAAATTTTGTACAACGCGCTCACGCGTATAACGCGCAAGGGTATGCGCGGTTTGTAAAAACCACATATAACGCACGTGTTATATGCGAGAAAATACGGTAATAGCTGCCCCCATAAAATAGTTTTTATTTCTATAACATTGCCTCCGTATCTGAATCCACAAATTAAAGAGTATGTTGTATTACTGGGTTAGACTTCTTTGCTATTGCTGAAAGTTGTGGGAATTGAAGCCAGGGTATCGACCATAATGGAAATGCACCCAATATCTCCTGTTCCATACATACCCAGGATTTTCCCCTATTCCATTTCCAATTAACTAAATATCGTAATTGGGCTGCTTGATAATAGTATTGAAATTGTGATACTGCCATTCCTCCCAATTTTCTAGGTCGGTACATCATTGTTCAAGAAACCCTTGGATTTTTATGCTGCCAAATAAAAGCGAACATCTTTCGCTCTAATTGTAAAAAAGATTTTTTGGATAAGGGGATCAGTAGGGCTGAAAAAAGGTATAACAACGTCGGGAGTACCACCATCTTTATTGTTTGTACTCTGCTCAGCCAGGATATATTTAGATGTTTCCATCTCTCAATATCCTGCCATATCTCTTTTAAAAGAGGAGGATAGTTAGCAGCATATAGCAATTCAACATGCTTCATTAAATTGATCCCCAAGTATCATAGTGATTGTTGTGCCCATTTAAAAGAATAGTTACTAGTAATCCACACACGATCTAAATCTGAGAGTAAGATCCAAAATTTCTGACTTAGACATATTTATCTGAAATCCTGACATCTGCCCAAAGACTGTAATAGCTTCTACTATAGCTTTCAATGAGGTGAAGGTAAAAAGAATATCGTCTGTAAATAGTAGTATTTTTGTCTTCAACCCACTACAACTTATACCTAAAATATTTGGATTTTGTTGCACCAATTGTGCAAAAGGCTCCATAACTAGTGCAATGAGAACAGGTAATAAAGCACAACCTTGGCGAGTCCCCCTCCCCAAAGTAAAGCATTCAGTATATCCTCAATTGATATTAATTGAAGCTAAAGGGGCCAAAAATAACAATTGAAGCCAATGTAAAAAGGTTCCAGATATTCCTATCTTTTCTAATAGACCCTATCAA
Source organism: Geotrypetes seraphini (assembly GCF_902459505.1). Taxonomy (NCBI): domain Eukaryota; kingdom Metazoa; phylum Chordata; class Amphibia; order Gymnophiona; family Dermophiidae; genus Geotrypetes; species Geotrypetes seraphini. Next base: position 77,039,493 of record NC_047090.1, on the reverse strand, counting down.
ACGCCTTCTCAGCATCAATACCCAGAATAAGGGTTGAATCATTTCCATCACCAGCTTGACTCAATATATGACACACTCGGTGGATATTGTCAAACGTCTGACGACTTCGTACGAATCCAGATTGATCATCTACTAATAGATGTGGCATATATATTTGTAAACGTTTAGCTAAAATCTTTGTAAACAGTTTATAATCCACATCTAGTAGTGAGATGGGTCTATAAGACGATCTTTGCCTGGTTTTAATATTAAAGTTATACCCGCTAAACACCAGGATTATGGCAATTCCTGTCTATCTACTAAAGTATTACAGAATTGCAACAAGGGGGGGGGGGGGTCAAAATCGTTCGAAATGTCTTATAGAATTTAGCAGTAAAGCCATCTAATCCTGGTGATTTTCCCACAGGCATATCTTTAATACCCATGCTAGTTCTTCTTCTTTGAACCTTTTATAGCGCCACTATATCTTTCTTGAAATAAGGAGACCAGAATTCAATATAATATTCCAGAGTAGGTCGCACCGTTGAGCTATACAGGGACATTATAACATTCTTAGTCTTGTTAATCATCCTTTTTTAAAATAATTCCTGGCATCCTGTTTGCTTTTTTGGGTCCCATTGGTTATCTTCCTTCCACCAGGTCTCAGAGATGCCTATTATATCTATCTTTTCTTTTAGAGCAATATTCTAACTCTCCCATTTTGTTTCTTAGGCTTCTGGCATTTGCATACAGACATTTCAATGTTTATCATATCTATTTACAATTTGCTTGGCAGTTGGCATGGATAATTTGCAATCTTTAAAATCAGCCTGCTCTGTACTTAAGGAAACCTGGTCTACCATGGCCTGTATTACAATCTTGCTATTGGGATGCTCTGTCTTCCCTTTAAAGATACCTTGCTCCAAACTATGCTCTTTTGAGTAACTGTCGGTCTTCCCCCCTTTACTAGTTTAATTTTAGGAAATTATCCAAACCTTTTATAAATCCTGCTAAGCTAGCAGTTAGTAAATTATGTCTCTCTCTTTGCCTCACAATGTACACCATAACCATATCCATTGTACAAACTGGTTTAAGGAAAGGATGAGATACTAGAGATACTATTGCAGACCGGATTTAGATTTTGGAAAATAATATTAACACAGTGTTCACAGCGATTACAGCAAGGCTTGAGTGTTTAGATCATGAGATACTTTGGATAATTCTGCAAAAAATTGGAATACCAGAATACCTCATTGTTGCAAAGCTCTGTGTGTGACATGGGTTACATTTAAATGTGAGTAAAAACCAATAGGAAGAAATATTTTTTCACTCAGAGAATAGTATTGCCAGAGGTTGTGGTAAAGATGGATAGCGTAGCGGGTTTTAAGAAAGGTTTGAACAAATTCCTGGAGGAAAAGTCCATAGTCTGTTATTAAGACATGGGAGAAGCCTCTGTTTGCCCTTGATTGGTAGCACGGAATGTTGCTACTCTTTGGGTTTTGGCCAGGTACTAGTGACCTGGATTGGCCACCATAAGAACGGGCTACTGGACTTGATGGACCATTGGTCTGACCTAGTAAGACTCATCTTATGTTCTTAATTCAATAACAGTGATAAATACCACCTTAGCCAGCAATCAAGCACATCATAAAATTGAATGCTTTATCGGAGGACTGTCTAGAGAGTTGCTATGATGCTATGAGTCAAATTCAACTTGATGGCAATTAATAATGAATCCTCTTCTCTTTAAGTCACATGCATACAGAAAACTAATAGATACAGATACACGCAGAGAGACAAGAAAAATAGAGATATATACACAAAATACAGACATACTCACACCGAGAGACTGTAAACAATTTCTCTTAGGCATTCTTTATGCACTTCACCCTGCCCCTTTAGCCCTAACCCCCATCCTTGCTGGGCTTATTCTCAGTGATTCAGAAGTAGTAGCATGAATGTTAACTTAAAGAATTTGTTATGTTGCAGAGGACCAAATCTGAGGTGGCTCTTGTTGAAACATGGATCAACCTGGTTGTGAATTCTGTCATTAAGGCAAATGGTCGTGCATGTGCAAAACCGGAGGGTTAGGACTTCGATGGGAAGATAGGACTTCAATGGGAAACCAGGGTGGCAAGGGGGCCCCTTCTGGTGATTCAGACAGGTGACCTGTTTGGGCCGCCGCGGGAGCGGACTGCTGGGCATGATGGACCTATGGTCTGACCCGGCGGAGGCACTGCTTATGTTCTTATGTTCTTAAGTACTTTGCTATTGTAGTTGATATGTGCTTTCTACAAAAGAAAATATTCAAATGATGGGGACATATGCAAAGTGGTACACATTGGGAAGAATAATCCAAATCATAGTTTCCATATGCTAGGATCTACCTTGGGGGTTAGCACCAAAGTAAAAGATCTAGGTATTCATTGTAGGCAATACAAAGAAACTTTCTGCCCAATGGCTGAAAAAGTGGCTGAAAAAGCAAACAAGATGCTAGAAATTATTTTAAAAAGAGATGGTTAACAAGACTAAGAATGTTATAATGCCTCTGTATCACTCCATGGTGTGATCTCACCTTGAATATTGCATTCAATTCTGGTCATCTTATCTTAAGACAGATATAGATGAGCTAGAAAAGGTTCAAAGAAGATTGACCAAGATGATATTGAGGATGGAACTTCTCTCGTATGAGGAAAGACTAAAAAGGTTAGGGTTCTTCGGCTTGGAAAACAAATGGCTGAGTGGAGATATGACTAAAGTCTACAAAATCCTTAGTGTAGAACAAGTGGATTGATTTTTTTTTACTTTGTCAAAAATTACAAAGACTGGGGGGACACTCAAAGTTACAGGTAAATACTTTTAAAACCAATAGGAGGAAATTTTTTTTTCATTCAGAGAATAGTTAAGTTCTGGAACGCATTGCCAGAGGCTGTAGTTATTGTAGCTGATTTTAAGAAAGGATTGGACAATTTCCTGGAGGAAAAGTCCATAGTCTGTTATTTAGACAGACATGGGGGAAGCCACTGTTTGCCCTGGATTGGTAGCATGGAATGTGCTATTTTTTATTTTTTTTTGGGGGGGGGGGTTTGCCAGGTACTGGTGAGTTGGATTGGCCACTGTAAGGACAGGCTACTGGGCTAGTAAGACCATTGATATGACCCAGTAAGGTTACTCTTATGTTATGTTCTTAAATGAATCAATATTTATAAATTGAATAAAATTGTAGAGAAAATTGCAGCAAATATTAGGACCTATAAAGAGGTAGGTGAATCATGAGAAGAAAAACAAGTCACCACTGAGGTCCTAAAACAAAATAAGCACATACAATTCATATTTTCAAACATGTTGTATTTGTTATAAATTGATTTATACAAACTAATAGTGCCAAACAAATTAGTATAACACTAAGTTTAAGACACTGCCTTAGGATTTGCCATTGTCAGCATTTTGTTACTCCTGCAGTTAAGATTCCAAAGGACCATATTAATAAGGATTTAGCCTATGGTCATTATTTATAAAGGGTCAAATTCATATATGATTCAGTAATCAGATAGCATGGTGAAAGCATCATATTGGAATGCATAGGAAATTGCAGGTATATGTCAATGCAACACAATCTACAACTACATTATGTAGTTGAATACCTCCATCTCCTTCATGTATCCTCAAATGGCGAGCCAAGATAAAGTACTGATAGGAATCGCTAATCTGTGAATGAAGCATAATATGCTTTTGTGGCTGCCTTCTTTACCATTCCTCATAACCTAGTAGCCTTATTAGCATTATGAAATTTAGATTAGATTTCACTAAAATTAAATGACTATTTTAATTAAATCTCTTTAAAGGCTTTACAATGTGACTTTGCATTTTATTCTGGCTGCTAGTGATAACAAACATTCCTGAGTTCTCTCCACTATTTCCACAACACCTGAAAAATCATAGTCTCTATTTTGCTCTTCTTCCTGCTCTTTAATTAAGGTATTTTAACATACAGTATATTTTTTTCAAAGCATTAGAAGAGCTTATTGTTGAGACTCAGGAAATGACAAGAAAATGCTAATTTCAGAAATCAGATCTGGAAACTGTGAATTGGTGCTTGTGTTAAAGCAAAGAAAAGGCCTGAACTCCCCCCCCCCAACCTTTACATGCACTCCCCACAAAAGATATATATTCACAGGCATCCATGTCAAATGCCAACTTTCCCTACATTAAAATAAACTTCTCTAAAATGTACTTATTTAAATGATCAAAAGGGGTCATGCAGTACAGGGCTCGGTTCTCAAACACCATGCTAAAGGAGAGGATGTGCTACTGGGATTCCTGGACCTCTCAGCAGCTTTCGACCTTGGCCAACACACATTATTAAAATCGAGATGCATGGCCCTGGGCCTTAAAGGAAATGTCATAGCCTGGATAGAATCCTTTCTTACAAAAAGATTAACAAGGGTAGAATGGTAAGGGAATACAATAGAGAATGACACGGTGAAAAAATTGGTCCCCGTCACCGCCCCGTCCCCGTCTCACCATCCTCTGCACCGCCCCCTCACCGTCATTCCCTTCACCGCCCCGTCACCGCCACTGCCACCCCATTCACCGCCCCGTCACCGCCACTGCAACCCCATTCACCGCCCCGTCACCGTCACCGCTGCATACATAAAAGCCTCAAACGGGTACGATTTTATATACTTTTCTAATATCTCCCCTATGTATCTGCCATTGCCCCCCCCTGTGTCCATATACCATCCCCATGGCATGTCCCCTTTTTGTCTCTGTCCCTATGCCCCATGCACATAATTTCCCCTCTTTCTGTTACCTTCCTGTGTCCAGATTTCCCCTATCTTCCTCTTCCATACCAGTGTGTCTCTTCTTTTCAACCCCATCTAGCTTTTTTCCCTCTTTCTCCCCCCCCCCCTGCTTCTAGCATCTGGCTCACCTGCCTGTCCTTCCCTTTCTTTCCTGCTGTGGGTTTTTCTTTCCGTTTTCATCACCTTGGCCCAGAATCCTTTTCCCTTTCACTCCCTCCTTACAGTCTGAGCCGGGAACACGGGTGATCGCACGGTCCTCGCAGCCCCCACCCGCCTGCCCAATCGATCCTAGTGTTTAGCCAGTTCTCTCCCTTATCCTCACCTTAATTTGCAGGCTTTCTTTTTCAGCGACCTGCACGCTTTCCCAAAGAGCCGCACACGCGCGGCTGCTCAGTGTTCAATCTTCTGCTCTGCTGCAACTTCCTGTTTCCGGTTGCGTCAGAGCAGAAGATCGAAACTGAGCAGCAGCGGCTCTTTGATAGCGTGCGGGTCGCCGAAAAAGAAAATCTACAAACTAAGGTGAGGAGAAGGGAGAGAGCTGGCTAAACACTAGAATCGAATGGGCAGGCGGGTGTGAGCTGCGGGGACCGCGCGATCCTTCATGCCTCACTGCGGGGACAAGACCCATTCACCGCCCCGCGGGCGGTGAATGGCCTTGTCCCCGTCGCCGCAGCGACTGCTAGTTTTCTTCCCCATTTTCGGCGGTGACCCGCGGCTAAAATGCGGTGGCCGCGGGTAAACCGCCACCGTGTCATTCTCTAGAATACAAGCAAGTGGAAAGAAACAGACATAGGGGTACCGCAGGGATCAGCCATGTCACCCATGCTTTTCAACATCTTCGTCCAACCGCTGGGGAACTTTATCAGAAAACTGGGGTGGGAATGCTACATCTACGCAGATGACATCCAACTGATCATTCCGTTAAAGAAGCAAAACGTGAAAACTAAACAAAAGATCAAAACATGCCTGGGGAAAATCTTCAGATGGCTTCAAACAAATAGCCAACAAGGAGCAAATGGAACTATTACTAATTAACAAATGGGGAGGAAATAGCCCAAGATACCAACTAACATTGAATGACAATACCATAAAATCTAAAAGACAAACAGGAGAAAGAGCCTTCACACCAGAAGGGGGTACAAAAACAAACAACGAAGGAGACCAGATGGTGCTCAATCCTATTTATTAAACAGACTCGACACGATTGTGTTTCGGCCCAAGAGGGCCTGCCTCAGGAGTCTAAGAAATAAAATATGTAATACAATTAAAGAAACGAAAAAAATAAAAATATGTATACAATTTTATCAAGAAACTTCAACTTAAACACATGTGAATGAATACATAACATACAAATGTGCATAAATACATGAATATCAAATTACACAACTATTTTTAAAAAAGAAACATATATTAAAATTGTGTCAATTTATCAAAAACACACAAATTTAAAAAAAATGAGTTCTTAACACACAAATAAACATAGAAACTTACATAACATCTATTTACTTTAATAAAAATAACATATTCAAAACAATAAAACACATTAAATTATACTTTTGTTGCAAAAACTTTTCAAGAGCGTTAAAACAGAACAGAAAAATACCTTAGTGTAGAATAATGAAACCAATGGCGTATCAATCCAAAATATCAGTGTCGCCAATAGGAACACTGAGAAAACTTGAAAAAAAAGAAGAAAAGAGGAGAAAAGAAAAGACAGAAAAACACCAAAGAAACATGAAAACAAAGAGAAAGAAAAGGTAAGAAGGAATTTGTGCTTACAATGCAATTGAAACTAAAATCATCATCATATAATATAAAGTGCATTCTTTCTAAGTTCATCAAAAAATTATTTACAGGTATATTAAATGATTTATAGATGATATATGCTGAACCACAATTCCTGATACAACCAAAAAACGATAATAGTCATCAGTATAGATCAATGGTATAAAAATGAAAATGGAGAAATGATCATCAAATGAACTAAGTGAATCACACCTAAAGAAATGGTATTATATCAACTGCATGAATGAATTTCATATTAAAGTATGTAAATTGACTAGTGTGATCTCACATGTAAAAACAATTAGTGACAGTTGAAAAACATAAAATATAAATACATTTCAATCCTATAAAAAATAAATATCTTTCAATCTTACAAAAAAACAATTAAAATACAAAATTAGGCATTGTTAGGTATGATCTGTAGGCCATTCAGAGTGGGTTCCCTGATTGGTGAAACTTAAAACTCATTATAGCTTGCAGATCCTATGCTTCTGGACAGATTTTTTAGGACATCAGGCCGCCCGGTGATATAAATTAATTTCTGAATTCTTGAATAAAAAAAACAAAATCTAGTCTTAGAGACATTTGGAGCATTGAGATAAAGCGATGGCCATGAATTTGGACTTGGAGGATGAAGTGCACAGCGTCAGCATCTATGAGACAAACATGTTTGTTTGCATAGGATTTTTTGGACCCCAGTTCATTTGTAAAAGTTAGACAGTTCTAAATCTAATAGATGCTGGCATTGTCATCTTGATATAGGGACATTGGATCATCTGTTATTCTATTGTCCTTTGATACTTAATTTTTAGAAGTCGATATGGGGTCAAATTAATGTTGTACTTGAGTCATCAATCCCATTAACTTATGAAGTCATAATATGTAGAACACTATTAAATGTTAAACTCCCTATGGATCGTTATAAATGCCGGCTTTTCTTAATTATGACGGGAATAGCCATAATTGGAAGAACTATGATTGCCTTAACTTCCCTTTTGGGTGGGCGAACTTATGCTCCTGCTACAAATATAAAAAAAATGAATGCTAGGATATTGGAGCATAGTAATGTATTTAACTTGGTGTGGGGCACATTGACATCGTTTATTGCTTCTATATATTCATTTCTCTTTAATTTTTGTCTGATTTCCTTACACATCCAGGGTGGGAATGTATTACTACTTTAAATAAGAGTGGGCTATTAGAAGAATAATTGCATTTATATTATTGATTAAGTAAAGGGGATGGGGGGAAAAGATTACTTTTGAATACAGTCAAACCTCAGTTTACGAGTACCACGGTTTACGAGTGTTTTGCAAGACAAGCAAAACATTTGTAAAATCTGTGACTCGTAAACCGAGTTTGACTCGCTATACGAGCATGTCCCAAAGTAAAACATCCTGCATTCCCCTCTCCATACCTTGCAATGCACGCACACAGACTGCAGATTTTCTTTCTGATTCTCTTTCACTTCAGTTTTGCCTTTTAGGGTGTCCAACCTGTTGCCCCGTGCGGCCCGCTCAAGGGCAATGTGTTTGTTCCCTCTGCCTGGATGATTGTCTTCTTGCCGGCTCCCTCCTCCTTGCTGTGTTTGCTCGGGGCCACGGGCTGCAGCTCCTGCATGCCTCCTGCGGCTGGCCCGGAGATGTTTCCTCTGACTTTGCGACGTCAGAGGGAGGGTTTCAGGGTTGGCTATGGGGGGCATGTGGGAACCGCTGCCCGTGGCTTTGAACGAGCACTGCGGCAAGAAGAAGGAGAAAGCCGGCATGAAGGTAGGCACATAACGAACGAAAAAGAAGTTAAAGCTGCAAGGCCCCAGTGCCCCAGAGCCCCAGTTCTGTTATGTTTATGTTGGTCGCTGGCAGCAGTAGCAACAAATTGTCCGAGTCTCCATTATATCCTATGGGGAACTTTGCTTTGATAAACGAGCGTTTATCCTGGAACGGATCATGCTCGTAAACCAAGGTACCACTGTATTTGTAAGTTCAAAGTGCTGTTCTTGATTTGTTATACATTCAGATTCATATGTATTGCACTGTTATTACTTGAAAATCAATAAAGATTTATATATTAAAAAAAGGTATGATCTGCAGGTGCCAAAATATAAAACCATATTTATCTATAGTATGTATTATATATAAACTTCTGTTTAAGCATGCAGATTAATATGAAGTTAATAGCAAACTGAACATACCAAAGCATGTCACCATGCAAACGATAGGAAGAATGCAAAAAAAACGGATATTAATTACAAGAGAACTTATTGCATAGAATTAAAATGCTGACATGTGCAGTAGTCAAAATCAAGAAAATGTACGCTGTCTGACTGATAGACTGCAAAATGGTGAATGTCAAAACTTAAATGTAATAATGTACTAAACAGTCTATCTGAACTTTAAAATGATGGTAATATAATTACTCTAATAGACTGCCTCTCTTACAAAACCGCGCAGCAACGGCCCCGAAGCCCTTTAAATCTCTATGGGCTTTGGGGCCATTAGTGCGGCTTTGAAAAAGAGGCCGAGAGTGTTTGGACATAAACAAAAATATACTAAAAGCGCGTCACAGTCTTTATTAGGCACACTGATGCTGTAAAGATAGTTATGCACATTGATAAAAAAAGAAAAAATGTACAAACTAAGATCACGGAAAAAAACCTGGCAAAAAAACAAACACTTAGGGATTTCATGGGGTACATTTATGTCGTTGGTGTAAAAAATAAAAGAATGATGCGGCAATACAAAAAGCACGGTGATGCAAAAACACGTCGCAGTAATAGTGAACAGTATTATGAGATATGTAATTATTAAACAACTGTTACATACTGCTTTCATTGAAAAGTTTGAACTAAGATTACAATATACAGTATATGGACCCCGTGTGGTACCCTATATGCAAATTCCATCAGATTTCTATGATAAAAGAAGTGACCACACTAATAGTTAAAAATATGCAAATCCAGAGAAATCTGTTTAAAGAAACTGGACTAGGAGTGAGTAACATATATTCCAAAAGAAAGAAAATACAGTGGTGCCTCACACAACGAACTTAATTCGTTCCAGGAGCAAGTTTGTTATGCGAAAAGTTCGTTATGTGAAACGCGTTTTCCCATAACAATACATGTTAAAAAAAATAATTCGTTTTGCAGCATAAAATATGCTAAGATGACATAAAAAAAGATAAATTTGTCAAAATGGTGAAAATGGTGGTCTTGCTGAGGCCAAACTCTTTGACGAGGTACACTGTTTTACCCCACATTCACTCCTTCTAATTATTTCCCGTTTCATTTCAACAGAAATCACCTTCCTGCTTTTTTTAGAAGCCATGATATATAAAAAATATTGAGTTTATCTTAAAAAGACGACTGTATACAGTGAGAGAGGGCAGTTAAGCGCAGTGACTAACGACTGCCTGCAGTGCCTGCGCGGAAGGATGCAATACATCGGCAGCTCGGGCGACTTCGTTGTGTGAAACGAAGTTCGTTGTGTGAAACGAAGTTCGTTGTGTGAAACGAAGTTCGTTGTGTGAATCAAGACATGAAGTTCGTTGTGTGCAGCGTTCGTTGTGCAAGGCATTCGTTATGCGAGGCACCACTGTATAAACTTACCCACAATAACAGCTGACAACGATTGCTGTGAACACCATCCTATATAATAAAACCCTAAGCGCACATGCGCACTTAGGATTTCGTGTTCCCTGCCGTTGTGGTGTGTGATCTGTGGCAGCCAACCCAGCGGCAGGGAACATTCTGGCCACCCCTCCTCCCACCCTCACTCACCGTGGTAGCCAGGCAAGCTCTCTCCCTGCCCGCGTCCTCGGCAGGGAACACACCTCGGCCCTCACTCGCTGCTGCCACCGCCGCTGCTGCTGATCCTCCTGTAAAGAGCAGCCTGCGATGGTGGCCGGCTTTAGCGAACCTCGCAGGCTGCTCTCCAACTCGGTAGCACATTCCCTCTGACGCGATCCCGTGCGTCAGAGGGAACATGCTACCGAGGCTGGAGAGCGGCCTGCGAGGTTCGCTAAAGCCGGCCACCATCGCAGGCTGCTCTTTACAGGAGGATCAGCAGCGTGAGAGGAGCCGCTGCCAGCACTTTAAAAAATTGAAACAAAAACCTTCGGCCTCAGCAGGCCAGCCCACGGGAAGGAAAGGGGGAGGGGCCGAACGGAGCAGGCCAGATCACATTAAGAGAAGGGAGGGGCCGAACGGAGCAGGACAGCTCACGGTAAGAGAAGGGAATTGCTTCACAGGGACCTGGAGGGGAAGGGCAATACCGCTGCTGCTTCTGCAAAGGAAAGTGGGGGGGGGGGAGAAGGGAGTGGGGGGGTGGGGGAAAATGCTGCTACTACTTCACAGGGACAAGGAGGGGAAGGGAAATACTGCTGCTGCTTCTGCAAAGGAAAGTGGGGTGGGAGGAGAGACAGAAAGAAATACAGACAGACAAAGGAGGCCAGGGAGAGAGACAGACAGAAATAAAGACAGACAGGGGACCAGAGAGACAGACAGACAGACAAAGGGTGCCAGGGAGAGAGAGAAAAAAATAGCAGGAGGGAGAGAGACAGAAAGAAAGGAAGAAAGAGACAGGAGCAGGGAGAGAGACATAAATAAAGAAAGACAGACAGGCATATATTCTAGCACCCGGTAATGTAACGGGCTTAAACACTAGTATAAAAATAAAGCTGAGATGCACAGAAAAGAATGATGCATCTTTTAAAATGAAAAAAGGCGCAAAAAATATCAAGTGCTACTGCGCATGAGTAGCTTTATGAATGTGTGTAAATGAACAAGGAAATAAAAACCGCAAACATTCAAGGTGTCTGTAGAATGTTAAGGCAATCTAATATAATAAAACCCTAAGCGCACATGCTTCCGTTTTTCATGATCTATAGGTCTGCGGCAGAAAAGAGTGCGCATGCGCGTGTCGACTCCCTCCCTCCCTCCCTCACTGTAAGATCGCCGCTGTCGTCGCCCCCTCCCCCCCCCCCGTGCACCCTTTCCCGGCGCACACAAACCCCCATTGACCCTCCCACCACGAGACGCACAAACCTCCCGGCTCCAGCAGGGGCCGCATCACATTAAAGATGCTGCTTCGTGGCCTTCCCATGCTCTGATTTCCTCTGCCGTGTCTCTGATGACATCATCAGAGACGCCAGCAGAGGAAATCAGAGCATGGGAAGGCCGCAAAGCAGCGTCTTTAGTGTGATGCGGCCGCTGCTGGAGCCAGTAGGTTTGACGGTTGTCTTGCGGTGGGAGGGTCAGTGGGGTCGGATGCAGGGCGGCGATAGTGGTGGGGGGGAGGGTTCTACTGCACAGGGGGATGGCTGGCAGGCAGGTACAAATATCCACTGCAAATCATTTTGTAACTGCAATGCAATATGGCAGACTTCTGTTTTAGGCCATTTTACAAATATATGAAGAGGGACCAGGGAGCAGGGAAGAGATGCTGCTGATGGGGGGGGAGGGGAGGGAGAAAGAAGAGAGTTCTACTGCACAGGGGGATGGCAGGCAGGCAGGCAGACAAGCTGGCTTTGGAGGGTGGGGTGAGACAAAGTCTGGAAGGCAGTGAGGGGGAGCAGGGAAGAGGTGCTGCTGGTGGGGGGGGAGGGGAGGGGAGGGAGAAAGAAGAGAGTTCTACTGCACAGGGGGATGGCAGGCAGGCAGACAAGCTGGCTTTGGAGGGTGGGGTGGGACAAAGTCTGGAAGGCAGTGAGGGGGAGCAGGGAAGAGGTTCTGCTGGACCAGGGGAGCAGGGAAGAGGTGCTGCTGGACCAGGGGAGAAAGGAAGAGGTGCTGCTGGACCGGGGGAGCAAAGAAGAGGGATAGGGGGAGCAGGGAAGAGGTGCTTTTTACAATACATCCGTTTAGCGTAGGAAAAGAAAATAGAGAAATTCTCCATAAGAGGCATTGATCCTGATTTTTGTTAGTATTTTCTAATGGAATTATGGTGCCCCGATGTTATAGAATTAGCACTCAGGCCCTGATTCTTTATAGGATGCCGGTCCTGGATGTCCTATACAGAATCGGGCCTACACCCGCCCAAAGTTAATCCGATTCTGTAACCGACTTCCATGTTGCAGATGCCGGTTACAGAATCGGGTTTAATATGCCCAACCCCCTTCCCCGGACCCCACTCAATGCCCCTCCCGAAGATCATCGGCAGGAGGGTGCCCAACCCCTTGCATTTACATGCTGAGTTGTGTTTGTAATTTATAGAACAGTGATGGGCACTCAGCGAGCACTTATGCTGTTTTACAATCAGGTACTCAAGTATTTTCCCTATCTGTCCCGGTGGGCTCACAATCTACCAAAGTTGTGTATTGATACTACTGAGTTGATTAAAACATTTGTAATTTTCACACAACAAGTGTAACAGTATTTTAGATATAAAGTTCCATTCACCCTAGTTTTGCCAATTCATTATTTTCCCTTCAGTTTTGGAACTCTGGATGCTTGGCAGAAAAAAAGCAAACAGACAAAAACCCTTCCATATAGAATTTCCTTTTCAGTAGTAAATGTAATCAGATAGCCATTATCTCCTCCCATGGCCGCCTAAGTAGGTGAAGCAACCTACAAACTCCCACCTAATATATCACAGACTACTGGAGACAAGAGATATACCTGTAGCACACTTTTAACTTTGTGCCTTCAGCTAATTAATCTCTGAGATGATACACCTAAAGGAAAAATAGTGGTAACTGGTTTTTCTTTTCCTTAAATTTAAGCTCTTTCCTGCTTTGGAAACATGTCATAAACACACTTGTATTGATGAACTATATGATCAGCTACAGTCATAAAGCAACATGGGATATGTTGGTATGGATAATACTGTGTAGTTAATAAAATTGTAAGGTACTATATTTCAAATACTGATCAGGCTCAACAAGACTACACATCTCCCTTCATATTCGCTGTGATAGGGGATTAACAGAACTGCAAATACAGAAAAACCGCGAATAACTTTTTCATATGTTATTCACTGTTTTCTATTAAAAACCATTGTGAATATAGTGAAACCGCGAATAACACGGTGGGAAACCTGGTCTGTTCCTGAAGGAGAGGCAAAACACGGTGAAGAAACATAGAAACATAGAAATAGACGGCAGATAAGGGCCACGGCCCATCCAGTCTGCCCACCCTAATGACCCTCCCCTACCTTTGCCTTGTGAATAGATCCCATGTGTCGATCCCATTTGGCCTTAAAATCAGGTACGCTGCTAGCCTCAATCACCTCCAGTGGAAGACTAGGGAATCGGGAATTTTCTCTAGAAACGCTTGGAATCGGCGATTTCTCTATGCAAGCTGATGTGATTTTGGGAGGGAGGAGCCAGCAAGCTAAAAACAGTGAATAATCGAAACTGCAAATGCTGAAACCACGAATACGGAGGAAGAAGTGTAGTTACTATTCTTTGACCACAAATTCCCAGCAAATATAGCTAATAAAATCCCTCTAATGTGCAAAGATAATTTTTGAAAATTAATTTAAGGGCAGCCCCCTCCCGTTCTTTGTTAAATAAGGAGAAGATACTGTTAACTCATAAAGGATATGTAGGGGGAGGAGTCAAGATGGCAGCGTGAAGTTGACTGTAGAAAGACTATCTTAATTGCTGGCTGAACCTGTCTTATTTTTCCTTGCTAAAATGCCTCACAAACGTAAGGGAGCGGTTAGGCTGGTTCCCCTGACATCCATGCAGACAATAGAGCACTTTACAGTCAAAACCCTGAACTTACTTGGAGAGGGAGAGGCTCCGGCATTGAATAATAGTGAAGGAGCACTTTCGGTTTCGGAGTTAGAGGATTCTCTATCCCCTCCAGAGAGTAGCAGTACCCCGCCGAGCCAGTTGATCTCTGTGGCAGCAGGGGGTCTTTCAACTATGCAATTGTTGTTGCAGGCCCCAGTCGGAGGTGAATCAGCCACACAGACTCCTGGAGAAGGGAATGGCAGGAAAAAGCAGCCAATAATGAGATACAGCAGTAAACCTTCCCTGGCAGTATCCCTGGAGTCTATCTGGGAGGTTCTTCAGAGGCTGGATTCCAAAGTGACGAACTCTTCTCAAGAAATTTCTAAACTTGTGAGTAAAATTGATGGTTTGGCAAAAAATTTAGAAGGGACTAGAACAGAGTTTGCTGCTCAAATATCTTCATTAAAGGAAGAAGTTAAATTGTTGCAATTAACTTCTGCAGCTCTCATTAAAGACAAATTGATCATTCGTAGGAAAATAGTAGCTGACAAAAAGCTGCCACACCGAGGGGTCATCTCCCTGGTCAAGAGGGACTATTGTCTCCTGATCTCTGGTCCCTGAAAGGAAGCCTGAGTCCTCCAGGCAAAAAACTGCACTATGGCACAGTGAAAGTATGAAGTCTGATCTACAATCCTTCCAGTTCTGGTCCACCTAGTCATTCAGGCTGGGCCTTGGGTTCCTTAGTGGTGGGGAGGTCTCCTGGAGAGGAATCTCTCACCAGTCCATAGATGGCATGCTCGCAGGCACTGCAGAGCATACTGGCCCTGTCAAGTATGCTTTCCACAGGAGGTTAACATAATCTGGGGTAAACCCCTGAACAGGAGGCCCCATGGCCCCTGCATGACATAAGAATGGCTTCTACACACTTGCCCTTCATGGACTTGCTATTCAGGTACTCTGGGAGGGATTTCTTTGCTCCCAACTAGACTCCCTGTGGTTCCCTAGGCCTAGAGGACTAAGAGGAGGCTAAGCCAAAGACTCCTGCTCCTCCCTTGCATGCCCTGCAGCACACAGATGCTCCTCGACTGACCATCCAGCATAAAACTGGCATGATATGGGGGTAGGACTAAAATATTCTTTATTCAAAAAGACCTGACACTTCCAATGTTTCAGCCAGTCGCCTATGTGAGGGGTCAAACAATGAACAAACAAATATGGACCATAAACTAAAATGAAAATATTGGACTTTCACTCAATTATGAAAGCATTCAAATATAGAAATAAAATATCACATTACAGACCAATATAAAAAAACAAAACATTATGGGGCTCATAATTGAAAGAGAAAAACGTCCCAAAACTGGCCTAAGTTGGCACTTGGACGAACATTTCTCAAAAACGTCTAAGTGACGATAATAAAACCGGGTTTTGGATGTATTTCTAAACGACCTAGGCCTTCATAGTGCCCCTCAATGTCCAAAGCTAAACGGGGTATTTCGGGAGGCGTGTCGAGGGTGGGAGTTGGCCGGGATGTGGGCCGGCTAAGACTTAGTCTCACAGCATGTATAACCGAAAGTTTAACAACAGAGCCTAGACGGAACTTGAACGTTGTGACTTAGACCATGTAAAACATGGTCTAAGTCACAAAAAAAACCACCTAAACTCAACAGATAAGCACTGCAAACACATAACACAGATCCCCACACACTACCCCAGTGATCACCAATCCCCTCCACCCCCATAAAAATTTTATTCACAACTTTAAATTTCAGCCTCCAGACCATCATCACCTGGCCGCCTGGCATAGGAAAGCCTAGTCGTCCAGCCCAGAGGAAGCTTAAGTCATCTTGGGGGTGGGTTAGGGACCCATAGAGAGGAGGACCCATGCCCATAAGCCCCTGTAATCACTGCATTGATACTGAAACATGTGCACTGCCCTATACACCCCCAAAACCTTTTTGTAGTGGCATATAAGTGGCTCCTGCAGCCATAAGGGCTATTGGGGTGGTAGATAAGTGGGTCCAGGGGATTCTGGAGGTGGTTTGGGGGTTCACTGTCACCTATAAGGGAGCTGTAGTGAGGAGAAGCCATGGCATCCTTTTTTGTGAAGTTCACAGCAGTGCCCTGTAAGGTACCCCACTATTTAGGTGGCATGTCTGGGTGTGCAGTCCATCACTTTGCAGACCCCTCCCACATCCAACAGGGCTTGTTCTAGGCGTTTTGGACTTGAACGGAAAGTTGGACGGAAATGTGGTATAAAGATGGACGATTTAGTGGCTTGGACGATCAGATCGGCAGGACATCTTTCGAAAATGTGTCTTAGGCTCTTTTTAACTTTCGACGACTTGTGAGATGGACGTAAACGGACTTAGACGTCCCTTTCGATTATGCCCCTCCACATCTATATTTATGTTTAAAAATCATATACGGTAAATTAAAACAGCATTCTAATGAATAGATATGTATATTAACATCAAATTTCTAAATGAAAAACATTTAAAACTAGACATAACAACCAGAGTTCTTATGAATAAATGTCTTTCTATTTAATACCTGTATAGTTGTCACAAATGCATTTTTCTATCAATCCAGTCCCAGAATAAAAGCAGTTCCTTAATGAAAAATAAGTATTATCACTTATATCCACAATATAGCCAATATCAAGTGTTGGCACAGTTGAATGAATTTATTATATTTTCTCTATTTGCAGAAGCTAAAAAAATCAGTTATACCAAAATATTAAAAGTGTCTGAATGAAAAACGCTTTAAAAATAATTAAAAGTGTCCGTGTGAAAGACGTTTTAAAAATGCTGGTTCTAAGTGCCACTGTATATAACACACCAGCAGGACCAATATCAGAGTCGGTTAATATCCCGATTATAAATCTGTCCGAGGTGCAACTTAATACAATACAAAGTAGGGTGCTAGAAAAGGACTATACTTTGTGCCCACAAAGCCATATGACTCTTTCCAAACCAGAGTGAACCTTTTTAAATTCAGTAATAGAAAATGACAAATTTTAGATTAAAAAAAAGTAAATAAAATTAAATCAACGAAGATTATGTTACCACCATTAAGACACTCATGCGATAGTTTTTGTGTCCCTGACCTCTGTTTTTTACAGGCAACCATAACCGATTTAATCGCTCCTCCTCCTTTGATCGCTCTGGAGGGGGCTGGTGCAGCAACTTCAAAAGCTAAGTTGCCTATACATATTTCAGAATGTTAAAGTAAATCATTGAATAAAATTTTTGAAAAATTATAAATTATAGTATATAAATTATAGTAAAAATTGAGTTTGAAATAATACACACATAAGAGGGGGAATCAGTGAAGAGTGCTGCCACACTGTCCATATGCATCAGAGTGGTGTTCTGAGAATCCCCAGGGTGTAGAAAAAAAAAATGGTGAACATATCTCGCATTGGTTGCCGATTGCTTTTCGTATCCAATATAAAATTCTACTTCTGTAACTGGTCAGATTTATGTTTTGACAATGTCATTGCATTTATGAGTACATCAGCCAATTTGATCACTTAGATCAGAGTCAAAGAATTTACTGGATGAGCCTTCCTTTCGAACTGTGTTTCTGGACAAATATGTCATCCATTTTTAAAATATTGTTATTCCTCAACTGTGCAATGAATTGCCAGTTAATATACATGGAATTAAGAGATTAGATGGTTTTAAAAAGAGCCTGAAGACATTTTTATTCCAGAAAGTTTTGGGGATATAAGATCTGGCCCTAGACATGATGTTTGTGAAAATTCTGTAGGAATAAGCAGTAGATTTCTCCACATCCATCTACTAAAGGTTTATGGATTTCTCCTTCAGGAATTTATCCAAACCTTTTTTTAAAATCTTGCTAAGCTAACTGCTTTCACCACATTCTCTTGTAACAAATTCCAGAGTTTAATTATACTTTGAATGAAGAAACATTTTCTCCAATTTGTTTTAAATCTGCTACTTAGGCCCTCTTTTACAAAGGCGCGCTAAGCGTTTTAGCACGGATTTAGCAAGCGCTGAATCAACGTGTGCGCTAACCGCTAATGCATCCATAGGATAACATGCACATGTTAGCGTTTAGCATGCATTTAGCACGCGATATTTAGAGCGCACTAAAAAGCATAGCGCACTTTTGTAAAAGAGGGGGTTAGTAGCTTCATCACATGCCCTCTAGTTCCAGTATTTTTTTGGAAAGAGTAAACAAGCGGTTCACATCTACTTGTTCCACTCCACTCAGTATTTTATAGATATCTATCATATCTCCCAAGTCATCTCTTCTCCAGGCTGAAAAGCCCTAGCTGCTTTAGCCTTTAGTTAGTTACTGTATTTTTCGGACCATAAGATGCACTTTTTCCACCCCTAAAAAGAGGGTGCGTCTTATGGACTGAATACACCATGTGCCCCCCCCCCCCAGTACCTTTTTTAAGTGGTGGTGGTCCAGCACGGTCTCCTGCTGGACGGCTGCCTTTCTGTGCAAAGCAACGCAAAACGCAGGAGCGTGACCTTTGCGCTTCCTGCCTAGTCCCGTGCCGCTCTGTGATTGGCTGCAGTCAGTTACTGACCGCAGCCAATCACAGAGTAGCATGGGACCAGGCAGGAAGGGCATTGTGTGTCGCTCTGCAGAGAATCCCTGTACCTTCTAAGATCTTAGACATTTATGTCTGAAGGCACATGGCATTCTGTTTGTTGTCTTAGGCTTCTACACCTAGCAGCATCATGGTTCTTTTTTATTTTGAAGTTGAAATTTTTATTGAACAATTTTAGTACAATATACATACAAACTGTTACCCCAATATAAACATGATGACATGGAGAAATTCAAATTTAAAAAAAAAATGGTATCACCCATATATGTTATCCAATATGAACTCCCACCCTACCTCAACACTTTTACTATTAACATGCATTGCCAAGATACACCAAGATACCTCTGTAACCAGCTTTTTTTTAATGTTCCATTCTTCCCAAATGTATTGCCGTAAGCCTTTCCATTAATACTTCATAGCTCAATCCTTGTTGCCATGACACCAGTGAGGGAATTTCAGTGTTTTCCACTCAGAAGCAAGAATGCACGGGCAGCACAGAGACAACAGGCTATACATTTCTGTTCTGAGGGATCAAACCCAATCTGCCCTCTATATACAAAAAAGTATTTCAGGGACAGACAAATAGGGTATTGAAAATCATCCACTACCTGCAACCAGAAAGACTGGATTTGAGGGCATGATCATCAAATATATGTTCCTGGACATCCGTATCCGCTAGGTAAAATTTGGGGCAGTTGGCTGAGACTGAAAATCTGATGGCCACAACTATTGCCTCCTCCCATAGCTTAACAATCACATTCTATCCCAGATTCACTTCCCTGGCAGACATATAAGGGAGTTTAGTAAAATCATAACACAGAACGCCTTTATAAGGCAAATAAATAAGCCTATGAGAATGTCTTATATAACCAGTTTTTCTAAATTGCTCAATTCCCTTTATAACATTAATTTATAACGGGGTTTCCCTCAATACAGTGTCAATTTCAGAGAAAATGGAAGAAATCAGAGTTCCCGAATTGATATTCACTGGATAGTTCCTGAGAGGATTTCATATGGAGTTCTACAATCAATTGGAAGATAATTGTAAGGCCTTGAGAGGCTAACCAAGCATACATAGAATCATTGTAAATATGCTCTGTCACTAAGATCCCTTTGATGGAAGCCAAGCAATTCATTAGTGATGTCTTGAAAACCCGAAAGACTGGGGATCCCCCAGGACAGGTTTAAGAACCACTGCATTAGAGGTTCAGACCTCTACTCCATAGAATTCTTTAACTATAACAGTTTTAGATATTATGGTTTTATTTTCTTCCAAATATATTGGAAGATTAATCTCTGCCACTGGTTTAAGAGGCCAGGACTAATAAAGATGGGTAAACTTGCAAAAAATAAGAGATGTGGAAGGATGTTCATTTTAAAGATAGTTATGGCTCTCATTTGCAAAGCAGAGGACATCTCAAAATGGCCAAAATAAAAGTCCATCTACCGAAAACATCCAAATCGTGATTTTCCAAAGACAGATTTTTGAAATATAGCACTACAATTCATCCAAATAGCAAAGGGGCATGTTTTAGGAAGGACTAGGGTGGACCCAAAATTAGGATGTCTTTCAGCGAACACGGAACAGGATAAAAAGATTTTTTTTCTAAACCTGTTTCAGTTACATCCAGGGTACAAAAAGGCGCCTTGATTGAGCAGCTGACTACTGGAGGGATAAAGGCATGATCCCTCCTTGAGCTCCCATCGGCTACTGACCCTAGTATCCTAAGAAGTGACGGTGGATACCAGGCTATATGACAGCTTCAGGTATTATAGCCATTTCTAATAATAATAACTTTATTCTTTTATACCGCCATAACCAAAAGTTCTAGGCGGTTTACACTAAAAAGAGCTGGACAATCAGCGAAATACAATAATACAGTAAAAAATACAAATAGCTGTAAAATCGAATTTCAATAACAACACTCATTAAGTAATAAACTTATCGAACAAAGTGGTCTTAATTAATTTCTGAAAACTGCAACAGGATAACATAGCTTGCTGAATACATTTACCTAACCAAGATTGTCGCCTACCAACTTGAAATGCTAGGGTCCTATCTAAGAAGGTTTTATATCTATACCCATTAATTTTTGGATAAGCAAATAAGTAGAAGTTTCTAGTTTCTCTTGATGGTCTATGCAACACAAAATGAGGAAAAAGGTAAGCTGGAGACAATCCCGATATCAGCTTAAAGCAGATACAGGAAAATTTGAATAATACTCTTGCCTCCAAAGGCAGCCAATGAAGTAAACGATAATATGGACTAATATGGTCATTCTTTTTTAAACCAAAAATCAATCGAACAGTTGTATTCTGAATTATCCTTAATTTCCTTAGAATTTTTTTGGGTGCTCCTAAATAGAGCAGCAAGCAAGTGTATGGAGTAGACTAGTGGTCAATGCAGTGGACTTTGAACAACGGGACCCAGGTGTAACTCTCACTTTTAACTCATATTTTTGTTCAAATATGTGAGCCTTCCTAAAACAAAGAAAGACCTACTGTATCTGCAAAGTGGTATACCTTTAGGTACAGTAGATTTGTATCTGTTCCTAGAGGGCTCACAACAACATATAAAGGAATTAAGGTGGGATTTGTACCTGGGACCAGTTATTTAAAGTCCAGTGTATGGCAATGAAAAAAAATGGCTAACTACCAGACCGCCCTTCTGTTTCGCAGGAACATCTGTGTAGCCATTATTCTACAAATGATGCCAGAGACACATCATTTTGTGCCTGCTTTTTTGGCATATATATTTTGGACATTTCTTTTTGGAAAAGCCTGTTCATTTTAGACATTTTCAGCATAAGTATGCTCTCACATATTTTCAAACAGTAAATCAGGGGTGCCCAATACGTCGATCGTGATCGACCGTTAGATCTAGAAGGCAATGCGAGTCAATCGCAGAGCCCAAACCGGGCTCCATGATAGACTTGTGTTGCCGTCCCGATCTACCGGGCTGATCAGCTTTCCTCTCCCCGACGTCCCCCACCACCCTCCCTGCAGAAGCGTAAGACTGACCAGCATTCCGCTCCCCGACATCAATTCTGACATTGGAGAGGAAGTTCTGGGCCAGCCAATCTCTGCCTGGCTGACCCGGAACTCCTCTCCAACGTCAGAATTGACGTCGGGGAGTGGAATGCTGGTCAGCGCGATGCTTCTACAGGGAGAGCTTGGGGTGGCGGTGGCTTGTTCCCCGATGGTTGCGACGACGGCAAACCTAATGGCTTGAGGGCCTGTTTCCTGGTGGCGGCGGCAAACCTAGTGGCTTGGGAGAGGGCAGGGAGATACAAAGAAGGGGGGCAAGGAGACAAAGAAAGAAGGGAAACAGAAAGAAAGGGAGGCAGGGAGACAGAAAGAAAGAAGGGGGCAGGGAGAAAGAAAGAAAAAGTTGGGGGAGAGAATGAGGTCTGGTGGAGAGGAAGCTGAAAGAAGGGAAGAAATACCGGATGTACAGTCAGAGGAAGAAAGTGCAACCAGAGACTCATGAAATCACCAGACAATAAAGTTAGAAAAAATGATTTTATTTTCAATTTAGTGATCAAAATGTGCCCGTTTTGAGAATTTATATCTGCAGTCTATATTTTGTACTATGGCTCCCTTTCACTAAACCGCAATAGCGTTTTTTAGTGCAGAGAGCCTATGAGCGTTGAGAGCAGCACGGAGCATTCAGCGCAACTCCCTGTGCTAAAAACTGCTATCACGGTTTAGTAAAATGGGAAGGGGTATATTTGTCTATTTTTGTATGGTTGTTACTGAGGTGACATTGCATAGAGTCATCTGCCTTAACCTCTTTGAAAAAACCCTGGAATGTAAATGATAATTAACATTTTCTCTGCGTACAGTGTGCTTTGTGCTTTTTAAAAAATTTTAAAATGACTTGGTCATTTTAAAGGTAGTTTGCAAGCCCAAAAAGTGTGGGCACCCCTGCAGTAAATCCTGACATTTTGTCTATTTGAAAATGGTTGTGAGATGTACTTTTTTGGGGGATGTCACGAGCAGGACATCTCAATTCTGACTTGGACGTTCTTTTGAAAATGCTCCTCCACGTGTCCTAACCATGAAAACTCCCCTCTGCTCCAAATTCTAAGACATTCCTGCACTTTCATAAGTACTGGGTCATAGTTAGTCTGAAAAAGCATATTAACACCAGCTGAAATTTTAATTAATAAATATATTAAGTGACTGGAGATCCATTGTTCTTCAGATAAATTAATGTTAACCGCTTCCATCTTGTCAATTTTGGTTCAATATTCAAAGCTATTTAACCAGCTAGAAGCAGCTCCTGGCCAGTTAAATCACTTGTTTTGGAATAACTGGTCATATTTTATGGCACTTAACCAGTTAGTACTACTGAAAAGATCTGCCAAACTCAAAAAAATGGCTATTTTGAGCACATTCTAGGGGTGGAGTCAGCACTTGACTAGTTAAGGGCTGATATTCAATTAAGGCAACTGTATAAATAGGACTGTACAAAAGTCAGCCCTACACTCAACTGGCTATGGTTTTGCTAGCTTTGTAAATCTGTAAATTTAATGCTAAGGCTCGGACATGTGAATTTCCATGTACAGTAATGCCAGCAGCAGTTAGTAAAATGCTGCATGCCACCGGCTGAATATCATCCCCATTAATTTTAAATCTGGAGACTATTCCATAGTCTTTCATTTCTTTTAAAATTATTGGTATAGAAATAGGAGGCTAAGAAAGGTATAAAATAGCAACTGCAAAAAATGAAATTTTATGTAATTGGTGTCCAAAAGTCACTTGAAGAATATCATTATTATCTCTTACCCTTTGAGTAAGCAGCTCCATTATTAGAGCAAAAAGGAGTGGAAATATTAGGCAGCCCTAATGAGTACCCCTGCCCAACTGAAATGAAGCTGTGTAGCTGCCATTAATCTATTTGAGCTTCTGAACATAAATTTAATGCTTTCAACCAACTTTGGAACCTCCTGCTCAAACCTATTTTATCCTGCACAGTGAAGTTGAATGCTCAGTATATGTAATAAATTGCTTTTTCCGTGTCAT
Source organism: Geotrypetes seraphini (assembly GCF_902459505.1). NCBI lineage: Eukaryota > Metazoa > Chordata > Amphibia > Gymnophiona > Dermophiidae > Geotrypetes > Geotrypetes seraphini. The sequence goes on along the minus strand of NC_047090.1, from coordinate 77,015,631 downwards.
TCACATCCAATATTGCTGGTATATTTTCATGTGTTGTTACCCATACTATATGTATTATTATCTAGAGTCTGTCTCCCTGGTACAAATAAGTCGGGTTGATTTTAGCTAATTAGTAATAAGGGAACTATAGTAGAGTCTTGATTATTATCTGACGTAAACAGGACCATCCTGCTATTGCATAACTGAAAAGTCAGATAGCATAGAAAACATGATTAATTCATGCATAATATATAAATATAAGGCAAAGTATCTGCTTTTCAAATGTTGTTTTTTAACATTATTCAGCAAAAAACAGCACATGTGCTTTTTTAAAGCATTCTTGAACATATTCTTGTTTGATACCTGGCCATTTTTTTTTTAACAGAAACAAAACACTTGTATGCTGCACACTACTGCATTAGGTCAAGCACAATAATAATGCAAATAGTAAACAAATTACAAAAGTTATTTAAATTTTTAGGGCAGCCAAGCAACCATGGATTTCAGGGTACTGTACAGAACACTAAACGGAAAACCAATTTTGTCATCCACAAAGGCTACTACTTTTTTTAAATTGCATTTCTCTAAATTATACAATTAAATATCCAAAGCTGAACATCTCCCATAGATACACCAGGAGCTGATTATCAGAATTAATATTATTCCAGCTCTATGTACTTTTTAACTTTATTCTAGGATTTACCTAATTGAGTTTGTTAAAAACTAAAGAATTGAAAATGACAAAATTCCCCGAACAGGCAAAATATATTAAAATGACCTGTTTTACTTCTCTTCTTCTCAGCTGCTTTGTATTCAGTATCATGTCCTTGCCCATTTTTATCTTCAGAAATTAACTTTCGCCAAGATCTTACTAGGGTTTATGGATCGATTTCATCCCATAATCCAGTAAATAACATTTTTATTGTTCCTTTCTTTAGCAATTCTATCATTCCTTTTCCTTCATCTAATGTTCAAACAAGTATTGTTAGAAGCTTATGGCGATGTCTTTTCTTTAATGGTTCCAGTATGCCCTGGTCCATTAGCTGACACAATGATATGACGTTGTGAGGAAGAAAAATTACTCTCATGTCAGAAGTACTTGGATGAGATGGTACATTATCCATGAGAATTGGTTTCCTAGACAAGTTTAGCCATTTCAAAAACGTTTCTACTGAGGGAACAAATTCCCTGAAAAACCAGTTACAGAAAATGGCTATGTCCATTCAGGCATTCCTCTGGTTCCTATAAAAGGCTAGAAGTTTAGCGGGAGACAGGTTTTTAAAAGACCTTGGATTTTTTTTTATTTTTCATTGAAAATGAGTTGTAATTTATGTTTTCCAGTTGCATTTCTACAAGCTAGACTGGTCACTCTTTCTTTACTCCACTGATAATCGGGAGCTGAAGCTTCAAGCTGTGATGCAAGAGTTCTTGCTGGCAACATTTAACCCAGTTTCATCACAATTGTTTTATCTGGTCCTTTGAAACTTCTTTTTTAATAAGACGATGAAAGATTGATTTGAATGTGATAAATTTCTCAGAATCTGCTCATAGTTTTTCCCAAGAAAAACTGAATTGTCTTATTCCATATCTTTTTTTTTAGTGGCAAAGCCACAGGACACTCACAGTGAAATTAGGGTCATCTTCATTGAGTTCTTATGTTCTTACCTCCGGAGCATGCAAACAGCAGTAGATGGCACATTAACCCAAGTATAGTGTACCGTATACGTACAAAAAGACAGGTTGTTCACTCTCTCCAAGGTAGTGAGAATGAGAGGGCACTCTAAAATTGAAAGGGGATAGATTCCGTACGAACGTAAGGAAGTTCTTCACCCAGAGAGTGGTAGAAAACTGGAACGCTCTTCCAAAGTCTGTCATAGGGGAAAACACCCTCCAGGGATTCAAGACCTAGTTACATTATATTACATTACAGTAGTGACTTCTATTCCGCCAGTACATTGTAGTTCTAGGCAGATTACAAAAGAAGATAGCTGGACATTTCCAGGAAAATTACAATTTAGGGTGCTGTTTACATGATTGAGACTTTGAAGGGAAAATTACAAGAGTGGATGAGACTTTGAAGGGAAGTTTACAAGAGAGGGGAAGTTTACAAGAGAGGGGATAGACATGGGGATGAGTTTTGATATCTAGATAAATGATAAAGGGGATGGAACTTCTCTCGTATGAGGAAAGACTAAAGAGGTTAGGGCTCTTCAGCTTGGAAAAGAGATGGCTGAGGGGAGATATGATCAAAGTCTATAAAATTCAGAGTGTTGTAGAATGGATACAAGTGGATTGATTTTTTTACTCATGCTATCACCAAGGGTTTGGTTTTGTGTATGGCACCAATACTGCAAAAGGCAGAAAGGCATCGCCTGCTGGTATGCCTGGCTGCAAAAAGGACTTCCCTACATCTCTACTAGGAACTTTGTTTTTCTGTTATGATCTTTCCATATGTCTTTACTTTCTAATGCACATTGTCTTTGTGCTTGAACTAGACTACAGACATCATTCAACTCAGACACTATAAGACTGTATTTCTTTAGTCTGTTTGGGGATAAGTTGGAGAGAAAAACCTGTAAGTGAGCCAAAGCTAAAATACTCTGGTTACCATGAATTCTACCAATTAAAATATAGGATGTTTAAAATTTTCTTTGTAAGAAATATTTGTTTCTGCTGTTTGCTTACACTGGCATGAAACAATGAATCTTACGTTTCTGTAGATTTCAAAGAAAGTATAGAGTTGCTCACTTATCACTGAGTGACTGTGATTGCAGGGGGAGAGTATGTGCTTATATACACATTTATACTTATCTTCTCGACAATCCTGACTAGTCTATCCAAATCCTGACAAAAATGTAGCATATTTCTGTTTGGTTCCAAGATAAATGGTTTTCTTTAATTGGATTACAAGAAAAAAAATAGTTTGAATACCATTACTTTGCTGTTCTTCAGTATATTATTAACCTTGATTCTTGATTATTTTAGGAGTGATTAAGGAATTTTACAAGCTTTGAATAAAACCTATGAACCTATGATCAATAGTTTGAATGACTGGAAATTTAACCATGGCTTTCCAAAGAAGGAAAGCTTATATAAATGTTAATACATTTTGTTCCTTTTATGTTACATTAAAATATAAAATTTTAAACATATGTTTGTGTTGGATGCTCCGCTCCTTCCCTCTCACAGGCACAGCTTTATTTAATAAAATGTAAAACAAATTAATAATCCATCAATAGAAAATGAGAAATGTGAATGATTTTTAAAACTAAACAATATAAATGCAAAGATAATCAAAAGTAAAATTGCCAAATATTAGAACAAAAGTGATTTAAAATGAAGGCCAATTAAGCACTTATTTTGATAATTTTAAGTGATTCAATTTTAGAAGTCTAGCATAAGAACCTTAACCTACCTACATATATGTGATAAATGAGGCATTTTATGTCATTACATTCCAATAAATCATTTTCCTCAACTGCTTGACAGTTTTCCTCTGATCTAACCTTTCCAAGCTTCTATTAGAGTGCTAACATTTTCAACTTTGACATATGAGTAGTCTACATATTCTGTAACTGATTAACTCTCAGCCACTGGAGTCCTTTTCAAGGAAGAGATGTCTTCACACAATCACTCTTGAGGGGAGGAATCTGGACCCTGTATAAGGCTTGCATTCTCAGGGATGCAAGACAATGCTTTAATATTAATCTTTTCCAACAGGCAGAGGAGGAATCTTTTCATACCTCCACAGACTGGAACAAAGTGGTACAGACAACACAAAGTTAGAAATAGAAGGATAATCATAGTATCATTGTATGGTAACTTTCTATGGTTTTCATAGGCTGGTCATTTTAATATATTTTGCCTGTTAGGGGAATTTTGTCATTTTCAATTCTTTAGTTTTTAACAAACTCAATTAGGTAAATCCTAGAATAAAGTTAAAAAGTACATAGAGCTGGAATAATATTAATTCTGATAATCAGCTCCTGGTGTATCTATGGGAGATGTTCAGCTTTGGATATTTAATTGTATAATTTAGAGAAATGCAATTTAAAAAAAGTAGTAGCCTTTGTGGATGACCTATTAGTTCATCTCTCAGACCTCCAGATCTCCCTTCAGGTGCTCTTAGACAGCTTTGAGTATGGGGACTATGCTGGCTTTAAATTAAATCTACATTTCTCTCTCCATATTCGCAGTTTCCATAACTGCGGTTTTGATTATTCATGATTTTTCGGCCGGTCTCCGCCCCCCAAAGACATCATCACTCAAATTTTTTTCCGTTTAGTGTTCTGTACAGTACCCTGAAATCCATGGTTGCTTGGCTGCCCTAAAATCGCTGGTTGCTTGCCTGTCCCCTCTAAATTTCTATTCGCTCTAGGGGAACGTCATTCATGCCTCTCTCAATATCTATTGGTGATAATGTCTGTCAGTCGTGAAGTCCGGCTGAATAGGGTGGGAGCCAGTGGTGACGGGCTTGCACTTTAGCAACCTCTTTCTCACTTATTAATTGTTTGGTTTGGGGTTTATTTTGTATTGGTTGGTTGTTGGTTTTTTATCCCCTCCCTCCCCTCTGCCCCTCTCTCGCGTCCTCTCTTACCACTTTTATTTGCCAAAGAGCCCAACAAGGAGAACAACAAGAACAGCCAAAGAGCACCAACTTCCCTCCCCTCACCCACCCCTGTTTAGTACCCACATGCTGGCGGCTGCGGTGCTGATGCTCCTTCAGGATTTGCATAAGTCAGTTCAGCCCGATATTGGCTGCGTCTCAGTCACGCTTTCCTTCCCCCACCCCCGTTTTCTGGCAAGCAGCTGTGGGGTTTCATCCCCCCCCCCAGTGTTATACCGGTACCAGTTCAGCAGCAGCGGGCTGGTTGTTCCGAGGATCCAAATGTCTGACCCACTTGGCTTTCATGAGTTGGGGGAGAGGGTGGTAGTGAGAGTTCTTCTGACAAATTGTTTGCCTGCCCTGAAATCGCTGGTTATTCGCGGTTTCTTTAGTAAAAACATATTGAAAAGTTATTAGCGTTTTTTCCGTATTCACGCCTACATCCGGAACGCATCCACCGTGAATATGGAGGGAGAAGTGTACTTAAATTGGAGGCCCTGGTGACTGAGGACTCTATTAGGCAAAAATGGAAGGGACATTTTCCTTTGTGATGGGACACAGATTTGTTTAGATATTTGGGGATACAATTACCTACTTCCACTAAAACCCATACTCACTTTGGAAAGATTTATCCTCACTTAGGTCTATATGATCAAAACTCACTGTGCCTGTAATGATTGATGCTAAATCATCAATGTATTTCAGCTATTGATGCCCAAAATGGCTAATTACAGTCTTATCTGTGGTTTGTAGCAGTCTCCGATAATTGTATATAAATGGATTACAGTGAGCTCATCAGTATTAAAATGAGCACTCCAATTGATGCCCAGATGATACACAAAATGAAGCTCCGTTTTTTAATGCTCCAAAATCTTTGACAGGTATGGAGATGCTGGTAGCGGTAAAAAAGTGCCAAACAGCAGCTTTTTTTTTTGTCCACTTCCTCCTGCCTCAGTCACCCGGACTTCCCCTCCCCCCACCCACCTCCGTACCTTTAGATGATTAGCAGGAAGGATGCCCACTCCCTCCTGCTGGCAGGCCTGCCTCTTCAAAATGACCTATGGGAGGGGCCTTAAGCGCTTGAAACAATCAGTCTTAGGCCACTCCCAGCACATTCCAGGATGCACCGGAAGGCCCGCTATTTTGAAGAGGCAGGCCTTCCAGCAGGAGGGAATGGGCATCCCTCCTGCTGGTCATCTAAATAAGGTACAGGGGTGGGTCAGGGGCATGTGTGGGAAGGTCTGGGTGACTGAGGCAGGAGGCAGTGGGAATCTCTTCTAATGATCCTCGTGTGGGTGAGGTTCTGGGTGGCTGAGGCAGGAGGAAATGGGTATCCCTCTTGCTGATTTTTTTTTTTTTTTTTAAAGCTTGGAGTTAGTGGAGGGGATGGTCATGGAGGGAGGGTCCTGGTACAACTTTTTTTCTTTAATGAGCTCAGATGTTGTGCTTGTGGAGCCATGTTTAATGCATACTCTTTGTGCTGCAATTGGGCTTTGTAAATGGAACTTGAGGTGATCTTTGGTTAATTTAATATTATAGTTGTTTAGTAAGATGGGATACAAGGGGATGGTTGTCAGTCATTCAGGGAGGATGCATATGAAGGGAGCAAGGGGTATCCCTTAGATGGAACATGAAGGAGGAAGGAGGCTGTATAAGTTTATTTGAAAACTGTTGAACTGTTCATAACATTCTTATTTGTGCTACTTTGATTTTCTTGCTCAATAAAAATTGTTTATACTAAAAGAACACCATCAATAAATAGAAGAGAGTCTATAATCACTCATTTAAAAGAAAATAAGTATCATCTGATAAATAACGTTTAGAATCACAATTTTTCCTAGGAACTGTGCTCTAAGTTCCAGATTCTATAAACTGCGCCTAGACTGATCTAGGTGCCTAATTTAATTTTTCAATTAGGCTTAATAGGTGCTGATAATTGAAAAGCCCTTTTGGTTTCTTCTCATTGTCCCTGATAATTGAAAAGTATCTAATATAATTAAAAAGTAACTAAAAACAACTTAAAAATTATTTGGTAGGTGCCTAACTTGGTAGGCACCTACCACTTCGAGGTGTCTACTCTGAGACACCTGTTAGAAAGTAGGTGTGGTTAGAGGGGGGGGGGATTCTGGGCAGATCTTGGGTATGGTTTGAGTTAGGCATATTCATTTAGGCTAAGAAAAACCCTGGCATAAATGGGAGTTCACCTAAGATTTCAAAGCCTACCTGTGCCTAAGACCGCTTAGGTGCCATTAGGTGTGATTTTATAAACGGTGTCTAGCGGATAATCGACAATCGTATTCAATGGCACCTACAAGTTAGGCACCATTTATAGAATCATGGCTTAAATGCCATATTTAAAAGTTTTCAATGAAATTTTAAACTTTTTCAGCGAGTTCTTGGCACGTACATTTATAGATAAGCCTATTTCATAAATCAGGTGCTTACCAAGCAAAGGCACTTCTGCAAGTGGATTTCCAACAAAAACGCAGTAGAGTTGCAATTACCAGCCTAATACCTGAAAAAAGATCTTAATGGCTTACCAAATTTATAAGGTATTACCATTGATAATAAATATGGCGGAACATTCATAATGTGCTCTATGAATAAGAATCAGCAATTTAAATTCAATCCTATATAACATATCTGGAGCAAATAGTAATGAATGAGAAGTAGTGTTACATGATCACATATTTGTGCTTTACCCAAGAATCTCTCCTACAGCATTTTGTAATGTTTATAATCCTTTCTGATTATCTGATGAAATTCCTGCATATATGACATTACCACAGTCGTTTTGAGATAGCAATAAAAAAATGGAGCAAGGTCATCAAAAAGATTTCTAAAAGACTTCAATTGTTGTAAAATATAAAAACCTTTTCTTAGCTACCACACACCTAAACACAGTAAAAAAAATAAAAAAACAGCTTACTGCTGGCTTCTAGCAAGAAATGTCCATACCTTTTTTTTAGTTTAAATCTTGTTTTATTGATGACAAAACCCCTCCCCACCAGAACTATAAACAGTGCGTACACTAGAAGTGTAGAACCAGGTATATAGAGATACAACGGCGAGAACGTCATCAAAAATGTTTCCATACAGTAGGTACATCTCTCCATGCCCCCCAACCCTTACCCCCCGCAATCAGCTGTATAATGCTGGAATGCATAAATCTCAAATCCTCCCCCACCTCCCCAATCAGTCCATACCTTTTTTAAAAGAATTTCCCATAAAAGGTTCAGCGCTCTCCATGGACTTTAGGGTCAGGGACAGCTTTCAGCTCCACCTGCTGGGCTACCCTCCTCTCTGTTCATCCCCAAGAACATTTTCAGGTCTAAGCACTAGCCCACATGGGCCTTCAACTTCTCCGCTGTCCTATTGCTGGAAAAAATGCATCAGAGATTCCTGCTTCTCATTGGTTCCTGGCCTTCCCCTTCACTCCCCAGAGTATCTTGCCTGCCTGCATCAGGACTTTCTTTCCCTGCATGCAGGATTCAGGAAGCCTCCCCTCCAGGATTAGAAAAGCTCCCAACTCTCCCTTAAAGGCAAGCTTTATTTACTATGATATTACAGCTTAATGGATCTCCCTATGTGCCTATCTAACATTCTTAGCTCAACTTCTTTCTTGAACTTTGTTTGGGTGCCCTATACTCAAGGCTCCCTTGCAGATCACTGGGATTAGAAATTTGCCCTCCTATACTCTGTTCAAGTTTTTTCTTCGGATTCCTTGTCTTGCCTCTCATTTGGGCTTGGCTTCCATAATTACCTCATATCCCAAAACCTCTTGAGGTACCTTCAAAAGAGAGCTTCTTATAGCTGACTCTTACCCTCATGGGTTTGGATTATTACCCATTGAGTTCAGTGATGGGGGTTCTCATTGTTCCTATCTTCAGATTCCTATTTTCCTATGGGTTTGAACTTTAATTCTTCCCTTAGATATTCCTTATACTCTAGGCCTACTGCCTAGTTTCCTTGGGGTCTGAAGGAACCCAGGGTCTTAACGCTGCACCCTCCCTTCAGTGAGGGTTCATACTGTCCCAAAGCATTATTCTAAATAGCAGCTTGACTCCTAACTGGCAGAGATCCAAAATTCCTTAGAAAAAAAGACAATGGAGAGTAATAGGATCTACTACATGCAAATATCTAATAAAATAAGGTTCATGACTTTCTTTTGATCTGCCCTGTGTAATATGGTAATATGTGTAATATGGTCTAACTCTATGAACATCTCAGAATTTGTTTTTCGTGTTGAACTGTTTTGATTTTTTCTATATACCAATAAACATTGTACACACACACAAAAAAAGAATTTGGACATCCTGTCACTAAATACATAAAATTAGACACCATTCAGATTGCAATACAACTTGCTCCATCTAATCTAATGATCAAATACAAAAACTGCATCAAAAGTGCTGTTTTGACAGCTTGTTAAACATTGTCTGCAAGCCATCCATATTAAGAAAATTTAAAATATATTGTTATCAATGCACTGCAAAGCCACTGGGCACTTGGTCAACTGTTTATTGGGAGATTTAAATTTGTATTTACAGAAAACAAATGAGATGAGCACATTACATTTTATATAGTTTTTAGAGTCTTTGAATTTTAGAATGGGACCTATTTCTGTTACCTATACTAAAGGTCATGCTTTAGATTTTGTGGGATATATGTCTAATGAAGAGGGGAATCCATTGGTAGATCATGTCTGTTGGGAGCAAGTGGCACGGTCAGACCACATCTGTCTTGATTGTTTAGACCAGGGGTGTCCAACCTTTTGGCTTCCCTGGGCTGCATTGGCTGAAAAAAAATTATCTGGGGCTGCACAAATGCGCAAACGCTGCAGCAAGACAGAAGAGGGAGCCGGCAAGACGGTAAACACCCGGGGGCAGCAGAGGAAAACACTGCATCGCCCTCGACTGGGGCCGCACAAAATACTTCACGGGGCCGCATGCGGCCCTTGGGCCGCAGATTGGACACCCCTGGTTTAGACTCTAAGCTCATTTGAGCAGGGGCTGCCTCCTATGTGACTCTGTACAGCAATGCGCATGCCTGGTAGCACTCTAGAAATAATTAATAGTAGTAGTAGTAGTAGTAGTAGTAACAAGAGAATTCAGTAACAGGTTCAACATGGAGAAAAGCTGTCGTTTCTGTATTCTCTCTCTCGTTACAGTAAAGTAGCTGTCAAATGCCAAGTTCCAAGATCTGCTATTTTATCATTTAATTATATACCATATCGTTGTTCGTTGTTCTATGCTGGTGATACTTTGAGTGACATTACTTGCTTTATGGATAAGAAGATTCTCCTGGCAATAGTTCAACTAATTCCTTTTTTTTCTTTTTATAAGCCTTGGATTGCAAATAGATGCAGGCACTATCAATATTAGACCAATGTTTATTTTAAGCATATGTCCTTTGGAGTTGCCATTTACTTTTGTTTTAAAAAAGCATTATATTAAGTAGCATATTTTAAATGGCTGATATTATTGACTTATAATTTTTGACCACAGGTAAAAGGAATTCTTGATATCTTTCTTGGCTTCTCTTGACCTAATACATACATAAATATTAAATCTATTATATGGAATCACATTGTCTTATTGGTTTCATATTCTCTTTTACCATATTTTAGGCGTTTGCTGTTTTTTTTAGCAATATATACCTATATATATAACACCTAATCAGAAATGGTATTTAATGGTGATGAAGGCCTTCATAGAATAGGATAATAAAGTTCACTTTATTGAATGACCCAACACTGGACTTGTTTCGGCAATCAATGTCTGCATCAGGGGTCCATACAAATATAGTCAGATAGTCACTTTGCACAAACTGGTAAATATGAACAAAAAGGTACTACACTCCAAATAGAATGGCATACTCATTCATTTACACTTCCCCCTCCCCATTCGCGGTTCCTGCACTCGCGGTTTTCATATAATCACAATTTTTTTCTGGGGAGGGGGAAAATTTAAAAAATCTGTCTTTTTTTCTCCCTGCCGCCTTCCCGGCTCTACCTGGTAGTCTAGAGGGTTTTCGGGGCAGGAGCGATCTTCCTACGCTCCTGCCCCGTGAAGATCGCCATGAGGAAATGACTGCTGGGAGTTCCCGTAGTCTGTCGAGACTACGTCGGGACCTCCCTACAGCCATTTCCTGATGGCGATCTGCACTGGGCAGGAGCGTAGGAAGATCGCTCCTGCCCCGAAAACCCTCTAGACCACCAGGTAAGGCCGGGAAGGTGGCAGGGAGGTGGGGGTGGGTCAGAGCTGGATAATCGCGGTTTTTCGACATTCGCGGTCCGGCTCTGCCCGTATCCCCCGCGAATGACGAGGGAGAAGTGTAATGGTGATGAGTCAGAAGGAACTGAAACAAATCTCTCTAAACCTAGAAGACACAGCACATGAATGGATCAGATAGAGTAATGACAGAAATATAAAATGCAATTGTGGATCTATTATAAGTAATTTATCTTTAAAATCAAGCACGATACTGAAAGACTAGAAAATAGCCAATACATAATGCTTTTTGCCTTTTTTTTTTTAAGTGTACCAGATGTGACCCAGAAAAATTATAGACTGGTGAACGGTGCTGGGCAAAATGGAAGAGACTACTGTAAAAGGCATGAATTAATGGAACAAATTCAATATCGATTTAGCTAAGTGAAATTTTGCCTAACAAATCTGCTACATTTCTTTGAAGGGGTAAATAAACATGTGGATAAAGCTGAGCCAGTTGATATTGTGTATCTGGACACTGGGCTTGATAAACCTACAATATCCCAGTATGGTGGATGCTTGTGTAAGTGAGATTAAGAACACAGTAATCCTGTATGTCAAATGCTTACATCTATATGTCCAAAAGCAATCTATGAATAAGGACTGATACTACTTCCTTGGGAGCTTCAACACCTGTTCTTTGTTATATTTCCTATTGAATTGAGAAAACTATTTCCTTTTCAAATTTGAACAAAAACAGGATACAAGAGATCTTTCTACAAATAAATGCGCATAGTAATAAAATAACATAGTAAATAACAACAACGACTTGCACTGTCCATCCAGTATGCCCCACAAGGCTAATTATTATTGCTGCAGCATAGTCACATCCATTTTGAATACGTGATGAAAAAAATGAACAATCCATATTAACTACGTTACTCACTAATTTCATCCTTAAGGTGTCTTCCTTTCCCCCATTAAGATACACAGTACTGTAAGGGGGTCCCCCGTGTATCACCTTTTTGTACAACTGAGGCCCATCTAGGCCAGGATCCATCTTTTGTGAACCAAACTGCTATGGCTAATCCAGTGCTTTCTGCATTTTTAATCTGATTGCCAGCTCAAAGACACATTAAACATCTGGGTTTCATCTTTGGTATGAAGTCATTAACAAGACAAATTCACACCGACTCAAGAAGAAGTCTTGCTAGCCACCTTGATAGGCACCAGTGCTGAAGGAGAAGATGTCTGAAAGAGTATGGGCCCCATTATTCTTTGGGCCTGCTTTTCATCTGCTGAACAGTTAGGAATGCAAGAACTAGTCCAAAACAGTCACCTGGGGCCCATTTGCCACAGGGCAGGTACCTGGCTTTGAAAAGAAGACAACAGTTTTGTCATAGGACCAGAGCAGAAAAAAATCTGATAGTTCTCTGGGGGTAGACTGTCTTGCCTATGCCTCCTAAGTACTGAACATCTGTGTATACCAGCCATCCAGTGAAGTATTAGCTAATATTTATGGCTTCTAGCACTGAAACAAATCCATAAACTGTGCCATTCCTAGAAGCCATTAGAAAAATTCTTGACATTCTTTGGTTGCTATTAGAAAGGTACACTGTTTATACAGCTCAAGCTGAGGAAGAACCACCCTTACTGCGTGGATGACATTCCTGAGGAATCTGGCAGTCTAACGATGAGAACCAGAGTGTGTGTGTGTGGGGGGGGGGCAAAGACACTATTCTCAGGGACATGGTTTATTAGTCTAATATATTCACAGCTTTTGTACTCTCATCTCAGGAAATAATTCTTAGTACTGTAACAGAATATAGATATCTATTTTGTGAAATACTTAGCTAGTTCTTTGGTATAATTTTTGTAGTGTTTATTTTTGTATGGAGTTGCCACTTCAGCCCATCATAACACATCAACAGCTATGAGGCCATTTAAGTTTCATTTCTATTATTGATTTTCATTTTTGGAGGATGAAGTATAATATATAAATGCCATTTACCTGTCCTTAGACAGTAGACAGATAGATTTGAATTTTCTTTTTAAAATACTGGCGACCATGATAATGTGGACTAGGACACGGTTGATTAATTGCCTTATACATGCTTTAATGTTCTCTATATGGAGTTTTTTTTGTGGTCATTCATGAATATTTGTTATTAATGCATTGTAACGAATAATCAAATAAAGAATTAAAAAAAAAAAAAACGTTTTGTTTGGATTCCAACTTCTATTTACGAATCCTCTGTATTTATCCCAAGCATTTAAAAATTCTGTCAATGTTTTTGTCTCCAAATACAAGCGTCGTAAGGAAGAGATGTAATCAACCAGGATATATTCATCAAATGAGATCTTTATTGAGTTTTGTCTAGACTCTACATTATCCTACCAGGATGGAATTCCAGGCATTCACCAGCCTTAACATAAAGAAATATTTTATGATGCTACTCCTTTATTTATTTATTCAATTTTCTATACCGTTTTCCAGCACAGAATGGTTTACAATAATTTATTCTGGTACTTGAGCATTTTTCCCTGTCTGTGAGGCTCACAATCTATTTAATGTAGCTGGGGCAATGAGAGGATTACGTGACTTGCCCAGGGTCACAAGAAGCAGTGAGGGTTTGAACCCAGGGTGCTAAGGCTGCAGCTTTAACCACTGCACCACACTCTCCCCATAAGTCATCCTAAGTCTATCACCTTCTAACTCAATTCATATGCTTAAGTTCTATCTCTCCCCTATTTCTGAAAAAAATTTATTTCTATATCAGTCCCTTCCAAGTATTTAAAAGGTGACTGAGGTTCTTCTCCAGAATTGTCTTCCAGAGATATTGTTTAGCATGTTCACTTTTTCCTCATCACTTTCCACATAGTAATTCACAGCATCTTTCAGCCTACAATTCTATTTCTAGCTTTCTTTCTTTTCCCAATAGACCTGAAAAAAGTCTTGTCATCTCTCTTTACTTTTCTAACCATTTTTTATTTCCAGTTGTGCATTTGCTAGTCATATTCCACTCTCTGCTTACCTATTACTTTCTCTAATACCTGAAAAACTTTGTTCTAAATGCCTAGGTAGAGCACTAATATGCATGCTAAAATTTTGCATTTTAAACAATTGTCTCCATCCCATAAGCCCCTATGCTCCTTATGTGCTCTTGATATATAAACTCTCTGTAAAATTTGGAATTGACCAATGAATAGTGAATAAGGAACAATTCAATCATTTGAGGTCCAGTATAGTCCTTGCCTACCTTACTCCCTCACTTCACGGCCTGCCCATCAAGGAGCAAAGCCCTTGTTGACAATTTATACCAGGTAAACATTTTTACGCAGCCCCTTCATTAGAGACAGGTCCACAAGTTGTTGATTATTTAGAAGATGTCAGCCTCCCCGAGGTTATGGCTGAAGAGAAGGCACACTTGTATGCTCCTCTAACAGCTAAAGACATCCAAAAAACCATTAAATCGTAAAACAATTTTACAGTACAATGCCCAGACAAGTTTATGCTTGAATATTTTAAACTATTATCTCTGCATTATGTGGCCCTCTTCGGAATTCTCTTCACATTATCTAGGTGGGCAAACTTACTAGTGGGGTTAATGAGGCTTTAATCACACTTATTTTGGAAACTTGGAAAATATGAATCCTCTCCTGAATGTTATAGGCCCATCTGGATTTGAAAATTTTAGCCCGGATTCTCGCAGATCGGTTTTCAACCTACTTACTGAGGCTTATTAGTCACAAACAAGTGGGATCTGTTAGAGGCCGCCAATTGGTTCTAAATATACATAAAGTTTTATTAGCTATGTTCTAAATCAGGGATAGGGAACTCCGATCCTCGAGAGCCGTATTCCAGTCGGGTTTTCAGGATTTCCTCAATTAATATGCATTGAAAGCAGTGCATGTAAATAGATCTCATGCATATTCATTGGGGAAATCCTGAAAACCCGACTGGAATATGGCTCTCGAGGACCGGAGTTCCCTACCCCTGTTCTAAATGTATGTAAAATCTTATTAGCAAGTTTCCACTCACCAGCTGTCCAACTTGGTAGTAAGTTTAGATGCAGAAAAAGCATTTGACCAGGTGGATTGGTTTTATCTTTTTACTGTATTGGAATACATTGGTTTGGCAGGCCAGCTTTTGCAGGCAATCAACACTTCATACTCATCACCTACAGGAGGACATTAGTGAATAGTACCCACATAGAGGTTTTTCCAATCTCTTGAGGCATATGACAGGGCTGTCCCCGCTACTATTTCTATTATACTTACAGCCTTTCCTACACACAGTATTAAAAGATCCGGACATCAAAGGAGTTTCTATTCATACTATTAAGATCCTAGCATTTGCAGATGATTTACTCCTAAACTTAGTGAATCCTTGGTCTTCACTGGAGGCTCTTTTCCAGATAGTAGATGAGTTTCATTTTTATTCTGGCTTCGTTTTAAATTTACAAGTCTATTGCTCTTTTTTGGCCAGTAACTCAGCAAAATTCTTGGGAGGGCCCTTTTCCCTTAACTTGGGTACATGATTCTATTAAATATCTAGGAATCTTGCTCCCCAGGTATTTGACCACCTTATACTCTCATAATACGGAATCTCTTCTGACAGATACTGAATATAAATTACAAATGTGGCACCGTCCAGAGTCTGCTGTTCGGTAAGGACTTGGGGCGACAGTCTGTTACACTGGCTACCAGGTCATCGAGGCCCTTGCCAAAAAGCATCTAAATGGAAGTCTGCTTAGCGTATCTTTAGAGGACTGTCGGATCCAGACAGTCCAACAGATCTGATCTTTTGGATGGAGATATCATAGGCCGAGACCTTACACATAACTCTGATAAGATCATACAGAGTATCAGCAATATAATTCACCACAGAGGAGCATTTGGGGATCTTCTTCATTTATCGGGTCAGAGGCAAGTGTGACAAACACATGTCACAAAGGAAGACACAGTTGCTGGTTTAATCCCTGGGGGCCAAAGCTTCAAATTGATGCTTGAGGAGGAAGTTCACTTTGTGGTCCTAAGGATCCTAAAACATCACTTCTTCGTCACTAGGAAGGAAGGTACATTTTGTGACCTGCGCCACTAGTGAATTCACTTTCGGCTGAACAAACAGCTGCTGGAAATCTGGCGCCATCAGATACAGCTTGGCCATAGTCTTAGCCATTCAAAGGAATCCCTCAGGTAACTCCCAGTGGTCAGTGACCAGATTAGTGATAACCGAATTTGAGGGGAAAAACTTGGTGGGAGTCACAGAACTGCTCATAACTGAATATTGAAAAGCTGGTGAGACATTCAGCTTTAATTCTTGCAGCAAGGTGGAAATAATGCTCTAAAGCACAGAGGTCCTGAACAACCGGTGTACTGTGGGGTCTTCCCTCTGATCCAGCGTCACCACCACCTCTTGACTACTGTCCTGTTGCACAGAACCAGACTCTGCCAAGGAGATTTCATCCTGAGATAAAAGTGGCATAGAATTGACCTTGGTCTCCTTACAGTCCGTGACAGACTGAATCTTCTGATCCAAGTCTGCATCCTCATCTGGTTGGGGTGCTTGTTGAGGGAAGAACCCCTGCGCCAACGCCACTGGTGTGCTGCTAACAGATGCTGAGGAACCTTGGCATCTCAATAAGCATTTCACATCAGGCTTACAAAATCCAATGTGAAGTCTGGTACTGGGCATCCCTCTGACCATGGCAAGGACTCCCTGACAATCCTCCTTGGCTCCATGGCCCCTATGTGATTGTGCTTGGCCAATACAAATTCAGAGGGTCTTGGGAGGGATCTCTACCCATGGGGGACATACCTCTTACAGATCCCCAGCCCTGAAGGACTTGGAGGCGGCTGAGCCCAAGGCTTTCACCCCTCCCCGTGCGTTCCGTTGCACGTAGGACAAGGAAACTCCTCGGCTGGCCTGTCAGCACAAACCTGGCATGGTATAGAGGTAAAAAGGCCTGAGTAGTCATCCCAGTTGATTCTGAGCTAAATTGAGGGGTTTGGAGGTAGATAGAGAGAAAAAAAATAAAGGATTGTTTAAAATCCAAAAAGTCTGCTGCCAGAAAAAATGCACTAAGAGCCCGCGGAGACCTCCCTGAAGGAAAACCACAAGAAAAGGGGTATTGGAGGAGGGATAACTGGGCTCTGGGGTCAGAAACCCTCAAGTTAAGATGGGCTCATTCAAACCCTCAAGTTATAGAGAGGGCTCATTCAAAAGTAAAGGTTCTAGACTTTTAAAAAACTTTGTTCAGATATGGAATTACATCAAGGAATTGTCAGGATGGGAACATCTGAGAGGAGTAGAAATGCAATGGGCAAAACTGAAAGGAGTTATTGTAAGGGCGACAAAATTTTTTGTGAGGCAAGTAAATAAAAGTAAGAGGAAAAGAAGGCTGCTTTGGTTCTCAAAAGTAGTAGCGGAGAAGGTAAGGAATAAGAGGTTAACTTTCATAAACTACAAAAGATTGCAGAAAGAGGTAGAGAGGCAAAAATATCTGGAAAAGTTGAGAGGTTGGTCAAGAAGTCAGGAAAGCAAACATACAAATGTAAGAAAAAATAGCTGACACGGTAAAATGGGGAGACAAGACTTTTTTTTAGATATAACAATGATAGTATGAAATGCAAAAGTGGAATTGTGAGACTCAAAAGTGAAGGGGAGAAATATGTTATAAAACATAGTAACATAATAGATGACAGTAGATAAAAACCTGAAAGGTCCATGTAGTCTGCCCAACCTGAAGATGATAAAGAAAAGGCTGAATTGCACAACAAATATTTCTGTTCCGTGTTCTTGGCTGAAGTGCTGGGAGCGGGACCGCAGACAACAAAAGTGAATAGGGATAGAGGAGTGGTAGACCCTGATCGATTTTCAGAGGGTTGTGTTTGTGAGGAGCTAGCTAAATTAAAGGTAGACAAAGCAATGATGGCTCCACTGACTGATCTTTTAAATGCTTCTCTAGAGTCAGGCGTGGTACTGGAGGACTGGAGAAGGTAGGATGTGGTCCCGCTACCAAGAAGTGGAAGTAAGAAAAAAATAGGGAATTACAGGCGGTAAGTCTGACTTCTGTGGTAAGCACATTAATGGAAACACTTTTAAAACAGAGAATGGTAAATTTTCTGGAATCCTATGGATTACAGGACTGGAGGCAACATAGATTCACTAGTGGTAGGTCTTGTCAGACAAATCTGATCAATTTCTTTGTCTGGGTGACTAAAGAATTGGATAAAGGAAGTGCACTAGATGTGGTGTATTGAGATTTTAGCAAAGCCTTTGACAGTGTTCCACACAGACGTCTAATAAATAAACTGAGTGCCCTCAGGATGGGCCCCAAACTGATGGGCTAGGTCAGGAACTGATTGAGTGGAAGACGACAGAGGGTAGTGATTAATGGAGATCACTCTGAGGAAAGGGTGTGCCTAAAGGTTCTTTTTACCATTTTTATAAGCAATATTGTTGAAGAGCTGTCAAGTAAGATTTGCCTTTTTACCCTATTGCAGATTTTGGTATCATCTGTAGACACCCCTGATGGTGTGAATAACATGACGAAAGACCTAGCAAAGCTTGAAGAATGGTCTGAAATTTGGCAGCTAAACTTGTCTGTGTTTTTAATAGTTTTTAAAAGTTTTTATAGTTATAGTTTGGTAACGTACTGTCACTTCATACTTGTATTTTAGCTAAAATTTGTCCTTTATCTTTACAAATTTGTACACCGCCTAGAAGGCTGATTGGGCAGTATAAGAAATTTTAAATAAACTTGAAACTTAATACTAAGAAATGCAAGATCATGCATTTGAGCTGCAAAAACCCAAAAGAACGGTACAATTTAGGGGGTAATGAACTTATGTGCATGACAGAAGATCGGGACTTGGGTGTGTTTGTGTGTGATGATCTTAAGGTAGCCAAACAGGCTGAAAAAATGACGGCGATAGCTAGAAGGATGATAGGGTGCATAGGAAGAGGTATTGCCAGTAGGAAAAGGAAGTCTTGATGCACCTGTATAAGACTCTGGTGAAACCTCATTTAGAATATTGTGTACAATGCTGGAGACTGCACCTTCAAAAAGATATAAAAAGGATGGAGTCGATCCAGAGGAAGGCTACTAAAATGGTGCGTGATCTTCCTCATAAGGTGTATGGGGACAGATTTAAAGATTTCAATATGTATACTTTAGAGGAAAGGCGGGGGGGGGAGGAGATATGATAGAGATATTTAAACACCTATGTGTCTGAATTCAAGAAAGTGTGAGATAGGCACGTAGGATCTCTTAAAGAGAGGAAGAGATAATGGTAACTGCGGATGGGCATCATATTTCTATGTTAAATTCAGCTTTTAAAAACCTCCCGATTTTCCGCATAGGCTTCAATACCTAGTGTGCCATGTGGTGCCTGCCTTCTTTAGCATAGGATTTCAGCTGTAATCAAAGGGAGAAAAAAATCTTCATCACAGATTCACTGGATGAATCTGGTCTTCTGACTGCCAGACGGACTGAGGTGGGACTGAGCCTCAACCCCTGAAAATCCATGCTGCGAAAGGGGCGGGGGGAGGACCATGCAACCAGCCAACTGTTAGTCCTGACTAAGCTGGGAAGGAGACCATATAGCCTGTGCTCAAGCAGTGATGTGAGCAGCAATGCAAGAGATGACCCCTGAGCTATAAAACATACTTGTAGGATGAATAGCTAAGTGTCCCCTAGGGATTCCACTAGCAGCAGATTTCCGCCATGTGAGTCTGTATCTTCTTCCAGGCAGAGGTCCCACCTAGTGGGAACCTCTGGGCACTGAGCCTCCAAAGAATAATGAGCAAAAATACCTGAAAATAATATGAAAATAACCGTGTCGAGCTTTGCGAATGTAGAGATGATGCGGTATACAAACCTAAGGTTTAGTTTAGTTTAGTTTAGAAACTTGCTTGCAGAAAACAAACTGAGGGGGAAGGAGCAGGAGCAGCTCACAGGAAGGAGATTTGGAAAACATGATTGACAGTTTTCTGCAAGCAGCTTGCTGGTTCAGATTCAAGACCCTAGTGTTCAGGACCACTAGACACATTGCACTAGAAATAATGTTGTATGCTTCCTTCAATATTATTCAGAAAACCCATTTCAAATTATTATTGGCCCAGCCTGCTTTCCTGGTCTTTCAAGAATAAAATATACCACCTTCATTGTAGACCCTGACCCAGAAATATGGATGAATGGGTGATTAGGACCAGGATTCTTATAGCCGTAGAAGATCCCTTTCTGATGTTCTTATAACCAGAACATTATCACAACAGGTACTACCTTCATAGCAAGGGGCATCACGGAACAAAAGTCTGAAATGGAAAAAATGCAGCCAACCTGCATGGCAAATTCTCTCTCTAATGACTTTCACCATGACTGGGGAGAGCTACTTGCATAGGGAAGCTGAAGCATCTGCACCCCTTCATCTGCCTCTAAGAAAGGGCTTTTCAAATAAGAATCTGTTTTATACTAAAAGGAACTACTGTCCATTAGACACAGTAAGACCACCAAATCTACCTCATTTCACACCTCATTCTGCACTTAAGCAGATTTCCACTAAGCCACACACCCTTTGCTTTTCTCAGGCTTTGTTTACCCTTCTGCAGACATTCTGCCCATTGTTATTTATGATCACATTTTGATTATAGCTCCTTTCTTCCCACCCTCTTTCCCTTAATGAAGGCTGCCAGGCTTTTCCAATTATAGCACAATAAATAACAAAACACACATTCACCTTTGGGCATTTCATATAAAAAAAATTACTGGATGCCTAATATATTTAATTTTACCAGCATGTGACAATTTTTGTGTAACTCTGATAGTTAGAAAGATAGATAACTCAATTATTAGTTCATCTATCAAAATATTCAGATATATAAGAGGCTACTAAAAAGATTGATGAGTGGAAAAGTTCACTGCCTCTCTAGCCATCATATTCATGCATTTGGCTAGTCAACATTTTTTCTCTGGCTTCAGAAGCAAGCTTCATTACCCATCACTCCACTGAAAACAGTTTATTATGAGGCTGCCATCTTGGCAAGACTGTTATTTAGATGATTAATGTGAAGAGAAAAAAGTGCAACTAGATTTTTAAAAAGAAAGTAGGAAAGACGTTTTTTTTGACAGATAAAACAAACAGCATCTATAATCCTAATACATTTCATTTTGGCATATACAAATATAGGTGCCTAATGCTGGGAGATGGGAATAGATTAGCTTTGTGTGAAGCTTGTTCTTAATTTGTAAAATGTAAATTAACTAATTAGAGTAAAGGGAGTATTATTTATGACAGCATACTGCTGCTTATCCTTCGCTTTGCACTGTGGATGATCATGAATGCTGGGAGGGGTTGGTGTTTGTTTCCAAATACTGCTTGTACTGCTGATTGATTGCAGATGATTAGATTTTAATTTAACTAGTTTGATAAAGTTTCCATCACCAGCAAGAAATAAAGTATAAATGAAAGACCACAATTACTGAGGCTTGAAAAAAAAAAAAATTCCTCCCTTGTACATTGCATTTAGTCACAAGCTTACAGAATCTCCTTACCATACTTTGCCCTTGAAATTTGGGATGGACAAGAGCCCAGCAATGTAGAGTTGTTTGTTTGGGCTTTTTTTTTACAATTCTTTATTGATTTTCAAACGTTAATAATGCAATACAAATGTGGAGTTACTAAAATGAACTATATAAAAAAGAATGGTAAAGAGAACTAGAAATGATTATAAAGCTAAAAATGAGAGCACAGGTTTTATCAAGTGCTGATATTTGCTGCTCTGTTGTTTTAAGTCATAGATAATGAAGCAAGAATCTATTTAATTTCATGAATTTACATTCTAGTTACATATTTAAGCAGAAAGTATACAAAGTCTATTACAAAAACTATGTGCGAAGGTAGAATGTTTCTATAATTTTTCAAATAAATAAACAAAAACATAAAATTACTAAAATCATGACAGACAAAAAAGTCCATTACTAACTAAAATTATTTTGAAGCAAACACCTTAATATTTAGGGGGACTTAGCTGGCCGCGATTTCGTTTGGCCAGTAATCTCCCATTGAATATCCGACTCGCTGGTCAATTCCAATTTTCATCAGCTGGCTGGCTAAGGCATACAGTCAGATAGACCCGTCTAAGCTGGTCTGTCTTTTGTCATTAGCCTTATCTGGCCAGCAGATAAAAATCAGCTTGGCCAGCTAAGTACAAACCACCAACCTTTGACCTGGATATTCAAAGCTAGTGACCCCAGCATTGAATATCTGGAATTGCTGCCCACTGTGGGAGGTAGCAGGCTGTCTCTTGTTGTTTCAATATTGGGCCCAAAGGATACATGATCCTGTAAATAGGACCAGAAAGAATAAAAAGACTTGTTCATTAGCCTCATACTCAGTGGTCTCAAACTAAAACCCTTTGCAGGGCCACATTTTGCATTTGTAGGTACTTAGAGGGCCTCAGAAAAAATAGTTAATATCTTATTAAAGACTAGTGTTTAAGCCCGTTACATTAATGTCTGTCTGTCTTTCTTTCTGTCTCTCCCTGCCCCTGTCTCTTTCTTCCTTTCTTTGTCTCTCTCCCTCCCGCTGTCTGTCTTTCTTTCTGTCTCTCTCCCTGCTGTCTTTTTGTGTGTCTGTCTTTCATTCTCGTGTGCTGCGTGCCTGTCTTTCTGTCTCTCTCCATGGCTCCCTTCTGTTTCCTCCCGAAAGCTAACCAAAATTGCTCCCTGGCCCCCTTTCCCTCTCCCCCCCCCATTTCCCTGTGCAGCAGCAGCATTCCCCCCTTCCCTGTGTAGCAGCAACAGCATTCCCGCCCTTCCCTGTGCAGCAGCAGAATTTCCCCCCTTCCCTGTGCAGCAACAGTATTACCCCCCTTCCTTGTGCAGCAGCAGCATTCCCCTCACTTCCCTGTACAGCAGCAGCAATCCCCCCTTCCCTGTGTAGCAGCAACAGCATTCCCCCATTCCCTGTGCAGCAGCAGCAGCATACCCCCCCACTTCCCTGTACAGCAGCAGCAGCATTCCCCCCTTCCCTGTGCAGCAGCAGCATTCCCCCCTTCCCTGTGCACCCACCCCTTGCCTGCTCCCCCTGTCCTGCAGTAGCGCTTTTCCCTTCCTTTTCCTTCCCCCGTCCAGCAGCACTCCTTCCCTGCTCCCCCTGTCCATACGCCCCACAGAAATCTACTTGCCTCAAAGAAAAGTGCTGCACCACGCTGTTTCTGGCCTCAGCGTCTTCTCTCCACTGCAGCCAGCCCTAGCAGAAACAGGAAGTTGTCAGAGGGCGGGCTGCTTTGGAGAGAAGACGGCGAGGCCAGTGGAAGCACGGCACAGCATTTTTCAGTTAAACGCTGTGGGGCGGGTGAGCAGGCGCGAGGGAGGAGGGGGAAAAATAGATGCCGGCAGGGGCGCCTGTGCCCCCCGTTCCGAATCAGCGGCGACAACGGTTTCTCTGGTGGTGAGTGAGGGTGGGAGGGGGGAGTCGCCGGCGTGTTCCCTGCTTCCGTATTCTAAAATGGAATTCGGCACGGACCCAGGGACCACTGTGGCAGGGATCATGCCGTCCTAAGTGCGCATGCGCGCTTAGGGTTTTATTAGTATAGATATGACAATTTTGCATGAGGTAAAACTCTTTATAGTTTATAAATCTTTCCTTTTGGCTAAGTCTTGATCATATGTCTCTTAAAATATATAGTTCTAAATCTAATAGATGCTGGCATTTGTCATATTGGTATAGGGAGTTTGGATCATCTGTTGTATTTTTGTCCGTTTATATTAATATATTGGAAGTCAATTTGGGGACAAATAAATTTAGTACTAGATTCAAATGTTCCAATGTCATATGAGGCTATAATTTGTGGAACAATTTTACATGTGAAACCAACTCTACATCAGTGATTCCCAACCCTGTCCTGGAGGACCACCAGGCCAATCGGGTTTTCAGGCTAGCCCTAATGAATATGCATGAGAGAGATTTGCATATGATGGAAGTGATAGGCATGCAAATTTGCTTCATGCATATTCATTAGGGCTAGCCTGAAAACCCAATTGGCCTGGTGTTCCTCCAGGACAGGGTTGGGAACCACTGCTTTAGATAAATATAAGAGTCACCTATTTATGATCCAAACAGGTATAGCCATTCAATTGATTACAAGTAATTGGAAAAACCATAATAGAATTAATTATACATTTTGGTGGGTGAATGTGTGTACTACATACAGATACGTACAAATTAATGCAGAATATAGGGGTTTTAGTGAGGTATTTAATAAAATTTGGAGCCCATTGACTAAATTTGTAAAAACATAATAATGTATTTTCATCATATCTCTTCTTTTCATTGGTTTATTTATCTTTACACATCCAGGGGGGTCGGGGGTTGGAGGGAGGGGAATAAATATTGATAGTGATATTTGGGTAACTTTATTCTTTATTTGTATTGTATATTAGGATATATTATATATGAAGAAAATGAAATTATTGAATGATATTTATGTTACCTGTATAGATAATAGTGTAATATCTTTTGTTCTTTCATTTGTATGACACTGTTTTTGATTAAAAATCAATAAAGAATTAACAAAAAAAAGAAAGGTTTTAAAAACACATTTGTTTGATAAATTTATTACATAATCATTTTTTATTATTTTAATTGTACTACCTTTTTAATGCTACTTTGTATGATCTTATTGTTTTAATGCTAATGTATAATCTTATTTTAGTTCAAAATTTTTATAGAAAAATTTTTTGAATAAGAGCAAAATATAAAGAAAATACAATCAACATGAAAATGTCTATCAATCTTAACTACGATTCATAGCACAAAAAACAGCCCTCTAGTAACTAAAAATCTAAGCAAGTATACAGAAACTAATAAGAACATAAGAAATGCCTTCACCGGATCAGACCTTGGGTCCATCTAGTTCAGCGACCCGCACACGCGGCGGCTAAACTAGGTGTTGCCTGTTGAAGACCTGTATCCCCCAATGTAATCTGCAAGAAGGTGTGCATCCAACTTGCCCTTGAATCCCAGAATGGTGGTCTCCGTCACAACATCCTCCGGGAGAGCATTCCAAGTGTTCACCACTCGCTGTGTGAAAAGAACTTCCTGACATTTGTCCTGGACCTGTTGCCCCTCAGTTTCAGCCCATGACCTCATGTCATCGGTAGTCACATTTATCAATGTGAATACCGATGTATCTTGCTCAATTTTATCGAAACCTTTCAATTTTTTAAAAGTCTCTATCATATCCTCTCGCAGTCTTCTCTTTTCGAGGGTGAACAATCCCAGTTTTTCGAGGCGTTCTATGTAGCTCAGATTCTCCATACCCTTTACGAGTTTCGTGGCTTGTCTCTGGACTCTCTCCAGCAGGGTTATATCCTTCCTTAGGTAGGGAGACCAGTGTTGGATACAGTATTCCAAGTGTGGTCTGACCATTGCTCTGTAGAGCGGCGTTATGACTTCCGCCGATCTACTCGTGATTCCCTTCTTTATCATGCCCAACATCTTGTTCGCCTTCTTTGCCGCCGTTGCTTCAGGGACCTATCTATCAGGACCCCAAGGTCCCTCTCTTGATTGCTCTTGCCCAATGTTACACCTAACATTTTATATGCATATTCCTTGTTTTTCCTGCCCAGGTGCATCACTTTGCATTTATCTATATTAAAGGCTATATAAGGCTGACTATAACAAGGTAATAGGGAATGAAAAGATGAGAAAGAAAAGAGAGAGATAAAAGGGAAAAGCGATGCTTAGCAGGAGTGGTCAGCTAACTAGATTGTATAAAATGATCCAGGAATTTCCAGGGTGAAATAGGTAGGGAAAGATAAGTTGACATTCGAGAAATACAGCATTTTTCAAACGCATAAGATTCATATTTGTTGTAAAGGCACAATGAGTTCCACCAGAAGGTATAATCCAGTAAAGAGGCCGATTTCTAGTTTTTAAGGATATGCATAATTGCTGTCACAAGCATGGCAACAATTAGTCAGAATGAGCAAAACACGGATGTTGAGATCGTATAACAACATCATCAAAGGATATGTCAGAAGTGCAGGATGTGATGGCTTTGATGGTGGTCTAAACACAGGACCAAAATGAATAAACATCTTTGCAGTGAAATGGCATGTGATCAAGAGTTCCATCAATTTCCATGCAATGCCAGCATTTAGGATCCTCTTTAAGCTTAGCCTTCCACATATGAAATGGTGGCCAGACAGCATGCCACATAACGTAGAACATAGACTGGGAAACTCTAGAAGACATCAAAGGTCGATTTGTAGCTGACCATAAGAGTTCCCAGTCGATATCCTGCAGAGACGAGGAAAGCATATTCTCCCAATGTTTCATAGGTGAAGTCGTAGAATATGATAGAAAGAAGAAACAGCTTTACCACCTATAAGAGCTAAAGAGCACCAATGGCGAACATTGTTCAGTGATGTTTTATCATTCAATTGTAGTGAAGTATTGGAAATTGTGGAGGTTAGGAGGTGCCACTGGGAGTAACAATTGTGAAGAGATGGAAATTGAGTGCAGAATGATGAGAACGGAGTGATCAAATCCGATGTAAACAATTGTGCTACAGTCCACAGGCCAGCTTTTTGCCACTTTTTCCATTGATTTTGAGTTTCGAGTTATTCCAGATAGACATATCAGGGGTAGTATAGAAAGAAGTATCGGCCGCAGCATCCAAATAACGCAGAGCGTGTTGCGTTGCACTCAGTAGGATATATTCTCGTAAATGTTTAGAAATATTCATGGTGGCAAAAATATAAATAGGGTATGGAATACAAATAAAATGCTCCAACTCAAGCCAAGTAGGAGGATCTGTTGAAGTAGAGCCTTGGAGCCAGTGAGCACCATATTTAGCAAATGAAGCTACATGGTATAAATGAAAATCAGTTAGATTCATTCCCCCATGGACTTTGGATGCTTTCAATTTTACAAGAGAGATTTGAGGTTTTTTATTATTCCAAATAAATTCAGAGAGCTGAATATTAATCCATTGAAAAAGAGATTTTTTACAGTGGGAGGGAAGCATTGAGAAAATGTATGTAATTTGAGGGGTTAGAGTCATCTTAATAGATGTAATTCTACCCCACTAGGATAAGTAGAGAGGGGACCATTTAGAAGTTGTTTGAGATATCATTTTTTTCAGTTTAGACACATTAAGATCCATGATAAAGGAGGGATCTTTGTGAATCAATATTCCAAGATATTTGATACCCTCAGTAGACCATTTAAAAGGGAAGTGTGATAAGTCAGAGAGGGTTATAAGATCGTTTAATGAAAAAATTTCAGATTTATCCCAATTAACAAGATAACCCGAAAGCAAGGAATATTGTGAGATAATGTCAATGAGAGGAAGGAAAGAATTAATAGGATCACGGATGAAAAGTAGAATATCATCAGCATAAGCTGCGAGTTTGATTTGTCTAGATGAGGAAGGGATGCCTGTGATGGAAGTACATTGTCGAATTGTAGCTAGAAGAGGTTCAAGAGCCGAATTAAATAATATAGGGGAAAGAGGGCAACCTTGCCGGGTACCTCTATGAAGAGGAAATTTATTGGAGAGAGTGTTATTAATCAAAATACGTGAGGAGGGATGCCAATAAAGAGTTTTAATCCAATTAATAAAATAGGACCCAAAATTGTACCACCAAAGAACTCGTAGTAGGAAAGGCCACTCAACACGATCTAATGCCTTTTCAGCATCAATGGCCAGGCCAACTACAGGTTCCAGCATAGACTTGACATGTACATTAATAGTATGAAAGAGGCGTAGATTATCCCCAATGTAACGGTTTTTAATAAATCCGACTTGGTCTTTATGTATAAGAGAAGAAATTACTTTGTTCAGTCTCAGTGAGAGAATTTTAGCCAGGATCTTATAATCTAGATTTAAAAGGGAGATTGGTCTGAAATTTTTAACAAGAGTGGGGTCCCTGTCTGGTTTTGGAAAAACTACAATGGTAGCTTCCGTATAGTTGAATTGTTTTTCGGGGGTCAGATGAAGAAAGTTATAATAGTTAAGGAGATGAGGAGCAAGAAAAGTGTGGAATTTTTTGTAGAACTCGTTAGTATATCCATCAGGTCGGGCAGCTTTATTATTAGCCAAGGAGGAAATGGCAGTTTCAATTTCCGAAACAGAGATGGGTATGTCTACTTTAGAAGTATCAGAAAGCTGAGGATGATCTATGTGGTCTAAAAAAGAATCAATATCTGAGTTTGAGTTATAAGGACTAGGCCACCGTGGCCATGTCTTCCTGCACGAATTTGGAAACGCGAGAGACATCGCTCCAGCCGACTTAAAGGGTGGTTTTACAAAATGATTTTCTTTCTTTTTTTATTTATTTATTTATTTATAGGCTTGAACAAGATGTTGATTTATACTTATGTAATTATAGGGGGAATCCTTGATACAGCTACCCGGTAAAACATAGCTCTATGTCAGAATACGAGTCGTGTTTTATTGCACATTTAAGAAAACTATTTATGAAAATTGCTCTTTAAGCACTTTTGAAAAAATCTTGAACCGATGACGATTTTTGGTGTAGAATACACTGTGTGTGTTGAAACTTGATTTTCACAGTTACACCACAGAGGTCTATGAAGCTTTATATAAAGATGTTACTCTAAGGCCTTTCTCTTTGAATAAATGCGAATGCTTTGTTGACCTTAGTAAGACCATATTAGCCTAACTACTGCTGTATATCCTTAAAAACAGGACAGACCTACAACCACACTAAAAACAACAACAACAACAAAAAAAACCAATCAGCATGATATCTTCTTGTGACTGAAAGAAGAGATCTTTAATTATAATTTTTCATACTAGTCAATACTGTATATATGATCATCAAAAGGTTTTTCTTTTCCAAAAATTAACTCAAAAAAGTGAGTTTTTAATAATGTTTTAAAATTAGGTTGCAATGTTATATAGTTTGGAAGCTGATTGCACACCTTAGCTTAGGGTTACCATATGGCTCCAGAAAAAGGAGACACACAACAAAGGAGGACATCCAGGATTTACATCCAGGATTTACTTTCAATGGAAGCAAAACCTGGATGTTTCAACATGTGCTCTTTTTTTCTGAGCCATATGGTAAACCCTACCTTAGCTCATATTGCCTCCCATTTGGTCATTTTGACTGAAGCAACAACCAACCTATTATCTTGAGTGATCTTAAAGCCTGCAGCAGTGTATGTGGTATTGTTAGTGAATTCAGATATCCTGGTTGCAAAGTATTTAAAAATGCGTGGGTTAGCATCAGAATTTAAAATTTCATTCTATAAGTAACAAGAAGCCAATGATATTGGCAAAAAAAGGAGGCTAACATGGTCATATTTACCTTTGTGTCCAAGAAGTCTAATCACTGTGTTCTACAAAGTTTGAAGCCACCTTATGTTAAAATGGAGAAATACCAGCATAATCAATATTGCAATAGTCAAGTTTTGATGCGTGTATTCATGCTATTAAAAAGGTGCCTGATTGCACAAAGTGATCTTAAAAGTACAGAATCTTTTTTTTTTTTACAATTTCAGTAATTAGATCATTAAAAGATAGTTTTCTATTTAAGATACATTATAGTCCACAAGTTATTCATCATGAAATAAGGATTAGTTTTTAATTATGTAGCGTGAGGCTGTATATTCATGCAATGTTTAATTTGGGGAGGGGGGGTAAATGAATTCTATTAATCCATTCATGTCACAGGCATGATTTAAATCAAATCCACCCTGACACAAAACAAAAGCAACAATGGAGTGGCTCAGCAAGAAGAAAGTAAATGTCTTCGAGTGGCCCAGTCAACGCCAATCCTGAACACAATACAAATTTGTGGCAAACTAAGCCTATAGACAATACCCAGCCAACATGAAAGAGTTTAAACTATTTTGCTAGGAAGAATAGGTATGAAACATACCATCCAACTGTGCAAAACTGGAAGACATTTATCCTTAACTATCCATGACTATAACCATTGTGAAAGGAACTTCAACAAGGTATCGAGTCACAAGGCACGAAGACAATCAAGGTTTTTTGATTTCTTATTCAAAATAATAAGAATATTTCTGAAGCTGTTTTACATTGATTGTGTACAGTAAATTGTCTACATCAGCAAAACAAACTCCTACTTTAATGTATTTTGATTTTTTTTAGACAACAGAAAGTGAAAGTTAAATAAGTGTGGGGGGGAACCTTTACAAGACACTGTACATTAGAGAAAGGGAGAGAGAAGAAAACGAATGATGCCTTGAAGTTAAGAAGGAGAGGGAACGAAGGGAGAGTATTCCTATGTAGAGCATCTGAACAATAAGAAATGCATTGAAATGTCATCTGTAAATGTCAATTAAAAATTACAAGACTTTCTGAAAGGTAAGGTCTGTGGGGGCTGACATCTTTTGACATGGGAGTGTGTCTGTGACCAGGCCTTTGGCAAACATTACAGGATCTATCCTGTCAGCTCTTATCGGATACATACTAAGCTGCTTGTTTAATCTGAATGAGAGGGAGATGGGAAATGGAAGCTGAATCCTTGCAGCAAATAGATGTGAGCTGAAAGCACTCTGTGTTATGTGAAATTATTTGGTCAGATTTTGAAAGAATCACACAAAAGATTTCAGAAATATGTACAATGCCACGTGCATAACTGCAATATTAGAGAAAAATGTGTAATTTTTATACATTAATATAAAATTGTATATATACATAGATATATATGCAACAGTATTTAAAGTTTTAGACATGTGTGCATGCAGATGGTAATGCATGCATGCGTATATATTTATCTACAAATAAAACACCAATGCTATAGATTAATTATTTACGCATTTTATGATCATTTAGTGCTGCTATATATAACATGCTTCATCATAGCCATAGGCCACTGTTATATATGAAAACCAAATGCTAGCTAATCCAGTCTAATTTACTATTTGACAGAATATAGTATCAAGTTATCAAAGAGGCCATGCTGTTGTTATTTTGGGTCCTGATTAACAAAAAGCTGTGCATTTTAATGTACCCTTTTAAGAAAGAAGAAAATCACACTTTGCAGGAGCTGAAGAACAAGAAGAGATAGTAAGGTTTGTCCAACCTTTTTCTGTTGGGTACCACTTTTATATTTTGTAACATTTGGTAAGCCAAAACATGGGCATGCATGTGTGAATGAATGCTTGCTTTCTTTCTGAGAATCATATACTCACATGCTCTGAGAACATTCGATCTCTCTCTCTCTCATGTTCCCTCCCCGGCCTTCAGACAGTCCCATAACAAGGTAAGCATTGTCATACTAGTTCAGAATGAAGGTCCATCAAGCCCAGTATCCTGTTTCTAACAGTGGCCAATACAGGCCATAAGTACCTGGAAAGATCCCTAAAGAGTAAAAACAGATTTTATGCTGCTTATCCCAGGGATAAGCAATGGAATTTCCTAAGTCGATCTTAATGATGGACTTTTCTTGAATCAACATGCCTAAGCCTTTTTTTAAACCCTGCCAAGCTAACTGCTTTTACTATATTCCCTGATGATGAATTCCAGAATTTAATTTTCTCCAATTTGTTTTAAAGTTACTACTTAGTAGCTTCATTATATGCCCCCTAGCCCTTGTATTTTTTTTTTTTAAAGAGTAAACAAGCGATTCACATCTATCCATTCCACTCAGCATTTCATAGAACTTTATCATTTCTTCCCTCAGCTGTCTCGTCTCTAAGCTGAAAAGCCTTAACTTTTTTTAGCCTGTCCTCATAGGGAAGCCAGCCCAACTCATTGATAAATTTTGTCATCCTTCTCTGTACCTTTCCTAATTCCACTACATCTTTTCTGAGACGTGGCAATAAAAATTGAATTCACATTTATCCCTATTGGTAGTAATAAAAATTGAACACAATATTCGAGGTGTGGTCGCACTGTACAGCAATACAAAGGCACTATAATATTCTCTGTTTTGTTCTCCATTCCTTTCTTAATTTTTAACATTCTCATTTGCTTTTTTAGCCACTACTGCATACTAAGTGGGTGGTTTCAACATATCAACAATGATACCTAAATCCTTTTCCTGAGCACTGACTCCTAAGGTAAAACCTTGCATCGTGGTACCTATACATGTAGTTTCTGTTCCTCTTTCCTACATGCATCACTTTGGATTTGCTCATGTTAAATGTCATTACCATTTGGATGCCCGGTCTCATAAGGTCCTCTTGCAATTTTTCACAATCCTCTTAAGATTTAACAACTTTGAATTGTCATCAGCAAGTTTAGTCACCTCACCCGTTATTCACATTTTTAGATCATTTATAAAAATGTAAAGTCCTCATTCGTACAGACAATCAAGTAGCCTTGTAGTATGTCAACAAGCATGGAGGAGCAGGATCTCTTCCCCTTTGCCAGGAGGCTCAGAAGGTTCGGAATTGGGCAATTCTTCACAATATCTTTCTGAAAGCCATCTACATTCAAGGAGAGAAAAACTTTTTAGCAGACAAATTGAGTCGTCTTCTACAGCCTCATGAATGGACACTCAATTCGTCACCTCTCCATCACATTTTTTTCTCAGTGGGGAACTCCTCAAATAGATATCTTTGCGTCTCTCCACAACAACAAACTGCCTCAGTTTTGCTCCAGGATATACTCTCCTCATCACCTCGAGGCAGATGCTTTTCTTCTGGAATGGACAAACCACTTTCTGTATGCATTTCCTCTCATTCTCAAGACACTCGTAAAATGCAAACACAAACATGCCACCATGATTCTCATAGCTCCTCGGTGGCCCAGACAACTTTGGTTCTCCCTACTGCTTCAACTCAGCAACAGGGAGCTTCTACTTCTACCAGTTTTTCAGTCTCTGTTTACACAGAGTCAGGGGTCTCTGCTTCATCACAACCTGCAGTCTCTGCATCTGACAGCTTGGTACTTTTCAATGTAACTGCCAGTCTGCAGTTTTCTCAATCTGTCAAAGCCATTTTAGAGGCTTCCAGGAAACCTACTTCTAGGCAATGCTACCATCAGAAATGCACTAGGTTTTCTGCTTGGTGTGCCCTGCATCACAAGGAGCCTCAATCTACCTCCTTGTTTTGGATTACCTGTTGCATTTATCTCAATCAGGCCTCAAATCTACATCCATTCGAATCAATCTCAGTGCAATTGCTGCTTTTCATCAGCCACTGGAGGGGAAACCCCTCTCTGCTCATCCTGTGGTTTCCAGATTTATGAAAGGGTTTTTCAATATCAAGCCACCTCTCAAACCGCCTCCTGTGGTTTGGGATCTCAATGTTGTTCTTGCTCAGTTGATGAAGCCTCCATTTGAACCAATGTCTACGGATCATCTGAAATATCTCACTTGGAAAGCGGTCTTTCTTATTGTTCTCACGTCTGCTCACAGAGTCAGTGAGCTACAAGCTTTAGTAGCAGAGCCACCTTTTACAGTATTCCATCACGACAAGGTGGGCCTCCATACTAATCCTAAATTCTTACCAAAAGTTGTTTCAGAATTTCATCTCAATCAATCCATTGTTCTTCCAGTGTTTTTTTCTAAAGCCTCATTCTCATCATTATGGAACTCTTTACCACAGCAACTCCGTGACGAACATTTAGACAAATTTAAGATAAGCCTAAAGACTTTTTTATTTTGCGACGCCTTTAGCTACGTTTAGACTTATCTTTAACTCTCCCTTTTTGTTTCTTCTTTTTTTTTTTTTTTTCAGAGGATATCACTTCAATCATTATAATAGTCAATTTCTACAAACTTATTATATTATGTCAAGTGAAGTACTCAGACCATCAACCTTTGTGCTCAATTAAAAACAAGCACAGGCTACTACAGGGACCATCATAGCATTTCCCTGTTCCATTCCACCAAGAGAAATTGAAATTTCACACTACAGACATAAATCAACTGCATTTAGTAACTTATCTGCTTAGATTTCATCTTCAAGTTTCATTAAGGCTTGATTATACCGCTTTACATTCCTAAGCGGTTTACATCATACATTGTTAAAAATAGGGGGATAATACAAACATAATTAAAATGTTGAACAATCTTACAAAAAAATAAACAAACTAGAAACAAAAAGGAAGTGGGTAGGGTTACAGTGATTAAAAATAAAAAAAAGTGATGGGGATGGAAAAAACAAAAGGGCATGAGGAGAATAATGCATCATAGTCCTGATCTAGATTTCATACAAATCTTTGAAGAGAAAGGTTTTAAGCATAGATTTGAATTTAGAGGAGTTAGAGTCTTGCCACAGTGTTGACAATAATGAGTTCCATAATGCTGGAGCTACCACTAAAAAGATTGTTTTAACGGTTGTGTCATAGAACAGTTGCCAAACGGAGGGAATTGCAATAAGGCCTTGCTGAGATGAACAAAGTAATCTGGAAGTTACATACAGGATCAACTATCTATCAATGAGTGCAGGCTGGTGGTTAATTAGTACCTTAAAGGTGGGTAACCAGTGTACTTTTTTCAGAAATATGGTGACATGATCAAATTTTTTGGCATTAAAAGATAATTTTTATTGCAGTACAGTATTTTGAATAATCTGTAGCCTCCTAATTTCTTTTTGCGTAATACCCTGGTAGAGAGAGTTGCAGTGGTCCAGATTGGAAATGACCAATGGAATGAATGAGAATGTTAAGAGATTTGGCATCCAGAAGCGATGGGAGTGAACGAATCATTTTAAGCTTGAAGAAACATTTCCGTACTACTGAATTAATTTGTGCGTGGAAGGAGAGTTTAACCCCTAATAACCCCTAAGAGTTTGTCCAGAATAACCCCTAAGAGTTTGACTGTAGATACAAGTTGGATTGATGTTGACTTGATGCAGATCAAGAATATGAGTGATTCATGATCTCTGGCGGAAAAGAGTATGACTTAGATTGGTTGATGCTTAGGGATAGTAAGTTCTTGGAAAGCCAATTACTGATAAGATTCAATTTTTGGTTAATTTCCTGGATTTCCGACATATTATGTGTACGAATGGGATGAAGAAGCTGGACATCATCAGCATAAGCAAAAATGGTAAATCCAACAGATTGAGCAATTGTCAGAAGAGGGGCAAAGAAAATGTAGAACAACATTGGAGACAGAATGGAGCCTTGTGGAACCCCAAAGTTCTGTAGACAGGGATCTGATGCTGAGTTTGGAACATAAACCTGGTATTGCCAATTAGAAAAATATGGCTTAAACCAATCAAGAGCTGTACCTGTGATAACTAAAGCTTTGAGTCTTTGTAAAAGTAATTTATGATCAATTGTGTTGAATGTAGCTGTCAAGTCCAGCGATATTAGAAGGACTGATTTCCTTTGATTCTAAAAAGTCCTAATAGAGGTTACAAGACCTAAGAGCGAGAACTGAGTGGAATGGTGTGGTCTGACATCGGTTTGGTTGGGATGCATGGCATTAATCTGCTCAAAGAAAGAAGTTGGTTGATTGAATGCTATCTTTTCAATTAATTTTGCTAGAAATGGAATATTGGCAATTGGGCAGTAATTGGAGCAATCATTTGGATTTGCTGAAGGGTCTTTCATGATGGGTCTTAATGTGGGCTGATTTCCATGCTCTTGGCAATGTCCCCGTAGAAAAGCTATTTGATATCAAACTTGGGATGAAGGGACCAAATATAGTGAAGTACCTTTTTTATCAGAAAAGGTGGTATGAAATCTGAATGGTTACCTGACATGTTTAGAGTTTGGAAAGTTGTTTGGATTTCAGTTAGGGATGGAACACTAAAGTTAGTGAAGGAACTGAAAGGGATGAAATTTGACCTCTCTGGTGAGCTATCAGTGCTATGTACCAAGGCAATTTTCTGGATAAAGTGATCTGCCAAGTCTTGAGGTGGAGGAGTTATGGCAGACAATGTTTTTTCTTTGTTTCTTTTGGATGTAAGAGATTTAACAATGGCGTAAAGTGTGGAAGAGGTGTTGGTGGCAGTGATCTTCTTGCTGTAAAATGATTTCTTATTTTCCTGAATAGCTTTTTTTTATAGATCAATGCTTGATCCTTATAAAGATTAAGTATTGAAAGTGAGCACCGGTGAAGCCAGTGCCTTTCAAGGGAATAGACTTGACAACGGAGCAGAATTAGCTCTGGCATGAGTCACAGAATTTTTTTCCTATTTTCCATAGAGTTTGTTTGACAGCATAATGGGGCTACCTTATCCATGAGTTTCTGTGTAGCATCGACCTATTGCTCTGCCTGTTCATCCATAGACAAAGAGGAAAATTATTCTAATTGGAGATTAAGGATTTGGTTATTTAGAAGCATTTAATTTGCTTAGGTCCCTAAAAATAGCATTCCTTGCAAGGGGCTTGGAAGCGATAGTAGGACAGGATAAACTAAATGAAATAAGATTTGTTAGGAACTGGGTAACCTTCTGGGAAAGGGGGAGCTAGTCCCGAAAGGACAGACTCCACCTTAACCAGGATGGAAACAGGCTGCTGGCTCTAACATTTAAAAAGGAGATAAAGCAGCATTTAAACTGAGATGTGGGGGAAAGCAGACAGTCGCCCAGGAGAGGATGGTTAGGTGTGAGATATCCTTGGAGGATATTATTGAAACAGGATATTTAGGGAGTCACAGTAGAGAGGTTCCAATAATGGTGAAAGAAAGCCATGAGGGTTTAAGAGGAAGGCAGAGTAAAAGACTCAAATTTTCCCTGTTTTCTCAGAAGCCTGTAGTTGCAAGGAAAAAACACAATTTGAAGTGTCTTTATACAAATGCTAGAAGCCTAAAAAATAAAATGGGAGAACTAGAATATATAGCACTGAATGATAAGATAGATATAATAGGCATCTCGGAAACCTGGTGGAAGGAGGACAATCAATGGAACACTATGATGGGGCAGGGTGATCACAGGGTGATCAAATCTCCCAGTTGAGTATAAGCCCTCAGGTAGTAAATCACTGAATACTTCTACATGGATGGGAAAAGGGGGCAATGTCTGGAAAGCAGTACAGTCGACTCCACTTAAGTGCATGCCCTTCGGATCGGGTCGCCACGTGTGCTTAAACAGAGTGTGCGCTTAATAGGAGTGGGGGAAGAGGGTAGGAGGAGTTAAATGGGTTCAGTTTAAATATTGCGCGTGGGCTGCTGGAGCCTAAAGTATAGGAAAGCTATGCCCTACAGCTTGAGTGGAAGTGGAGCACTCACTTTCCCAGCTGTCCCAGCGCTTAAGCTGCTGTGTGAAGCTTAGCCATTGTGGCCAATCTGTTCTGCTTTCCTGGCTTTCCTCCCAGTCAGAATGTGATTGCATTTAAGCGGAGTAAGCGTAACGTAAAAGAATAGAGGTTGGACATATGACATCATTGCGCATAAACGGATTGTGTGCTTAATTGAATTGCAAATATCCAGAGTTTATGTCGATTGACTTTAATGTAAAAAAAAACAACAACAAACAAACAAAGCAAAAAAACAGGACTGTGGTGGTAGGGTGCTGATAACCAAAGCATGCACTTAACCGACGTGCACTTAGGTGGAGTTGACTGTATATACTAATGCTCGAAGTATGGGAAACAAGAGTCTGGATCTCAAAGCTGTGATAGAAGAAGAGGAGTTGGATATAGTGGCGGTCACAGAGATGTGGTTCATGGAGAACCATGACTAGGATGTAGTTATACCAGGCTATAATCTGTTCAGGAAAGACAGGGTAGGAAGAAAAGGAGGGAGAGTAGCATTATATGTCAAAGATCATATTAAAGCCACACAATTGCAGGATCTACAGGGCAAGGAAAAGACACTGTGGATCAATTTGGAAAAAAGGAACGGTGAATATATTTACATTGGTGTGATATACAGGCCTACTTCACAGAAGAAGTAGATAGAGATTTAATAGTAGACATTCAGAATATATTTTAAAAAGGGGAAGTCTTGCTAATAGGTGATTTTAACATACCGGATGTTGATTGGGTATCCCTATTGTGGGGTCTTCTAGAAGTAGGGAGATCCTGGATTATCTACAAGGAGAACTGTTCCAGCTGTTGGTAATGGAACCCACACGGGATGGGGTCATACTGGACTTAGTGCTTATAAACGGGGAAAGTGTTTCTGATGTTACAGTGGGTAATCATCTGGCATCCAGTGATCACTGCATGGTACGGTTTAATATTAAGATGGGTATAGAGAGAACTCATTCAAAAGCAAAGGTTCTAAACTTAAAAAAAAAACCACTAACCTTGATCAGATGGGGGTTTGATCGAATTGTTGTTTTGGTAGGAACGTCTAGAAGGAGTGGAAATGTGGTGGGCAAAACTGAAAGGGCGACAAACCTTTTTGTGAGGCAAGTAAGTAAAAGTAAGAGGAAAAGAAGGCCGCTTTGGTTCTCAAAAGTAGTAGCTGAGAAGGTAAGGAATAAGAAGTTAGCTTTCATAAACTACAAAAGATTGCAGAAAGAGGAAGACAGGCAAAAATAACTGGAAAAGTTAAGAGAGGCTGGTCGTGTAGTCAGGAAAGCAAAGATGCAAATGGAAGAAAAAATAGCTCACACGGTGAAATGGGAGACAAGACATTTTTTAGATATATTAGTTATAGGAAGAAGTGCAAAAGTTGCATTGTGAGACTCAAAGATGAAGGGGAGGAATATGTAGAAGCTGATAAAGAAAAGGCCGAATTTCTTAACAAATATTTCTGTGTTCACGGCTGAAATGCCGGGAGCGGGACCACAGAAGACAAACGTGATTAGGGATGTAGGAATAATAGACCTTGATCGATTTTCAGAGGGTTGTGTTCATGAGGAGCTAGCTAAAATAAAAGTAGACAAAGCAATGGGGCCGGATGGTGTACATCAGAGGGTGCAAAAGGAACTTAGGGAAGTTCTGATAGCTCTGCTGACTGACCTTTTCAATGAGTCTCTAGAGTCGGGAGTGGTACCGGAGGACTGGAGAAGGGCGGATGTGGTCCCCTCTCTACAAAAGTGGAAGTAAGGAAGAAGTAGGGAATTACCTACCCAGAATGTGGCCCATCATCCCCTCCCATCCATTAGATCACTAGACAGTCTTAAGAACTTCAGAAAAGCTGTGAAAACCTTCCTCTTTACAAACCCAGCTCCTTGAATACCCACGACTACACCCCGGACGGATAGAATCCCAAAGACACCACCTAATATACCAAATGGAATCTCGCTAAAACCCGCATGCCATCACAAATATAACTTGAATTGCTACCACTTTCTCTGACAACAAAGATGCACCCACCTGCAAAGAAAGCTATTTCATTTCCTAGTATATCTACACTGGAAATGCTGCAATTTAAACTACCCTATGTCCACTAAGTCTGTATTTGTAAGTCTGCATGATATGTCTATACTATAATTGTTATAATATAAACCCCTTGTCCATGCTGTAAATGCTGAAGACTCTATGTCTCGCCAAGGTTTGTCCTACCCATACTATGAATGTACTCCTGTAACCCGTTCTGGGCTCCTTTGGGAGGACGGGCTAAATAAATGACTAAATAAATAAATACATGCCGGTAAGTCTGACTTCCGGTAAGTCTGACTTCTGTGGTAAGCAAATTAATGGAAACGCTTTTAAAACAGAGAATGGTCAAGTTTCTGGAATGTGGATTACAGGACTGGAGGCAACACGGATTCACTAGAGGTAGGTCTTGTCAGACAAATCTGATCAATTTCTTTGACTGATTGACCAGAGAATTGGATAGAGGATGCATGCTAGATGTGGTGTATTTAGATTTTAGCAAAGCCTTTGACGGTGTTCCACACAGATGTCTAATAAATAAACTGAGTGCCCTTGGGATGGGTCCCAAAGTGACGGGCTGGGTCAAGAACTGGTTGGGTGGAAGGTGACAGAGGGTAGTGATCAATGGAGATCGCTCTGAGGAAAGGGATGTTATCAGTGGTTTGCCTCAAGGTTCTGTTCTTGGGCCTGTTCTTTTTAACATTTTTATAAATGATATTGCTGAACGGTTCTCAGGTAAGATTTGCCTCTTTGCGGATGATGCCAAAATCTGAAATAGAGTAGACACACCAGATGGTGTGAAGAACATGAAGAAAGAACTGGTAAAACTTGAAGAATGGTCTGAAATTTGGCAGCTAAAATTTAATGCTAAGAAATGCAAGGACATGCATTTGCACTGCAAAAACTTGAGGGAGCGGTACAGTTTAGGGAGTGAAGAACTTATGGGCACGACAAAAGAGTGGGACTTGGCTGCGGGGTCGTGCCGTGTTTGCTGGTTGCCGCCGAGTTGTTGACAGCATCCACGGGTAAGCGAGTGGTGCAGTGCTGGCCCTGATCTTTCCTGTCGGCGGGCCGCTCACTCGTGGTGAGCAGGAGTGAGCAAGATTATGGGGAGCCTTCGACAGTGGCTGTCTCCCCTCCCATCAGCTCTTGTACTTGCCAGCGTAGTGATTCACTTTGGCAACTTCCTCTTTCCTCAGAGGTGGCAAAGGACCCTAAGGCTGCCTAAGTGAATCACTGCTGCAGGCAAGAACTGAGAGCTGGAGGGAGGGAAGGGGAGGAAACCACTGTTGGAGGCTGGGAAGCTGCTGGATAAAGGGAGAGCTGCTAATGGACCTGGAGGGAGGTAGAAGGAGAGATGCTACTGGGAGGAGAGGAAGGAAAGGGATGGGAAAAGAGTTACTGTTGGATAGGGGGAGGAGGGAAGGGAGAAGGAAAAAAGGAAGGAAACAGATGGCAGGCATATTAGAGGAAGGGAAGGGGAAGGGGTCAGGGTGGAATGGAGAGATCAGATGAATGAAAGGGGAGAGACAGAGGAATGAGAAAGTAGAGAGAGATTAATGCTGGAAAGGGTGTCAGTAGAGAAATGAGAGAGGGACAAAGATGCTAGATCTGGTGTAGGAGAGATAAAAATGAAGAGAGCAGGGACTATAAGGTTGGGCAGGATGGATGGGCCATTTGGGTTTTTATCTGCCATCATTTACTGTGTTACAGCACAGATCAGAGACTCCTTCCAGCTCATGTGCGGAAGAAAAAAACTGAAGGAGGCAGCAAAGCCCTCTAGAGAAGAAAGAGGAATTCAAAAGCTGGAGTGGATTCCTTCGGCATGGTTCGCCAGCATGGGGATATTATCCGTCCGTCCAGAATCACACACCTCTTGCACTAGAATTATACTTTATTAAATAATGTTTTCTTTTTTTATATATATATTTATTCAATTTATAGATATACAATAACAGTATATAAATAAATATATATAAAGGAAAAAGGAGAGATTGCACATAGTTAAAAAAGAAAATAGAATAAAATATATTCCTTAAGGATTAAACAATCTCTCTAATAGTAAGTCGACAATTTGAATAATGTTTTTTATCTACAACTTGCCAGGTTGGTAATAGGTGCTGAATTTGCTCCAACAATTGCACATTTTTATGTCATGGATTACTTTTTGCAGAATATTTGATATGCTTATGGCATTTTGCAGACATTTTTTTGTAACATGGAGGGATACAGAAGAACAACTTTTAAATTTTTTAATCATTTGAATAACTGTTGTCTCACTATAAAATTGTATATGGACTTTAAGTCTGTCAGCACTACATTTCTGAATGGGCAAGTTTGAATATATCATGGAGAATTTTTAACTACCTTCATATTTTAAACTCACACATCATAATATTGAACTTTGGTTTGAAAGTAAGCACCCAAGACATTTGAAAAATATTACAACATTTTCTCTATTTTTACAATGCCACAGAACCTGCTCTACAAATAAAAAATACAAGAAAATGTCCACATCTTTGAATAATAATTTTATAGAATGTGGGTATCCTAAATCTATGGTGAAAAAAATCTAGGAAATGTGTATTTTATAATACCAAAGAGGTTTTGTTATCACATGTTGTGCATAAGACAAACACAGTGTTGATTTATTATATCTTAAAGTACAATGCATACTCTGAAGGGATTGCTAAAGTTATATATAAGTACTGTAAGATTTCTGAACTTGTTTTCAGAATATATAGTGTGCATCTTATAAAATAAGTTGGAATCTTACTGATAAATAATGTTAATATGATGTATAGACAGTAAATTTAATAGCTGCTTTTTCTAATCAAGTTCATCATAAATGTGGCACTTGTTTAGAATGTTTTATTGTGCAGGAAATCTCTGTGGATGAAACAGGATTGACACATGAATTGTGATATAATACATCTTGTTTATCCACTTATGCAGTATACTTATTTTGATGTCTCTGCAAGTTCTATTACGTTGATTAAACTGGCAGAATGCTGAAAGTGAGGATTATTGAACACTAACATTGTATCTACATAAAGACAAAAAAAGGAACCACTGGTTAATCATTGTTTTGGAGGTGGGTCATGGATTTTAAAAGACTTTCAGTGTCTGGTATTGGGACAAGTATTACCCTTGGTGTGGAGAGACAATAAGTGTAAATGTTTATTAAAAAGGAGCAAAAATGGATATATACTAGAATGACATGCTTTTTACTGAGACCCAGTAAAATTGATCGCATCTATTTATGTTTCCACAGGCATCTTGGATTCTACCAAGGGTTCTTATGTCCTGTGAAGAAGCTTGCTGTAGCTAAACGGGGGCCCCTACTGGGCATTATAAAGATCGGGAATGTGACTGTTCATTAAAGTTAAAACAAAATATATTTTTTTAATTAATGTTTTTGTGTTGATTGGAAACTTAAAGCTCTTTTGATATAGGGTGGGATCTTTACAAGTACTGTGGAAGGGAAATCATACCAGACTTAACATAAAATAGAAATGGTATTACATTTGATGGTCATATATTTGATTTTGCTTTAATGGAGCTATTTTTTAGACAAGTTTCAAGTTTTCAAGTTTATTAGGATTTGATATACCGCTTATCAAGGTTATCTAAGCGGTTTTTACAATCAGGTACTCAAGCATTTTCCCTATCTGTCCCGGTGGGCTCACAATCTATCTAAGACCTATGTTTGACTGAGCCAGAACCTTTTGCAGTCTGTGATGGAGCTCTTGACTGAGCTCTTTTTTCCTTATTAAAGTTTTCAGCTTTTTTGTGATAATTGAGATCACATTTTATAGTGTAGTCAAATTTGCTAGCTTCAATACTTTATGTTAACATTTCATTATATATTTGTACTTTCTGGCCAGACAGACAGTAGGATAGTCCTACCAGTATTCTCTTTCCCTTCACCTATGGAATTAATGTATAAGGATTCTATATACATTACTATTTCCTGCTGAATTTTTATTCTGTTAAACTCAATTCCTTCTTTACTATATAGTGTAACCCTCTTCCTCCAATTAGATCTACCCTATTATGGTGATATAATTTCTACACAGGACCCAATATTCAAAGCAATTTAAACAGGCAGGAAGGGTTCCTAACTGTTTAATTTGCTTTGAGTTGCCAAACCACCGATATTCAGTGGCACTAAATAGGGAAGTGCTGCTAAATATCAGCTCTGACAGCCCTTGTTGAAAGTGGACAGGTCAGAGGTGGGCTGTGGAGGAGCTGGCGGTTATGCGAGTGCTAGAATCCACATAGCTAACCTGGCCAAATTAAATGTTTAAGTCTTCTTTTTCCCCTTTGAGCCCTCTCCTTCTGGCGGAAGCCAATGCTTGCCCTGGGGAGTGTGTGGCACAGTGGTTAGAGCTACAGCCTCAGCACCCTGAGGTTCTGGGTTCAAATCCCATGCTTCTCCTTGTGACCCTGGGCAAATCACTTAATCTCCCATTGTTCCAGATACATTAGAGTGTGAGACCACTGGGACAATAAGGAAAAAATGTTTGAGTACTTGAATGTAAACCATTTAGGCTTTAAGTGGTCTATAAATACTTAAATTAAATTTGGGTTTGACATGACATCGAAGTTACACTGTGCAGAAGAAAGGCCTAGCAATCTACTTCTGTATTTTTGCCAATAAAACTTGATGAGTCAATAAAGAGAAGACCTAGGTCAGAAGGTGCTCACCAAGCTACTACAGAAGAGCTGGAGTATGGCTGGTGTTTGTGAAGCTGATGGAGCAAAGCTGCTAGATTGTCCTGATGCTGATAGAAACATAGAAACATGATGGCATATAAAGGCCAAATGGCCCATCTAGTCTGCCCATCCACAGTAACCATTATCTCTTCCTCATTATAAGAGATCCCATGTGCCTATCCCACATCTTCTTGAATACAGACACAGTCTCTGTCTCCACCACTTCTTCCAGGAGACAGTTCCACACATCTACTACCCTTTCTGGGTCAAGAACTGGTTGAGTGGAAGACAACAGAGTGTAGTGGTTAATGGAGATTGTTCTGAGGAAAGGGATGTTACCAGTGGTGTGCCTCAAGGTTCTGTTCTTGGGCCTGTTCTTTTTAACATTTTTATAAGTGATGTTGCTAGACAGAAAAGGAGGACCAGAAGCTGTAAAGATATTCTCAATATAGGAACATAGAAAGGCAATCCAGACACATTGCATGATTTTCTCATTTGGCTTAATGGCTAAGATAAAAACCTTTCTTTTAAGAGGCAATATCATGTTTTAGAAATATATTTTTGAGACATGATTGTCAGAAAAGGTCCATATCATTTTACCACTTCATTATATAGAAAACCAACTGATAAAAACACTTTTCTTCATTTTACCAGCTTTCACACTGAAGAAAAACTTACCATTCAGCCAGTTCTTACAACTTAAAAACATATTGGATACAATTAATTTTGAACATTAATCCTTGGGGGTTGAATAATAGGTTTAAAAATAGAGGGTACCCACATAAATATATCAGAGAGGGATATAATAAAGCACAATCTTATCACAGGATTGATTTACTTAAACCCCAACAGTCAAAAGTTCTACCAAACATTGTACTCTTAAGTACTCCTACCTAGCCAGCGATATCCAGAAGATAATTAGAAAACACCGGCAT
Organism: Geotrypetes seraphini; assembly: GCF_902459505.1. Classification (NCBI taxonomy): domain Eukaryota; kingdom Metazoa; phylum Chordata; class Amphibia; order Gymnophiona; family Dermophiidae; genus Geotrypetes; species Geotrypetes seraphini. The sequence goes on along the minus strand of NC_047090.1, from coordinate 76,970,991 downwards.
ATATTAGAAGGACATCAATGTTTTAAGACAAACAATTAGTTGTAGCCTATTCTAGAGAAAAGAACTTGAAGGAATTGTTGGTACCCTCGTTGTTACCTTAGCCTCATGAAAGAATATCCTCTTTCATTAATATCGCAAATGTGGCAAATGTTCAGTTTGTAAACATTGTCTTGAAATTATAGATTTTATACACCCTCAAACAAATAAGAAATTTACACTCAAACATAATTCAGATTCCAAGATAGTGTCTTAGGAGGTAGACACTAACACATTGGTTCCTTACCTTTACCAATGCCGATTAAAAAGAAGAGGAAAGGACAGCCGAATATTGCTTCTGCCTCGGCTGTCATGTCTCCTCTTTTGTTTTCTTCAATTATGGAAGCCTTTGTTCAAGACCATCTGTATCCTGGAAGGGTTCACTGTGAGTGAAACGCAATCTTCGGCACCCCCTGAGCACAGCATTTTGCTGACACCGGAGGAATAGATTCCATTGACCAATCTAGCGTCGGCGAGGGAAGTGATGCCTGTAGTGAATGTAAACCAGGTAGAATACTCTAGGCTCACTCCCTCTGCGGGAGCAACCGTTGAGGATACTTCTTTGGTGACATCAGAATTGTCCAGAATTGTTAGAAGATCTGATAGTCAAATTGCAAGTGTAGGAGACTTTGGAAGACACTCAGAGGCTACTTCTGCTAGCAATAGTAATATGGTGAGTTGTTCTTCCATTTTTGAATTTAATCCTACAAGACCAGCTATATTATCAATGGAAGAATAATGGACGTTGAATGTATCTCTGGGCCAGAATCTGACCAAGCAGCTAGCTCAAAGTAGATCTCAGGTATCTAATTTGGAAATTAAGATTGATGATTATGAATCTTGTTTGACAACTATTGAAAATCATTTATTGAAAACTGAAAACAATTTGGCTAAAATTGACTCTCAACACTGTAGTTGTTAAAGATAACTAACTTACTTAAAAAATGAGAACTTAGAAAATACAGTCAGATGAAGGAATCTCTGTTTAATTCATTTCCCGAAGAAACCAGGAGTTTCACCCCAGGATATGTTTCGGAGGTTTATGCCTGATCATCTATAGATACTTTCACAGTTTTTGCCTCCTAAAGTACGAGTTTACTATTCACCCCCATTTAAGAAGGCTGGACAAAATGATCAGGATATATTTTCCCCAATTTCACAAAATAGCTTCAATTTGACTGCTTTCCCGGAATCATCTAAGGATGAATTGGTCTTACCGGTGATGATGGTGACGATGGTGCTAGACCGGAATAGAGACTGGCTCTTGAGACTATTTCAGATATAAAAATGTTCCATTTCTTTCTTTGAATGTTCAAATGTTTCCAGATGTAGCTAAGGCCACACAGAAAAGGTGTAAACAATTTTTATTGTTATGTTCGAAGGTGTTAGATATTGGAGCTTTTTTGTGCTTAAGTTTACTTGCAAGTGTATGATAAAATACAATGCTAATACTTACATATTATTTGATCCATCTCAGCTTTTATTATTTTTGAGTAATAAAATTGTTGAAGCAGCCCATAATTTACTATCTCAGCCTGGTAGAACTTTCTTTTTTTCTTCTCTTAATTATAATTTGTTAATCCGCAAGGCAAATAGGAATTTTACTTCCTAAGAATTAATTTCTTCATTGAATTGGATGATTTAATATCTGTTTCTCAGACTATTTAAGCTCTTGGAATCTTCTTATTTGAGGACTAGAAATATTTGGAAGACATATTTAAAAAGTGTTCCCTCTAGGGTACAGCATGCACAACCGCACACTGTTCTTAATGTGGCCATGCATCATTCCTGAATCCGCTGCAGGAGAAGTGTAAGAGTCTAGGCCACTGGAAATACTGCTCAGTGATATCAAATGAAGCCACAACCACGTTCTTAAGAATGAGTTGTATTTAAGTCTGACATCTGTAACTTGGGGACTGCCTGTATACATTTTTATACAAACTGGCCACAATTTATAAATAGTTTTTTGTATAATGTCACTCCATTTGAATGATTTTTATCACTATAAGCATAACGCTGCTTTATGCACCTTTAGTTTGGCGACTATTGTTTTAAATCACTACAGCACACCAGTACAAATTTTTATTGCATAGTTAGCACTTTAAGGTCGGTTACCTTTGTTGTAATACATTACAGTATACCAGTACAACTATGTTATTATATAGTCATTCATATATACAGAGATGTCCTATGACTGTATTTTTTTAATCTGCTTTTCTCCTCTGAGTTTGTTTGTGAGTTTTTTGTTCATTTTCACAGAGCTTTGTTATTGATTCTGTATTGATTGCTGAAGCACATGTGATGTCTGTTTTTCTGCTGTAATAAATTCATCATTTTGATGCAAATGGATTCACCCTTAGTTTTGTTTTTATGTTTATAAATAGACGTTCAATTTAACACTGTTTTTATCTTGGTGGTGTCAACGTTAGATATAATTACTGTTCTCCAATTGTATTGATGTGTGGCAAGTGTGTTGAACTTAGAGGTGAATATGTAGAATAACTTGTAAGTTTCATGGCTCCACATCATTCTCTTCTTGGTTGGGCTGAGAACTTTTTAGCACCCCCTCATATAGTGATAATTAATGTGAATAAGCCTTGTTTGTTAGGCAGACTGGACAGACCATGAAGGTCTTTATCTGTTGTCATTTACCAAATTTATGTTACCATCACAAAGTAGAAATACCGTAATTAAGAGTGGTAAGTTGTTAGGACTGGATGGTATTTACCCCAGAGTCATGAAAAAGCTCAAACATGAAATTGCTGGTAACCTATAACATTTGTTATTCAAAATGGCAACAATACCTGAGGATTAGAGGATAGCCAATGTGATACCATTTTTTTAAATAGGCTCCAGAGATAGTCCAGGAAACTATAGATTGATGATGCCGATGTCAGTGCTAGACAACATTTTTGAAGCGTGTTGCCAAGGCGTTCAGGTGATTCAATGAATACTCAACCCTACAACCATGCTTCATTTTGTTTACCTTTTGCCTGATGCAGTCCAGTTCCCTTGATAGCACGCAGCAGATCGGCTGAGCAGGCAAGGCAACAGAGCATCTAGTGCAAAGGAGTAGTTCTTCCTCCTTAGTTCCTTGTGCTGTAGCTTGTGAGCATCATCTTTGCAGTACCTTGAGCACTGCTGTCTGCCAGGTGCCTGGAAAGCTGTACACATTGCCTTCCCTCTATGACAGGAGCTCAGCTGCCTTAGTTCATCTGAGCAGCTGCTGAGAAAAGGGCCCCGAGTAAATGCATTTTGGTTCCTTAATAGAGGCTGGCTGCCACTGATTTAGCTCTGCCTCTGACCATTTTGGTAAGAAAATACTGCTTTTTATTTTCTGTTAAGGACAGTCTTTGGAATGAAAGAGGGAGTGGGGTGGAGGCACAAGAAGAGAATAATGACTTAGTGAGGATAGAAAGGCTGGTTCCCCAGCCAGTATGTGGCATAGTGGTTAGATCTACAGCCTCAGCACCCTGAGGTTGTGGGTTCAAATCCCATGCTGTTCCTTGTGACCCTGGGCAAGTCACTTAATCCCCCCATTGCCCCAGGTGCATCATTTAGAATGTGAGCCTACTGGGACAGATAGGGAAAAAAATGCTTGAGTACCTGAACGTAAATCACTTAGGTTGTAAGTGGTATATAAATAAATAAATAAGAAAGAAATATATCCACAATAAATATTCAAAGAAGAAATCTATATGAAGTAAAGTCAGTGCATGCAGATCTTTTTCATGAATATTCATTGTGGATATCCTGAAAATATGACTGCTTAGGGGCCACCAGGACAAGTTTGGGAATTACTGGTGAGGGTGGGAGGTGCTATGTTGGTACCATTGATTCCCTCTTGTTGAATCTCCTGTTATAAATGTCACCGTATGCAATGAGTACTGTATGAAGCTACGTTGAAAAACAATATTACTGAGCAAATAGATAGCTAAATAGGAATGAGTGAGAATGGATTCAGCAAAGGAAAATCTTGCCTTATCAATTTGATAGGTCTCTTGGATGGTATGAACAAACAAATAGCATGAACGACTACTTTGAAAAATTGCGAGCCATGGAATCGAGGGTGAAATACTCACGTGAATTAAAAAACTGGCTGGCGGATAGGAAACAGAGAGTGGGGGTAAATGGGCAATGCTCAGACTGGAAAAGCGTCATGAGTGCCGCAGGGTTCGGTGCTTGGACCCGTGCTCTTCAACATATTTCTAAATGACCTGGAAATTGGTACAACGAGTGAGGTGATTAAATTTGGGACGATACAAAATTATTCAGAGTAGTGAAGACACAGGATGATTGCGAAGACCTGCAACGTGACATAAACACGCTCGAGAAATGGGGTGCAACATGGCAAATGAGGTTTAACGTGGATAAGTGTAAGGTGATGCATAACAAAAATCTTATACACGAATACAGGATGTCCAGTTCAGTACTTGGAGAGACCCCCTCAGGAAAAAGACTTGGGAGTACTGGTCGACAAGTCAATGAAGCCATCTGCGCAATGTGTGGCGGCGGTGAAAAGGGTGAACAGAATGCTAGGAATGATAAAGAAGGGGATCACGAACAGATCGGAGAAGGTTATCATGCTGCTGTACCGGGCCATGGTACGCCCTCACCTGGAATATTGCCTCCAGAACTGGTTACCGTACATGAAGAAGGACACAGTACTACTCGAAAGGGTCCAGAGAAGAGAGCCTAAAATGGTTAAGGGGCTGGAGGAGTTGCCGTATAGTGATAGATTAGAGAAACTGAGCCTCTTCTCCCTTGAAAAGAGGAGACTGAGAGGGGACATGATCAAAACATTTGAAATTGAAGGGAATAGACTTAGTAGATAAAGACAGGTTGTTCACCCTCTCCAAGATAGGGAGAACAAGAGGGCACTCTCTAAAGTTAAAAGGGGATAGATTCTGTACAAACATAAGGAAGTTCTTCTTCATCCAGAGAGTGGTAGAAAACTGGAACACCCTTCCGGAGGCTGTTATAGGGGAAAACACCCTCTAGGGATTCAAGACAAAGTTAGACAAGTTTCTGCTGAACCAGAACGTACTTAGATAAGGCTATTCTCAGTTAGAGCACTGGTCTTTGTCTTAAGGGCCGTCACGTGAGCGGACCGCTAGTACGATGGACCACTGGTCTGACCCAGTAGCGGCAATTCTTATGTTCTTATGTTTAAATGTTTTATGTTGAAATACTATATTGCATTTGAGAAAACATTTAACATTAAAGTCCATCATGAGAGGCTCCTTAGGGAATTAAAAAGGATTGGAGGCCATACCTTTCCTTCTAACCCTTCGGCAATGTTGCTCACAAGCATATTGAACAAGATCAGCCCCAGCACCAATCCTTGAGGGACTCCACTACTCACCTTTCCTTCCTCCGAGCAAATTCCATTAACCACCACCCTCTGGCAACTGTCCGTCAATCAGTTTCTAATCCAGTTCACCACTTTGGGTCCTAACTTCAGCCCATCAAGTTTGTTCAAGAGCCTCCTATGAGGAACCATGTCAAAGGCTGAGCTGAAATCTAAGTAAATTGCATCTAGTACCGTAGTAAATTGCATCTAGTATGCTCTTGATCCAATTCTCTGGTCACACAATCAAAAAGTTCAATCAGATTCATTTCACATGATTTATCTTTAGTAAAACCATGTTACCTCAGATCCTCTAACTATTATCCTCTAACTATCTAGGAATTTGCTTCCTTTTTATCAGCAACACTTCCATTATTTTTCCAATAACTAAAGTGAGACTTATCAGCCTGTAGTTTCCCACTTCATCTATGCGACCACTTTTGTGAATAGGGACCAATCCAATCCCCAGGAACCACTCCCATCCCAAAGATTTGTTGAACAAATCTTTAATAGGACCCACCAGAACCTCTCTGAGCTCCCTTAATATATCCAGGGATGGATCCCGTCCGGTCCCATTGCTTTGTTCATCTTCAATTTTTCAAGTTGTTCATAAACACTTTCTTCCGTGAATGGCATGGTATCTATCCCATTCTTGTATGCAACTTTGCCAGATAATCTCGGTTCTTTTACAGGATCTTCTTCCATGAACAAAGAACAGAAGTATTTGTTTAGCATATTTGCTTTTTACTCATCAGCAATCTGAGATATGCAGATGATACTACCCTGCTGGTAGAGAATGAGAAGGACCTCAAGAGGTTGATCCTGAAGCTGAAAGAAGAAAGTGAGAAGATGGGACTTTACCTGAACATCAAGACCACCAAAATCATGACTTCTGCCAACAAGAAAGTCCACATAAAGATCAACAATTAATAAATAGAAGTGATTGACAGCTTAGTTTTCCTTGGGTTCCTCATTGATCACAGTGGCTGTTTGACAGCAGAGATCAAGCTTTGATTAGCACGGGGGCGTGCAGTCATGGTGAGCATGGACCAAATATGGAAGTGCAAGGATATCTCAGTCACCATCAAAGACTGATCACGGCCATTGTGTTCCCAATCACAACATATGGCTGCGCGACATGAACACTCATAAAAGCAGACAGAAGAAAAATTGATGCCTTCGAGCTGTGGTGCTGGAGAAAACTTCTACAAATTCCATGGACAGCTAGGATAATAAACAAAGATATTCTTGATCACAAACCCAGAGTTGTCCCTGGAAGGCAAGGTAACCAGACAGAAACTGACCTATTTTAGACATGTGAAGAGGGCAAATTTATTAGAAAAGGAGGCGCTACTCAGAATGGTCAGTGGTAAAAGGAAGAAGGGGAAATCAAAGGTCATTTGGCTGGATACCATCAAAAATGCCAAGGGAATGAACATCAGGCAATTGAAAGAAGCTGTGGAAAACGGGGAATACAGAGTATCCAAGGGTTGGATATGCTTGGATGGATAGTAGTAGTATTGAATGCTAAAAAAGAATATACTCTACTAGAATATTAAAAAGTTGATCAATGACAAAGTCTGTTTGAAAGGGAACAATTCTAACAGAAGCACTGCTGAGGTCACTATTATAGTTTTTTTTACTCTTTGGAGCTTGAGATTTATACTCTTTGAAGCTGATATATGGCATTTTGTGTTTGAAAAATACTTCAGAGATTGAAAATACTGTGCTGTTTGAGTTAATTGTTCTTTGAGCAAAAAAATGGGGATAGATACAAGACATTTTTGGGCAGAGAAGCATGATTATCAAATGTGGGATCAGTTTGGAGAAAGGATTAGAAACACAAGCCAGTTAACTGAGGAGTTAAGAGCAGCTCAGTATCAGAAGCTGGAAGAGGATATAACAGGACCTCCCCTGGTAAGGAGAGGAGATGTTAATAAAGGATTGGCATCAAAGGATATAGTACCCAGAGAGAAGGCACCCGTGAGTTTGTATATAGTTGAAGTGTCATTTTGACAGGGTGGACTAAGAAATTATATCCTAAAATGCACCCTTGGGCAGCAGAGGGTTCCTTTGGACATGGACACATGAATAATGCCAGGCTATGTATATTGCAGGGCTTTGATTATCCAAAATGGGATTATAAATATATTACACAGGGCTTATGGGTTTGGAAAAAATATGAATTACAAGATAAAATGAAACAATTTCCCTTGGTGTTTGGACAAGAGAGAGTATTGGGATAGCCAGTAGTTAAATATGTGCCCTGGAGTTTCATGGATCGTCTAGTGAAACAGCTACTACCCCTACTGAAGGGAGCATTTGCTTAGATAGCACAGTTTTAGAAATTAACTGCAGGATATGCTCTGTGCATAGGAGATATTAAAGCAGTCCTGTGTAAACTAGTAAGCTCTGGGATGGTAGAGGTAATATACAGGGCAGGCATACAGGATGTGTCCAAGATTGATTCTCAGCATGACAGAGTAGCATTTAACAAATGTAGAGGTTATATTTGGAATGGGTTGTGGGCTACATTCCCAGATGTGAGAGATCCAAGTTCCCTTATGGCAAAGAGATACCGCATTGGAGATGAAATTATGAAATACTTAACAGAGTTTCAAGAGGGCTGGGAAAAAGAGACAGAAGTCTTTGATGCTCTGGGAATGCTGCCAATTTCATATCAATCTTTAAAATCAGGGTTTCCGAAAGCCTTACAGCAAAAGTTAGATAACATTGTGGGAACTGAGAATAAATCATGGACAGAGATCCAATAATATATCATGCATTATGCAAGACAGCTGACTGAAAAGGCAGAAAAACCAATTAAAGAATTACAAGTGATGCAGCAGAAACTGTGCATTACAATTGAAAGAAGCTCAGAATTCAAAGGTAGCAGCTTAGAATAGTTCATAAGTTATCCCTAGTAATGAACAGGAAACCATGATGCAGGCAGCACAGGTAAATTGAAGGCCACAACAGGGAGGCTTCTAAGGGCGACCTGGTATGGGTGTAGGTGGCCTTAACAAACAACAAGTTTAATGCTGGTCATGTGATAAGATAGTGAAAAGCCAGAAGAGGGATTCAAAGTACACACCAATCTAGTAAGTAAAAGAAAGCACCAAGGGCCTCAGAGATGGGAATGATGGAGTATTCCGTCATTCATATCTCTAGGGCTTTGGTGTTTTCTTTTAATCATGTGATAAGATGTGGCATTTCAGCAGAGAATGCAGGTCCAGTGCCTTAAGGATTTGGCTGTGGAGAGTTTGGTACCTCATGAGGTAGAGGGCAGCAAACTAATCAGTGGGGAGGTGCCATGGTTCAGCCCTGGTAACCTCCAGAAGGACTACAGATGCAGTCCATAGAAACATAGAAACATAGAAATAGACGGCAGATAAGGGCCCACGGCCCATCTAGTCTGCCCACATTAATGTCCCTCCCCTACCTTTGCCCTGTGAATAGATCCCATGTGCCGATCCCATTTGGCCTTAAAATCAGGCACGCTGCTGGCCTCAATCACCTGTAGTGGAAGACTATTCCAGCGATCAACCACTCTTTCAGTGAAAAAGAATTTCCTGGTGTCACCTCGTAGTTTCCCGCCCCTGATTTTCAACGGATGCCCTCTTGTTGTCGTGGGACCCTTGAAAAAGAAGATATCTTCCTCCGCCTCGATGCGGCCCGTAAGATACTTGAACGTCTCGATCATGTCCCCCCTCTCTCTGCGCTCCTCGAGCGAGTATAGCTGTAATTTGTCAAGCCGTTTTTCGTATGGTAGATCCTTGAGTCCCGAGACCATCCGGGTGGCCATTCTTTGCACCGACTCCAGTCTCAGCACATCCTTGCGATAATGCGGCCTCCAGAATTGCACACAGTATTCCAGGTGGGGCCTCACCATGGATCTATACAATGGCATAATGACTTCCGCCTTACGACTGACGAAACCCCTTCGTATGCAGCCCATGATTTGTCTTGCCTTGGACGAAGCCTGCTCCACTTGATTGGCAGACTTCATGTCCTCACTGACGATTACCCCCAAGTCTTGTTCTGCTACCGTTTTTGCTAGGATCTCGCCATTAAGGGTATAAGACTTGCATGGATTCTGGCTGCCCAGGTGCATAACTTTGCATTTTTTGGCATTGAAGTTGAGTTGCCATGTCCTAGACCACAGGTGTCAAAGTCGGTCCTCGAGGGCCGGAATCCAGTCGGGTTTTCAGGATTTCCCCAATGAATATGCATGAGATCTATGTGCATGCACTGCTTTCAAAGCATATTCATTGGGGAAATCCTGAAAACCCGACTGGATTACGGCCCTCGAGGAGGGACTTTGACACCCCTGTCCTAGACCATCGCTCCAGTAGGAGTAGGTCGTGCATCATGTTGTCGGGCACTGAATCTTCGTCTGTTGTGCATTTGCCCACTACATTACTCAGTTTGGCGTCATCGGCGAATAATGTTATTTTACCTCGAAGCCCTTCTGCCAAGTCTCTTATAAAGATGTTGAATAGGATTGGGCCCAAGACTGAGCCCTGTGGTACTCCACTAATCACCTCCGTCATTTCGGAGGGGGTGCCGTTCACCACCACCCTTTGGAGCCTACCTCCAAGCCAGCTCCCAACCCATTTCGTCAATGTGTTACCTAATCCTATAGAACTCATCTTGCTCAGTAACCTGCGGTGTGGTACGCTATCGAATGCTTTGCTAAAGTTCAGGTACACGATGTCCAGGGACTCCCCAATATCCAGCTTCCCCGTTACCCAGTCAAAGAAGCTGATCAGGTTGGATTGGCAGGATCTCCCCTTAGTAAATCCATGTTGTCGGGGATCCCGTAGATTCTCCTCATCCAGGATCTTATCTAATTGGTGTTTGATTAGAGTTTCCATTAGTTTGCTCACTATCGATGTTAGACTCACTGGTCTGTAGTTTGCTGTCTCCATCTTTGAGCCTTTCTTGTGGAGTGGAATGACGTTAGCCGTCCTCCAGTCCAACGGGACGCTGCTTGTACTAAGGGAGAGGTTGAAGAGCGCGGACAGTGGCTCCGCCAAGACATCACTCAACTCCCTAAGCACCCTGGGGTGCAGGTTGTCCGGCCCCATTGCTTTGTTAACCTTGAGCTTTGACAGCTCACCGTAGACACTGCTGGGCGTAAACTCAAAGTTACTAAACGGGTCAACTGAGCCAACCCTTGTCTGTAGCTGAGGGCCGAGCCCTGGCGCTTCTCGGGTGAAGACTGAGCAGAAGTATTCATTTAATAGTTGGGCTTTTTCCGAATCCTTTTCCACATAGTCTCCGTCTGGTTTCCTAAGACGTACAATCCCGCCTGAGTTTTTTCTTCTATCACTGATATACCTGAAGAAGGATTTATCTCCCTTCTGGATGTTCTTTGCTAGAGACTCCTCCATGAGGAATTTAGCCTCCCTGACTGCTGTTTTGACGGCTTTTGATTTGGCCAGGTAGTCTGCTCTAGAGTCCTGCTTCCCTGATTGTTTGTAAGAGATGAATGCTTTTTTCTTCTCCTTGATCAGGTCTGAGATCTCCGCAGTAAACCACTGTGGCTTATTGTTCCTTCGCCGTTTACTTACTGATTTTACATAGCGGTTTGTTGCTTCTTGTATGGTTGCTTTCAAAGTCGACCACATGTCTTCCACGTTATCGGTTTCTTCTTGGCTTTGTAGCGCCTGGTGAACGAAGTCTCCCATTTCTTTGAAATTTGTGTCCTTGAATTTGAGGACTTTGGTTAGTGTAGTAGATTTAGTGAAACCTTTCCTGATATTGAACCCTACCATGTTGTGGTCACTGGAGGCCAATGTGTCGCCCACCGAGACCTCTGTGACACTTTCTCCATTGGTAAGTATCAGGTCCAGTATTGCCTGATCCCTTGTCGGTTCCAACACCAGTTGCCTGAGGCTTGCTCCTTTCATAGAGTTTAATAGCCTCCTGCTGCTGCCGGAAGCAGAGGTAAGTGTAACCCAATCCACATCAGGCATGTTGAAGTCACCTAGCAATACTGTGTCCCCACGCAAGGTGATATTTTCTATATCTTCGATTATTTCCATATCCAGGTCATCCTGTTGTCTTGGGGGTCTGTAAATTACGCCAAGATACAAGCATTTGTCCTTTCCTCTGGCCAAATTAACCCAAAGGGATTCCCCAGTATACTGGACATCTGAGATTCTCGTGACCTTAATGTCATCTTTAGTATATTACATTACATTACATTACATTAGGGATTTCTATTCCGCCATTACCTTGCGGTTCAAGGCGGTTTACAAAAGGTTAGTTTAAGGACAGAATTACAATGAATAAAGAATTACAGAGTTACAGAATAACAGAATTATATGAATTGTAGAGAATAGCTAGAGAGGTAATATGAAGATCTTGAGGGCTTTTAGTGGTTGTGTTGTTATTTCTGTCTTAGGAATTTCTTGAAAAGTGTGGTTTTTATTTCTTTTCTGAACGTCTTATAGTCTGGGGTGGTCATCAGAAGGTTGGAGATTTGGTTATCTAGTCTTGCCGCTTGTGTGGCTAGGAGGCCGTCATGTAGTTTTGTTCTTTTCACTTCTTTGGATGGGGGGGGTATGAATGGGGAGTGCGTTTTTCTGTGTCTGGTGCTGGTTGCTTGGATGAGGCGATTGTTCAGGTATGATGGACTGTCTCCGTGTAGTGTTTTAAATAATATGCAGTAGAATTTGAATTGGATTCTTTCTTGGATTGGGAGCCAGTGTGAGTTTATGTAGGCTTCGGTGATGTGGTCGTGTTTTTTCAATGAATAGACGAGTCTTAAGGCTGTATTTTGGATTGTTTGGATTGTTGTCTTATCGTAGTTGCCGGACATGGGAGGAAGAGAATGTTACAGTAGTCCAGTATTCCTAGTATTAGGGATTGTACTATAAGTAGGAATTGTGTGCTATCAAAGAATTTTCGGACTTGTCTCAGGTTTCTCATGATTGCGAATGATTTTTGAGTTGTTTTGTTTATTTGTGGCTGCATTGTGCAACATCTGTCTATGGTCATGCCTAGTAGTTTTATGGTTGTTTGGATGGGATATTTGGTTGCGTTTATGTCTAGGATGGTTGTGGTTTGGATCCTGTCGTTTTCTAGGAGGATGAATTTGGTTTTGTCTTGGTTGAGTTTAAGTTTGTGATTTTCCATCCAGGTTGTGACTGCTTCCAGTGTTTGGTGAAGTTCCTCTGTCATGGTAGGTTTGGAATGATCGTATGGGATGAGGATGGTGATGTCATCCGCATAGCTGTAGGATGTTATGCCTAGATTATCCAGATGGGTTCCTAGAGAGGCAGTGTATAGATTGAAGAGGGTGGGGGATAGTGGAGATCCTTGTGGTACGCCGCATGGGTTTGACCAGGATTCTGATTTTTCTTTGTTTGATTTTACACTGTAGGTTCTGAGTTTTAGGAATCCTTTGAACCAGGAGTATACTTTGTCTGAGATGCCTATTGCATCTAGTATCTGTAGAAGGATGTTGTGGTCTACCAGGTCGAATGCTGCCGATAGGTCCAGTTGTATAAGTAGTATTTTTTTCCCTATACTAAGTTGTTGTCTGACGGTATCCATGAGGGAGCCTAGTAATGTCTCTGTGCTGAAATTTGTTCTGAATCCTGATTGCATGGGGTGTAGTAGGTTGTGGTCCTCTATGTAATTGGTGAGGAGTTTGGCTACTAGGCCTTCTGTAATTTTGACATATAGCGGAATTGAGGCTATAGGTCTGTAGTTGGAAGGGAGGTTTTGTGGTGCCTTTGGGTCTTTTTGGATTGGTGTGATGACAATTTCGCTGAGGTTGTCAGGGAATGTGCCCTCTGTGAGCGTGAATTGGATCCATTGTAGAATTATGGTGCGGAACTTTATACTAGAGGTGGTAAGGAGATATGAGGGGCAATGGTTGAGGTCACAGGAGGCATGGCTGTATTTTTTGTATAATTTGTTAAATTCTGGCCATTTTATGTTTGGGAATTGAGACCAAGTTCTGTCTGCTGCGATTGCCTCTTTTCCTGTGGAGTGGATTGTGATTGGATTTTGGTTGGATGGGTTGAGTATGAGTGTGGCTCTGGTGTTGGTGATTTTATTCTTGAAATGTTCTGCTAAGATGGTGGGTGATGGTGGAGGTGTGTTGGTGGTGGTAGTGTATGGTTTGGTGTCTGTTAATTCTTTTAGTATTTGGAAAATTTTTTTGGAATCTTGTGTTTCTGTGCCTATGAGCTTGGTGTAGTAACTTTTCCTCTTGTCTTTTAGTAGATTTTTGTATTGTTTGTTGATTTTTTTCCAGTCGGTTTTTGTTTGTTCTTGATTCTTTTTTCTCCATTTTCTTTCTAGTCTTCTACACTGTCTTTTGAGTTGGAGTAATTCATTATCAAACCATTGGTCTGATTTCCTTCTGATTCTGGTTTTGGTTTGTAGGGGTGCCAGATTATCAAGTGTGTTGGTGGATACATTTTCCCAGTGGGAGATGAAATTTTTTGGGTCGCAGTCTTGGATGGTTTCGTCTATCTTTGACCAGAAGATGGTTGGGTCGATATGTTTGCGTGAGGTGTATGTGGTTTTTTTTTGTTTGAGGTGTGTGTTTGGTTTTGGTCCAGTTGATGTTGAAGTTAAAGATGTAGTGGTCTGACCATAGGGATGGGGACCATGTTCCGTTAGGAATTTGGATTTCTTGATTGGTTGGTTGGTGAGTCATGAATGCTGCAATGTCCAGTTGATGACCTTTTTCATGAGTGGTTTGTGGGTTTAGGATCTTGAAGGATAATGCATTGAGGAAGGATAGACAGTTGTTTGCTGGTGTGGAGGTTTGATCTTCTAGGTGTAGGTTTAGGTCTCCTAGTATGAGGTTGTAGTCAGCTGTTAGTGAGTTTTGGTAGATGAAGTTTTCAAATTCGGGCTTCACTGTGGTCCAGTTTCCTGGTGTTATGTAGCAGAGCAGGCAGTTTAGAGAGTTTTTTAGTGTTGTGTTTGTGAGTTGGCACGCTAGGAAATCCAATTGTGGAGTGGATACTTTCTCAGGTATGTTTAGAGTTATGGTGTTCTTGAATATTATTGCTAGACCTCCTCCTCTTTTTTTCTCTCTGCAGGTTACTGTTATTTTGTATCCTGGTGGGCATACTTCTTTTATTCTAGGGTCTGTGTCTGAGGTTAGCCAGGTTTCAGTGAGGAATAAGCAGTCAAGTTTTTCTGTTGTTATCCAGTTTTTTATGTTTTCTGTTTTGGGTCCTAGAGATCTGATGTTGACATAGGCACATGTAAGGGAGGTCGTGTTGGTCTGTGGAGTGTAAGTTGTTTCCGGGTATATGAGTGTTGTGGTAGTTGTTTGAGGTTTTGTTTTCGGGGGTGTTGATCTTCTTCTCCGGATAACAGTGATGGGTTGTTGATTGTTGGTGTGGAGGTTTGGGTAACTTGGAGTGAGTGTTCTTCTGTTGGGGATTTGGAAGTTGGTTGTGCTTGCGGTTGAGGTTGTGGTGGGTAGATTGTTAGCTGTTGTATTCCAGCTAGAAATGAGGAGGATTATTAGGATGGCTGCTATTTTGTGTGTATTTCGGGAGGGCTTCATGTTTGATGTCTGGTTTGGAGTGTTCGGGTTGTTAGGTAGAGGAAGTGGTTCTCTCTTAGAGTTCTGGCTGTGGTGGGAGGAGCGGGGGATCTTTCGCTCCTTACCTTATGGTGGAGGTAGGCCAGAGGTCTGGTGGAGTGGTCTCCGAGGTGTAGGTGTTCACGTCTTTTAGGTCCGTTGGTGCTTCTCTCCGTTGCTCCTCTCAGGTGCTCCACGAAGGCGCCCACTAAGGCGCAGGCGCCTTTGTCGTGCGCCTTCGTCGGCACGCCGAACGGCGGCGCGCCGTTGGCGCTGTGTCTTTTAAACTGTGTAGTCCTCCTGCGGGATCGGGGGGGCGGAGCAGGGCTGTAAATTACGCCAAGATACAAGCATTTGTCCTTTCCTCTGGCCAAATTAACCCAAAGGGATTCCCCAGTATACTGGACATCTGAGATTCTCGTGACCTTAATGTCATCTTTAGTATATAATGCTACACCCCCTCCCTTCCTACCCTTTCTGTCCCGGCGAAGCAAGTTGTAACCCGGTATGACCATGTCCCACCCGTGGGAGTCTGTGAGCCAGGTTTCGGATATCGCCACCACATCCAGGTCGGCATTCCTTATTTCTGTTTCCAATTCCAGGATCTTGTTTCCTAAACTGTGTGCGTTGACGTACATAGCCCTCCATGGTAGGGTTATATTTTTGTTATGTCTCAGTGGGGATATTCCTGTTTGAGCTATTTGAACACCTTTAGCATTGTTTGTGTTATTTGTGCTTTCCTGAGGCTCAGAACCACAATGTGTATTCCCCATATACCCAGAACTACAGTGTGTACTCCCCCTAGACCCGGAATTACAATGTGACCCATAAATATGATGTGACCCTACTCCCGACTCAAAAGTGTGTGCACTCACCCCTGACCCAGAATTTCGGTGTCTACTTTCCTCAGCCTCATAAATGTATTGGCATTTTAGTTCGCCTGGTATGTTGTTTGTGCCTGTACCCTCCCCCGACTTACCTAGTTTAAAGCCCTGTGGAGTAGGCGGGCTAGGCGGTGTCCAAGGACATTCTTCCCTCTTCTGGTTAGGTGTAGCCCGTCGTGTCCCTGTAGTCCTTGCAATGCTTCTCCATGGTGCAGAAACCCGAAGTTCATCTCCCTGCACCATCCTCGCAGCCAGTCGTTCGCCCTTTGTATTCGATCCTCTCTGGCTCTGCCCTTGCCCCTCACTGGGAGAATCGAGGAGAAGACTACCTGCGCATCCATCCTCCTCAGCTTCTCCCCCAGGGCCCTGAAGTCTCAGCAACCATAGGGAAAGGGTAAAGGGGATGGGACTTGTATAACAATTTTTTTTGTGTGGTTTACATGCTTTTTCTATGGGGTTTCTTGGAAACTGAACTGCCCGCCCGTTATCTGATTCAGATAACGGGCAGACCAGCAAGATGATAAACAAATGTGAAGGAAAAAAAGGTGGTATGAGCATCTGTGCCACTCATGACATGCACTGTGAGGTGGAAGGCTGCTGAGGCTCATTTCAACTCCCTGAGCATATCCATAATGACCATTTTACATTTGCCAACTCTAGACGCTCACAACATTCCCTTGTATTTTTTGCTTTTCCTTCAGTTAAGGACTTTCAGTATAAAAAATACTTTCATAAACTTTTTCATTTCAAGCAGCAATAAGAGATAGCTCTGCACCCTATCAACACTTTAGGAAATTATTGAAAACCTACTTATATGATAAATTTCTGCAACTATAATTTTTGTATTTCGCTGTAACTTCAGAATCTTTGAATTGTGAACCGCATAGAACCGGAAGGTATTGTGGTATATAGATAAATTTTATGTTATGTGGAATGGTAGCTGACTTGAACAGTCACCACAATGATGGATCGTCTCCCTGGTTGAGAGCAGCGATCACTTCTTGACTCGAAGTCCCTGTCAGGGAAGCGGAATCCTTCAGGAATGACGTTGAGCACTTGGACAATAAAGGCATGAACTCTGATTTCCAATCCTCCCAAGTCAAACAGGCTGAGTGCAGGCTTCCTCCACAGCGGACAGAACTCCTGAGGAGGCATCCCTCCCGGTCTGATACCGAAAATCCCCCGTGCAATGCAATGCATCCCGGACTCATCAAATTAGCTTTTCACAGAAGTTTCACAAATTCTGGAGTAAATTCTTGAACAGGAACCCCAGGACCCCTGCAGGACCTCAGACTGGCTTCTCTTGGGCTCCACAGTGTCCACGCCTTATGTTTCGCGCCTTCACTATCTGGGGACTCTGGAAGGGATTTTCTCCCTACCACATGCCCCCCTTTGGTTCCCTTGTCCTAGAGAACTCAGAGGAAGCTAAATCCAAGGCTCCCGCCTCTCCCTCATATGTGCAGTGGCACACAACACATGGACACTCCTTGGCCAATCATCCAGTGCAAAACTGACATGATATAGGCAGAACAGCCTGAGGATTCCATCCCAGTCGATGCTGAGTCAAATTGAAGCAAATGGAGGATTTAGAAAAACAGATTATTTAAAATCCAAGATGGACGCCGCCAGAAAAATCACAACAAAACAGCCCATGAGGGCTCCCCTGAAAGTTAAAAAAAAAAACTTAGGGAAAGGGGTTTTGGATGTGAGGAACCCTATCTCTGGCCCCAGAAACTCTTAAATTCAATTTTCTCAGACTCCCCCTAATTTTCCCCATAGGAAATAATAGGCTGTACTCACAGTGCTGCTGCTGCTGGTGCCTGCCTGTTTCAGCTTTGCTTCACCCTGACTGGAGAGAACTTTCTGCCTCTAATCCTTGTGCAACAGTCCAGATCTGGAAATCTTTAGGCTGCCAGTCAGACCAGAACCGACAGAAGTCTCAATCACCACAAATCCTCGAAGTGCAACAGGGGGAGAATAAAATGCAGCCAGCTCCCTGAAACCCAAAGGAATTCTCACAGGGACCCCACAGCCTACGCTCAAGCCTCTAGTAAATCAGAAGGCAAGCAGGATCCCATGGGAATGGACTCCGAGCCTCAAAGTAACACAAAGCAAACTGGCTCATCAGGTACACCTGGGGATTATCTGGTTAGTTGCACTCTGCCCTCACGGAGTCTGCATTCTCTATCAGGAAGAGTAGCCCCAAATATGGGGTTGTCTGGCACCAAAGCCTCCGGGAAACGAGTAAAAAGACCCCAAAAATAATAAAAAACAATCAGAGCGGATCAGAACACCTCTTTTTAGCTCACTTACAGAAGTAAAACTGAAGACAGAGCTATACTCCACTGATGAAGGAGAAGGAACTGAAAAATGCAATTAAACCCTTCTGCAAGTGGTTTGCGAGCATGGATTGATCACCTAAGGTACGAACTCCTGTATTTAACAGAATGGGAAGAATTCCGACTACAATTTGGCCTTGTACAAATTAATGCAGGAAAAACAGACCCTATGCTAAAAGTTACTGAACATTAAATGATAAAGAAACAGATTTTTTAGTAGGCACTAGAGCATCTATTTCCTCAATTAATTTTAATCCTGAGGGAGTATCATTTCAGAGTTAAAGGATTCAGTAAGATTCAGGATCAGTAGGATTTGATGGGAAACCACAAGAAAGGAAATTGTTGATCCCAGTGGAAATGCATATTGGGCCACATTTCTTACAGGTTAGTTTGTTGTATGCACCATAATGTCTAATAAATGTGTTAGGATGTTTTTATGTAACCCGCTCAGAACTGTGAATGTGGCAGGATATACATTTTATAAATAAAGGCTAAGATCATTTTTATGGGTGCAACATTACAATGGGATGAAAGAGATTTTTTGCTGCTTTATTCAGTGGATACTATTAAGCCTCAGACATGACCAGGACTCCACAGAGTAGGAAGAGATACATTTATTATCCACAGGGGAAGCATGGGTAGCAAGAGATACAGAACAAGTGTTGTGGTTAGAAGGAGATTAGGTACTTATCTTGCTAATAATATCTTTTCTAGTAAATAGGTATGTCATTCTGGACAATACAGTATTCTTCCCATGCTGCGAGCTGTGCAGAAGGAATCTACTCTAGGTTTTCGATTCCTCCTCCTTCATCAAAGGGCTGTGCTGCCCCCTTCAATTTCTACAAAAGCAGGCCCTATATAGGAACACATAAGAAGGAGGGGGGGGGGGTTAGAGCGACTACCCGAAATACAGTGCTGTTCTGCTCTGAAAATATAACAAACATGTTAAATATTGTAATGGAATAACCATACAGATCAGAAACATTTATGGAGTTCAAACATTCCCCAATGAGCTATAGCAATACATTATTCTTCATACTTTTGAAAGCTGACTGACATGAAAAAGTCTCAGCTTTGACTTGAACCTTCTGATTGAGAGAGTAGGCAGACGGAAAAATGACATTCAGGGCAGGGCTCCAAAATGACACAACTATCTACTAGAAAAAAGGTAAGAACTTAATTTATTTTTCTAGTGCAATACGTGTGTCATTCTGGGAGGTACAAAAGCAGTCCCTGAAATCTAGAGTGGGGCTTCTGTGCCTGCTCGCAATACTGAAGACTGAAATGCGGTGTCCTCCCTTGCCACCACATCCTGAGGGCTGCTGGCATCTAGAATTGCCAAACTGCTGTCTGGATCCTTGATAAGTTCCCTAAGCGGAGGAATCTACGTAAAACTGGCAGGAAAGTTGCGGGGGATGAAAATTACTTGGAGAATGTATGCAGAGTGGACCAGGTCATTGCCCTGCAAAGCTCCTCAGGCGAAAACACACGAGCTACCACTCACGAACAAGCCATGTTTCTAGTCAAATATGCCTTCATGGAGACTGGCAACTATGTGCTAATGAAATGGCAATGTGAATCCATTTGGAAATGTTGGCCTTGTACATTGGTCTGCTGCATCGAGCCTGACTGATAAACACAAAAAGATGGTCAAAAAGTTGGAACTCATTAGAAGAAAATAAAAAGGAAGAACCAACAAGGTCTGCAGTCAGGAAAACGAAGACGAACCAAAACAAGAAAAAACTGCAGACGAGCGTACAATGATGTAGGCAAAGTTTAATATAACAATAGGTAAAACGCGGTTAAAAACATCACATAAAAAACAAACAAATGGACCCGACATGGTCCGTGTTTCGAAAAACACCTTCATCAGGGGTACCAGATGGAAAAAGAGTCAGTTGGAACCGCAAGCAAGCCTTTGCCTGTATAGAAGAAACTTTCTTGGGTCCCATGGTTTAATTTTAAGGAGTTGTTTTTAACTGTAATTATTTTAATAAACTTTGCCTGTATCATTGTACAAGTTACTGCAGTTCTCCTTGCTTTGTTTTGACTTCAACCCTTTTACTGCAGATTTTGTTGGTTCTTCCTTTTTTTGTCAGTGTTGTTTCCTTGCCATACCTATTGATGGGGTTGGGAGTCTGCTCTGTCACCATGGAAAGTGTGGGGGAGGGACCCTGGGATTTACTTGGGGGAAGTTCGGACCTCTAGTCTGAGACTTGGATACAGGGGGAAATGAAAGGGCATAGCGGCCGTGGAAAGGACGGGGAGTCCAGGGCTGCCATTCTTGATCGGGCCCGGCGCATGCTTTACAGGGGCTGCTGGGATCTTGCCTTTTCCTTTTCTTTTCGTAGGAGGGAGGGGGGTTCTTCCTGCAGTTTAGATGACTAAGAGATGGTGAGGGGCCGGGTCCAGAACTGGTTTGGACTCTGATGGTTTCCACCTAGTTATTTTTCTATCCCGGGACAGGGAGGGGTGCCGGGCAGGTAAGTGCATGCAGTTTCCATTGGGCTGGGGGTTATGGAGGTCAGAGGTTGGGCTTCCGGGAAGGAGGGGGAGAGGTGTGGGGGTTGGGGTGTGTGTGTGTTGTGGATGTGGATGAGTTTTGGGTGGAGTGTAAGGGGTCCGGGGGATAGGAGGTGTGGTTTTCACAGCAGAAGGGGGACTGGGAGAGGGGGCTGCGGGAGTACTACTGATTTTTTAATTACATTTTCTTAGAGATGGACCTAGCTGGGGGGGGTCCGTTCTCTGAATTGCTTCACTCTGATCACTCTTTGGGTACAGTGGTGGCTTTTTTTGCTTAGTAGCTATGGTTAAATTGACTGTAGCTACCTTTAATGTTGATGGCATTCACTTTCCAATAAAACGTAAGAAAATTCTTATTTGGCTTAAGCAACACCATATCGACATAGCGTTTTTGCAGAAAACCCATCTAACTGCTGCCAAACATGAGAAGCTGTATAGAGATTGGGTGGGGGATGTGAGCTATTCTGCTTATAACGGCAGACAGCGGGGGGTGGCCATTCTAGTACATAAACAATTACCTCTCCATATTCATAAGACCATTCAGAATAAAGAAGATCGCTATGTCCTTTTATTGGGGGAACTGGGGTTCCAGCTCCTTTTTTGTAATCTTTATGCCCCTAATACCTATAATCATAAATTCTATTCTAGGCTCCTGGGTTTAATTGCACATTATCCTACCTATCAACTGATTGTTGGTGGGGACTTTAACATCACAGCTGCTCTCCTGCCAAGTCACGGCCTCGGAATTCTACTCAATGTGGGGTGAATTTCCTCTGTATCATCTAGCAGTGGTGGACACATGGAGAACCCTTTATTAGTTTGACAGGGAGTACATGACTTACTCTAACCCCCATAACATGTATTCTTGGTCTGGACTACCTTCTGGTGTCGCACGCTCTTTTTTCTCGGGTGGACAAAGTCACTATAGAGCAGGGATCGCAAAGTCCCTCCTTGAGGGCCGCAATCCAGTTGGGTTTTCAGGATTTCCCCAATGAATATGAAATGAAAGCAGTGCATGCACATAGATCTCATGCATTTTCATTGGGGAAATCCTGAAAACCCGACTGGATTGCGGCCCTCAAGGAGGGACTTTTGAGACCCCTGCTATAGAGGATACCTCCCTGTTGGACCACTCGGCGGTGGTTCTTACTATAAGGATTACAGATCAGAGAGGGGAATGGTCCTGGCGGTTCCCACGGCATTATACTATGATAAGGATAAAGGCCTTTGATAGCATTTAATGGCAGTACCTGTTCCGGGTGTTAAATGAATATGGTACGGATGGGAACTTCGTCACCTGGATTAGTGGCTTCTATGCCACGCCGCAGGTCCGACTCATTATTAATGGTGGCCTATCGAACTCTTTCCAGATCTGTCGGGGGATGCGACAGGGATGCCCCCTTTCCCCATTGCTGTTTGTCTTGGCCATTGAGCAGCTAGCTATTAAGATCTGCTCCAGTCATGAGTTGCGTGGTATTCAAATAGGGAGGGCGGAATGTCGCATCATCTTGTTTGTGGATGATATCCTGCTCTTTTTGGACCAGGCCCCCCCTTCACTTGCTGGTGGCCTTACGTTTGGTAGCCTTTCGGGTCTCAAAGTGAACTGTGAGAAATCTGAATTGTTACCTTGATGGGCCTTGGCTGGGAACCTTGGCATGCCACTTTGCAGATACCCCCAGTGCACAAACCAATGTGATATCTTGGAATTTATTTGCACAGAGATCCCCGGGTTATATATAAATGTAATATTCTGGCTACTATTGACAAAATTCAAGCTCTTTGTCAGGCTTGGAGGGATCGCCTTTGCTAAGGAGGGCAGCCTTGGTTAAAATTATACTTTTGCCCAAATTTTTATACCCTCTACAGATGGTTCCCTTTTGGGTCTTGCAGTGAGATATAAGCAAACTTTGTTCCCTTTTCACTACCTTCCTAAGAGCCTGGGTCTCCCTGATGTTAGAGCATATAATGTGGTGGCTCTTTTGCGTTTCATTCACGAGGGGCTGACGGGGACTGCTCAGTTTTCTCCTCCAGGATGGATGGCGGAATGGTGCGCTCCCTTCACTTTTAAAAAATCTATTACATTCTCCCCGCAGTACTGGGGACGATCTGTCATCCAAATTGCAGTTTTTGCGGCCTTTTTGTACAGCTTGGCGGTGGTGGCATAGAGCACAGGTTTCAGCAATTCTCTTTTTGCTGCTTGGGCTTCCTTGGGGGCTTTGACTCTCTCTCATATGATTGATGAGGACATGGGTGCTTTCTCTACGTTTGACCATTTTAAGGACAAATGGGAGATCCCCAATCATCAATTTTTTGCGTACTTACAAGCCTGGCATTATTTTCAGAGTCTTCACCAGTGGTATGGAACGGAGTGGCAGTGTGGTCCCCTGGATGAGTTTTTACTTCGTATTCCAGCTTCCCAGAGCTCCCTCTCAGTATGGTATAGGGTGGTTTATTCCTATGCTTCTCAGGGGAAATTAAATATTCTACGAGAATTGTAGAACCAGGACTTTTCTGCACATTATATTCCTGATACATTTCTGGAGCTTTTTTGCACCTTGCATACTTTTGTGAAATCAGCGGCTTGGCAGGAGACCCAATTTAAAGTCCTCCATCAAGCCTATATTACTAGAGCGAGGAGTGCCCGCATGGGTTTGTGGGGGGATGTACTGTGTGTTGGATGCAAGGGGGCTCCTGGGACGCTACTGCATTCTTTCCTGGAGTGTCCTGAACTCTCCTTATGGAACTCTTCCTTTGTGCAGCTTCAATTGGTCTTGCAGCATGACCTAAAGTGGGACTATAAAACGCTGCTTCTCGTCGATAAGACCCTGCTGGAGGTACAGGGCCTCACTGTACCTCAGCAGAGATTTATCTATATGACCTTGTTGACAGTTCGCAGAATGATCTTGCACCATTGGATACAGGATGGGGTTATTCCCTTGGAGAGCCGGTTGAGTCAGATGTCTGAGCTGGCAAGTTTTGAACTCTGTAATTATAAACACTGGTCCAACCCTGAGGTGATGGCCTATCTGGTCTTGTGGAAGGTGTTCCTGCAGTTACCTCTAGTCTCCCAACATGGTAGGGGGCCAGAGGGGGGACTGAAAGGGGAATATGCTTATGGTATGTCTGCTTGTGTGTCTGGTTTAAGTAGTATGGTGTGTGTGCTGCCCTCAAGATGGGAGCTGTTGGGGATAGGTACTACAAATTGGAAAAATTGTGGGGCCGATGAGGGGAACGGGCTGACCCTGCAGTTGGCTCGTCTTATGAGGGGGGTCTTCAGTCTTGTGACTCTCTCTTTTCTCCTCTGCATAAAGTCTGCTCTGTTGAGTGAGCCCATACTTTTTTGGCTCTGCACGGGTTCTATTTTTCGGTACGTAACCGGTGGGTGTGGTTGGGCTCCTCCTCTTGTTTGTTTCTGTTTTACTGGTACAGTTTGTGCTGTTGTTGGCAGCTATTGTATTTTTGTATTATTATCTCCGTTTGCATATATGCTTAACATGCATAGTAACATAGTAGATGACGGCAGATAAAGACCTGAATGGTCCATCCAGTCTGCCCAACCTGATTCAATTTAAATTTTTTTAAAAAATTTTTTCTTCTTAGCTATTTCTGGGCAAGAATCCAAAGCTCTACCCGGTACTGTGCTTGGGTTCCTAATGCCGAAATCTCCGTTAAAACCTACTCCAGCCCATCTACACCCTCCCAGCCACTGAAGCCCTCCCCAGCCCATCCTCCATCAAAAGGCCATATACAGACACAGACCGTGCAAGTCTGCCCAGTACTGGCCTTAGTTCAATATTTAATATTATTTTCTGTTTCTAGATCCTCTGTGTTCATCCCATGCTTCTTTGAACTCAGTCACAGTTTTACTCTCCACCACCTCTCTCGGGAGCGAATTCCAGGCATCCACCACCCTCTCCGTAAAGTAGAATCTCCTAACATTGCCTTTGAATCTACCACCCCTCAACCTCAAATTATGTCCTCTGGTTTTACCATTTTCCTTTCTCTGGAAAAGATTTTATTCTACGTTAATACCCTTCAAGTATTTGAACGTCTGAATCATGCTCATTGTGTCATGCCTGTTTCTCTTGTTGACTCTAATAAAAATGATATTAAAAAAAAAAAGCAAAGGCATACAGATAGGCTCTTCGTTCTCTGAGTCTCTGTACAAAAGGTCCACTGAATCCTGGTCAGCTTCTGACACTGAGACAGGCATACCTTCTAGTTTGCTGCCAGTCCTCCCATGGGAATCTCAGCCATCCAAACAAGCTCTCCACATCAGATTGACAAATTTAGGAGAGAATGCTGTACTAGGCAGTGCTGAGTCCCCTCTAGGTGACTCCATCTTGCGTCTCTTGGGCTCCATGACTTCCACTCTACTATGTTTAGGTAAGCTGATGTTCCGGGGCTCTGGAAATGATTTTCTCCCAGCAGATAGGCCTTCCAATGTCTCCTCAGCCCTAGAGGCCCAAGGAGAGACTAAGCCTGAAGCTTCCGCCTCTCTTCAATTTGACAAGAATTAGGGGTAAAAGAGCCCAGAACTCCTTCCCTTCCAGTTTTGAGGCAAAACAAGGTGGAACACTTTAAAATTAAAAAAAAAAGGGAAATCAAATATGGCTGTTGCAGCAGCATTTTGGTACTAAAATACAGCCCTAAAAACAGATTAGCAGAACCCCCCCCCCCCAAGAAAATATGATTTTAGAGGTGAAAGATCCTATAGGAAGTGGCAGAAATCTGAAAAAAAAAAAATAAGGATTTGCAACCACCACCACCGTTTTGCCCATAGGCTGTAACAGCCTTATTCACTGTGACCTGTGTTATAGATGTGCTGAGCCTGTCTCAGTTCTCTTTCTCTCTTTAAAAGTAGCTGGATCCGGAGAAGACATCACTGCCTCACTGGAACTGTCCTCCAACTCTAAAATCTTCGAGCTGAAGTCTGACTGATCCTTTTGCACGGCTTCCGGGCTCAGGGAGAATACCCTAACATCCAGAATGACACACCTATTGCACTAAAAATATGTTTCCAGAAGGAGATGAGATGGGTCAGGTCATGGACCAAGATCAGCAAGCAGACAGTTGGGAGTGTGTGTTGAATGAGGTAACCTACACGGTTTGGGGGACAGATGGTTAAGACAGTAAAGAATGCTGAGATTTTGTTTTGTTCACATCCTGCTTCAAACATAAGTTAAGCGGTACACTTTAAATGAGGAGGCAATACAGGGGTGCAATTCTGCAAGTGAGAAATTATTATAGCATGGTATTATAGAACTTTTAATGCTCCATTGTTCCCTTTCAAGAAATCTGATGGGAAATGGAGAATTGTGCATGATTTACAGGTACTGAATAGCAGAGTAGATGCTGAATCTCCAATCATAGCAAATCCAGCTACATTGCTGCAAACTTACACCTTTGAAGAAATGTCACAAATCTAATAATTTATCTAATGCTTGTTTTGTTTATTGTTTATTGTGAGCTTCTATACTGCTACTAATGACTGGGGAGTGAATTCAGAGCAGTTGGCATGAGCTTCTGCAGCGGTGTTACAATACAGAGTTATTAATACTAGTATAATTATGGCACAATCAATCATCCTATTTATGTTACTGGCACATCAATTATCCTACTTATATGTTCATACCAAATCAATCATCCTACCTATATTCACATCTAATATTAGGTTTACTATTGCAGCTAAGTACAAAATATTTACACATCTCCTAAGGAGTTTGGCCTATTCAACTAAATACAGTCAAACCTCGGTTTGCGAGTCAAAAGTTTGCTGAGTGTTTTTGGAATTTCCCTACATCCAGACAGTAGCTCCCTTATAGCAGTCACATTTAGAGGCAAAAGATTTCAATGGATCAGTTTACCGCAAGGTTATTGTGAAAGTCTGTGTTTTTGCGGGTCTTGCAACATATTTGCAAGCCTTTATAGAAACACTGCCCGCTTCAGTGGCTATGATTTCTTTTTTTTTTTTAGTTCAAAATTTTTATTAAATTTTTGGAAATACAAAATACAAAAAGTAATGAAAATAAGATACAAAATGAAACGAGGAAATACAAAGAAGCTATGTAGATGACATACTGTTGACAGCAGATACCATGCAGGATTGCATGGAATATACAAAAATATTGCTATGTCATTTAGAGGCATATTTTCAAAGCACTTAGATACAAAGAGGGGCATAATAAAAAAAAAAAACGTCTTAAGTCCCCTTTTGGCCTAAGGCCCTAAACATTGAAAATAGAAGCAGGGAAAATGTCCATTATCAAAAAAAAAAAAAAAAAAAAAACGTCCAAAAGGAGTTTTTTTTTAATAATGGCCTGCCTCTACGTTCAGCTGTTTAAACACCCAGACCACCACTACGTCTAAACTTACACCATATAATCAACATAAAAAAATCCTAAGTCCCAAACGCCCAAAACAAGGGCTTTTAGGCGAAGGAGGGGCCAGTCCTTCGCCTAAAAGCTGGATTCTGTAACTGGTGTCTGTCATAAAGAAGACCGGTTACAGAATCCCCCTCCCACCCCAGCAATGATCGGTCCAGGAGGGAGACCAAGCCCTTCTGCCCAGGCAACCACCCCATCCCGCCAATCAAATCTGGGCAGGAGGGAGCCCAAGCCCTCCTGCCCAGGTGACCCCCCACCCCGCCGATCTGATCTGGGCAGGAGGGAGCCTTAGGCACATGGGCCCAACCCAGCCCATGTGCCTAAGGCCCCATCCACAGGAGTGGCCTAAGGCTTCTGGGCCGATTTCAGTTGGCCCAGGTGCCTCAGGCCCCACTTGTGGGCGGAGTTTGAGGTGCCTGGGCCAATCAGGCCCTAAGGCCTGCCATTCGGCAGATGGAGGGCCTACTGAACAGACAGGCTTGGGACCCATCCATCTGTCCAACTTTTTTACAGGTACAGGGGAAGGGGTCGGCAGGGATCAAGGGGTCGGCGGGTGGGGGGACGATCGGGGGTTCAAGGGGGCAATCGTGAGAGGGGGCTGTGCTGAAGGCAGGAGGGCCTGGGATCCCTCCTGCTCTTATCTTAGTGGGAGTGGGGAGTAGGGGGGGTCACTTGGGTAGGAAGGCTTGGGCTCCCTCCTGCCCAGATTGGATCGGCAGGGTGGGGGGTTGCCTGGTAGGGAGGGATTGGGCTTCCTCCTGCCCAGATCGGATCGGCGGGATGGAGGTGGGTCACTGGGGCAGGAGGGCTTGGGTGGAAGGGGTGAAACGCTGCAGGAGAGATGGCTCATCTCTTCTGCCGCGATAGCGATAGCCAAGTGCCACGTTTGGCGGCACTTGGTGGTATCGCTATTGCAGCAGGGAAGATGAGCCATCTCTCCTGCCGCGATGGTTGCGGTGGGGGGTGGGTAGGTTGCCGGGCCACTGAGCTGATTGCAGCAGCCATCATCAGCTCAGCGGCCCCTTTCTCAGCACTTATATTTGTTTTGACTTGGTCTAAGTCAAAACGTATAAGTGCCGACTAGGCAACCTGCCTAAAGTTTTGGTTATACCTGCTGTACACCTCTGTCTAGGTCGGCCTCCCTCCCGCCCTTTCACCTCCTATAAAAACGTCTCTTTTCGCTCTATGAGTTTAGAGGAAGGGGAAAGGCCTAAGCTGGTTTTAGATACGTCTAAAACCAGCTTTGGTTATGGGTACTTGGACGATCAGGCTTTTTGATCGTCTAAGTACCCATTTAGGCCACCTTTTAGACTTTTTTTTTTTTTAAAATTATGAGCCCCCAAGTGTTTTTAAATGAGCCACAAGCTATCTAAGTTAAAGTTAGGATTGTCAGAAGTAACCATTTAAGGTTTAAAATTAGACTCACAGGATAAGATCTTGTTTGTACCGGGCCATGGTGCGTCCTCACCTGGAGTACTGCGTCCAGCACTGGTCGCCGTACATGAAGGACACAGTACTACTCAAAAGGGTCCAGAGAAGAGCGACTAAAATGGTTAAGGGGCTGGAGGAGTTGCCATACAGTGATAGATTAGAGAAACTGGGCCTCTTCTCCCTTGAAAGGAGAAGACTGAGAAGGGACATGATTGAAACATAAGAACATAAGAAGCGCCATCTCCGGATCAGACCTTCGGTCCATCAAGTCCGGCGATCCGCACACGCGGAGGCCCCGCCAGGTATACACCTGGTTTATTTATAGCCACCATATCTTTATATGCCTTTCTCAAGGAGATATGAATCTAGTTTGCTTTTGAAGCCTGGGACTGTCGATTCCGCAATAATCTCCCCTGGGAGAGTATTCCAGATGTCCACCACTCTCTGTGTGAAGCAGAACTTCCTGACATTAGTCCTGAACTTGTCCCCCCTTAGCTTCATTTCATGTCCTCTTGTCCGTGTCAAATTGGACAATGTAAATAATCTTCTCTGCTCTATTTTGTCGATTCCTTTCAGTATTTTGAAGGTCTCGATCATATCCCCCCGCAGTCTCCTTTTCTCAAGGGAGAACAATCCCAGTGTTTTAAGTCGATCCTCATATACCAGTTTCTCCATACCCTTCACTAGTTTAGTTGCTCGTCTCTGCACCCTCTCCAGCAGTTTTATATCCTTCTTTAGGTAGGGAGACCAATGTTGGACGCAGTATTCCAAGTGAGGTCTGACCATTGCCCTATAAAGCGGCATTATTACTTTCTCCGATCTACTCGAGATTCCTTTCTTTATCATGCCCAACATTCTATTTGCCTTCTTTGCCGCTGCCGCGCATTGTGCCGACGGCTTCAGGGTCCTATCTATCAGTACACCCAGGTCTCTTTCTTGTTCACTTTTTCCCAGAGTTGCACCTGTCATTTTGTACTCGTATTCCTTATTCTTACTGCCTAAATGCATTACCTTGCATTTCTCCACGTTGAACCTCATTTGCCATTTCTCCGCCCATTTTTCTAACCGACACAAATCGCTCTGGAGTTCCTCACTATCCTCCTGCGATCTGATTGCCCGGCAGAGTTTTGTGTCGTCTGCAAACTTGATGATCTCACTGGATATTCCGTTTTCCAAGTCATTGATATAAATATTAAAAAGGATCGGCCCAAGTACCGAGCCCTGGGGTACACCACTAGTCACTTTCTCCCAGTCAGAGAACTTCCCATTTATGCCCACTCTCTGCTTTCGGTTTTCCAGCCATTTGCCTATCCATCTTTGTATATCTCCCTCTATGCCATGGCTTTGTAGTTTCCTGAGAAGTCTTTCGTGTGGAACTTTGTCGAACGCTTTCTGGAAATCCAAGTATATTATGTCCACCGGCTTTCCACTATCAATTTGCTCGTTCACGGTCTCAAAGAATTGGAGTAAATTCGTCAAACACGATTTCCCTTTCCTGAATCCATGTTGACTGGGTTTCATCAAGTCGTGTGTGTCCAAGTGCTGAACTATGCTATCCTTGATCAGTGATTCAATCATCTTGCCGGGGACAGACGTAAGACTCACAGGTCTATAGTTGCCCGGTTCTCCTCTCGATCCTTTTTTGAAAATTGGTGTGACGTTTGCTTTCTTCCAGTCGTCTGGTATCTGTCCAGTTCTGATTGACAGGTTTGCAAGTTTTTGCAATAACTCTCCGATTTCAACCTTCAATTCCTTCAAGACTCTCGGGTGAATTTCATCCGGTCCAGGGGATTTGTCACTTTTAAGTTTGTCGATCTGGTAGTATATCTGATCCAAGTTCACTTCAACTGTGGTGAGGCTGTCCTCTATTTCTCCTGTAAACAGTTTCTCCGCTTCAGGTATTGTTATATTCAAGATAATGAAGGGAATGGACTTAGAAGATAAACACAGGTTGTTCACCCTTTCCAAGGTACGGAGAACGAGAGGGCACTCTCTAAAGTTAAAAGGGGATAGATTCCGTATAAACGTAAGGAAGTTCTTCTTCACCCAGAGAGTGGTGGAAAACTGGAACGCCCTTCCGGAGGCTGTTATAGGGGAAAACATCCCCCAGGGATTCAAAACAAAGTTAGACAAGTTCCTGCTGAACCAGAACATACGCAGGTAAGGCTAGACTCAGTTAGGGCTCAGGTCCTTGACCTGGGGGCCATCGCGGGAGCGGACTGCTGGGCACGATGGACCACTGGTCTGACTCAGCAGTGGCAATTGTTATGTTCTTATAAGGCTTCGACACCACAGACCATACAAGAGATCAATACTTTCCCTACTCACACTACAGCAGTGGTCTCAAACTCGCGGCCCGGGGGCCACATGCGGCCCGCCAGGTACTATTTTGCGGCCCGCAGTCTGTACTAGTGCTGCCCGCTCTTTGCAGCGTCCTCTGGCTTCCCCCCTGGCCTCCAGCTCTTATCTTCAGATAATTACAGCAGCATGCAGAGAGGATTGCCAGTGCTGTAGCGATCCTTGCAGGCTGCCGTCATCCTCAGCATCACGTTCCCTCTGCCGCGATCCTACCCCTGACGTCAGAGGAGGGGCGGAACCACGGCAGAGGGAATGTGCTGCGTAGGCCGATGGCAGCCTGCAAGGAATGTGACAGCACCGGCGATCCTCTCTGCAGGCATGATAATTAGCTGAAACTAAGACCAGAAGGCCAGGGGAGAAGCTGGAGGACGCTGCAAAGAAGGGGGGAACATGCAGGCCTTTGGGGAGGGAAGATTTATAAACTATAAAGAGTTTTACCTCAAGCAAAATTGTTATTTCTATAATAAGACATTAACTTTTTTTTCTGCGGCCCTCCATGTACCTACAAATCCAAATGTGGCCCTGCAAAGGGTTTGAGTTTGAGACCACTGCACTACAGTGACAAAGTCGAGAGTGCTACTGAACTATTGCAGGTTAAGGTTACCTGCCGTTAGCATAATGACAGCACCTTTAAGAAACATATACAAGGACAGAAGACAAGGCGAGACAGATTGCAGCTTTCTCCTGAAGACTAGAGGTAATTAACAAGTTAAAGGATATGGTACAAAGAGCCCCAACTCTCGCTCTCCCCCATGGAGGGTTAAAACTGAAATATTTAATCAGTTCAAATGAGTTTCTCATCTGGGAATCCTATATTCAGCCCACTACTAATATATCATTCTAAGTGCATAATAGAATTAGAAGTTATAGCTGTGACTAACTAGGTAAACATAGTACATATCACTAGCTAATGATGCATTTGGAAACCTATGAGACTGAAGGGGGGGGGGGGGAGGAAGCCTCTAGCTCCAAGACAAATAGATCAATGCAGAATGATTTCTAACAAACTCTTCTCATAGATTGTTTGACAGTTCCTTACTCCTGAGCTGTTTAGTGCCTCAAAATTGTCTTTGTCAGGCTAAACTATCTTGTGGAAAAATGAACAACTAAAGTAAAGGTGTGTAATTTCTTCCTGACAGTCACTGACTAATAATGGCTGCTGTCTGATGATATTACTGAAAAAAACATATCTTGACCATTATGTTTCAAACTGATTATACAGTAGCTAACTATGCTAAAATTTTGCTCAGGAAGTTTTGCAGGTATCATCTGGATATCACAGAACAGTATAAAGTTCCCAGTTTTACAAAGTGAATTTTCAATGGAGACTCCAAGTCAAGTATATGCTGAACTTGCTATAATTATATTGCCTAATTCTATATGTAGTGCTCAAAACTGTGCACACAATTTAATTACTTAACAAGCCAATTAGCAACAATAACAGATTTCTGATCTGAAGAAAGATTACCTTCAAAAGATAATAAAAAAATGCATTAAGCTATTCCAATAAGAAAGCATCACCTTATTTCATATGTTTTGTTTATTTCTATACATTACCTTTTTTTCAGCACTTACATTTGGTTCTCATTTACATAATTGAGTCATCTATGTGCCATCCACTGAAAATTAAACTAACCCAATACGGAATGCAGAATGCAAAAATTGCACTGGAAATGAATTATCAGTATTGCAGAATTAGCTACTCTATGAAGCGAGTTACCTATTCCAGTAGCTCCAATATTGCTCTTGCAGGTAGGCCCGATGACTGCTGTCATCTCCAAATGAAGCTTTGCTTTCAATCCAATGAATGACATGTCCTTCTACAGCTAGAAAAGAAGCACAAACTATTGGTGCTCTAGCAAGAGCTGCACATTTCAGGCATATCCCTACACTCAGACAATGCTCCATTCATATTTGTATACCTAGTCACTGCCCCTGTTTATATCAACAGACATGAGAGAAAGGGTAATTCAATAAAAGGTAGCTATTCAACAAAGGAACTGTACTCTGTTCAGGCTCTGCCCATGTGTATGCTATCTTTTAAAGGAAGCACCATCATATTTAGGGACTATTTTACAGAATGGCAAGTAGCTGGAATATTGGGATTCACACACACACACACACACACACATGAGCAAATATGCACATATATGTATTCTAGGCATTTACACTCATCCTTGGTGACTACATATTGGGGTTTTCTTTTGGAATTACCCCCACTGTTACTGCTCCATTCACACCCACACAACCAGTCACTTCTCCAACATTATATAAATACCATACTCTATTCCAGTGTCCTACAAACCATTTTACTCAGAGAGACAGTAAAATTTTAGTGCCAAACACAGCCTATGGGAGCAACGGTGGAGTCAAAAACTAGCAATTTGGGGATTTTAGAGGTGATGGACCCTGGCTCTAACCCCAGAACCCCAAAATATAAAGATATCCCTCCCTTCCCCTTTCCTCCCTCCCCCCAATTTTGTATGATGGGCTGTCATCCTGTTACTCATTGTGCCCTGCAGTGTGATGGGGGTTGCTTGTAGTGAACCTGCAGACAGCTTACAGAGAGAAGTGCTTCAGAGAAGCCTGGAATCTGGACTGCTTCTCTCTTCAGACTGCCTCTCGGGCCCACCGATTGGCCAGATACCTCAACCCTCACCGGAACTTCACATGTGCAGTAGAGAGTTGCGCGGGGACAGAAATCCCACCCGTCCCCACCCGTCCCCGCCAAAGTCCCACCCGTCCCCACCCATCTCCGTGAGGAATCCCACCCGTCCCCACCCATCCCCGTGAGGAATCCCTCCGTCCCCACCCGTCCCCGCGAGGAATCCCCTCCGTCCCCACCCGTCCCCACGAGGAATCCTCTCCGTCCCCGCCCGTCCATATAAACTTCAGAAATAGTTATTTCATTTAATTATGCTACTGAATTAAAGGCTCTGGTAGAAACCCATTTACAAATAAGCAAAAAGACTTTATTAATTTGAAAATATTAATTGGGAAGAATACATACTTTGCAAATGGGTTTCTACCAGAGCCTCTAATGTTTATAAATTTTTATCAACACAACTAATATACTACTTTATCCTGAAGCAAAATAAAAAAAAAGAAATATAA
The DNA here is from genome assembly GCF_902459505.1 of Geotrypetes seraphini. Lineage (NCBI taxonomy): Eukaryota > Metazoa > Chordata > Amphibia > Gymnophiona > Dermophiidae > Geotrypetes > Geotrypetes seraphini. The sequence continues at coordinate 76,937,002 of NC_047090.1, read as the reverse complement.
TTCTTTTCCTACCTTTGTTGCCTGGTTTCTGCTTTCCTCATGTTCTCATTCAATTCCTTCCATCCACTGTCTCTCTTCCTTCTGCATCTTCCATTTGCTCTGTTACTGTGCCTCTCCCTTTCTTCCCCCTTCCAAATTGGTCTGGCACCCATCTTCTTCTCTCCGCTCCCCCCATAGTCTGGCATCTGTCTTCTTCCCTGCCAGCGTCTTCTCCCTACTCTCTCTTCCCCATTTCCATTCAGCGTCCTTCTCCCCCATCTTCCCCATGTCCTGTCAGCGTCCTTCTCCCCCCTCTGTCTTCCACATGTGCTTTCAGTGTCCTTCTCCCCCCTCTGCTTCCCCATGTCCTTTCAGCGTCCTTCTCCCTCTCTGTCTTCCCCATGTCCTTTCAGCGTCCTTCTCCCTCTCTGTCTTCCCCATGGCCTTTCAGCGTCCTTCTCCACCCCCCCCCGTCTTCCCCATGTCCTTTCAGCGTCCTTCTCCACCCCTTTGTCTTCCCCATGTGCTTTCAGCATCCTTCTCCCCCCTCTGTCTTCCACAAGTGCTTTCAGTGTCCTTCCCCCCCCCCCCGCCCTTCCCATGGCCTTTCAGCATCCTTCTCCACCCCTTTGTCTTCCCCATGTCCTTTCAGCGTCCTTCTCCACCCCTTTGTCTTCCCCATGTGCTTTCAGCATCCTTCTCCCCCATCTGTCTTCCACAAGTGCTTTCAGAGTCCTTTCCCCCCCCCCCGCCCTTCCCATGGCCTTTCAGCGTCCTTCTCTACCCCTTTGTATTCCTCATGTGCTTTCAGCGTCCTTCTCCCTCCTCTGTCTTCAAGTGCTTTCAGAGTCCTTCCCCCCCTCCTCCCGTCTTCCCCATGGCCTTTCAGCGTCCTTCTCCCCACTCCTTCTCTACCGCCCCGGGTGCAGCACAGCCGGCCAGGTCCCCTTACTTTTGTGCGACCGACTGACAACAGCCCCGGTCCGACAAACCTCCCTACCCTTAACTGCGAATCTAAATTACCTTATTACAGCTGCTGTAAGAAGATAATTTAGATTCGCGGCTACAGGGCAGGGAGGATTGTCGGCCGGGGCTGTTGTCGGTCGGTCGGGGAAGTGCCACAAAAGTAAGGGGACCTGGCCGGCTGTGCTGCAACCGGGGCGGGGTGTGGCGGGGCGGACCGCCCCCTCCCTTGGTAGCCACTCGAACCGCGAGGCTACTCTCCTCCTTACCTGCACTGCCTGCAGCACAGAGCCAAACGGAAGTCTTCCCGACGTCAGCGCTGACGTCGGGAAGACTTCCATTCGGCTCTGTGCTGCAAGCAGATAAGGTAGGGAGAAGGGCCGCGCGACTGAGTACATCCAGCCCCGCAGGAACCCCGCGACCCTCGGAGGCGTCCCCACGGGATCCCCGCGACCCTAGGGGGCGTCCCCACGGGATCCCCGCGACCCTAGGGGCGTCCCCACGGGATCCCCGTGACCCAAAGGGGGAACCCGCGGGATGCCCGCGGGTCCCGCGGGATTCCCGTCGTCCCCGTTCCCGTGCAGCTCTCTAATGTGCAGCTGGGAGGAGGAAAGTAGTTGGCCCAATCCAGAAAAAAAAAACATCACGGAGCCAATCAGGCTGCGCTCAAGCCCACTGCAGACAGAACCCGGAGTGAGCCTTGTTTCCAAAGCAACAGTCCCTGAGCTCCTGGACTGCTAGTACAGGATGTCCAAGTGGGTACACTGCAAGGCAGTCTTCCCCTTAGACCTGAGAGTCTGTGCTCTCCTACAGCCAGAGATGACCCAAGACATGGATCCTCTGCAGCACTGAAAAGTCTCGCTAACGGTATGTAAAAAACAAACAAACCCAACAACCCCCAAACAAATTTAAAGAAAAATAAACATGAGTAAAAAAAGACAGGCTCCTACCACCTCACTTGTAAAGACAACTGAGTATTTGGAGGACAGCCCAGAGAGAGGGGAGGTGGAGCAAAAAATGTTAATGAGGCTCTCAACAAAAATTGATTGACTTCCCAAAGGTTCAAGAATAATGTGTCTGTCACACTAGAAAACGTGATTGGCAAAAATTTGTACAAAGGGTGGCAACAGCAACATGGCTGGCAATTGCTAATTTTTGGAAGCAAACTTTCAAGTTTATTTAAAATTTATTATAACGCCCACTCGAGCTTTCTAGTACAAAAATGGCATAACAATATACCAATTAAAATGTAATTTAATCAAAAACAAACCAAGGAAAAAGACAATTTAAGTACAAAGATGAACGGGAACAAAAGGGAAGGAGGGATTGGAACTACAATTAATAGAAAGAAAAAGAAAAGAAAACACTTAAGGGGAAGAACAAAAGATTGGGGAACTGAAAGTAGAAATATTTCTTAAATCTAAGTTGTCCTTAAAAGGACAGTTTAGGTTACAAAGGCATCGCAGAAAAGGATTGTCTTTAGCTTCACCTTAAAATTGATAAGTATATTTTCCCGCAAGTAGTTAGGAGAAAAGGAGTATTAACGGAAAAAATTGTGGTCCTCATTGTACTGATATGTTTCAATGAGGGAACAGTAAGGAGATTATGAGCAGTAGATCGTAGGGTCCTAGTTTGATTATAGGGGATAAGCAAATTATTAATAAATTCTGGCAGGCTATTTACTTTCGTTTTAAAGGTTAGTAGTAGAATTTTGTAGATGATCCAATGCTCTATTGGTAACCAATGAGCTTTATGTAAAAGAGGCGTGATATGATCATATTTCTTCGCATTAAATAAAATTTTTGCTGCAGTATTTTGAACCATTTGAAGTCTTTTTATTTCCTTTTTTGTAATGCCCTTAAAAAGGGCATTGCAGTAATCTAAGCAAGAGATAACAAGTGAATGGATTAAAATATTCAAGGATGCAGGCTCTAACAGTTTTGCTAAAGCTTTAATCATGCGTAGCCGATAAAAGCAACGTTGGACCACTGTGTTAATATGTTGGTGATAGGTAAATTTGCAATCAAAAGTGACTCCTAGTAATTTTAAAGAGAGTACCACTTTGATAGGGAGATTTTTGAGTTTAGGGGGGATTAGTAATGAAAGGCTGTCTTTGAAAGGAAAAATCATTAATTTTGATTTATTTATATTCAAGGAGAGCATATGTACATCGAGCCAAGAATTAATCTTTTCTAATTTTTCATTAATGATGGTAATTTCATTTGGGTTGTTTAATTCTATTGGATGTACTAATTGGACATCGTCCACATAGGCAAAAGTTGTAAAACTTATGTATTGGCCTAAAGTTAGTAGAAGAGCTAAGAAAATATTGAAAAGCAGAGGGGATAGAATTGAACCTTGTGGAATATCATAATCAGTTGTGAAAGAGTCTGAAGATGTTGAATTAAATACAATCTTAGAAAGAAAGAAGAAAACCAGTCAAGAAGAAAACCAGTCAAGGACTTGATCTGTAATACCAACATCATGTAATCGGGATGGGAGACGTTTATGGTCAATGGTGTCAAAGGCTGATGAGAGATCTAATGAGATAAGTAATACTGACTGATGATGGTCTAAAATGATAAAGAATTTTAATAGTTAGCCCGATAAGTGAAAGTTCAGTTGAATAAGATTTGCCTGACTTGGACAGAGTAATGATTAAAGTGCGTTATATGTACTAAACAGCTTGATTGATAGTTATGAAAAATTAGAGGAATTCTAGTGAGTGTGGTCACCATATGAAAAATGCAGATTGCACCACCAGTTAGGAAAAAAATAACATTCTTGTTTTAGATCAAGGGATAGTGAAATTGCATGCTGAACCTGTATGGGTTGGAGTGGGGAGGGAGAAGGGGGAATGTTAGCACCTTTTTGAAATGCTTTGATATGAGACATGACGTATGTATTTATTCTTAACTATGATTTTGTTTTTTGGGGAGAGGGGTCTTAAACCTTTCTAAACAATGAGATTTAAAAAAAAAAAAAAATTACAAATTTAGGCTGGTTACAACCGCCTTAAGAATGCCTTTCCTGACTATTGATCCTATACATATGGCTAATGAATTCACTTTTACCTGTACATTATTATCAGGAAAGCAATTTTACATAATAGCAGTCTTACTGGGTTAGACCAATGGTCCGTCAAGCACAGAAGCCCATTCTCACAGTGGCCAATCCAGGTCACTAGTACCTGTCCAAAACCTTACGAGTAGCAATATTCCATGCTATAGATCCAGGGCAAGCAGTGGCTTCCCCCATGTCTTTCTCAATATCAGACTATGGACTTTTCATTCAGGAAATTGTCCAAACCTTTCTTAAAACCAGCTACGCTATCCGCTCTTACCACAACCTCTGGCAATGCATTCCATAGCTTAACTATTCTCAGAATGAAAAAATATTTCTTTCTATTGGTTTTAAAAAATATTTCTCTGTAACTTCACCAAGTATCCCCTAGTCTTTGTCTTTTTTAACGGAATGAAAAATCGATCTACTTGTACCCGTTCTACTCCACTCAGGATTTTGTAGACTTCAATCATATTTTCCCTCAGCCGTCTCTTTTCCAAGCTGAAGAGCCCTAACCTTTTTAGGCTTTCCTCATACGAGAGGAGTTCCATCTCCTTTGTCATCTTAGTTGCTCTTCTTTGAACCTTTTCTAGCACCACTATATCTTTCTTGAGATAAGGAGGCCAGAATTGAACGCAATAGTCCAGATGAGGTTGCACCATGGAGCAATACAGGGGCATTATAACATTCTTAATCTTGTTAACCATCCCTTTTTTAATAATTCCTAGAATCCTATTTGCTTTTTTGTCCACCGCCGCACATTGGGCGAAAGGTTTCATTGTATTATCTACGATGACACCCAGATACATTTTTGGGGCACTTACCCCCAAGGTAGCATCCGGTAACTGCGATTCAGGTTATTCTTCCCAATGTGCATCAATTTGCATTTGTTCACATTACATTTCATCTGCCACTTGGATGTCCAGTTTTCCAATTTTCTAAGGTCTGCCTGCAATTTTTCACAATCCGCATGCATTTTAACAACTTTGAACAGTTTAGTGTCATCTGCAAATTTAATTACCTCACTCGTCGTTCCAATTTCCAAATCATTTATAAATAAGTTAAATAGTACCAGTCCTAGTACAGAGCCCTGTGGCACTCCACTGTTTACTCTCCTCCATTGCGAAAAATGACCCTACCCTCTGCTTTCTATCTGATAACCAATTCCTAATCCACAACTGAACTTTGCCACCTATCCCATGACTTTAATTTTCTCAGAAGCCTCTCATGAGAAACTTTATCAAAAACTTTCTGAAACTCTAGATACACTTCATCAACCGGCTCACCTTTATCCACATGTTTATTCACACCTTCAAAGAAGTCAAGCAAATTGGTGAGCAAGATCTCCCTTGGCTGAATCCATGCTGATTCCATCTCATTAAATCAATGTTTGTCTATGTATTCTACAATTAAATTTTTTATAATTGTTTCCACTATCTTGCCCAGCACTGAAGCGAGGCTTACCAGTCTGTAGGAGTAGGGTAGGAGTAGGAGTAGGAGCAGGACGGCTGGGAGACAGCGATGGGCCCCATCCGGAGCCCGTGGGCCGCTGCCGCGTGGTCGCCAGAGGTCGGAGACCCAAATCCCCCCTCCCCCACAGCCGGACCACCCAGGGAGGGGAAGGACACCAGCCACGCTGAGGGAGAGACAGCGAAAACAACCGCTGTAGATGGGCTGCACAGCGAACCCGCCTGCCCGGCCGGCCGCATTGGGGCTAGCAGCCAGCGGTACAAATTGTAGTTGGCTGCTGCCCCAGGCCGGAGACTACCCCGATCCGCTCCCACTCACCCCAAAATTCGGCGTCAGCTCGAGCTGCGCGCACCTGGACAGAGAGAGCGCACGCTGCGAGAGGCCATTCAGCGATGGAGCTGCAGATGGGCGCTCCCGGCCACGCTCCCAGGCCGCCTGTGCAGCGGCCCAACCCCGTCAAGGCCCCCAGCGCCCTTACCCGCAGGTATACAGGTAGCGCTTGGGCTGCTGGGGCCACGAAGACGCGGCCGTATCTCGCTTACCCTAAGGCACAAAGCCAGAGAGGGAACCTCCCTCTGCGATGACCTGCCACTCCGATCCCTGCCGGCCATGAGCCTAGCCAATAGAAGGTGAGGGAAAAGTTTTTTGGGGGGGTTTTTTTTTGGTTTGTTCAGTCGAGGGTGAGCGGGAGGGAAGCCGCGTCCACCTCATGTGATGCCGGATCGAGAGGGGCAACCTCCCCTCCGCTCACCCCTAATCTATCCTACCCCTCCCCCTCCCCTCCCCTACACCTAGCCGATTGGCCATCGCTCCTCCCTATGTGGCTCGGAGCTTGTTCTATCCACATGTTTATTCACACCTTCAAAGAAGTCAAGCAAATTGGTGAGCAAGATCTCCCTTGGCTGAATCCATGCTGATTCCATCTCATTAAATCAATGTTTGTCTATGTATTCTACAATTAAATTTTTTTATAATTGTTTCCACTATCTTGCCCAGCACTGAAGCAAGGCTTACCAGTCTGTAATTTTTCAGATCTTCCCTGGAGCCCTTTTTAAAAATCATGTTACAGATAACTAACAGCAGGTCAGCAATTTCACATACGAGTTCTTTTAGTACTCTGGGATGTATACCATCCAGTCCAGGTGATTTATCCCTTTTTAACTTGTTGATTTAGCTTAGTACATTTTTTCAGATTCACCAAGATTTCTTTCAGTTCCTCCACATCATCATCCTTGAAAACCAGTTCCTTTTCAGGTAGATCTCTTACATCTTCTTCCATAAAGACCAAAGCAAAGAATTCATTAAGTCTTTTGTTACTTGACCATTCAATGGTTCCACGGATTCTCTCACTGGTTTTCTGCTTCTGATGTAATTAACAAAATTGTTATGAATTTTTGCCACTTTTGCAAGTTTCTCTTCATATTCTTTCTTAACTTTCTTTATCAATGCTTTGTATCTAACTTGACAGTGGCTTGTGTTTCTTCTTATTTTCTTCATTCAGATCCTTTTTCCATTGTTTAAAGGATGCTTTTTGGCACTAATAGCCTCTTTCACTTCACCTTTTAACCATGCTGGCTCTTGTTTCCTCTTCTTTCTACCTTTGCTGATACATGGAATACATATGGTATTGGCTTCCATGATGGTATTTTTAAATAACATCCATGCCTGGTTTATAGTCCTAACCTTTGCAACTAATCCTTTTAGCTTCTTTTTAACCATTTTCCTCCATTTATCATAGTCACCCTTTTGAAAATTAAACGCCTCTACAGTAGATTTCTTTTGCGATGTCATTCCCGGTATCAGCTCAAATTTGATCATTTATGATCAGTTTCCAGCGAACCCAACAGTTAACTCCTGTACTATGCCCTGCATTCCACTAAGGACCAAATCTAAAATAACTCCTCCTCTTGTTGGTTCCCAGACCAGTTGTTCCAAGAAGCAGTCATTTATGACATCTAGGAATTTTACCTCCCTAGCACTCTCCGATATAACATTTAACCTGTCAATGTTGGGGTAATTGAAATTACACATGAAAATGTCCTTTAAAGAGGGCTGTTTTGTGCCGGAGGGCACATTTGGAGAGCGTACAGGCACCCCCACAGCTAGCTCAACTCCAGCGCTGAGAGGTCCTTTTCAGCCTCTTCAAAAAGATCTGCAAGCCACAGTCCATGGTGGCGAGGCCATGGGCGAGTCCAAAGGGGCAGGTCATGCCCCTTTTGAGCCCCTTCAGAGTCCTGAGGAGCAAGGTATTAAGAGCTTTAAGAATATAGGAAAAAGAAAGACTAAGATTACTTCATCTTCTTCCATTATGGGACCTATGGACCACCATCTCAGCCCATATCGATAACATCTACAGAGGACAAGGTAAACTTATCTTCCTAATCTGTCTCCCTCTCCTCTGGTGGACTGTCACCACCTCTTTAATCAGCTATAAACTCTGAGGGGAGAATTGATTCAGCTCCCAAAGTTGGGGAAGAATCATCTCCCTTACAACTATCAGTGTTGGACGCATGGAAACATTTGCAGTGTTTGACTCCTGTTCAGATGTTAGCAAGGTCAAATTTAAGTTATTTTCCTAAAGATAATTAATTACCTTACAGGATGTCTGGTTAGTGGTAACTCGTATTGAAACTCTTTACAAGACACTGTTTCTAAACTCTTGTCAGTTTTCATCAGAGATGACCTCTAAAGTTACTGAACATGAGTCCCATTAGTTTAATTAGATTCTTCAGTAATCACTTTGCAAAAAAGACAATGGAAAATTTGATGAGAGCTAAAATTCTTAGGTTCCTGAATTTCCCAATCTTCCATTATCTAGCGCCATTGGAACTCCTGCAGATGTATATGAAAGATGTTCTTCAATATGCTCAGGTGGAAGCGTTTATACCAATGTTTATTACAGCCCCAGGAGTTCCAAGAATTGTGCTGATGAGGGGGAAATGGATCAGTTGGTTTCACGTGATAGTTTAAATATCTCTCAATTTCTTGAATCATCTAAGGATTGCATAACTAAATGAGCTACTTTACTGGTTACATTTAAGACAGAATTAGAAAAGCAGGTTATCCTTAAACTGTATTTTGCTAAAAAGCAGGCCTTGTTTTATGGTCAGCAATTAAGAGTATTTCTTGATATACCCAGGCAAACGCAATTTCATAGGAAACAGTTTCTACAGCTTAAGCCTAAGGTATTGGCTGTGGGTGCTACATTTTTTTCTTAGATTTTCATGTAAATGTTTGATATCTTATGGTAATGATAAATATATATTTGTGGATCTCTGTTAGAGAATTTCCTTCAAGATAAACTTTTACCTGAGGAAGTTTTAGGGCTCCTTTTACGAAGGCGCATTAGGGCCTTAACGAGCGCTAGCAGCTATCGCCTTCTCTTGAGCAGGCGGTAGTTTTTCAGCTAGCGCGCACTAATCCGGTATGTGCGCTAAAAATGCTATCGCACCTTCGTAAAAGGAGCCCTTAGAGACTAATGCAGTGGTTGAAGATAAATAAGTGACTAATGAAAAGATTTTTCCTTATGCCTGTTTTGAAAATATTATGTATAATTTTCTTTAAAAAAAAAAAATTCCTAGCTTATTAAGGCGCAAAATAGCCTCAATAATGTGGACTACAATATTAGTAATGTTTTTCTTTATAATTCTTTATTGTGTGAAACTGTTATTTTTCCTACATTTGGTTATGTATGTAACAAATGGAAATAAATTAAAAAAAGAAAATGTCCTTTAAAATATATCTTCTTTATGCTTGCAGGACTTCCTGTCTAGCACATTAACTTCCAGGGAGAAGTGAGAATACATTCACTTCCAGGGAGCAAGATAAGAATACAGTGTCCCGGTAAGGAAAATTAAAAATCTTTTGCAAATAGATAATTAAAAGAAAAAAAACTCACCAACTGGCACTTCCAAAATAAAATCTGGCGTTTTGTCATATCCTTTGTCACGAAGTTGATCCTCCTCTGCAGAAACAACAAATAGTCTACTGAAAATTATTCCATTAACAAGATTAACAGAAATCCTTTCCTTTAAAATTCAAGTGGTAAAAATGATTTAGGCCGTCATACCTATCTCTGGCATTCAATGCTCTGTCACATTCAATGAACCCTCTTAGCAAATGAGAGCAGGAGAAAATACTGCTTTGTCTTCCTCTGCATTTTACATCTTTATTATAAACATCATTAATTCTAGTTCTCACATAGTACCTTTTTTGTGTAAGAAAACATCTTCAAAATAAAGAAATATATTTGTGGATTGAAGTATCAGGCATTATTTTTCATCCTAATTACATCATTCAATAGCTTTTAAATGAACACCTTCAGACATAGGAAGCCTCTTCGCAGCGGTATGCAGGGTTCATACTAATTTCAAAAGTCAATCAAACTTTATTCTGTGAAATTAGAAAATTATTAAAAGATGGTGGGGAAAAGGATAAGAGAGAGAAGGAAATAGCATTAAGGGGTAGTTATCAACAAGGGCTACTGTTAAGATGTGTAAATATTTTACCACAAACTTGTGCCATTTTAGCACAGGTGCCATTTTATGCAAAGAAATCTAGTTACTAATAACTGGGGATAATAACTTTATTTTTTCTATACCGCTAACACCCAAAGAGTTCAGGCGGTTTACAGAGTAAGAGGACTGAACAGGTCAGTGATGCAGCAATATACTTAAGAAAGCACAGTAGTCATTGATCAAGTAATAAATTTTTTAAACAAATAAGTCTTAACTGATTTTCTAAAAGTACAATAAGATGCAGTCTATCGAATCATATCATCTAACCAAGCTTGAACTTTACCTGCTTGATAGGCCAAAAATCGCTCAAACATTTTTTTAATAACGAGAATTTTTAGGATTAGGAACAGTGAATAAACCAGAATGTCGCGTAAACTTAATTGGACTATACAATTCAAAATGAGAAAAAAGATAAGATGGAGCTAATCCAAATAACAATTTATAGCAAATGAAAGCACCTATTTTAAGCCTACGCTATGAAGAAAAGTAGGTGCCCTTTCTTTATAGCAACCCTGCACGACATGTGGCTCGATATGGCTCTCACTGCGGCCCACTCCAGGGTTTCTACGAATTGTGAACTCATACTGTCCACTCACCCACTTGCTTCCTGTTGTTCTAATTTTAAATCTTCGAGCAGCTGACGTGTCAATGAGCAAGCCTGCCCCAGAGTAGTTCATTCTACTTCTGGGGCAGCCTTGCTCCTGAAGACTTACAATTACAATGCTGGGAGGAAGTGGGTGGGGAGTCGAGAGCTGGGGAGAGGCTGCACCTGCGCTGTAGGGCTCCACTGGGGCTAGGGAGGAACTCCTGGGCGCCCCCAAACTATGCAGCGTTCCAATGTCTGTCTGTCTCCACCCCCCCCCCCCCACTCCCCTGGAAATTGGGCCTTAGTGCATAAATATTCCATACTGTTCTATAAAATCATTAGTTTTAAGTGTTACTTTGATCAATCTGCTCTGTCTCACCAACAGTAATACACCACCTTTTTTTTTTTTTTCTTGCCATAGCCATATTGGAGGGAGAACCCACCTCATCTTGGCTTTAAGAGACTCACTTACTCGTATATTCAGTTGAGTATCCTAAAGCAAAACTATACTGAGGGCAAACCAAGAGATATAAGATAGAATTTTTCTCTCTTAATTGGGTTCTGAAATCCCTTGACAAATAAAAATTTCAAATACCCCAGCCATAAGCTAAGTATATTTGAATGAATATAAAGTAAGGCAAAAGCATCATAAATCCACCTATATGAGCATAAGTCAGCCACACCTGCTCTCCACCCCTAACCATGCCTACTTTTCACATAGGTGTCATTAGACATTGCAGGCACCTTAACTTAAGTGTCATTAGGCATTAGGCATTAAGCGTAGCGTGAGGTAATTTCCTGTGTGTGCTAAAAATGCTAGCGCACTTTAGTAAAAGGAGCCCCTAGATCCAATAATAAAAATCTACTATTCATTCCCTCTTCACAAACTATTCTAGTAAGTCAATTTTCTAAATTTGCACACCCACACTTTGGAATGCTCTACCACTCAATATTAAGCTAGAACCCTGGCTGGAAAAATTCCGCCCCAAAGTTAAAACTTTCCTCTACGAAATCTGAGATATCACTATTTACTCAAACATGGACAATAACATTTGAAGAAAACAACAAATGCTTCATATGAAGCAACCCCCTCCCTTTTGTGACTTTCTTCCCTCCCCTCATCACTTTTATTTTATTTGTATCCCGATGTTCTCTCCTTTGACTCTATTTGTTTTTGTTTGTTAACATCCCCAGTTTTATTTTATTATACCTAATATTGTTTTTAATTTCTTTTATCATATTTTTCTACTCTACAGTATTGTAAACTGTTTAGCTACTGCCTGATAGACGGTATATCAAGTGATAAATAAACTTGGAAACTTGCTGCACTGAAAGACTATTTATTTCACTTATAGCCCACCTAAAACCAAAGCAGGTTCCAGTTTTAAAAATATACAATAATCACGTGTATAAAACAAACCAAGTGGAGAACAGAATGGCATCAAGATCAATCTCATTTTTTATAGTGTTTGGTAGTTGTTTTTTTTGTTGTTGTTTTTTTGGGGGGGTGAGAGTTTGAGATCGTAAGTGTGCAATTAAGGGTTTGGGGCTTGTGTTGAAACCCTTTACACAAACAAAGGCCAGCTGAGACTATGGCCTTCAGTTACTAAGCTGCAGTAGATGTTTCTACCACAGCCCGGAACGCTAAACGCTCCGACGCTGCTCTGACACTCATAGGAATTCAAATAGCATTGGAGCAGTGTCAAGCATTTAATGCTCCAATGCAATGTCGAGAATTTAACGCTCCGGGCCGCAGTAGAAATGGTACTGAATGTTAACAAGAAAATTCTATATGCTAGACCTGAGTAGCATATGTACTTTGGGCTTAAATCTTTTGAATACCCTATTAACATTATGCTATCTTAATTTTGTCCTCTTCCATGACACCAGTAAATGCATATTTGTGTGTAATCCATTTCTTCAGATCTTCTTTTCACTTCTCCTGCCTGTACTCGACATTCCTGCTGCATAAAAAGTAGGACTGACTGGCTCTCTTTTAGTTTTGTTAACTGAAAAGGTAGCTAATGAAATCTCTGGGAAGTAAGACAAGCAATGACTTATTAGGTTGGCACATAGTCATACTAATTATAAGACAGGATTTAGGTTACGGAAGTTTACTTGGGGAATTGCTTTTGTCTTTGTTTCTAATGTGTACTTATCAGTTCATAATAAAACACATATTTGTTGCAGAGAGAGAAAGGTTACACAGCTCTCTTCATTGCCAAATGACTACTAATATGTAAGGGTCGCAAACACTTTACATGGCTAGAAGTGATTGATTTGTCCCATAGCACAGAGCAATAGCTTCCACAACGAGCTTCAATGCTTGGCTCCAATCTGGTTGGCTGGGGTAATAGATGGAATAATACTGTAATAGTGGGCTATATCTTTCTGTGGCAGGAAAGAGAATACCTAGTGAAAAATTCAAAAATATATTTTGGAGCATTTAAAATAGAAGATGGGTGTGGCAAAAGGAAGCAGGTGAGTTCCATAAGTCACACCTGGCAAAAGCACAAATGTGACAACAGTAGGGAAAAAAGTAATAAAATAAACAATGTTAGCAACATGCAAGGTCTGTTCACAAAAATTTCAGGACTGATTTTATAAAACTGTATTAGACAATCTTACAACTTATTCCATTGGGTCCCCTTCAAAGTACTCCCCTTCCTTACGTATACACTTTTCCCCAACATTGTTTCCACTTCTGGAAACAGTACTTAAAAGCATCTTTAGGAATTGCCAAAAGTTGAATTTTGCTTTATGATTTCAATGGTGTCAAATCGCTTTCCTTTCAGAATGGATTTAAGTTTAGGAAATAAGAAGAAGTCAGCAGGGTCCAAGTCAGGAGAGTAAGGTGGCTGGGGAAGAACTGTCATTAAATCCACAAATAAAGCAAAAGAAATTGGAGGAACCCTCTCTGTGAATTAAACAATGGAGAAAAAAAGACCTCAAAGTTTTCCAGGGGAATTAACAAACGGCACACAGCCTTATCAAAAGTCAACCCACTGTCATAAGTAATAAAAAAAACTCCATTGCATGAGTTAATAAATAAACTAGGTCCCCTAGTTAATTTGACAGTAGGTAATTTGCATATACTGTGGGGCTCATAATAATAATTTTAAAAAGTCCAAAAAGGGGCCTAAATCGGTACTTGGACGATCAAAAAGCCAGATCGTCCAAGTACCGATAATCAAAGCTGGTTTTAGATGTATCTAAAACTAGCTTAGGCCTTTCCCCTGCCTCTAAACGTCTAGAGTGAAAAGGCGTGTTTTTAGAGGAGGGGAAAGGGCGGGGGGTGGGCGGGAGGTGGGCCGACCTAGACTTGGTCGTACAGCAAGTATAATCAAAACCTTGAACAGGTTACCTAGTCGGAACTTATACGTTTTGACTTAGACCAAGTCAAAACAGGTATAAGTTCCGAAAAGGGACCGCTGTACTGATCGCAGCTGCCGCGATCAGCTCAGCGGCTCCGGCAACCTGCCCACTCCCCTCCACAACCATCATGGCAGGAGAGATGCCTCATCTCCCCCGCCGTGATAGCAATCCCCGAACTGCAGCGAACCGCTTTCCTAATCTCTGAAAACATTCCTTCATCTATCTGCTCATTTTGTCCCAGGGGACGGTAGTATAACCCTACCTTTATATTCCTTCCCTTTACACATGGAATTTCTATTCATAAGGATTCCACACTACTATGTCATATAGAATGTTTATTTTATTTGATTCAATTCCCTCTTTAACATATAGCGCAACCCCCCCCCCTCCAATTTAATCTACTTCTTTGCTAGACCACTGCACCTGACTAATCATTTACTGATAAATAGAAAAGCCATGTTTTGTCAGAGAACTCAAATTTAATTAAATAAATAAAGATGGTGTAATGGACTTTTAGGGCTGAAACAAAAATAGGAGAAGAATCAACACAAATGTATAAGGGAACCACAATGGCCAAATTAAAGTCTTTTAGACCAGTGTTTCTCAACTTCTTCAAGCCAAGAACCCCCTAAGTCTAACAAATATCAACCAAGTATCCCCACCCAAGCTCCACCCTAGACCCGCCCCTGACCCCACCCCCATAATAATAGTACTAATTGTAATGCAATTTCTTCCATCCATTTTTCATATACACACTATATAATCTTATTAATACATAATGGTAATCACAAAATAAAAATAAAACACAAAGCACACTGTTCGTAGAGAAAATGTTAATTATCATTTATATTCATTTTTTTCCAAAGAGGTCAAGGCAGATGACTTTAAAATATGCAATGTCACCTCAGTAATAACTACAGAAAAATAGACAAATATAGTGCAAAATATAGACAGCAGATATATATATTAAAAACTGACACATTTTGATCACTAAATTTTTTAAAAAAATCATTTTTCTTACCTTTGTTGTCTGGTGATTTCATGAGACTCTGGTTGCACTTCCTTCTGACTGTACAATATTTCTTTCTTTCTGCTTCCTGCATGCTTCCTCTCCTCCAGACCTCATTCCATTCCCCAACAAACATTTCTGTCTGTCCTTCCACGAGTCCAACTTTTCTTCCTCTCTCTTCCACCCCTATTGGCAACATGTCTCCCTCTCTTTCTCCCACTGTCCATTTGTTTTGTGAGATTCAGGCATCTCTCCCACCACCACTACTACCACATCCAACATTTTCCCTCTCTCATCCCCCAGATCATGTGCAGCATTTTTTACCACTGCCCACCAGCCTCATGCCCATTTCTTCTTCTATCACCCTTCTCCAACACCATGCCACGTCTTTCCATCACTATGGCCAACATTCCTCCCTTTGCATCCCCTTCAATCTATCCCTCTGTTCCCTCTATACCACCATATCCAACATTTCTCCCTCTCATCCCTTTCTACCTATTTGTTTACTCCTAGCAGAATTCTGTACATCTCAACATAACTTCATTCTGCTCCTGGATCCAACCCTCCTTCACCCCTTCCACCTCCTGTGTATCTCTCTCCCCCTCTCATCTACCCCCATGTCCAACACCTCTCTCTCTCCCTTCCTTGTGCCTCCTGTCAAATCTCCCTATCCCCCTCCATGCATCACCTTCCCTTCCTCTCCTCCATTATTTGCAAACTTTTTCTCCCCTCACCATGCATGTCTCCCTCTACTCCCCCATATTTCCTTCTTCTCACTCTCTCCTCCCCCTATGCTCCCAGATTTTCTTCCTCTTACTTCTTTCCTCCCCCTGTGTCATCAGACATCCTTCCTCTCCTTCCCTGTACTCCAAGACTTGCTTCTTCGGGCCACAGTATCGTGAAGACGTCTCAGTCAGCAGCAGGCAGCACGTAGGAATTGCTGCTGACACCGTGATGAGATTTGGTACTGATTCGCTCCCCCTGCCTCTAATTCAATGGTGATTTACCCGCTCCCGCCCCAAAGCAGCAGCGGCAAACAGGCTGCTCGGCAGCCTCCCTGCCAGGGCTTCCCTCTGCCACATCATCAGTGATGTCATCAGTGATGCGGCAGAGAGAAGGCCCCAGTGGGCAGGCAAGGAACAGCCTGTTAACTGCTGCTGCTTTAGGTCAGTGGCGGAGGTGGGGGGCGGGCCGAATCAGCATTGAATCGCAGTATCGGCAGCAATTACCACACACTGTCTGCCACTGACTCGGTAGATGTATATATTTTAGATTATTACCAAGGAAAGCCAGATGATTTTCCAAAAGTTTCTCACGCAACAGAACTTCATGCTCATGGCCAATAGAGCTGGAGATGAAGAGTTAAGGAGATGCAGCAGGTATGGAGTGAAAAAGAACAGAACAGAAGTCCATAAGCCATTATTAAGATGGCTTGTAAAAATCAACTGCTTACTATTTTACTACTGTTTTACTACTTGAGATCTAGCTACTTGTGACCTGTGTTGGCCCTTATTGAAAACAAGATACTAGGCTCGATGGACCAGCATAGCTGTATATTCTTAATTATGCACAGAAAGCTCTCAAATATTGTATCCAATATATGTGACGGTTAAGGTTCAAGAAGTTATTTTTCGTGGGGTAGGGGTTATGCTCTCAAACCTCACAGAATAAATTATTCTTTCACTGAAAAAGAAGTACAGGCTCACTCCATCAAAAAGCACAGGAAAGGGGAGAGGTGAAAAAATTAAACAAAAGGAAACAAGAAAAACACTACTTGTAATGCTGCAGGCTGTGGTGTATTTGAGAAGCTACATCCCCCTAAAAAACAAATCAGGTTGATGACAAAAGTTTGATGGTGGCCAGCTGCTATCTAATAAGTCCATGATCTAAGAAGTCAAATTTTAGAGCAACAGTCTCCATATATTATGTATGTGTTCAAATTATTAAAAAAATTGGAGAAAACACAAGAATTAAGTATGGGATATTCTTCTATAACATGGCTATTCAGTTCTGGTCCTCGAGGTCCACAGATAGGCCTGGTTTTCAAGATATCCACAATGAATATGCGTAAGAGAGATCTGTACACTACGCAAATCTCTCTCATGCATAGTCATTGTGGATATTCTGAAAACCTGGTCTACCTGTGGACCTCAAGGACTGGAATTGAGTAGCCCTGATCCATAAGGTATGTACAGAAGACAAAAATTCTCTTTTCATTTTTAGTTTGGGTTTCTTTCAGTCTATTTCACATTAAACAAATATTTAACAAACTAATAAACTTAACACACATTCCCGACAACAGCAGTATATTTGCATCTGGCTTCCAAGACGGGTAAAATGCATACAGCACCCAATTATTAATGTAACCAGGAAAAAATGTTTGGAGCTATTTGAGGGGAAATTAGCCTGTCTTTGTAGCTTTAATAATTCAGAGCTGCACATGTCACCTTTTGGAATTCTGGACAGCACGGCTCTCTCTCCAGAAGAGTTCTGAACTAGAGAATAACACGGTGGCTGTTACCCTTGGCTAGCCGCAGTTAAGGGAGGGAACGCACGTGGCCCCCTCCCTCCCTCCTTCCTACCTACCGAATCTATCTCCCTCCCGCCCCCTTATCTTCGCGGCGCGTTAGTAAAGTAAGTTGCTCAAGCCAATCGAGCCTGCCTGCCTGCAGTCGTGTGTGTGTGGGCAGAAGCTTCTCCTCTGACACAATTTCCGGTTGCATCAGAGGAGAAGCTTCCGCTCACACACACATGACTGCAGGCAGGCAGGCTCGATTGGCTTGAGCAACTTACTTTACTAATGCACCGCGAAGGTAAAGGGGAGGGGGATTCTCGGGCCATGCGAGGGGATGCTGAAAATACTAATGCCAGCTCTATGGAAGTGTTAGCATGTAACACGCGTGGCAATGTAGCGTGCGCTAAAACTGCTAGCACAGCTTTGTAAAAGGAGCCCATAGAGTTGCTTATTTAAATGCATATTAAACTTGTTTTATTTAAAATTTCAATTGATAAAGTCTCTATTTCTTCATTTAATTTTATCCAGTTTTTTTAATATTTGGGTGAAGGAAATTTTTTATGCAACTTTGGTTATTTCCTGAGGAGAAATCCCTGTGAGTTCTCGGCATTATCACTACTTCAAAGAATATTTTCAGGGATTTCGGCCACTGGATTACATTAGTGAGCATTGAGAAGCCAGGAGTATTTGGAGAATAGCATCATTAAATTTAATAACATAAGAGGGGGTATAAGAAATCAACTCAGAAAGGGGAGTACTTGCTTGAACCAATAACAATATTTGAAAAAGCTAAGATCCAGAAGTCTAGTGTAGAGCCAACTGTGGGTCAGTAACCAGGAAGACACTTTGCAAAACCAAGGGCTCCTTTTATCAAGGCGCACTACGGGGGTTAGCGCATCGGACATTTCATCATGCACTAACCCCCACGGCAAGCCAAAAAACTAACGCCTCGTCAATGGAGGCGTTAGCGACTAGCGCGGCAGGCAGTTTAACGCGCGGTATTCCACGTGTTAAACCCCTACTGCTCCTTGATAAAAGGACCCCCAAGTGTGAAAGAACCTGAAGAACCAGGTATAGAGCAGGAAAGGAGGTAGGGTTAATAGCATATTCACTGAGCAAACTGCACATGGACTGTTGGACCAACAACTGTATCTTCATGGCTTTCTTTACAGTCTTTCATTATCATCAAGTATTGACCCAATGACATCTTCTGGGTGCATCTGCCATTCTGCTTCTTGAGATACCGGTAAGTATCCCCTGGCTTCTATCATGGTTGTGCAGTTCTGTCTCAGCTTATCAGCTTCAGCTCCTAAGGGTCTTAAGTTTGATCCTTGTTGACCCTGACACTGGGTTCAGACCAGCAACATTATTGTTTCTGACAACAGTCAGATCAAGTCACTTGAATCCAAAATAAAATCAAGCCAATTTCTTATTGGTCACTTCAGACAAAATGACAAGTCTTGATTTCATTCCCTGGCAGCAAAATTCCATAGCATAATTATGCATCGACTTAAAAAAAAAAAAACTTTCTAGAATTCATTTTACATATGCTACTAGCTAAGTTTCATGGAGTATCCTCTAATCATAATGCTACTGGAAAGATTAAATAACCATTCCCTATCAACTTGATCACCATCAGTATAAACCACTACCATGTTTTTGCGTACTCATCTCCTCTCAAGGCTAAACACCACCAACATATCATAGTAGCACACAGTAACATAGTAAATGATAGCAGATAAAGAAATTAATGGTCTATCCCAGGCATGTCCAACTTCGAACAGATCGTGGTCTAATTTTTCTGGCCAAAAGTGTCGGTGATCTACCACCATGAAAATTAAGTTTCAAATTAAATTTTAACCCAATAAAGTTGGAGGATTCCCCTCCCCCCCATTTTTAATGAACCTTCTGTCATTTACTTGGATGTGATAAGCTGTTAAGCAAATTAAGCAAAAACAAAACAGAGACGAAGATCCAGTAAGAACTGTGAGGGGAAATGGAAAGTACATTTTTTCTTAAAATTTTATTGAGTAATAACTTTCTTGAACTGTCCTTTAACTTTTATTGAGTAATTTTTGTTAAATTTAGGTCAAGTACTGATCCAGTCCGATCTTGCACAATCTTTAATATTTTGCTCTTGCTCATTAGTGAGACATCTGAGCCTGCATTTCATCCACCAGCTTTTTGAAGTTGAGTGAATATTGCTTGAGGGCCAAACTCAGGGAATCCTGGAGATGTTCATCTGTCATGTTGGAACGTTGAGCACTCTTTGTCATTTTCAGATGGGAAAATGCAGATTCACACATAACTTGAACCGAAACAGGAGTGTACAGCTTCACTGCATCTTCTCAAATTGGGAAATTTGTCTCTAGGAACTAGCTTCCAAAACGATTCGTGCTCATCGCAGATCTTGAGAAAAAATGTCATTTTCAAGGGTTAATATTTCGTTTTCAAGAAATGGCTTGTTTAATGAGTAATTTTTTACTGATAGCAGCTGCAGTTTCTTTAATATCCACATCTACTTTGAATGGGTATGACAAGTACTCCACAACTTTTCCAATTTTTTGGAAGTCACAGAATCTATTTTCGAATTCCTGGATAACAGAACAGATTTCTGTCACATACTTTTCGTTCTGAAAAACAAAATTTGGATATTGTCCCAGATGGTCTTGCGTTTTAGGAAAATTATCAAAAGTGTTGTTTGCAAGGTCAGTCATCATTAGCTCAAATTTGCAATTGTAGGATGAAACTGTACTCATCATCTCACTAATGCATTTGTTTTTACCTTGTAGTTCAAGGTTCATCACTTAGTTTGCCTGTAAAGTCAGCAAGAAATGTCAGATCACATAACCACTCCTCATCTTCCAACTCTGTTTGGTCATCTCTCCTCTCCTTCAAAAAAACTTCTTATTTTATTCAGCAAATCACAAAATCTTTGCAAAATGATTTCCGCTGCTCCTTCATCAAGAGTAAGATTGAAAAGCTGTCTTTGAAGTGATCTTCCACAAAATGAATTTACAATTTGAAAGTGTGTGGAATGGGGGGGGGGGTTAACTAATTTCTTCAGCTAAATAAGTTTACTTTGGTGTTCAGATGCCAGGCCATTAAATTGGATATACTAACAGTATAGGATCCCTAGAATAGAGGTTTCCAAACTTTTTAATGTCTCCTTTTTTTACCTATCTTCCTCTTTCTTTCACCCCTCCCAGTATCCATTTTCCTCACATGTTCTTAAGATAAGCCATGCTATGTCAAGCCAAGTTCCTTGGGCAGTCTTCATCACAAGTAGCTGGCAAATACCAGAGTAGATCATATTTTTCACAGTTGATCTGAAACAATGTGATGGCTTTTACTGGTCTTTTCACTCAGCCATCTCCGTTCTGTTCTCCATACTCTCTCGTGTTTGTTCTCCTCTGCTTGGGCTATCGGTCCCAATCCTAACTCTTTAAACTCTTACCCCCCTGGTTCAAATTGCCACCTTTCCAATCTTATTCCTCCTCTCTTTCTTATGTACCTTCTGAAAAGTCTGCCTACATTCATCTTTCTCTCTCATACTTACCAACTTCCAGAGCAATGAACTACTCCTACTAAAAAGACAATGCAGACAACTAGAAAGAAAATGGAGGAAAAACAGTCAAGATTCCACAACCATGATAAAACTACGATAAAATTACAAACAATACAAAACACAGCCCTAAGACTGGTTTACTCACTGAAGAAATTTGATCACATCACAGAGGCATACCAAGACTCACATTGGCTCCCAATGCAAGCGAGAATACACTTCAAATTTTCCTGCCTATTTAAAGCAATAAATGGAGACAGCCCAACCTATTGGAACAATCGACTAGTTCAATCCATCTCAACCAGACATAGGAGAACCCACACACCATTCACACACCATCCAACCAAAAACGTCAAAAGAAAAAAAACTGTACGACAACCTCCTAGCCACTCTAGCTGCAACACTTGACCCCCAACTCTACAACCTATTGACCTCGACCACAGACTACAAAACCTTCAAAAAAGAAATAAAAACCCTTCTATTCAAAAAACACATAAAACCAAACTAACACAATCAGAAATGTCCCAAGCATCACTTGCAACTACACCATATCTACTTCTAATGTCATGACAATTCCGACATAATTTATGTTATGTTATGGTTGGAATAATGATTACATATGAGGTTCAATAAAAGAAAATGTTCACTGCCTGTTTCTATTCTGACCATTTATTCCGTTTCATGGTTATTACAAAAAATATTTTTTTACATGGGGGGTGTCAAAAAATGATGGGCCCCGGGTGCCACATACCCTAGGTACACCACTGGAAGCATATTAAGTAGGCTAGCTGTAAGGACTAAAAGGACTTGCTATTATTGATTGTTATATCAAAGCATGAAATGTGTGCATACTTTCTTCAACCTACACAATGAACATGCTAATTTTCTAAGTCTCTATCCATACCAAATATGTGTTGTTTACATTAAGCAAGCTTCGCTTGAGTAAGTGTGTGGTGTAAAATGTTAAAATGAGTTGGTACTAGAGTCCTTGATACTCATATAAAGAACTGTGAAGGTTTTAGCAATAACTAGAATTGAAAATGTATTTTGGGCTGCTCTGCAAACTTGAAATATGAGCAATGTCTCTTTCCCCTTAGCACGTATTTTGGGTTTCATGATATTTAGAAACAATTCTCCTCTGGAACTGAAATGCATGGATATCACCGACCCACAGTGAGGAAATGTGACTGATGTCAAAGCTGGCAGCTTATGCAGTGCTCACTGACTTCACAAAAACCTCTGACTGTATATTAAAACAAAAGTCTGGGACTTAACTTAATTTTCCTTGAAATTAGTACATCAGTTAACGAACATACAGTAGTCACATATCAAATCATGAGGAAGGAGGATATATAACTAATTTGTAGCTTTTCCCCTCATGAACAGGAAAAGGAAAACAGCTAATGGACAGCCATTATGCATTCTATATTTACTTAAAATTAAAGCCTGATGCAAACTGGACTCTAACATCTATAGAGAGCATAAAGCATATGCAAATCTTGCAAACTTCTTAATGCCTAGGCTCCATCGTTTAATTTAAAAAAAAACCTTGTTATTGATGTATGATCTAACCACAGGAAAAAACTTAGTCATTTTATACTCCAGCAGACAGGTAGCAGTTTCCAGTAAGTTAAGGTAACCTCTACTGGCAAGAAGCAACCTATCTACTTTAGCCATGCATATATAATTTGAAAGTTATTTTTAAGATCAATATGCAATCCTTTAGAAAGCATTATGCTTTTAAAACCTGAAAGTTACATTGATTTTTAGCTATTTTATAAGTCTTAGAACTAAGGTGTAGCAAATATAGGCCTGCGTATTACACACAGATTCAATGGAATGATATCAATCTGCTGTAGCTGGATAAAGGTACAAAACTCTTCATGTGCTCGGATCATAGCTTAGACATAAGGGATTAAATTCTGTAAATGGAGCCCACATAAATGGATGAGCACACAACCATGGACGCAGAGGTCTACAACACAATCCAATAAAGGATACCGTCTATTTTGTGCCCTTTATATAAAGTTGATCAGGTCAAATAATTTTTCTTACTGGCAAGAGCAATTACTTCCCAACCTTGTATATGTGCTCAATGCTCAATGTGTAATTATGAACAGCACTCATTGTGCAATTATTCATTTCATTTTTCATTTATTCAATTTTCTATACCGTTTTCCCAGGAAAGCTCAGTATATACCGTACCTGGGGCAATGGGGGGATTAAGTGACTTGCCCAGGGTCACAAGGAGCAGCGTGGGTTGAACAGCACAGTTACACATTTACAAATAGCGCAGCTGCAATCTTCATGCAGGATATACATTAATCTTCAGAAGCCTCAGTGGTGACTAGTTTCACGAGTCACTATGCCTGTGATTCACCTAACTCTTCATAGGCTTCAAATATTGTTTAGTTAAATACTCATGAAACACACATTTAAAAAAAAATAAATAAAATCTTCCACAATAATCAATATCCAAAAAGGTACTTAGCTTGAGAAAATGTATCTCTTATTAGAGACTTAGGCCAGACAGTCTGACATGTGCCATGTTTTGCACACGCTATGTCAAAGACTTTGCTGAAATCTAAGTAAATTATATCTAGCGCACTTCCTTGATCTAATTTCCTGGTTACCCAATCAAAATATTCAATCAGATTCATTTAGCACCATTTACCTTTAGTAAAACCATGTTGTCTTGGATCTTTTAACCCATTAGATTCCAGGAATTTCATTATCTTTTCCTCCAGCAACGCATCCATTATTTTTCCAATAACCGAAGTGAGGCCTGCCAGCCTCTAGTTTCCCACTTCATCTATGCAACCATTTTTTGTGAAGAGGAACCACATACGCTCTTCTCCAATCCCACGGAACCTCTCCCATCTCCAGGGATTTATTGAACAAATATTTAAAAAGACCCTCCAGAACCTCTCTGAGCTCCCTCAATATCCTGGGATGGATCCCGTACATTCCCATGGCTTTGTCTACCTTCAGTTTTTCAAGTTGTTCATAAATACTTTCTTCCCTGAATGGTGCTGTATCCACTCTATTCTTATGTGTAACTTTGCCAGCCAATCACGGTCCTTCTTTAGGATTTTCTTCCATGAACAGAGAACAGAAGTATTTGTTTAGCACATTTGTTTTTTCCTCATCGTATAGCGATTCATAGCTTCTTTCAATCTTGCAATTCCATTTTTCATCTTCCTTTCACTAATATATCTGAAAAAATTTTAGTCTCCCTTTTTTATATTTCTAGCCACTTGCTCTTCTGCTTGCACTTTCGGCAGACATATCTCTCTCTAGGTTTCTTTCATTTTCATTTGGTATTCCTCTATGCTCCTCTTGAGTATTTTTATATTTCACAAACACCAACTCTTTTGCCTTTGGGTCATTCCATGTCAAGTGGTCTAGGCCTCCCCACTTGATCATCTCGGAAGTTGATGAATTTTTTACTAGAAGTACAATAGGACATACAGGGGTAAATTCTCTATTAGTACGTCTAACATAGGCGTGCTTTAGACGTCCGGAAAACGCAAGTGCCAATCAAGCGGTACTTAGGCGTGTGGTAGACGTCCCTACAACCTCTTCGCGCAAAATAGACGCAGGTTTCTGAAACGTCATTAAGACGTCTCCAATGGACCCGTGATAGATGTGGGTACGGGTTTTGTTTTTTGTTTTTTTTTTAATTATACTTTATTTATACTCTTTATTATCACTCATTCAGCATTGTAAGTATAGGATGATGAAAAAGATAACTAAAACACAGTATACCATTTTGTAAACTATATATTAGTTGATCTAGCAATATCGGTGAGGTAGGGAATGGCAGACAGAGAACACTGCTGTGTTGTATCTTTTTCCTCTAGGATATCAGAATTGTACAGTTTACCATTAATACAAGGAAAAAAAATATGTTATGTTTCAAAGGAGAACTAGAAGATGAAACGTACCGGGTGTTGAACTTACATTATCAGTATGGAAGGTGGGAACCGGTAGATGTATGCTACACAGAAAGCTGTACAGAAATGTCATACTCACCTCCTATTAGAAGTGGAAAGGATAGGACTTTGAACACCATATAGACTTCTTATAAACTTCGTTTAAGTTCCACAAAGACTGGCAGGAAAGGCACCCTAAGTCATCCAATAAGCTTTCTCTCGATTTCCCAGAAACATTATTTCAGAAAGGATAGTTTAGAAGTGATATCTTGCTCGAAAGAACACTCTCCTGGTCTTAAAACATTGCAACAATCAGCTCATTCTTCAGAACAAAGGTAAATCCCATAACTTACACTGGCCCAACTTAGAAACAGAATCAAAACACAGATTAGACTTGAATGTGGCTTCTAGTTCACAGGAAGAGGAAGTAGCAAGCAGCACAATGCTGATCTCATTGTGACATCATCAAGGTGCACCTGGAAGGTAGATATGCCACAAGTAAAAGACAAGCCGGGAGTTGAACTCACAACCTACAGATGATCGATATAGTGCTTTTACTCACTGACCTACACCTGTGTCTCTGGTTCCCCTGTCATAGCATACCTTAGTGATGTGCTAAAGTATACTCTACTTAGCTATCATATCACAGTCAGTTGAGGCAAAAGACTGGTAGCTCAATGGTGTAAAGCACCGTTGTCACGGATGCAACACCCATATTCTTAAGTATGGTTCAATAAATGTAATACAGAGTCAAAATTATGCTGTTTATTTTATCAAACCCAAGCTCAACTTTGTAATGTATTGTGTATAGTCTCGCTAATGTGTTTGTGATGAAAATGAGATGCGATAGGTGTATATCCTATATAATAAAACCCTAGCCGCGCATGCACACATACCTGCGTGCTTCTGTGATCTCTGCTCTGTGATCAGTAGGTCTGTGGCCAGCAGGAGTGCAGATGCAGCAGCCAGGTGAATCCCCCCTCCCGCCCTCACTCACCACCAAAACCACCACCGCCAAAACCTCCTCCTTCTGCCCAGCCGGGAGGAGGGCTCCGAGTCGCTGAAGACTGTCCCAGATCAGCTTACACGGTCCCTAAAAATTGAACCTTTTCATCTGAGGCGCGAGGCTGCGGTGACCTCCCTCCCCCGGCTTACTAAGGTTTCGTCTTAAGAAATTCAAATGCGTTGTTGAAAATGCAAGTGACTGTTCTCTGTCATCCTAGACACCCCTGCAACACCCCAACAACACACTCCTGCAGCATAAACCCCTCATGTTATAATCAAGTAAAAGACAAGCCGGGAGTTGAACTCACAACCTATGGATAATTGGTACAGCGCGTTTTACTCACTGAGTTACTGAGATACTTAACTCTAGCCCTAACCCTAAAGTAGCGTCTGACGTCATAGAAGCCGTTAGAATTTGTGCTCTCATCACATCTCATCTTTAATACATAGTTGATATTTGTTTTCTACTTGAAAACCTTCCAAATCTTTAGGCATTCCTTTGCTTAAACTTATTTGAGTTCATCCTGATATGATCGCTAATGAGCATAGACAGCTCAGTCAAGTATGATATGGAAGGGTGGTGAGATGGACCTAAGTAGAAGCAACTGTAGCTCTATGTGTTAGGCGCCAGCCTGTGCTCCTAACATCCAGAGGTTGTGAGTTCTACACCCAGCACATCTTTTAATTGTGGCATACTACTTTGAAGGTGCAGATTGATGAGGTCACAATGAGGTCAGTTTTGTGCAACTGAAGACCTCCATTTTGCAATGAGGGAAGCTTGAATGTTAAGGTGTGTATCTGTTTTTCTCTTTTTAAGTGCTGATAATGTGTGCTTTTTTTCTTTGCTTTCAAAAGAGAGCCGATTGCAGTGCTGTTTGTTGAGAAAAAAAAGGGGGTTGTAAAAGCCATGTGTAAATTATATTATTGTTTGGGCAGAAATGTGGTTTGTTATCCATGCAATGTAATGTGTTCCATTGTTATGGTGTCATTATATTTATTAGGACAGAGAAAAGATGAAAATTACCTATTCAAGCTCACTATTGGAATTATTGATGAAAAAACACAGCGGACGTCTGCCTCGCGTCTAACAAAGAGCCGCAATTACGATAGTTGAAACGGCATTGAAATCCAAGTTAGACCAGGGTTTCTTACGTCTACATAATACACGATATTTAGACGCGGTGGCTCGCTCAGGTAGCGCTCATCTAGCGTCCCCATTTGGCACGCCCACGGAACGCCCACGTCCAGAGCTGGAGACGGGACTATGCTTTCTATAGACGTCAGTCCGTCAACTACCTCATAGGGACGTCTATGTGTCGTTAATTTCCCAATTAACATTAATTAAGATCCTTAACTCCGTAATTATTCACTTACATCGGACGTCCAAAGCACGCCTAAGTTAAACGCAGTAATAGAGAATTTACCCCACAATGAATATTTGCAAAGTCTTAGAGCAGAATCTCAATTTCTTTCAAAGTTAGGGGCCTCAATATTGAGGTCACTTTTTTCATTCCATGGAAGATAGTGAAAAAACATCAATTTTTTTGTTCAAGGTTGTGGAAAGGATAGTTGCTTGACCAAGCTACAAGTCATTTGTAGTAGAACTTTTGTGCTGAATCCAAATATACCATGCTTTGGTGTATCACTGAGGGACCACAAAGTTGATGGAAAAGTTTGTTGTGAAATGCACAGGCAAATATTTGACATAACAGAAAGCTATAGGGCTCAGATTTTAGGAACTGGAAGAAATTAAGGCCAATTACTGCCCCATAAACTTTTAGGCACATTGCACTTTTCTTTTATGAGATAAATATTTATTAAGATTGCTGAGAAAATTTTTATGTAAATTTTTACCTATATTTAATGTCACATCACAACTGTACATCTTCTAATCTCTTTCTTTCTTGCACCATTTGAAAGAGCAATTTTTTTGGCTACAAAATTCACCAAGACACATTTTTGACCTGCTATTCCTCATAGCTTAAAATAGGTCTGAAAGTACACCAAGGTTTCAACCTGTGTTTAATGTTAAAATATGCTGCCAATGTAGACAAGCAATGAAATAGTGAAACTTTAAATTAGAAATTTGTGACTTTCTAATAACTGTAAATTTTTAATGGGATGAAAAATTAAGTGATCAAAGAACAGTTTGATGAGGAAAGAGTAACAATTTCAAAGACAAAGCGTGCTTTGCAATCACTTCAAATGCTGCTCATCATTGAGCTAGCCTGAGTACATTACCTTGAATTTGTCATGAATAGCTATATTGCCTTCCTGGTGAGGTTGTTATTGGAGCTTTGAGAACCATATGCTCCTCTGAAACCCACACAGTATGGGGCTCATAATCAAAGAAAAAAAACCGTCTAAAAAGTGGCCTAAATGGGTACTTGTTTGATCAAAAAACCTGATTGTCCAAGTACCCATAATCAAAGCTGGTTTTAGATGAGGGGAAAAGGGCGGGAGGTGGGCCGACCTAGACATAGGCGTACAGCAGATATAACCAAAAGTTTAGGCAGGTTGCCTAGTTGGCACTTATACGTTTTGACTTAGACCAAGTCAAAACAGGTACAAGTGCCGAAAAAGGGGCTACCATAATCAGCTCAGGAGCCCCAGCAACCTGCCCACCCCCACCACAACCATCACGGCAGGAGAGATGGCTCATCTCTCCTGTCGCGATGGCGATCACCCCTCTACCTGAACTGCCAAAGTGCTTAGGGAATTGAGAGATGTCCTGGCTGAGCCGTTAGCTGCGCTCTTCAATCTTTTTCATTGGACTGGAAAACAGCTAACGTCATTCCACTCCACAAAAAGGGATGCAGGTCAGAGACTGCAAATTACAGACCGGTAAGTCTCACATCAATAGTGTGTAAATTTATGGAAACGTTGAGTGTGTGGCGCAGTGGTTGGAGCTACAGCCTCAGCACCCTGGGGTTGTGGGTTCAAACCCCATGCTGCTCCTTGTGACCCTGGGCAAGTCACTCAGTCCTCCATAGCCCAAGGTACGTTAGATAGATTGTGAGCCCACCGGGACAGAGAGGGAAAAATACTAGAGTTCCTGATTGTAAAACCGCTTAGACAACCTTGATAGGCGGTATATAAAAAAAACTTAATAAACTTGAAAACTTGAAACTTGAATTAAATACAAATTAGATACGATTCTGAACGACGAGAGGCTGAGAGATCCCCACCAGCATGGATTTACAAAGGGAAGGTCCTGCCAATCCAATATAATCAGCTTCTTTGACTAGGTAACGAAAAAGCTAGATAAGGGAGAGTCCCTGGTTGTCGTGTATTTGGATTTCAGTAAGGCTTTTGATAGTGTCCCACACAGTAGATTATTGAACAAGATGAGTTCGTTGGGACTAGGAGAAACGTTGACTGCATGGGTTAAAGACTGGCTCAGTGGCAGACTTCAAAGGGTGGTGGTAAATGATACTCCCACCGAAACGTCGGAAGTGATCAGTGGAGTGCTGCAGGGCTCGGTCTTGGGTCCAATCCTATTTAATATCTTTGTACGGGACCTGCTTCAGGGGCTTCAAAGTAAAATTGCATTATTTGCCGATGACGCTAAACTATGCAACGTAGTGGGCGTAGTTACCGTGCCTGACACTATGACGAAGGACCCACTTTTACTGGAACAATGGTCTACTATTTGGCAACTGAGTTTTAATGCCAAAAAGTGTAAGGTTATGCACCCTGGTAGCGGAAACCCATGCAGAGCTACCCCTCTTTCTCCTTTTCTTTCTAAAGTGTAACTTTACCCACCCATCCCCTTTTATCCTCACACTCAAGTTTGTTTTGTTAAAGTCATTAATGTTTTACTACACATTCTAAATTATCTAATATTTATTTAATTTACTTATATTTTTTAATTATTTTTATAAATTGTGTAAACCGGCCAGATATTAGTTTGATGGTCGGTATATTAAAATTTAATAAACTTGAAACTTGTGAGACCTTAACAAGAACTGTTGCAGAATGGGACCTGGGAGTAATCATTAGTGAAGACATGAAAACTGCCAATCAAGTGGAGAAAGCTTCATCCAAGGCTAGACAAATGCTGGGTTGCATCCGAAGAAGTTTTGTCAGCTGAAAGCCTGAAGTGGTAATGCCGCTGTACAGGTCCAAGGTGAGACCTCATCTGGAATATTGTGTTCAATTTTGGAGGCCACTTTATCAAAAGGATGTGCTGAGAATAGAGTCGGTTCAACGAATGGCCATTAGGATGGTCTCAGGACTCAAGGTTCTCCCATATGAAGAACGTCTAGGCAAGTTGCAGCTATACTCTCTTGAAGAACGCAGAGAGAGGGGAGACATGATAGAGACGTTCAAATATGTTACTGGCCGTATTGAGGTAGAAGAAGACATCATTTTCTTTACAGGACCTACGGCAACAAGAGGGCATCCGTTAAAAAATCAAGGGTGGGAGATTTCATGGTGACATTAGGAAGTATTTCTTCACCGAAAGGGTGGTTGATTGTTGGAATGATCTTCCACTTCAGGTAGTTGAGGCCAGCAACGTGCTCGATTTTAAGAAAAAATGGGATAAACATGTAGGTTCCCTTCGAGGAAGTGCTTAGGGGGGAGGGTTCTTCGAGTGGGCAGACTTGTTGGGCCGATGGCCCTTTTCTGCCGTCATACTCTAAGTTTCTGTGTTTCTATCTGGTGCTGCTCAGGAATCCCAACTTGGTGCACAGGCGCTTGACACCACCATCATAAACAGTTATTGGGTGTGATTTTCTGCCCAGATCCCATGCAGTCTCTCCAGCCCTCAAGGACCCGGAGGAGAGACCCAAAGCTTCTGTCCACTCTCTCAGCATGCTGCAGCACGTGGTACAAGGACACTCTTCTGCCAGCAATCCAGTGCAATCCAAGCATATGTATTCAACAGATTAGTGGATGAGGAGTTCATCTCTACCAACTTTAAGCAAAATCGGGAGATTCTGAGGCAGAATTAAATCTTAGAAAAAAAGATCAATAAAAATCAAGTTTCAAGTTTATTATATTATTTGATTAAACGCTTTTCAGGATACAAAGCGTTTTACAAAGAAATAAAATTGGATTTCTTAAATCACAAATACATCGTAAATAAAAATAATTACTTTAAAATTAAAAAAACGAACTGGGGTAACAAACACATGAAACAGTAGGAAAGGAGGGAAAAAGAAAAAATACAATAATAAAAAAAAAAAAATGTGTTAATCAGATTAGGTTAGAACATAAGGATGGTGTGAGAAAAGAATTTGAAAACAGGAAAATCTAAAAAGAGGGGGTAGATAATCTGAATTTAATACAAGACGATGAAATTAGGAATCAACCGGAAAATAAACTTTTAGTTAAAGGCTTCTTTAAAAAGAAAACACTTTAAGCTATTTTTGAATTTTTTCAAATCTTGTTCAAGTCTTAAATATAGAGGGAGTGAGTTCCAAATAGTTGGGGCTGTAACCGAGAAGATCAGGTCACGGCGAGTACCAATGATTTTTAAAGAGGGGACATATAGGGAAGCTTGTGAGGATGATCTGAGAACTCTTGACGGGCTGTAAGGAATCAGGAGCCTATCTATAAATGCAGGAGTATTATTTCTTGTTGTCTTAAAGATGGCTGCCACAAACAGTGATTTGGGGTTTGGGGAGGTGGGAGACCTGAACCCTACTCTCAAAACCCTTAAAAACACATTTTTCAGACTACCCCTGTTGCGCCCATAGGAAATAATGGAGGTGTTTTCACAGTCACTGAAATGCCTTGCCTGTCAGCTCTTTTTTACTGCAGCTGAATGGAGGAAAAGGATTTTCTACATCAGAAATGTTCCAAAAGGGCCAAACTTAAAGATCTTCCGACAGCTAGTCAGATAGACTCCAACAAACCTCCGCCCCCTCTGAACCTCTCCACATGGCCGTGGTCAGGAAAACACAGCCTGCACCCTGAAATCGCAAGGAGCTATTACTTGAGATGCACTCAGTCTGAACTTACATCTCTGACAAGGTCAGAAGGCAAGCCAGTGCCCAGGGGACGGACTCCAAGCCCAAACAAGGTAGCACACAGCAGTGTGGCTCCACAGGTCCACCAAAGTTTGTCTGTGAAGCTACAGTCTGGTTCCATGGAAAATGCTTCCTTTACTCCGGCAGAAGACCAATTGAAGGATCTCATGATACTCAGGCAAACGAAAACTAACTTTAATTGAAAAAATAAGAAAAAGATGCAAACCAGATCAGAAAGGCTTCTGCATGGATTGCTTGCAGAAATTGAAACTGCAGGGAGCTCTAACTATCTCTAAGGTAGGAGGAACACATGGTGAGAAAAGTGTATGGATTTTTGCAAGTCCGAGATCATGTCCAATCCAGTCCCAGTGTAGTTGTTGGTAAAAATAACTAATATGATCATATTTCTTTAGAACAAAAATTAGGTGTTCAGCCGCATTTTGTATTAATCAAATACGCTTTAAACTTTTCTTGCAAGATGCCAAGTAGATAACATTGCAATAATCAAGAATTGACAGAATTAAAAACTGTACTAGAAGTCTAAAAGAGTCAAAATCAAAGTATTTTTTAATAGCTCATAATTTCCAAAGAGTCCGAAAATATGCTAAATGTCTATCTAATATAACTCCCAAAATCCTAATAGAGGAGACAAGTTCAAAAGATTGATTATTAATTAAAATTTGCCTATCTGAAATAGTTTCATTTGGACAAGCCAATAAAAACTTTGTTTTATCAGCATTTAGTTTAAGTTTAAATCTAGACATCCAGCTTTGTATATGCATCAAAATTATAGTAACCTGGGCTATTATCTCTTCTGTAAAAGAGGTCAAAGGCAGCAAAATAGTGATATCATCTGCATAAATAAAATATTCAAGTTTCAATTCTTGGAGTAGGTTAGCTAAAGAGATCAAGTAAATATTAAAAAGAGGATGTGACAACAGCGATCCCTGGAGAACACCGAAAGAATTACACCAACTAGAAGAATATGTCCCCATTGAGTATACCATGTACGATCTACATTTCAAAAAGCCATTAAACCAATTTTGAACATTTCCTGTAATTCCGATGGATTCCAGACATATCAATAGTAGATTGTGATCAACCAAATCGAATGCACTACTCAGGTCTAGCTATAATATCAAAACATTTAAGCCTAGACTAAATTGTTTATATAAATAATCTAATACTTACAATTACCGCCCAATTTCCAATTTACCTTTTCTAATGAAATTAACTGAAAAACTAGTTTTTGAACAACTTTCAGATTTTATCGAATCCTCAAACGCCCTCCACCTAAATCAAACTGGTTTTCGAAAACATCACAACACAGAATATTCAATGATTGGTCTTATAACAAATATCCATTACTACTTAGACCATCATAAATCCATTGCCCTTTTCTCATTAGATTTATCTGCAGCATTCGATACCATTGACCACGAACTTTTATTGAATCGGTTGGAATCTATAGGTATAGGTGTCAAGTTCTGAAATGGTTAACCTCTTTTCTCTCAGACCGTTCCTCCAGAGTCAGATTTAATGATGACTATTCTACATATTATTCTTCTACCTATGGGATACCTCAAGGGTCTATTCTGTCTCCTCTCTTATTTAATATTTTTCTATCTCCTCTTCTCACCATTTCACAATCACTGGGTTTTACATCTTTTTCTTATGCAGATGATATTCAATTCCTGCACCCTTTTGACCCGGAAAATGATGAAGAAATAACGGCCATCAATAAAAAATTAGACTTGATAAAAGACTGGTTAAGTTCTAATAAATTGGCATTAAACATTCAAAAATCCAAAACCATGTTTTTTACCTGGAAAAGAGACTTAACGCCAATATCACCGTTCATCCTAGATAATATCCCCCTAGAGTCAGTACCTATGCTGAAAATTCTTGGAGTAGTGGTTGATGTTGACTTATCATTCCTTAATCACATCAGTCAAATAGTTAAATCTTGTTTCCATAAATTACGTCTGATTTGTTCAATTTCTACATTTCTAGATCCTAAATCTGTTAATATATTAATGCATTCTATGATCATATCTAAAATCGATTACTGCAACTCTCTTCTAATCAATATAACACATAAAGAAAAAAGACGGCTTCAGATAATTCAAAATACGGCAATAAAACTTATTCATAAAGCGAAAAAATATGATCATGTCACACCACTAATGATTAAATCACACTGGCTTCCTATTTCCCACCAAATTAACTTTAAGATCCTATTTTTAGTATTCAAAGTACTAATCTTTAACGAACCACAATTTATGACAAGAATGATTATTCCATACAATGCCCCGCGTTCTCTACGATCATCTTCTTCAAATTTACTAACAATTCCCTCTTTGAAAATCGTTGGCACAAGAAGAAATGGTATGTTTTCTGTTATGGCTCCTAAATTGTGGAATTCACTGCCTCATTATATTAGAAATGAAAAAGATCTCTCATCTTTTAAAAAATTATTAAAAACTTTTTTGTTTAAGACGCTTTTGATGTTTAATATGCTTTATCTTGGACCCTTCACATTTTGTTATGGATATCAAACACATTAACCCCTTTCCCTCCCTATCATTTTTTTTCCTTTTATGTAATTTCCAATATAGAATGAAGATGTAACTTTTCCCCCCTTTTCTTCTTCAATCATGTCTGTCTTTAATATGACTGCAAAAATGTTAATTGATTTATTTAATTTGTATGTTGTTTTGGTTGTCCAATTGTATGTGAGACCACTATCTAGTGGCTTTTTAAATTGTACATCGCTTAGAAAATTTGTATAAGCGATTCATCAAATGGTAATAAAACTTGAAACTTAATAGTGAAGTAAGAATAGTTTCTATGCTGTGACCAGTACAAAAACCAGATAGGTGATCGTAGAGAATATCAAATTTGTCCAGATAGTTTACTAAGTCCACATTAACCATCCCCTCTATAAGTTTTACAAACAATGGGATTCTCGATATAGGCCTGTAATTAGTTTTACAGGCAATAGATTCCTTTGAGCTTTTTACAATTGGTGTAACAACAATACGACCAAGGTATTCCGGGAATATCCCTTTTTTAAGAAAGTGATCCATTTAAATAATTTGGCCTTATCTATTTTGCTCTGGCTAGTAAAGATTATTGAAACGATAGTACTGGAACAATTAGAAAAGCATATAGATCGGGTGCGTGGCTTGACTAAATTTCAGTTTTGCTTCAGGAATGGCCATGTAGTTTGAGATATTGTTAATTTCAATAATAGATGAGTTCAGGGTACTACAAAGGCTTGTAGATTCTAAATTAATGCTAAAGAACATGGATCTGAAAGATTTTATGGGTTTAAGCCACTTAACAACAGGCAGTATCTCACCCATATCACTTTCTAAAAAGTGACTCCACACTCTAGACTGGCACCATTGACTCCAACACCTCTATCTGATCAGCTGCTCCTCCTTCACATCTTTTCCATCAAATACTGGATAAAATCATCTGCCTCAATTGCAACAGATTCATGTCTCCTGTTCTATATACATTCTGTATCATATATGACTATTGAGCAGTAATGGCACAGATTTTTAGGATGTCTAGATTGGTTAGCATAAAGATGGATAACGGGATCATAAAATGTTCATTATGTGAGAGGAAAGAAACAATGACCCACACAAGAGGAGTTCCCTTGTTCTGTTTTTTGTTGTTATTGTTTTAAATGTTTTTTTAGCAGTTTTTATTTATGTAAACCACTTCGGTTTGCTTTGCAACATTAGCAGTAGATCAACTGCAATTAACGATAAACTTGTATTTTATTCTTCATTCAAGAAAAGTCTGTGGGCAGAGCTATAAATTATCCAAGTCCTGCCAATATTTAGGCTAGCTTACAGCAATTACCAAATAACCACATAATCAGTTCTTGGATCTGGGTACGGCCTGCCACTGATCATTCAGGTACAGAAAAACCCACATTGGCCAGTGTTTTAAAAAATGCTGATCAACTATGTGGGTTTAATACCATATGTTTAATACCTTTATGTTTTGAAGCAGAATATCATATCAAGGTAAAGGCAGATGACCCCCCCCCCCCCCCGCCCCCTACCGAGCTCAAGCTCTATATCTATAGCTTTACAGTCAAAGGATACTGCTTGATGCAATCCACTAGAGGTCCATAGCAGAAGTCATTCAGAGTACACTGTGAAAAGAAAAACCATAGTAATTCAAATCAACATGAGAATGAAAAAAAGTTTACTATTACATCTGCAAAACTATTACATCTGTTTTTATTTTTTTTTAAAAACCCTCTATCAAGCAAGCTGCTGAAAACTAAATTGGGCTGGCTAATCTACTGAAGAGGACTTTAAACTAGAAGTGATAGGGCAGGGTGATCAGAGCTCCCGGGTGAGTATAAGCCCTCAGGTAAGTAAATCACTTAATACCTCTACACCACAGCTGTCAAACTCAAGGCACACAGGCCGAAAACGGCCCACCTGGCTGTTTTATGCAGCCCATGGTCTGATGCCCCTGGTGTTATCTTGTGGCCGACTCCCTCTTCCTCACAGCTACAGTGTGCATGAAGCTGCATACTGTGGCTCCTTGCGCATCCCGCGCCTCATCCAGAAGCATTCCCTCTGACGTTACAACGTGAGCGAAGGCTTCCAGTTCAGGCGCAGAATGCGCAAGGTGCTGCTCCATGCGGCTTCGTGCACACTGCAGCTGTGAAGAGGAGGGAGCCGACCACAAGATGACACTGGGGGCATCGGACCATGGGCCACATAAAATGGCCAGAAGGTAAGACACCCGCCTGAGGGAGGCACAGCATGGAGGGAGACAACAAAGGTAGGGGGGAATGGTTAGTGTTTTAATGTGTCAATTTTGAGAATTTTCATCTGCTGTCTATATTTTGCACTGCTCAGAAATGCATTTGTTTCTTTTTCTCTGGGGTTGTACTGCATGCAGAGTCTTGAATCTTAGGGTTGATTTTTTTATATATTAGTACTTTTAGTTTTTGGTCCCGTATTTGCATAGGGTAGGAATGAATGTTGAGAAGCATACAGTGTGCTTTGTTTAGTTTAATTTTGTGGTTAACCATTATGTGTTAATAAAATTATATTGTATGTGTATATATGAAAAATTAATGGGAAAAATGGTGTTATAATTAGTACTATTATGGGGGCAGGGTCTGGGGCGGAGATTGAGTGGGGTCTGGCCCGCGACTTAGCCTGTGTTTTAGATTTCAGCCTCTTAATGTGATTGAGTTTGACACCCCTGCTCTACACAGATGGGAAAAGGGGGAAATGTCTGGAAAGCAATATATACTAATGCTCAAAGTATGGGAAACAAGATCCTGGATCTAGAAGCTATGAAAGAAGAAGAGGAGTTGGATATAGTAGCGATCACAGAGACACGGTTCACAGAAAACCATGACTGGGATGTAGTTATACCGGGCTATAATCTGTTCAGGAAAGACAGGATAGGAAGAAAAGGAGGAGGAGGAGCATTATATATTAACCTTTTCCTATCGTGTGTCCCGGATGACGGGACATTCCAAAAATGTCATTGCCATCGTATGTCCCATGGCATGGGACATACAGTACACCTTCTACCTATCATTTGTCCCATCTATTTATTACCAAGTAGTTTGGAGTCTGAGTTGGATAATGATTCGGACTTTGATGCAGAAAATGTAGCGGGCAGTAGCGATAATTACGATTGGAACCAGCGTAACGTAAAATTTATTACGATAGGAAAAGGTTAAAGATCATATTAAAGCCATACAATTTCAGGATCTGCAGGGCAAGAAAGAAGCACTGTAGATCAATTTGGAAAGAGGGAATGGTGAATATATTTACATTGGTGTGATATACAGGCTCCTTCACAGATGGACCAAATGGAATAAGTAGGCAGGCATCAGAGGAAATGGACAGTGACATTATCGGGGTCCGTCTCCTCCGTTTGAAAAAGCCGCTGCGGCGCATGGCCACAGGGTGTGGCCAAAGGGGTACGCTGTGCCCCTTGGGAACCCCTTGGAGCCGCGAGGAGTCACGAGGAAAGACGATCAGATGAGTGAGTATGGGTAAGACTATTTGATTATTTACTCAATGGGTAAGAGAAAAACTAAACCCAAAAGCTCTACTCCTGCCATGGCCAGCCCTATGGACCGTCATTTAGCACCATTGACTATAGTACAGTCAAATCAATAACATGCTTTAATATTGGGTGCACCTTTAAGTCCCCTCAACAGAACTCCTCCACTTCCACCGATGATAAAGGGCCTAATTCAGACTTTATGGATGTTTCTGATGGACTCCGAAAATCACCTACCGCCTCCAAATTACAATTCACACCTTTGCCTGAAGATCCAAAGGATATTACCTTGAAGGATTTATGGCTGGTAAATATGAGAGTGGAAGGATTAAGATCAGCAGTTAAATAATCAACAGAGTTCTCATTAGAAGTTGTTAAAAAGCTTGAGAATGTTGATACCAATCTAGAATTATTAGATAAAAGGTTAATAACAGTTGAAACACAGGTTTCTACACTGCAGCAAGTTTCTATGTCTGCGGTCAAGGACTCCTGTGTAATTCAATCAAAATTGGAGTTAATGGATAACTTATCTTGTTCAAAAAATTTCCACTTTGTTAATTTTCCTATGACGCATTTGATATCTTCGGAAATTTTGCTTATAAAATATCTGAAAGAGATATTAGGTTTAACAAATGCACAGACTTTTCCAATACTGAATTGTCATTATATCCCACAGAAAAATAAAGTAACATCTGACCAAGGAGTAGGTCAAACTCTGTAGAAAACAACAAGTCTTACTCACTTCCTGGAAGATTCCCAGGATGTTATTCAAACTAGGTCTACTCTCTTGATGACTTGTTTGTGTGAATTAGATAAAAATATGCTTATGAGATTATATTTTAAACATAAATCAGCTATGTTCTGTGGAGATTCAGTACTTATATTCCCCAATGTGGCTAGAGCAACCCAATTACGTAGAAAATAATTTCTCCAGTTAAAATCTCAGGTATTAGCTCTTGAAGCTACCTTTTTCTTAGAATTTCCTAG
Organism: Geotrypetes seraphini; assembly: GCF_902459505.1. Classification (NCBI taxonomy): domain Eukaryota; kingdom Metazoa; phylum Chordata; class Amphibia; order Gymnophiona; family Dermophiidae; genus Geotrypetes; species Geotrypetes seraphini. Next base: position 76,897,986 of record NC_047090.1, on the reverse strand, counting down.
CAAGTGCATAATTAAAAGAAATGAAAAAGAAATTATATTTTGGGACCCTACTCAGCTTCAACAATTTCTAAGTATTCGAGAACAAGAAATAGATTTAGGAAAAAAGTAATGAAGTTGGGTTTTTTGAGGAGTAAAAATAAATAGCACTAAAAATGGTTAAGCTTGGGTTTATTCCTGAGTTTTATACTTTCTTTTTATAATGAATGGAAATTAAGGTAGCTCTGTTTGAGGCAAGATGGTAGAAACAGAGTGTATCAGCTGATTTCCTGGTTTGGAACTATACCCACTTTCAGGCTGCAATGGAGGAGTGGCCCTCCCGACTTCAGCTCCTGAAGACGCATTGACTGCGAAACATAGAACTATGTCAGGCTGAAAGCTGAATTGATTGTGTTTGCTTTTGAAGAAGAACACGGATAAAATACAGTATCCATAAAACTGAGACTTGAAGATTGTGGTTGAACAAAAAGGCAAAGTTTTGCACAGAGATCCACAGGAGGATTTAAACAGTGAATGAATGAACTTTGGGGTGATTTAAAGGAATGGGAGGGTTACATTTTTAAATGTAGGAGGACTGATATTGTGTATGGTATTGTGAATTAATTTTATTATTATATAAGTATATAACAAAATAATAAATGTTTGAAAATTAAATTAATAGAGTTTTAATAATAGTGGGTACTGAGTGGATACATTTTCTAATTCCACAAAGCATGTGAGGTGCAGCAGTAATAGAAAGGTATTATAACTTTCTCATCTTTATTTTCCTTTTCTGATAATTCCTAACATTATATTTGTTTTTTTAGCTGCCACTGCATACTGAACTAAGAATTTCAACGTATCCCCCAATGACAGCTTGATACTTTTCCTGGGTGATGACTCCTAACGTAGAACCCTGCATCACATGTAGTTTGGGTTCCTCTCTCTCACATGCATCACTTTTCACTTGCTCACATTAAATGTCATGTGCCATCTTGATGTCCAGTCTCACAAGGTTCTCTTGCAATTTTTCACAATTCTCTTGTGATTTAACAACCTTGAACAGCTTTGTGTCATCAGCAAATTTAATTATCTCACTAGTTATTCCCATCTCTATACCATCATTAATAAATGTTAAAAATCAGCAGTCCCAGTACAGATCCCTGGAGAGCTCCACTATTTACCCTTCTCCACTGAGAGTACTGACCATTTAAACTCTCTGTTCCTATTTTTTAACCAGTTCTTACCATATATACTCGAATATAAACTGAGATTTTTGGACCCCAAAATAGTCCAAAAATGGGAATCTCAGTTTATATTAGAGTCTTCCCCTCCACTGCTGCAGCAACTCCTCTGAACAGGCAGACTTTTGCTGCTGCGATCAGCGCGTGCCTGCACCCCCACCCATGCCCCCATCGGAATGTCAGCTAGTGCTCCCTCCCTCCCAAGCAAGAATAACACTCGCATCCCTACCCATGTCCCAATCCCCACCAGAACATCAGCTGCTGCTTCCTTTCAACCCAGAGGAACACTTGCACCCCCATCTGTGCACCACCAGAATGTCAGCTAGCACTCCTTCCTTCACTCCCTAGCAAGTAGAATACAAACCCTCGGTTTATATTCAAATTACCATTTTTCCCTAAAAAAAAGGAGGCTAAAATGGTACCTCTGTTTATATTTGGATAGGTTTATATTCTAGTATATACGGTAATCCATAATAGGACATGTACCTCCTATCCCATGACTTTCTAATTTCCTCAGATGTCTTTTATGAGGTACTTTGTCAATGCTTTTTGACAATTCAGATTCCTTCTATAACAGCCTTAACTTTTATCCAATTCAAACTTGAGGTATCAAAAGCATATAGTCCAAAACACACCCTCAAGTCCTTATAGTCATACAGCCAATAAATTTTAAAAGGGCCTCAGTGACACCACATACTGTTCAATATTTTCTCATTGCTGTGCGCTTTACGTGTCTTCTCATCATTGGTTCTTTAAATTTTTATATTATATTTAGAATGTAAATTGTTCTCTAACAATATATCATTTTGTTTTCAACATTTCAATAATCACTTAAGACCTTTCAATGGTCTGGCTCCCCGGGAATATAATATAATATGTTTCATTGTAAGTTTTCTCGAGGATACTTCCCTGCAAGAAATTTAAAATCACTAATCATTTTCTTCATTTTTCAAGCTAAGTTAACAACTTGAATAAGTCCTACCAGAGCCGTCAACATCATCCAACTTCACCGTTTAACTTCAAAGTCTAGATGGCTTTGTTGTCATTCTAAAATCTTTTACATTCTTAATTGAAAACAGCTGATTACTCTCTCCTCCAATTCCAAGCTTTCCTATCAAATCAAGGAAGTCTATTTTAACTCGGCATTTAAACCGAAGGTGCAACTGTAGTTAATTTTTATATGCACTGTTGTTCCCTTACATTTAACTACTTTTCAAAGTTTCTATCTTCCCTCCCAGCTAAGCCTGTATAAGGACTTGAGGGTGTGTTTTTGGACTATATGCTTTTGACAATTCAGATACACAATATCGACCAGCTACCCTTGATCCACATGTTTATTCACCCCTTTGAAGAACTATAGTAGAGTGATGAGGCAAGATTTCCCTTGACTAAATCCATGTTAGCTTAGTCTCATTAATCCATGTTTATGTATATGTTCTCTTATTTTGTTCTTTATAAAAGTCTCTACTATTTCGTATAGCACCAATGTCAGATTCACTGGTCTATAATTTACCAGATCACCTCTGGAACCCTTTTTAAAAATTGATGTTATGTTGGTCACACTCCAACCTTCCAGTACCATGCTGGATTTGAAAGCTAAATTCCACTGCAAGTTCATTTTTCAAATCTATTAATACTCTAGAATATATATATCATTCAGTTCAGGCGATTTGCTACTCTTCAGTTTGTCAAATTGCCCCATTAAATCATCCAGTGTTACGGAGATTTGTTTCTGTTTTTCTGACTCATTGAATACCAGTTTCTTTTGATAGTTATTGTGCAGCTATGTAGAATATCATTTCTGTATTGGTATTTCCCCCCACATCCTCCTTGGTCAAGTCTGAAGCAAAGAATTCATTCAATCTCTCTGCTATGGCCTTGCCACTCCCGAGTACCCTGTTTTACACCTTGATAATCTGGAGGTCCAACCGATTCTTTAACTGGCGCTTTTGCTTCTAATATACCTAAAAAAATGTTTTTTATTATCTGTTTTTGTCTCCAACACAATCTTCTTTTCAAGGTTTCTTTTTGTCTTTTGTATTGTTGCCTTGCATTGGACTTGTAATTCCTTATGCTGTTTCCTATTATTTTCAGTCAGATCCTTCTCTCACTCTCTAAAGGATTTTCTTTTAGCTCTAATAGCTTTTTTCACCTTACTTGTTAACCATACCAGTTGTCGTTTGGCCTGACTTCCTCTTTTCTTAATACATGGAATACAGTATATATGGTCTGGGCTTTCAGCATTGTATTTTTGAATATCTACACCTGACATAAATTTTCAACCTTTGTAGCTAATCTTCCAAATTTCTTTTTTACCATTACCATTCTCCTCATTGTATGATATTCTACTTTTTGAAAGATCAATGCTACTGTATTGGATTTCCTGTGTGTACTTACTCTCAGAGATTATATCACATCTGATTATGTTATCAACAGGCCCCAACAACGTTACTTTCTTCACCAATGTATATGAACTAGGTCTAGAATTACTTTGCCTCTTGTCAGATCCTGAACCAGCTGCTCCATAAAACAACCCCTGATTTAATCAAAGAATTGCATCTAACTTGCTTAACAAAAGATTAGGTTCTTACCTCTGCTAATCTTCTTTCTTGTAAATCCATGTTCTATTCCTGGACAAGTGGGTTATGCATCCCATGTCGCGAGACTGCTTGTAGGAAGCCTCATTTACATATTTTTCTTGACCCTCCCCTCTTCTCAGCACTGCTCACTGAGTTCTAGTTCATGCAAAAGTGACAGCCCCATCTTAGAGGATGCAAACAAAGAGGAGGGATACAGGAAAACTCCCCAAATAAGTCTAATCTGCTCCGAACATGAAATTTCATAACAATCATAAAGAATTGAAACAGGTTATTGAACATTATAAACCTAAAACTGTGCTATAAGGAATCACAGCCTGTACCAACAGAGGGGGGTGTCCAATTCAAAGTATATAGCATTTGAAAGGCTGGTCAAGAAACCATAAATCCAGCTTACTAATTAAGTACCAATTAAGGCAGATAATCAGCAAATCAGCAACTCCAGGAATAAAGCATGAATTTACACGAAAGAAGATTAGCAGAGGTAAGAACCTAACCTTTCGTTCTTGAACAATCCCGTTCTATTCCTGGAGAAGTGGGACGTCACAGAGCAGTCCCGTAGAGTCACGGTGGGACTGATGAGCGAGCTGCCTGAACGGAAAAACCAAAAGAAGCATCCTGCATGGCTGCCACATCAATCGTGTAAAACTTGGTAAATATGTGCAAGGAGGCCCAGGAAGCAGCCCTGCAAATTTCCTCAAAAGGGATTGCCGACGATTCTTACCAAGAGGCAGAAAAGTCACTAGTGGAATGAGCCCTCGAAGAAAGAGGGGGCTGCTTTCTGACAGCGATATAGGCAGAAGAATAGCCATAGGGATCCATCTCAAAATGGTGGCTTTTGAATCTGACCTGCCTCTACAGGCAAAACCTACCATAAGAACATAAGAGCCTTCACCAGATCAGACCAAGGTCCATCCAGTCCGGTGATCCGCACACGTAGCGGCCCCTTTAGGTACTGCCGAATGGAGACCCAGATATACCATAGCCCTCAATATGATTTGCAAGAAGGTGTGCATCCAACTTGCGCTTGAATCCCAGAACAGTAATCTCTGTCACAACATCTTCCGGGAGAGCATTCCAAATTCCCACCATGCGCTGTGTGAAAAAGTACTTCCTGATATCCGTCCTGAACCTGCTGCCACTCAGTTTCAGTCTATGACCTCTTGTCCGTGTCACATCCGAAAAAGTTAGTAATGCTGCTTCTTGGTCTATTATATCAAATCCTTTTATTATTTTAAAATTCTCTATTAAATCCCCTCTCAGTCTTCTCTGCTCGAGGGTAAATAGTCCCAATTTCCTAAGGCGTTCTTTGTAGCTCAAATTCTCCAATCCCTTGACAAGTTTCGTGGCTCGCCTCTGTACCCTCTCCAGCAGAATTATGTCTTTCTTGAGGTACGGAGACCAGTGTTGTACACAGTATTCCAATTGCGGTCTGACCATTGCTCTATAAAGTGGCATTATTACTTCTTCTGATCTACTCGTGATCTCCTTCTTAATCATACCCAACATCCTATTAGCTTTCTTCGCCGCTGCCACGCATTGAGCCGAAGGCTTTAGGGTTCTGTCAATCAGTACCCCCAAATCCCTTTCTTGTTCGCAAATTGCTAATGTCGCCCCCAACATCTTATACTCGTGTTCTTTGTTTTTTTTCCCTAGATGCATCACCTTGCATTTGTTTATGTTAAAATTCATCTGCCACTTTGTTGCCCACGCTTCTAGCTTGTTCAAATCCTCCTGGAGTTCCTCACAGTCCCTTTGAGAGTCAACCACGCGAGATAGTTTTGTATCGTCTGCAAACTTTATTATATTGCAAGTTGTTTCATCTTCTAGATCGTTTATAAAAATATTGAACAAGATAGGCCCAAGAACAGAGCCCTGGGGCACGCCGCTAGTCACCCTCTCCCATTCCGAGAATTTCCCGTTTATGTTAACCCTCTGCATTCTGCTCTCCAACCACTTGTCGATCCATCTATGCACTTCACCTCCTATACCAGGGGTCTGCAACCTTTAAGACATAAAGAGCCACTTGGACCCGTTTTCGAAAAGAAAAAAAAACTTGGAGCCGCAAAACCATTATAAAACAAATCTAACACTGCATATATTGTTTCTTATCTTAATGCTATATACAGGATCACTAAATTGAAAATAAAATCATTTTTCCTACCTTTGCTATTTGGTGATTTCATGAGTCTCTGGTTGCACTTTCTTCTTCTGACTGTGCATCCAATCTTTCTTCCTTTCTTTCAGCCTCCTGTATGTTTCCTCTCCTCCAGACCTCATTCTCTCCCCCAACTTTTTCTTTCTGTCTCCCTGTTCCCCCTTCTTTCTGTCTCTGTCTGCCCCCTTTCTTTCTTTCTCCATGCCCTCCCCCAAGCCACTCGGTTTGCTGCCACCGCCATCGGGGAATAGCCCCCAAGCCACCGCCGTCCCAAGCTTTCCCTGCAGAAGCATCGCGCTGACCAGCATTCCGCTCCCTGACGTCAATTCTGACGTAGGAGAGGAAGTTCCGGGCCAACAAGGCATTTCTCCTCATTCCATCCAGCCTGAGCCCCATCTCTCCTTGATCCAGCATTTCCCTTCTGTGTCTGTCAGAATTACCATTCCACCTATTTTCCAGCATCACCCTTCTTTGTGTCCATCTCACCTATATCCCTATCTCACCACTTTTTCAGAATCTTCATTTGTCTCTATCCTTGTCTTTACCCCATGTTCACCATTTGCCCTTTCAATGTCTTTATCTCCCCCCCACACACACTTTTTCAGTATTACTTCTATGTCTCTATTTCACCTCCTCTTCATGTTCCCTCTGTATCTCTATCCTTATTCAGTAGGTCCTGCTTACTCTTTCTCTTCTTTGTGTCACTATCTCCATTTTCAGCTTTCCCCCCTTTTCCTTTGTTACTGCACCCTGTAGCTAGAATCTTTCCACCCTCCCTCCACTCCGGCCCAGCCCAGTATGAAATATTTCCTTTTGTTTCCCTCCCCTCTCTCTTTCTCTCTCTCTTCTCCTCCCTCACCCACGAGTCCTGCATCTGGCCCTCTCCCTTCTACCTGCACCTGGCAACACCCCCCTGCTCCGCGGCTCTCTTCAGCAACTCGTCAGCAGCAGTGATCAAGACAAGCTGCCGACATCGAGGCCTTCCCTCTACGAGTCCCACCTTTGTGGAAAAAGGAAGTTGAAACAAGCGGGACTCGCAGAGGGTAGGCCCCGACGTCAGAAGCTTGTGTCGATCGCTGCTGCTGAGTTGCCGAAGAGAGCCGCGGAGCAGGGGATGTGGCCGGAAGCAGGTAGAAGGGAGAGGGAGATAGGAAGGCTGTAGATCTCCGGAGCATGACACCGACCCCGGCCAGGATGATTTCTTTTTCAGGCGTGCATCTTACAAGTGCGGCGTCGCGGCGGGAAATAGCCATGCTGAGCAGTGAGCTCAGCACTACACAGATGAAAGCCTTGCTTGCTGATTGGTCCGGCGGCACGGCGGGGCGGGGCCGCCGGACCAATCAGCAAGCAAGGCTTTTATCTGTGTATGTGCTGAGCTCACTGCTCAGCATGGCTATTTCCCGCCGCGACGCCGGACTTGTAAGCTGCATGCCTGCGTGACACACTACCGGAGCCGCAGCAAAGGTGGAAAAGAGCCGCATGCGGCTCTGGAGCCGCGGGTTGCCGACCCCCGTCCTATACCATGGCTTAGTAGTTTCTTCATAAGCCTTGCATGTGGAACCTTGTCAAACGCTTTCTGGAAGTCCAAGTAAACTATGTCCACTGAATTTCCATTATCCACTTGTTTGTTTACTTTCTCAAAGAATTGTAGTAAATTTGTCAAACATGACTTCCCTTTCCTAAAGCCATGTTGACTAGCCCTTATTAGGTTGTGATTCTCCAAATGTTGTACAATGTTGTCTTTAATTAGTGTTTCAATTATCTTCCCTGGAACCGAAGTGAGGCTCACAGGTCGATAGTTTCCCGGTTCACCTCTTGAACCTTTTTTGAAAATTGGGATAACATTTGCTATCCTCCAGTCTTCTGGTATTTGGCTGGTTCTAATTGACATATTAGCTACAGATTGTAGCAATTCACCAATTTCGACCTTAAGTTCCTTTAATACTCTCGGGTGAATTCCATCCGGTCCAGGGGATTTGTCGCTTTTCAGTTTATCAATCTGAGAGTATATCATGTCCAATGTCACATTTACTGTTGTGAGGCTTTCTTCTATGCCTCCGGTGAATATCTTTCCTGTTCTGGCACTGTTGAAATGTCCTCTTTAGTGAAGACAGAGGCAAAGAATGAATTTAACCTATCGGCAACCTGTTTATCCTCCTTAATTGACCCTTTCTTTCCTTGGTTCATGACCTCCAAGTACCACAACAAAAGTCTGCGCACATCCAGTGACCGCAACACTTGGTCCTGTTTGTTCAATCCATAGGAATGAAAGCAGGTAGTCAGACTACCTGGTTGACATGGAAACTAGATACCACCTTTGGGAGAAAGGAAGGAACAGTGCGCAAAAGCATGCTGGAAACCATAATCTGAAGAAAAGAATCTTTGCAGGATAAAGCCTGAAGCTCAGAAGCCCTGTGGGCTGAAATTATGGCCACCAGGAAAAATGTCTTAACAGTAAGATCCATTAAGGATGCCTGCTACAGAGGCTCATAGGGTGGACGAGACAGTGATCAGAGAACTAGATGGAGATTCCTACTGTCTCGCTTGTAGGAAAGCAATGGTAACTCAGTGGGCAGTGCTGAGGTAAGAGGGAAGCATCAAGAAAAATATGTAAATGAGGCTTTCTACAAGCAGTCTCGCGACATGGGCTGCATAATCCACTTGCCCAGGAATAGGATTGTACAAGAATGCTTATATTGCTTCTTATATCCTTTTTCCATTCTTTGAAAGACTTTTTTTTGGCTCTAATAGCCCCTTTCACTTCACCCTATAGCACTCTACTATTTACCTTTCTCCATTATGAGAACTGACAATTTAGCCTCAAATGTTAGATTTCTCACACTAAGTATAGAAACTGGGGGGGGGGGGGGGATATCTTTTTGGTTTATTTTTTGATTGAATTGTTGGAAGAAAGGGGAGGGATATTTTTCTTCTGTAATGTTATTTATGGATTGCAAGTACTTATGTTGATTATTAATGTTTGTATACTTCATGGCACTTTGTATTAGTCTTGAAAATTAATAAAGATTAAAAAAAAAAAGAAACCGTTCTACTACCTTAACTAGTTTGTGCCTGTACTATAAAAACTGGCCTATCTTTAAATTTAAGTCCTCACTTCACCCTGTCTTATCGCTAATTCATACTGTGCCTATATTGTATCATATGTCTTATCCTTATTTTTAAACCTTACCCCAAGGCAATAAATGCATAAATAAATAAATAGTCCCCAATATATAATAGAACATTACCTACTATTTCATGGTCTTTAGTTTTCCTCAGGAGTCTCTCCTGAGAGACTTCATCATTTAAAAAAAAAATCTAGATAGACTATATCCAACCACTTCATCTTTACACACATTTATTTTCACTTTCAAAATAGCTTATCAGATTAGTGAAGCACAATTTTCCTTGACTAAATGTGCATTTTGGCTTTCTTCAACTGAATCCTGACTATGTGACCAGTAATTTTGCCCTACACTAACATCGGGCTTACAAGTCTATAGCTTCCTACATCTCCCCTGGAATCCTTCTAGCATCATTCTGCCCACTCTCTAGACTTCAGGAAACATGGACAATATTACTGTAAGCTTACAAATGACTAGTTGTATGTCTCTGAGCCATCTTCTATACTATCTTCATTGTCTTATTCAGCAGACATGCTCCACAATTCAACACGCAGTCCAGTATAGATAGAACAATTTCATGTAAGTGCAAGTGGGATATCAGACCACCCTCTGAGCAGCATAGCTCAATAGGGTTTTGTTCCTCATTTTTCCTGAGGGCACAACTTCTCTATATCCTCACGTTGTTATTATTTTATTATTGTTTTATTTTTATTTTACTTCATTTCTCCTTTCTTATCTAAATTCATAAACTTATCTAAATTCATAACTTAGCTTAGCTTTCCAGCCATCACTGTTAATCCCCTCAACTAACGCATTTCGCTCTCTTTGTCAAGGCAGAGGGGAAACTGAAAAGCAAAACACAAAATATGCTAATTTTAAAATTTAAAAAAAACATGTAGCCCCTACCATATAATCGATTTTGGCAGAGACCTCTCTTACCTATGCACTTTTCATATTACTCGTACAGCCGTCGGCTCTCCTAAAATGGTCGCGGCATTCTAACTCTGAATTGATATACTTCCACCCCAGTGACGTCACATCCGGCTACCCGGGAAATTCAAACCATATCTCAAAACCCTTTACAAAGAGAGTGAAACGCGTTGGTTGGGGGGATTAACAGTGATGGCTGGAAAGCTAAACTAAGTTACTAAATTATTCATGAAATTTATGAAACTATTTATGAATTTAGATAAGAAAGAAGAAATGAAGTAAAATAAAAATAAAACAATAATAAAATAACAAACACAACATGAGGATATAGAGAAGTTGTGCCCTCGGGAAAAATGAAGAATGAAACCCTATTGAGCTATGCTGCTCAGAGAGTGGTCTGATATCCCACTGGCACTTATATGAAATTGTTCTAATTGTATGTCTGCAATATCATTTTTGAATTCTTTCAGCTCTCTAGGATGTATAACATTAGTCAAAATCATTTGCTACTCTTTAGTCTATCAATTTGTCCTCTCTTCCAGGTTCCCTGAGATTTATTCCAGTTCCTCTGAATCATCACCCGTTAAATATCATTGTTGACATAGGTTGACATCCTTATATTTCCCTCAGTAAAGACTGAAGCAAAAAATTCATTTAATCCTTCAATTGTGGTCTCTCTTCCTTTAGTGCCTCTTTTACCCTTCGATCATCTAATGGCACATGGTTTGCCATAGCATACAGTCCTTTCTGCAAACTTTAATCAGAAGGAAGCATAAATACATCATCTTCCCACACAGTTGAGAGCAAAGGGAGCAACAAATAAGGGACTCTTATGGTGTCAACATAAATGCATCTAGGCTCCATTAATTTTGCATAGAACTTTATATGAAATGTGGCACACAGACAGGAAATGAAACTGTTTTCTGAGTTATAAAAAAGTGAAAACATCTTTATGAAATGAACATGAACATAAGAAATTGGACTTGAACAAAGATATGCCATGAAAACCCAATAGCATTATTGTGTGTTCACACATACATATGAATATAAATTATGCCAAAACAAATGTATAGATGTGTAAATTGAGACTGAAAAATGAGAAGGTGCGAGGACCCTCTTGTCATTAATACCTGAAGGACTTGATTTGCAAGTGTTCGGTCTGTAATCAGGGAGGTGTCCCGCAGCATACCATTAATAACTGCCTTTGATACTGGAAAAACAAATCACTTTTTAAATAGAAAAACAGATACATATTACTTACTTGTTAGGCAAGCAGATATAAAATATTCACATATGCATACACTGCAGAATGATTAACTATGGTCTTTCTAAGTTTAAAATGAAAATGTACATTTGTCCATAGTTTGAGTCTGGACTTCTCTAAAAATTTGTCCAAACCCTTTTAAAACCAACTAGGTTAGATGTCTAGATCAGTGTTTCTCAACACGGGGTACACGGGCCGCTTGTTAAGGGTATGCGGCCTGGCCGCCAATTCCCGCCCATCCACCCAGGATCCTGTGCTCCTGCCCCCCACCCCCACCCCACCCCCGCCCCCACTTCCCATCTCTGTGCTCCTTGTGGTGGGCAGTACATGCAGCAATTCAGACACTGCACATAAGTGGCTGACCCAGAAGCCTTCTCTCTGACGTTAGATATGACATTAGAGAGAAGGCTTCTGGGTCAGCCACATGCAGTATGTGGGTTGCTGTTTGCGCCATCCATTGCTGGGAGTGTTGCTGGTGGCTGAGGACCGAAGGAGCGAGTGAAGTTCAAACAAGTAAGGGGGACATGATCTTTTGCAACTGTTTGAGGTTAGATAATAATTAACTACTACTTATCTAAATGAAAGAGCTTTAAGGGTGAGAATAAGGGTGTGGTATCAAGAATAGAGGGAAGTTAAAAATGAGTCCCACAAGGGTCAGCCTTTTCGGGAATGCTGTTTAACATCTATATGGCCTCATTGGGGAAAAAGTTTAAAGAGATGGGTGTGCAATACAGAATATATGCCAATGACATTCTGTTCTTCTTCCCGATATAAGACATCCTTAATATAGATCTTTGCTTGCAAAAGTATATGGAAATGATCGGAAGTTGGATGAGTGAACATGATTTGAAATTAAATGTTAACAAAACAGAGGTAATGGTGGTGAATGGCCAAAGAGATAATTTTAAGTTGGAAAACGTGGTTGTTATGGGGGGAAACTGCCAGTAAAAAAGATGACTGTCCTGGGAATGTGCTAAGATAGTTGTTTGACAATGGAAAATCAAATATTAAAAATAATCAGGGTGGGATACATGCAACTTCAAATGCTTTATAGATTGAAGCCAATATTACCAGCATATGATTTCCATACTGTGGTTCAGACATTGATCCTGAGTAGGGTGGATTATTGTAATTCACTATACTTAGGAGTTGTGAAAGGGAAGTTGAGGGCTTTGCAAATGCTTATCATCTCCCCTGCAAGATTAATCACAGGGGTTCCTAGGAGTACCCATAAAACTCCTGTGTTGAAGAAACTACACTGGTTACCTATTGCAGTTTAAGATTATTGTGATTATACATCAGACATTGTATCATGCTTCCCCAAAGATCTTACAAGAATTCTTTGAGATCTATAAACTGAGAAGAGAGCTTAGAGATGTAAATGGGATGAAATTAAGTTTGGAAGGTAGAATGTCGGCTATGCATGCTAGGATCGGAGCGTCAATGATATCTGTGGCTGGCGTAGAACTATGGAATGCCTAGCCTGGTATCCTGCCGTTTTGTATGGGGCGGATGAATTTTAAGAAAATGCTGAAAACTCAATTATTTGCCAATGCCTTCTTATGCTAAGGTATATTTCAGTTGATAATCGCCTTTTAGAATTTTTTTTGACAGCAATGTATGATTTAAAACTTGCTTGTATTTCTGAATTGATTGAATTTGCGCTCTCTATCCCTGTTTATAGCAGGGACGATTAATGATGTTGTTTAGACATGTCTATGTTATATGTGATAATCGTAGGGAAACAAGATTTTATGTATGTGATATGGAAACTGCATAGTTGTATGCGGTATATAAATTTTTTAATAAATAAATACTAGAAACAAGAGTTTTGTGTTACACTGGACCCTATCTTTGGAATCGGTTGGATGTGGCAGTAGAGGGGGTGGGAGAGATGCATCATGGATGTTGGTTGGGGAAGGGAATGAGGTCCAGAGGAGAGGAAGTGTAAGTGTTGGATTGGTGGAGGGAAAAGAGCAATATTGGACTGGGAGGGGGGCCAGAAAGGAGGAAGGGATGAGAGATGTCAGACCACTGGAAGAGAAGGAGGATGTATGTGAGAGAACTTGCCTATAGTGATTAATCAGTACAAGTACTTTTTTTATGTATCTAATGTTGTATGAAAGGTTTAATTAGCCTTCTCCCCCATCTACCCACCCCCCCCCCTTTTATTTTTAATGATGATTTTCAATGGATCATTTTGTGCTAAAAGAAAGTGATAGCTTTCCTGAGTGATGTGAAAAGTGAACTGTTAAGTAATTTTGAAGATGAACAGTGGATTTGCAAACTTGATAGCTTAGTGACATGTTTGACAAAATCAATGACCTGAACCTACAACTGCAGGGGATTTGCACGAACATTTTCACATTGCAAGATAAGGTGACAGCTTTCAAGAAAAAAGTGAAGTTTTGGAAAACCAGGGCTTTATCTGGAAACTTCAATTCTTTTCCACAATTCACAGAATTCTGTGAACAACACGACCTCTCTTTGGCTGATAGTGTTAAAAACACTATTAGTGAGCACTTGACAAATCTGGAATTAAATTTTAAACATTATTTTCCAAATACTGATGAAAGAGAAGATATGCACAAACTTTGGATTCTGAATCCTTTTGATAGCCTTGCTATTGAAGCAGCAGAGATTCCAGATGAAGCAAAAGAAAAACTGTTTGAACTTTCGTCTGACAGTAAACTGAAAACAGTGCAAAATGAGGGCCTGAGAAATATTTTGGCAGATGTAGAATACCCACAGCTAAGAAAAATGGCTCTTACAGAACTTCTCCCTTTTGCTTCTACCGTGTAGGGCTTATTTTTTTCATGTACATGATCATCTTTCCCTTCCTCCCCTTCACCCCAATTCTTCCTCTTTCCTTTCTCTCCCCCACATGCAGCATCTTCCTCCTCTCACCCATCCCCTTGTGCTTTCCCTGTGCAGCATTTTTCTATCCCTCCGCAGCATCTTTCTATCCCTCCCTCCCTCTCATCCCTCGTGCAGCAGAACCCTTGCCCAGCTTCTATCCTTCCCTCCCTCTCATCCCTCATGCAGAACCCTTGCCCAGCTTCTATCCTTCCCTCCCTCCCATCCCTTGTGCAGCAGAACCCTTGAGCACCCCTTGCCACGCAGCTGAACCCCCACCCTGCTGACCGCGAGCCCTACATACCTCCCTCCAGAACAGTGTCAGGCTGGCAGCAATCTAAACAGGCTTCTTCACGGCTTTCTCCTGCTGGGGAATTCCCTCTGCCGCATCACTGATGATGTCATCAGTAACGCGGCACACGGAAGGCCCCGGCATGAGAAAGCCACGAAACAGCTTGTTTAGAGTGCTGCCAGCCCAACGCTGCTCTGGAGGGAGGTATGTAGGGCTTACGGTCGGCAGGGTTCGGATAAGAGGGAAGGATGGACCATATTATTGCCGGCGAATCCAGGGACTAGGGCTTATTTTTGGGGTTGGGCTTATATTAAGACTTACCACAAAAATCATGCTAGGGCTTATTTTCGGGGACACAGGGTGCATACTTATGTGAAACCAGCTTCTCTCATTTAACAACTCTTAAATCTAAAAAAAGAAACAGCTTGTGTCCAGAAAGTGACCTGATTGTGGGAATCAGTACATTGAAACCAAGATTTAAAATGCTTATTTCATCCAAAAAAGCCCAGGTCTTCCATTAAAACTGTAAGAACAAACGTGGCCTACAAGTCATAGAGAATTTGCCCTTAGTGATCGACCAAGTTATCTTTTCTCTGGGAAAATGAAAAAAGAAATCTGACAAGTCACTATGACCAGTAAAAACACACCAGCTGACAAGAGGCCAGACAGTTCACTTTATGGGAGTGAAACCTAATTGTTTTTGATATGTAGTTTAGTTTTGTGTTTACTATTATGTATTGTTAATAAGGTTATTCAGTATTCTGTAAAAAGTTTATAAGAAATCAAGACCTTGGCTGAGATTAGTTGTTTATAAAAATAAATAGAAGAAATGGCATTACAATTAGTACTATTATTATGGGAGTGTTGACTGGGGCGGAGCTTGGGCGAGGGGTACTCATTTGGTATTTGTTAGGCTTAGTGGGTACTTGGCTTGAAGAAGTTGAGAAAAACTGGTCTAGATCACTTCACCTGGCAATATATTCTACAGCTTGACTGTTCACTGGATGAACACATATTTCCTCCAATTTATTTTAAATCTGCAGATGGGACTTCTAGCCACGTTTTCTAAGTATATTTTTTCCCACCTAAAACAATGTGCATAGTTTTAAAAATAGAAAAGTACCAGCATAGTAACAATCACCACCCTAATTTCACCATAAGAAACATATCCACGCACCTGCACACTTTTTGAATTTTGCTTTTGAAAAATTATAAAAGTATTCAAAAATGGAAAACAAGAAACAAAAATCTTGACTGCCTTTAATGCACATCCAAATTTCCTGTTTCCAAAACTTGACTTAGTCCCATCACAGTAGTGGACTGAGTTTTTCGAAAATACCCAGATGAATAATTGAGCAATTTCAGTTGAATGGAATGAATTTGAATCATGGGTCTAATCATTCCAAAAAATGAGTAGCTGAAAGAACTCCGATAAAGTTCTTCAAAGATACAGACTGGGAGATGGCAACAGGAAAATTTCAGTGCTCAAATATAAGGGTACTGTGAAATCCATCATTAAAAAGTAAAAACAGTTTTGTAAAACAATTACATTCTAGATAGATTGACTTTCCAAAGTCAGTAGCTGTGGGTTAAGGAACCCATAATATTGCAAGGACTAATATTACATTATATGAAATAAAAGGTCCCTGTCCTAAATTGGGAAAAATGTTAACTGTTCAACAATTTCAAGATGAATTCCATAAATATGGCCTGTTTGGTACGGTCATTAGCAAATAAATTGTTGATAAAGGAACACAATATAATGTGCCACATAGAATTTCCAAAGAAGGGACTCTGCATGCATTGTGAAATCTTTTTGGTCTCAGTGTTAAGCAATAGCATATAACACTATCGCTATAATAAAGCATAATGGTTGCAACTTTATTCATGCTGTGGAGATGCTTTGCTATCTACCGTATTTTCACCCCAACCCGACCATGTGCCTCAGGCCGCGCCCCCAGGTGGGACCTAAGGCTCCAGGGCCTATTCTGATTGGCCCACGCGCCTTAGGCCCCACCAGTAGGCGGAGCTTTAGGATGGATGGGCCAATCCGGCCTCATTCCTTCGTTGGCTGCCTGCCGGACAGGCGGGTTTGGCTCCCGTCTGTCCGGCCAACTACCAAAGGTACGGGGAAGGGGGGGTGGGGGGTCGTGGGGGTCGCCAGGGGGGTCGCGGGTCGGCTGGGGGGGCGGTCGGAGGTTCTTGGGGGGGGCGGTCGTTGGGGGGGAGGGGGGTTTGCGTCGAGGGCAGGAGGGCCTGGGATCCCTCCTGCCCGTAATGTAGTGCGGGGTGGGGTTAGGGGGTCGCCGTGGCCAGGAGGGTTTGGGCTCCCTTCTGGCCCAACTACCAAAGGTACGGGGAAGGGGGGTGGGGGGGGTCGTGGGGGTCGCCAGGGTGGTCGCGGGTCGGCTGGGGGGGGCGGTCGTTGGGGGGAGGGGGGTTTGCGTCGAGGGCAGGAGGGCCTGGGATCCCTCCTGCCCGTAATGTAGTGCGGGGTGGGGTTAGGGGGTCGCCGTGGCCAGGAGGATTTGGGCTCCCTCCTGGCCCGATATTGTTGGGGAATCGGCGGTCCTTCGGGGGGAGGGATGTATCGGACGTCGGGGGGGGGGCATCAGGCTTTCAGGATGGGGACAGACCTTCAAGGGGGGACAGTGCACGGAAGTCAGGGGGGGTGAACGGAGAGTCGGGACAGCGCACGGAAAGTCAGGGCAGTGCACGGAAGTCAGGGGGGGTGAACGGAGAGTTGGGACAGCGCACGGAAAGTCGGGGCAGTGCACGGAAGTCAGGGGGGGGTGAACGGAGAGTCGGGACAGCGCACGGAGAGGCGGGGCAGTGCACGGAAGTCAGGGGGGTGAACGGAGAGTCGGGCAGCATGCGCGGTATAATCGTGAGCGCGTTATACCAAAGTTTTTGTGCTTATCATCGTGATTTCTGCGCGCTATACACGTGTGCGCGTTTTATACGGGTGCGTGTTATTTGCGTGAAAATACGGTACTTCTTCAAACTCGCTCCAAAGCTTTCCATATGGGCTTATATAATAATATTAAAAATAAACTAGCTAGAATCAGTTATTGTCCTTGAGATCAAGCAACACTAACTTGAGAAGGATCATTCACGACAATCACATATGCTTAAAAGTCCCAGGTTACATGAACAGTTCTCCTCATATATCCTTAGAAGAACCTATGAATTTTGCCATGCCCATCTCACTGAGTGAGAACACAAGCAGCTATGAACTCAAGGACTATCTATTGTAACAATCAAGATCATTTTTGAGTCCATCATCGAGAGCTTTATGAGAGATATGGAAAAGAGAACTCTGTAGACCAGAGCACCCTCTTCAAGTTCAATTTATTTAATATACCGCAAACATAAAACCAAAAGGTAAATCTAAGCGGTTTACAATAAAAGTTTAAAATAAATAAATGCAAAAATTAAAAAGGGTAGGGAACAAAAAATAAACAAAACATAAAATACAGTCAAACTATCAGTTAAAATACAGTTAAACAGTCAAACCATCAAAGAAATATGAAGCCGCTACCCCTAGGACTCACTGTAGAACCTCCTTGAGGCCTTTGAGTCAAGACAGTAGGACAATTTCATATGCTAGAGTCACAAAATAGTTTATTTTATTTAGTTGCATTTCACTTCATGCTTCATCAGGGAGACACCCAAAGTAGATTAACAATACTTATACCAGGAGCGGGCAACCAAGGTCCTCGAAGGCCACAACCCAGTCAAGTTTTAAGATTTCCACAATGAACATGCATGAGATTATTTGCATAGAAAGAAAACAGTGCATGTAAATCAGATGTCGAACATATTCACTATAAAAATCCTGAAAACCTGACTGGAATGTGGCCCTTAAGGGCTGTGGTTACCCAAACCTATCTCGACATTTCATTACTATAATTTGTTTTTATTGTAAAGAATCCCCATAATTACAAAACAATAAAATTCCAACTACTCCATTCTCATTAAGCTTCCAACACCTATCCATGCCAATCCAACAAAAATCTAGCTACACATATCCTAACCATCCTCCCAACATCCAAAAACCCTATAATCACTGTGAACCATCATTTTAAAAAAATCACCACCTCACTCATCCAATCTACTAAATCTCTTGTCTAAGAACTATAAACAACTCCTTACTGCCCACCCTGCACTATTACTATCTATACTATACCACCACCTATCATGTTCAACAAGAATTTGAAGGCATCTAAATCAGCAGCCACCTACAAAAATGGTGCCGGCCACATATCAATTATGCTTCGATGCCATTTAACGAATTACAAAAAATATAAAGAAGTCACTCTATATTCCTTTAGCAGTGAACTAGAAGCAAATCGTATAGAGCTTATAGCCAATCAGGCAATTGCAAGTCTAACATTCACCACTGTTATAGTTCTGACACAGTATTGAACAATGCGATGATTGGGTGGTGAGGGGGTTACATCCGCCTTCATGTCTCTGAGCATTAGTTTCAACAGCAGTTGATGGACATTTGCCTCTAGTTCACTGTTAAAGGTATACAGAGCGACTTCTTTATATTTTTTGTCATATCCATTTTGAGTCACTCAACATATGCACTTTGGTTGAGTTTTCAGCCCCCCTTTTTTTGTATTTAAAGAATCACAGCTAACCAGAAAACTTAGGCAACTGCAGTTTAGGTCAGGGTTTTACTGGCCTACATTGCAGATACTTAAGTTCATTAATGAAATTGCACCCAAGTCCTGCTCTGCCTCTAACCATGCCCACTTAGCCGTAAGGTGCCTTTAGGCATCCTGCTATAGATGTGATTCCAGAACCTACACTGTAGATACCTCCTTGCACCTAATTTTTTTAAAAACAAGTTTTTAATTGGGTTTAAATGATGCGGTTAATTACTGTGCTGATTAAAGCCAATTAAAACAATTATGTTAGGTAGCGGTAGGGCGCCTACTGCCGCCTAACTTACAGGGTTGTTTATAGAATATGGCCCTATGTGTTGATCTGTATTAGCTCTATTTAATATCTAGAACAGCAGGTTCAGAACTACAGCAGCCTGGGTTCAAATCCACTGCCACTATGACAGGCCACTTAACTTACCACTGCCCCAGATACAATCGCAGAATGTAAGCCTCCAGGGACAGAAAAATATCTGTTGTATCTGAATGATACTAAGCTAAGTCCAAATCCAAAATCCAATACCAGGCTGTGGCAGCTTGGCTAGCGGACAGACCTGGGCCCTTAATGCAACAAAACAAAAGGTTAAGTGTAAATCAAAACCATTTATTTTCAAGCACAGAAGCAGCTGACCTGTTTCCATCACAGGGCAGGAGAGAATAGATATGTAAAGTAATTGATAAGTTCTCTCCCATGGCCTGCTCCCATGGAACTATAGAATGCACTTGTATTCCCCTCCAAAAAGCAATCAGAAACAGCTTGTTTCTGTCCTGGAGTCCCCAAAGTTCAAGTCATGTCTTTCAAGACACAGCAAAAATAAGACCCAGTTTGGCCCCGACTTCCTAAGTCACAATGTCAACTGGGTTCCAAGATCAACTTGATCTACCTCAAATAAGCTTCTGCTTAATACAGGGTAGCAATATCTGTTTTGGTTCTGCAACCAGCAAAAACACCCTGGGAGGTCATTCAGGGCCTCTTCATCCTGTTCTACCAGAGATTTTCACTTCCTGTTCCCCCACTCTGAGCCTTCCTATTCAAAATTTAAATTATTACTCAAGACTCACCTGTTTCTAAAATTATTTGGTTCATCTCCTTTTGATCCCCGCCTTCTGTTTCCACCCCCTGATTTTATTACAGTTGTAAACTGCATAATTGCCTTTTTTTAGATCATTTTTGGTATATCAAGTGCTGGAAATAAAAGAATCCTGTTGAAACATCTATAAAAGGTGTTACATTATTTTCAGGTTGATCAAAGCATTGTCATTTTTAGGGAAGAAGGGAAAGTCCTTTCCTTTTTTAGTTTTGAACAATGAAGCAAATGCAGTTTATAAACTATTTGAGGAATGGAAAAACAGAAAAAGGGCTGAGTAAGCAGTGCTATACTTGACCTTGGGAAAGGTACTAATTACTCTTCTTATGACAAGGTTGACGACCGGTTTGGATCTGTTTAATGATGAGAAAGTATTAAAAGCATCAAGAAACTGCCAGGTAGGGGGGTGCAGGTAAAAAAAGGGACTAGATATTGCACAGTAACCCTTTCGGAGTTGCTGGCTGTAACATGGCACTGGGGAAAAATCTGCACTCTTTATTTTTAGTAGGAAGATAAATTTAAAAGGAGTAAATTGGAAAATCAAATGAGGGTTTTAGCAGCATGGGAGATTTGCAGAGCTGTCTCCCAGCATCTGAAAGGCCCATCCATCATGTCTTACAAGTAGTCAATTCCTCTAGTATCTGTAAATGTTTTCAGATATTAGCCAATTTATATGCTCTGAGATTCATCATGGTTGAATCAGCTTTGCCGGCGTGTATTATCGCCGTCAGAGATGAAGGCTGATATATGAGCATCTCTGCAGCTCAATGGGTTGTATACAAAAAAAGTCCGTTTTTAATTAATAAACTGATTTGCTCAGGAGCTCATCAGTGTCACCAGCAATAGCAATTGTCATTCATTATTGTTTATTGCATCCCTCCCTCAACAAATATTGCCTTCTAATAAGATTTATTTCTCTTTTTAAAATGTTGTTAATGACATTTTCATCCTATAAAAAAAAATGTTGTTTTGTTTTAGGGGGGTTTTTTTTTGGGGGGGGGGGCAGAGATTCTCCAGAAAAGTCTGCCATGATTATTTATAGCATTTTTTAACACCATGATTAGAAATATCACTTATGCTTTTTCGTTT
The DNA here is from genome assembly GCF_902459505.1 of Geotrypetes seraphini. Classification (NCBI taxonomy): domain Eukaryota; kingdom Metazoa; phylum Chordata; class Amphibia; order Gymnophiona; family Dermophiidae; genus Geotrypetes; species Geotrypetes seraphini. The sequence goes on along the minus strand of NC_047090.1, from coordinate 76,876,694 downwards.
TTTTTGCTTTTTATGTTTGCTTTCATTTGTTATGTTTTTCATCAGAGTGGTTTTTACATGATGTCAAACTATTTATGCAGGTTTTCATAAAGCTGCTGTTTAGGTTTTTACTGCGAACTGGTAGAAACCTCTACTGTGGCTTTGTAAAAGGAGCCCTTAGTTGGAAGGTTTTCTTTAGGTTTTCCATTGCTTAGGGTGATTGCAGAAAGTTGAACTATGAGCCGATTTCATCTTTGAACAATTTTACCAATATCGCTATTTATTTAAGGCTTGTGAAAATATTTGTACCAAAAATAGTTAGCTTCAGGACCAACCCAAGGAGTGCATAAGGAATCAGTCTAAAAATATCAAAAAGCAAAGCCAAATTTTCTTCCGAACATTGTGTGGAAAAAGTAAACAAGAAAAAAAAGCGATTACCGTAAATGTTTTATTGAACTAATAAAACATATTTCTTCATTAGATTTTGGAGCTCATACACAGGTCAAAGCAAAAGATGGATGATATCTGAACAGACCTTCCTGGAAATAAAATGAAAATAGTAATCTCTCTGTAAGATCAATTTAAAAAAAAAAAAAAAAAGAATGATTGGGAGGGAAAAAATTTGCTTTTATATAAAGATATATAAATTTCAAGATAACCCGTGAAAACTACTGGAGATTTATTTACAGATGAAGTTTAGAACAGGATTAGATTATTTTTGCTGCTGTTAGTGAATTTTAGATGTGAACTAATCCAAGTGGAGTTTTTATTTCAATAAACACTATTTTATGCATTTCTTATGTTTTATTATCTGATGTATTTCCATTTTAAATTGTATTCTTCGCTATATGAAAAGTTTATATTTGTTGTGAACTGCCTAGAACCATTCCTGGTTAGGCGGTATATAAAAAATAAAATTATTATTATTATTACTTATGCTCATTAACATCTATAGTTAACACACACTTCTCTGTGGTGAACCTGTCCACTTATTGCCTCTTGTCTAATAAAGTCTGTTTAATAACCATATGTGGTTATAACAGAACCAGTGAAGTGATACTACCAAGATGCTTCCATGTTATTTACTGCTAGACTTGCTCAGGACAGATCATCCTCCATTGTGAAATGACATTACAGCTGTTTGATAAATGAGCATTAGGGTAACTCATTTTCAAATATGCTTGATTTATTAGCTTTAGGGTGGGGTGTCTCCATTTTTCAGCAGGTCAGTGCTTTGTTGCCGAAATACTGTGTTATTCTCAAGGTCAGTTCGTGTATGTTGTTTTTTTTTAAACAGCATTCCTTGATCACATATCAGATCTATTGCAGGGAGAAAAAAAAATGGAGAAACAAGTGGAGACTTTTTTTTTTGTTCAAAAGATTTTGTTGGCAATAAAAAAAGGCCATAGGCAGTGTTGGCCAAGCTTCAATTATGACTCCTAGTAAGACAAGGACCTTAATGTTTATTGTTTGCCTTCGGGGATGTATATTACACACAACTATTTTGCAGAAGCAGCATCAAATCTATAAAACTACCATTAGGCAGAAAAATCAATCAAAATGCCATTAAAATGGAATAAGTTGCCAATATTGCTGATGTGGTTGCAGGTCCTTTGATTTTCCTTCAAATTATTAGGCTCAGCCTAGTAGTGACTTTGTTAAGGGAAATGAGTGTTGTTCAGAAGTAATATGTCTCTTTGGCTTCATAAAGTTTGTGGCCTCATATTTCCCAGTTTATTGATTATTCATTATCATTGGTCATGAGATGTCCTAACTCAAGGGAAAAATATAACACTTCTCTCGCTGAGCACTGGTGCTGCATAGATCTCTAGAAAAGGTTATTTCTGATGTACCAATCTTGGAGAAAAATGAGCCCAGAAATAAAGCAAGGAATGTGCCTTCCAGGTTTAAGCAGTTTGAAGAGGAGTTTGCTGACAATGCTTTGTTCTCAGGTCAGCCTTTTCTTCTCTTAATGGTGAAAGGAACAGCTGAAAGTGAGCTTCCAATCACAAGAACTTTAAAGCAGTAGTAGTGTCTAAAACTTTCCTTAGTGGTAGTTAGCACCAGTAAAAGCACTTCATTTCCACCTCTGATACCTCTTTATTTTTTCTTTTATTCCTGAAAAATGTGTAAGCTAGAATTTTTTTGAATTTGTTCTTTCTGCTCTGTTACTGCTGCTACAATTTTAGAACCCAGATGATTATCAGAAGCCAGATATAGCACCACACACCAAGACATTTAGATGCACTAAAGTCATCGATCGTCGCTAAACCTGTTTTCACAGCTTTAGCGACGATCGCTGTTACTGACCTGATGCACAAACAGCCCATCGCGTGTTTTTCCCCTCGATCATCCATTTCCTGATCCAGCCATGCAAATTAGCTAAAACCCCATGCAAAATAGACAAGCAATTGATGCACTAACATCACTTGGCTATTCACACTCCCCCCCCCCAAAAAAAAATGGGGTTTTAGCGATCATAAAAAACGACTTGTCTAGGTCTGTCTATTTGATTTTCATTTTTTTTCAATGGCACAGATATTTTGTGTCTGTGTTACACATGCAAAATATCTGCCCCATAAAAAAAGAAAAGAAAAAAAGTCTCATACTGCCGATGACGACCTCTGACAAATGCAGCCTCCTGAAAGCTAGGCACCCCCAAGCCACTGTCCCTCCTCTCCTCCACGAACCCAAAACAAATGGCAGGAGGGATTCCCAATTCCTCCTGCCATGCAAAATGCCACCATGCCATGCCCCCCCCCCCACGCCAGGCCCCCCGGAGCCACTGTCCCGCCCTCCCCCAACGAACCCAACACAAATGACAGGAAGAATGCACAATTCCTGCTGCCAAACAGAACACCCCCACGCCATGGCCTCCCCCCTGCACCCCCGAGCCACTGTCCCCACCCACGAACCCAAAACAAATGGCAAGAGAGATAATAATAATAATAATAGTTTATTTTTATATAACGCCAAACCATCAGTTCATGGTGGTTTACACAATAATAATTATACAAAGCCATGTAACAATTATTATAAATGAAAATAACAGTTCAGAATAAAATACTGGATAACAAAATACAACCCTATAAAAACTTATAAAAGATAGTAATTACACAATACAACTTGATTATACTAAAATAAATAAAAATAGTCAGTAGAATTGTTTAAATGAATGATCATAAGATAGTAGAAACTGACTACAATAACAAATTTAAAAATAAAATCAAAAATGTGTTTTGTATTGTTTAAATAAGTTTTAAGATGCCCAATCCCTTCTGCCACACAGAACACCCCCTGTGCCATGGCACCTTCTGCGCCAGGAATCCCATAGCCACTGCCTCCCTGAACTCTCCAAAAATGGTAAGAGGGATGCCTACTCCCTCTTGCCACTGGACGCCCCCACCCCTCACCTGAACTTCCTTCATACCTTTTTAAAACGTTGGAAGCCCACTCTCAGGCTCCTGCTTTGGGACCCGCCTGTCTAAATGACGGACCTTTCCTTCCTCAGTGCATCATGTGATGCATGGGGGGAGGGGCAAAGGCCCGGATTGGTTCAGATGCCTAAGGTCCCTCCCTAGGGGTGGGGCCTTAGGCGTCTGAGTCAATCAGGCCTTAGGCACCTCCCTCTGTATCCAGGATAATGAGAGAGGAGGCTAAAGGTTTGATTGACTCATACATCTAAAAAGCCCCATGCCTTAGGCATCTGAACCAATCAGGGCCTTTGGCCCCTTCTTATGCATCACATGATGCACCGGGGAGAGGAAAGTCCATCATTTAGACAGGTGGGCCCGAAGAAGAGCCTGAGAATGGGCTTCCTGCTTCCAACATTTTAAAAAGGTACAGGGGAGGTTTGGGGCGGGGGGTGCATCCGGTGGCAGGAGGGAGTGTGCCTTTTTGGGGGTTGGGGGGGCACGATGGCTGGGGGGTTCCTGGCACAGAGAAGGGAGACTTTTTCTTTTTTTTTAATGGAACAGATTTTGGGTGTGTAACACACACAACATCTGTGCCATTAAAAAAAAAAAAAAAACCCTAACAAGTCATAGGATGCTGCTTCCCCTGTCACTGCTGTTAGGTCTCTGCACATGTGTCAATCGCAAACTAAGCGACTGATCAGCTGCATTTGCATGCAAATGATTTGCACCTCAATAGGCTGAATCGAATCGAAATATTTTTTCCTGAATCGGGCAGCACTACTGTGTACGTCTAACAGCGCTTTAGAAATGAGAACAGGTAGTACTAGTACTTAGAATAGTATGTGTACCAATGCGACCCACTGAGCAAAAAGGTACTGAAACTGGGATTACAAATAACAGAGATAAAGGCTATAAAGGTTTAGGGGGGTGTGATAGCGTGATTTGAGAAGGAGGCATGGAACACTCAGAAAGCACAGCAGAGGGCAGTGTAAGGTCAAAAAGGAAAACTTTATTGCTGTATACAAACTTGTTTCCTCACAGGTTTAATACTCTTTCTGGAAGTCTTTCAAACACAATCTCATTTTCAGTAGTCCACTTCCAATATGACTATTCTTCCATATAAATGTTTTCATTACTCACAGCCATAGTTCAGCAACCAAGGGATTCTGAGCCTACCTTGGCAGTCTTCTCTCTTAGAAGTACTTAACCCTGGAATTCCTTCAAGCATAAGCTTCAGACTTCTCACTCAACATACAAGATCTGAATTAGGGCCACCCTTCTTCCCAGGAACTCCATCAGGTACTATAATCTAAACCAGATCACCTTTTAAGGATCCTTCTCTCAGGACCTCTGCAAGAGACCTCTGCCCTTGGGGGGTCCCTCCCACTCTATACTAACTCAGGTCATTTAAATCCATTCTGGCCTTGTCCTCACCCCTCTGAATCAGCCCCTGAGGCAGGTGCCTAGCACCACTTGCTTTAAGGAGGTTTAACTGCACTGCCAGTGTCTTGGGGACACATGTTGCTACATTTACTCCCTCACAAGGAATACATTTGGGCAACTTTCATTTTTGAAAGTTTTGTGTACAGAATGGGACTATGCAATTCTTTTTTTTCACAAGTTTGATGTTTTTCTTGTTCTACAGCCTAAAAACTGCAAGTGCCTAAAAGGTACCTAAAATGGGCTATATGATTTCTAGAGTTAGTTACCTTTTTTTATTGATAAATATTAGCCCATTCATGAAGCTGAAGAATGCAGTTTATATTCCTCTATCTTGTGGTATAAATAAGTCACATATTCCACTTTTGTTACCTTTTTGCTCAGTAGGTCACATTTGTATATAATTGAGCACTTTTGTTTCCTTGCTAGTGTTGTAAAAGCATGAGGTGAGTTCTTGACTCTAGTGAAAGGGTGCTAAATGCAGTCAAAGTTCACAACTTACCATATTTTCACGTAGATAACGCGCACCCGTGTAAAACGCGCACATGGGTATAGCGCGCGAAAAACACAAATCTATGTACAGAAATTTTTATATGCCGCGCACACCCGTATACTGTGCATGCTGCCCGACTCTCCCGTCGCCGCCCGACTCTCCTTTCGCCCGCCCCCGACTCTCCTCTGGCCACCCCGACTCTCCTTTCGCCCGCCCGACTCTCCTCTCTCCCTTGAAGTCTTGTCCCCACCCTGAAAGCCTGATGCCCCCCCCCATGTCCGATTCACTCCCCCCCACGCAGGACCGCTCACACCCCCACCGCGAAGGACCGCTCGCACGCACCCGCACCCGGAAGGACAGCTCGCACGCACTCCCACCCGCACCCCCACCCTGAAGGACCGCTCGTACCCCCACAGGCTCCCGACCCCCCCCATCATGTAGAAGCTCCTACCGGTGTCCTGCTGCTTCCTCTTGGCGGTCCCGACTCCCCGACACGATCGGGGCAAGAGGGAGCTCAAGCCCTCTTGCCCCAGCCAACCGCGGCACCCCCGACACGATCGGGGTAAGAGGGAGCTCAAGCCCTCTTGCCCCAGCCAACAGCGGCACCCCCGACACGATCGGGGCAATAGGGAGCTCAAGCCCTCTTGCCCCAGCCAACCGCGGCACACCCGACACGATCAGGGCAAGAGGGAGCTCAAGCCCTCTTGCCCCAGCCAACCGCGGCACCCCCCGACACGATCGGGGCAAAAGGGAGCCCAAGCCCTCTTGCCCCGCCGACTCCCCAACTCCCCGACAATATTGGGCCAGGAGGGAGCCCAAGTCCTCCTGGCCCTGGCGACCCCCCCCCCCCCCGCTAGTTGTTCGGGCCCAGGAGGGAGCCCAAACCCTCCTGGCCACGCGACCCCCTACCCCCACCCCGCACTACATTACAGGCAGGAGGGATCCCAGGCCCTCCTGCCCTCGACGCAAACCCCCTCCCAACGACCGCCCCCTCCAAGAACCTCCGACCGTCCCCCCAGCCGACCCGCGACCCCCCTGGCCGACCCCCACGACACCCCCACTCCCCTTCCCTGTACCTTTGTGTAGTTGGCCGGACAGACGGGAGCCAAACCCGCCTGTCCGGCAGGCAGCCAACGACGGAATGAGGCAGGATTGGCCCATCCGTCCCAAAGCTCCGCCTACTGGTGGGGCCTAAGGTGCCTGGGCCAATCAGAATAGGCCCGGGAGCCTTAGGTCCCTCCTGGGGGCGGGGCCTTGGGCACATGGTCGAATTAGGCCCATGTGCCTCAGGCCCCGCCCCCAGGTGGGACCTAAGGCTCCCAGGCCTATTCTGATTGGCCCAGGCCCCTTAGGCCCCACCAGTAGGCGGAGCTTTGGGATGGATGGGCCAATCTGGCCTCATTCCGTCGTTGGCTGCCTGCCAGACAGGTGAGTTTGACTCCCGTCTGTCCGGCCAACTACACAAAGGTACGGGGAAGGGGGGTGGGGGTGTCGTGGGGGTCGGCCACGGGGGTCGCGGGTCGGCTGGGGGGGCGGTCGGAGGTTCTTGGGGGGGCAGTCTTGGGGGGAGGGGGGTTTGCGTCGAGGGCAGGAGGGCCTGGGATCCCTCCTGCCCGTAATGTAGTGCGGGGTGCGGGTAGGGGGGTCGCCGTGGCCAGGAGTGTTTGAGCTCCCTCCTGGCCCGAACAACTAGGGGGGGGGGGTTCGCCAGGGCCAAGAGGACTTGGGCTCCCTCCTGGCCCGATATTGTCGGTGAGTTGGGGAGTCGGCGGGGCAAGAGGGCTTGAGTTCCCTCTTGCCCCGATCATGTCGGGGGTGCCGCGGTTGGCTGGGGCAAGAGGGCTTGAGCTCCCTCTTGCCCCGATCGTGTCGGGTGTGCCGCGGTTGGCTGGTGCAAGAGGGCTTGAGCTCCCTCTTGCCCCGATCGTATCGGGTGTCGGGACCGCCAAGAGGAAGCAGCAGGACACCGGTAGGAGCTTGTACATGATGGGGGGGGGTCGGGAGGCTGTGGGGGTGCGGGTGCGAGTGCGTGCGAGCGGTCCTTCGGGGTGGGGGTGCGTGCGAGCGGTCCTTCGGGGTGGGGGTGCGAGCGGTCCTGCGGGGGGTGAATCGGACGTCGGGGGGGGAACTATGTAAAAAAAATTTTGTACAACGCGCTCACGCTTATAACGTGCGAGGGTATGCGCGGTACGTAAAAACCACGTATAAAGCGCGCGTTATATGCGAGAAAATACGGTAAGTCAGGTTTTCAGGATTTCTACAATGAATATGCATGAGATCTATTAGTTTCCAAGTTTTCCATGTTTTATTTAAAATTTGATTAATTGCTTAATCATACTTCAAAGTGATGTATATTATTAAAAAGCTTTACAACTTTCAGGGAGAACAAATATGCAAACAATACTCGATGTATATGACATACACTACAAAAGGGGAAAAAGGGTAAGAAATATAATAATTAACAGAAAAGAAACAAATAAAGGGTTAAACAACAGGAAAGGATAAATAAAAATAACAGAGTATAAAATTCGAAGGAGCAGACCAAATCTAAGAAACCAGTCGGCACTGAGAATAGGCATTGAGCACCCCTGCTCTGGTGGAAGGTATGAGAGTAGGTTCCCAGTCTTCTTAATGCTGTCTTGTGTAATAACTGATTTACCATTAATCTCTCTCCTTCTACACACTGCTTTTGTGTATGTGAAAGCTTGGGCACTACTATTTGTTCATATTTGTCTCTTTGTTTTAAAATGTGTTAGAGAAGAGCACCTAGGCCAGTCTGGGGTCACCAGGCCTAGATGGGCTGCTATTCTGCAGATTGCCCAGGCTTTCATGGGCCACAGAAGAAATACGTATAGCAGTTCACTGTCTGGTGACGGCTGGACCAGGGCGTCTAATCCTGCACTTCCCAACTGGTATCTTGGTTGTTGCCATGAGGTCGACTGAAGGACAACCCCAATGCCTCACAATCAATAGAAATACTCTTGAGGAAAGGAACCACTCTCCCAGATCCAGCCTGCAGAGAAAATCCACTTGAACATTGTCTACTCCCGCTACGTGGACTGTGAAGATTGCCTGAAAATGGATCTCTGCTCAGCAATACAAGAGCTGGGCCTCCCGTTGAAGTGGGGCATTCTTGGTGTCTCTCTGTCGATTGACGTAGGCCACTACAGTGGTGTTGTCTGAGAAGACTTGGACTGCTTTGCCCTCCAGTAAAACTTCCAGTCATTGTAGGGCTAGACAATAGCTCTCAGTTCCAGCCTGTTGATGGACCATTTCTGCTGAGAGGGGGTCCATTTTCCCTGGACTGGGAGACCTTGGCAATGACCTCCCCAGCTGTATAAGCTGACATCCATCATCAGACTGACCCAAAAGTCAATACTGAGGGACATATTCTTCACAAATGACTATGGACTGAAGCCACCATTTCATGCTGCTTCTGGTGGCCATGCTCCAAGGGAGCAGAACCTGGAGGGGGTCTCATTGAGGAGATTACCTGGTCAGTAAAGATTCCTAGAAAGGCAGCATGTGGGCTTTTGCCCAGGGAATCACTTCTATGGTCGCTGACATAGAACCAAGGACCTGAAGGTAATGCTGCACCATGGGAGCTGCCTTGTCCAGCAGGTCCTGATTTGGGAGCATAGCTTCTGTCTGCGTGCCTCTAGAAAACAGACCCAGCCATCCACTATGCAGAACAATACTCCCAGGTACTCCAGAGACTACTGTAGGTCCAGATTACTTTTGTGAAAATTCATTAGCCAGACCAGGTTCTGCAGTACATGCACCACGTCCACCACTGCTGTCTGCCATTCCTGAAAAGATGGAGCTCTGATCAACCAGTCACTGAGGTACGGGTGGACCTGCCAACCCACTCTACGCAGGTGGGCTGCATACATGGTGCTGTCGCCAGGCCAAAGGGAAGCACCAAGAATTGGTAATGGTTTTCCAGGACATGGAACCTCAGGAACTTCCTGTGTTTCGGAAAGATTGGAATGTGGAGATATGCTGCCATAAGATCTAGGGAGGCTAAGAACTCCCCTGGTTCCACTAATGCAATGACCAAACAAATAGTCTCCAGCGTGTAATCTTCAGCACTGCAATGACATGTTTGAGATCTAGAATGGGTCTCCAATCTTCTGACCCTCTCCTGGGCATGATAAAATATAAGGAATATTAGCCTGAGCCCAAGTCTTCTGGGGGTACTGGATCTATGTTTTGGATGTCAAGTAGCTCTTGTACCATGGCTAACACCCTGGCTGCTTTCCTCTGATCAACCTTTAGGAGAATCCACAAACCAGTCCGAGAGGGGATGTTCAAACTTCAGCTTGTAGTCCTCTAGGATGACATCTAAGACCCAACATCCAAAAATATGCAAGTCAGGCCTCCAGACACTCTGAAAGCCGTCCTCCAATTCTCTGAGGAGCGGCCTTGGGCCTGGCGTCATTGCTGATTTTTAGGAGGTACAGAATAGCAGGAACCAGATCCCTGGCTCTTACATCCCCCGAAGGCCTTGGCCTAACCCTTGATAGTACCTCTGGCCGAAAGCTCCTCCCAAGTACTGACAGGCATGCTTTGAGCCCCAAAAGGAGGACCGGTCTGAGCCTCTGGGAACTTGTAGACTACTGTCCGGAAGAGATTTGAGATAACGATCCTCCACGCAGGCCATAAGATTGTCCAGTCCTTTCTTCAGAGTATGCTGTGAGGTCTGCAGTTTTGTCTTTATATAGTAGATCCTCAAATCTGAATGGCTGAGGCTTGAAGTGAATGAGGCAGGAAAGTTCATTGTTCACCAATTTGAATTTTGCTAGGAAAGTCAATTGGTCTTTTTTTCCCATAGAATGGAAAAGTCTCTGGTAGGTTTAAAGATGTTCTGTCTGTGAAGCTGGGTTATACATTCTGTCAGGGTTTCCACAGCTGGTATCATGCTTGTTGCAGGTTTCCACGTCTGGGTGACATGGAAAAGACATGGACTGAATGTGAACCTCACTAAGGAGGGAGCATTGAGATGCTGCGGTCTGAGGTGTAGAAATATTCAACTCCCATAGGGAATCTGGTCTGTAATGACTTCCAGCAAAGCTGAAGTCTGCGGACCATGGGATCATCCCCTTGACACTGCCTCCTTGGCATCCGCCTGCATTGCTGTCTCCACCATTATGGAAGTGTCACCCTGAGACAGCAATGGCATATTATCTGACCCCCATGTCCTCTCTGTCCATCAGAGAACTCTTCCAACTCCATAGGAAGGAAGGAGGGAGGGAATAGAAAGGACAATTGTTGGACCTGAGTGCAGAAAGAAAGAAAGGATGCACAGTCAGAAGGAAATGCAACCAAAGACTCATGAAATCACAGCAAAGGTAGGAAAAATGATTTTATTTTCAATTTAGTGATCAAAATGTGTCAGTTTTGAGAATTTATATCTGCTGTCTATATTTTGCACTATATTTGTCTATTTTTCTATAGTTACTGAGGTGACATTGCATATTTTAAAGTCACCTGCCTTGACATCTTTGAAAAACTCCCAAATATAAATAATAATTAATATTTTCTCTGCGTACAGTGTGCTTTGTGTTTTTTAAATTTTATAGTAACCATTATGAATTAATAAGATATTATGTGTACATGAAAAATGAATGGAATAAAATGGGGGCGGGATTGGGGGTGGGGCTGACAATTAATAGATGTCCTGTTTTGATGAAAAAAATTAATGGTCAACATTTTTGCAGTTAAGACACATATCTCAACAGACACAAATTTCACAGTTTTGAGAAATGCAAAACCAAGCATCTGTGCTAATATCTTCTAGATTTAAAAAAATCTACCTGAGACATTAGTTAAGTTAGTTAGGTGCCATTAACTCGTGTTAGAGTCCTAACAACTTGATGAATGACGAATCTAAAAAGAAATAATTTTGTGCTAGTCCGGCAAGGTACTCCAGAATCATCCCCATTGTTGTTTTCAACATGTCCAACCATCTAGTTGGAGGTCACCCTCTTCGATAGGTTCCTTCAATCTTCCCAAACACGATGTCTCTTTCCAATAATCATTATTTTTGACAGTATGACCAAAATAAGATAGTCATAACTTCATCATTTGGACTTCAAGTGACAGTTGATTTAATCTCTTCCAGAATCAATTTGTTAGTTCTTCTGGCAGTCCATGGCACATATAAAATCCTTATCCAGCAGCACAGCTCAAATGAATTGATCTTCTTTCTATGTTGTTTATGTGGAGCGGCATAATTTTTTAAAAAAAGTCTTAAGTCCATTTTGGGCCTAAATTGCTAGTCGCCCAAAGTCGAAACTGTCCAAAGTCCATTCTCGAAAAATACATCCAAAATATTTTTAAAAAAATAATCTTCTACTTCTATGTCTAGCCATTTAATCATCCAGATAGCTAAGTCATCTATCTTTACACCCCATTCTCGTCCAAAAAATCAGCCAACTCAAAAACGCCTAGAGCAAGACCTTTTTAGACATGGGAGGGACCAGCAAAGTGATGGACTGGACACCCAGACATGGCAACACAGTAGTGGTAAAAAACAAATAAGCACTATTCTGTAAGGGTGCATGTAAGTCACATAGTATGCAAATGCAAGGGCATGTTCACAAGAGTGGAGCTGCACAGAGCCACAGTTATATCAGGTCTATGGATGGTGTATCTGTAAACTGTAAACATAAGGTGCATGAATGCTGGGTTACACTAATATTCTTTCATGAAATCTGAACATAAAAACATGATGACAGATAAAGGGCAAGTGGCCCAGCCAGTCTGCTCATCCACAGCATCCACCATCTCATCCTCTTCCTAAGAAATCCTACATGCTCCTTTGATCCTATGATCCTTTGAATTCAAACACAGACTTCATCTCCACCACCTCTACCACATTCCATGCATTTATCACTCTTTCTGTAAAAAAATTAAAAAAAGTATTTTCTTAGATTACTCCTGAGCCTATCACCTCTTAACTTCATCCTGTGCCCTCTCACTCGAGTTTCCTTTCAATTGAAAGAGACTTGCCTCATGCATATTTATACCACATAGGTATTTAAACATCTCTAACAAACAGAGATTGAAGTGACAGTAAAACCCAATATTTGAAAAAAAATGTCACTCATCAGCAGTGGGTCCAATGTCTTAGATCCAACATTCACATAAAAAGGTGGAGAAAAAGCCTCAGTTATATCAAGTAGCAATCATTGAAGATTTTTAGGCTAACATTGTTTTTATCATTGGCAAAAAACTCACACCAAAAAGAATGTAGGGATCCATAGAGCTGTTAGTAGAATGCCTTTTAAGTATAGGCTTGCCTTGATATAAAATGCCTTTTGAATATAGGCTTCTTTTGATATTTATGAAAATATATATAAAAAGTTTTTTTCTACTGTGCACAGTAGTGGGTTTTGAAGCTCTCTGGATCTCTACATTCTTTTTGGGGTGAGTTTTTTGCCAATGATAAAAACAATGTTAGCCTAAAAATCATCAATGATTTCTGCGTGATATATAACTGAGGCTTTTTCTCCACCTTTTTATGGGAATGTTGGATCTAAGACATTGGACTCACTGCTGGTGAGTGACATTTTTTCAAATATTGGATTTAAACATCTCTATCATTTCTACCCCTCTCCCACCTTTCCTCCAAAGCATACATACTGAGATCTTTAAGTCTGTCCCTGTATGCTTTACAATGTAGAACACCAACCATTTTAGAAGCATTCCTCTGGACTGAATCCATCCTGTTTATATCTTTTTGAAGGTGCGTTCTTCAGAATTATACATAATATTCCAAAACGATGGAGAACCAATACCTCATTTCTCATACTGGCCACTATATTTATTAAAAAAGTTTTAACTATACTTTGATTTGCCAACAGCATGGTGTTTTCCTCAGGATCAATAAGACCATTGGAACTGGGCATGGTGAAGAGATAAATATTAACTATATAAATTTATATACAAATATTTCCTCATGGCTCTCCATAGAGAATCTGAAATCACTTGTGAATGAAACAAAAAACATGCCCATTAAATAATTATTCAGAGGTTGTTTTTTAATAAATAAATTAAAAATAAAAGAGTAACACGCAATTTGTGGTAATAAAGCAAAAATAAAAACCTAGCTCCTTTTTCCTTCTGGTGCCTAGTGGTGTTACAATACATCCATTTATTCACTGGCAGGTCAGAGCAGAATTATTGTTTTTATTCTCTTGGACAGTAAACGTCTTGCTACCCTTCCTCTGCCTAGTCCTACAGCCTGTTGCCCAGCAGCATTTGGTCATAGCACTAAGAGTTATAGTACTCCATTTCCTAACACTACTCAGTTCTGTTTTACTGTACCATATAAAATAGTACAAAAGGAGAAAATGTATAGGAAGCCACAAAATTTATGATCTATTAATTCCCAGGTCCATGAATCCTGTTTTACTGTGTTGCAGAGCCACCTGCCTTAGCTAATCCACCTGCTTCAGCCTGGTCTGACTGTTATTGTGATGAGACCAAGATTGCAACGGGTCCAAAGCAATCAGAAGCTTGACGATGACAAATGGTGGTGCTGCGGTGAAGCTGAAAATAACACACATCCACTTTAATCTCTTTCTTGATTAAATCGAAGCTGTAACATTCTGACATCATGTGATTTGCTCATGAAGCATCCGCAGGTTACATTGTGGGATGCACTTAGCGAAATGCTATTGAATTTTTCTCTAGAAAGACAAAGCACAAAACTTAATTCACCCGAATAACATAGGTATATCCCAGCATCGACAGGTCTGCCAATTCACCAAAGGAGGAAAACCAAAACAGAGGGGAACATAACAGGAAAATAAGAAATAAATGTACAATTCACTCTGAGATAATATTTTACCATACCCTCCTATATGCATTCAGTGTGGAGAACACAGAATGTGAGAAGCTATGATTTTTGTTCTGTTATTATAATATAGCTGCAAAAGGTAAACACTACCGAAGGTAATAGAAATTCAGAAGATGAAATTGTCTTTAACACATGAGACTAGCCAAATATTTATGGGGCAGTTGACACATTCCTGCCTAGAAAGGAGCCGGTACAGCGAGCAATTACCCTGATATTCATGGACCCACTTTGAATATTGCATTGACTATTACTCATAAATCTTTTACGAGCACATCCCCTGAGCTCACTTAACAGCCGGTTTTAATCATGCAGTTGACACAGAGAAAATAACAAAATGTATTCTTTCAGTGGTAAATTAATTTAAGCTTCAGCCTCCTCTTCTGACTCAGCTCTTTCTCTTCTTCTCCTAACTATCCCACAATCAGGATGGAATCACTTATTTACCAATGTCTAAGAAAATATTTTTTTCATACAATACCTAACTAAAATCTGGAATTTGTTGCTGGAGGATGTGGTAAAAGCAGATCATACTAGAGCTGCCCGATTCACAATTCGAATTGGTTCACCAATTCACTTCGGGTGAATCGATTCGAATCGGTTCAAAACAAACAAAAAAAAAAACCTGGCTTCCCGATTCGCCTGACCCTCCCCCCTCACCCCCCCCTAAAGCAGGAGAGGCAGCTGCCGTACCTGCTTTAGAAGGCAAGGGGGAAAGGTCAGTTGGGAAGTGCTGCTGTCGGCTTACCCCCCCCCCCCCTGGCGTCCGACTTCCACCCCCTTGGCCTTCCGCTTCCCCCCCTGGCCTCCCCGCACTGTTTACCTTCCAGCCGGAACAGCCTGCAAACAAGATCGCGGTGTTAGTGATCTTAGTATTGCTTTGGAGCTGACATCAGAGGAGGGGCGGGACCGCGACAGAGGAACCAGCTCCGAAGCGGTACTAAGATCGCTAACACTGCAATCTTGTTTGCAGGATGTTCCTGGAAGGTAAACAGTGCGGGGAGGCCAGGGGGGAAGCGGAAGGCCAGGGGGGTGGAAGCCGGACGCCGGGGGGGGGGGGGGAATGAGCAGTCCTTTGGGGTGGGACAGGCAGACAGGCCTTCAGGGGTGGGATAGGTCTTCAAAGGGGGGGACAGGTCTTCAAAGGGGGGGACAGGCCTTTAGGGGCAACAGGCAGACCTTCAAGGGGGGAGGCAGGCCTTCAAAGGGGGGACAGGTCTTCAAGGGATGGGATAGGTCTTCAAGGGGGTAGGCAGGCCTTCAAAGGGGGGGGGAGAGGCAGGCCTTCAGGGGTGGGATGTAGACCTTTAAGGGGAGGACAAGCCTTCAAGGGGGAAACAGGCCTTCATGGATGGTGGCACAGGCCTTCAGGGGGGACAGACCTTCAAGGGGGGGGACAGACCTTCAGGAGGGAGGGAAGGGGGGGTTCAAAGAGATGTGCATATGCCGGACTTTGGGGAGGAAGAAATGGGTCTAAAAATAGAGGAGAGGGAGAGAGGGAGATGATGGACAATGGGATTTAGGGAGGGAAGGAACAGAAAGGGAGAGAAGTTGGACACAAGGGATGGTGTGGAAGGGGGGGATAGAGATACTGAATAGGAGGGTAGTTGGGAAAAGAAAGGGAGAGATGGTGGACCCTGGGGTGGTGGGGAAGGAGGGAGAGATACTGGATGAAAGGGTAGTTGAGAAAAGGTGGATCTGTGGATGGAGACGAAAAAAAGGAAAGATGCCAGACTTCCAGGGGAGGGAAGGGAAACGGAAGGGGAGGACAGATATGGCAGATGGATGATTAGAATGGAGAAAGAAGAAAGAAGGAGACCCTGGCAAGTAAGTTATCAGAAGACAACCAGAGCCTGAGACCAACAAAATTTGAATAATGACCAGACAACAAAAGGTAGAAAAACGAATTTTATTTTCTCTTTTGTGATTACAATATGTCAGATTTGAAATGTGTATCCTGCCAGAGCTGGTGTTAGACCGCAAACGTGAGCTAGGATTTAACAGAGGAGAGGAAAAGTCTTTTTTGTTTGTTTATTTTGTTTACACCACAGCACCAGTGTGGTTAGGAGAAGGCAGAGGGGGTGAAGAGGCTATAAAATAAACCCACCAGGATGTTTGAAAAAAAAAACACCCAATTGGGCAGGAAAATCGAATCGAATTGAATGGAAAAACCAATTCAGTAGGCTGAATCGAATCAAAATTTTTTTTCCTGAATCGGGCAGCACTAGTTCATACTGTGTGGTATGGCGGTATATAAAAATAAAGTTATTATTATTATTATTATTAGATGGGTTTAAAAAAAGAAAACCAAAAAGATTTGGACTAGTTCTTAGAACAAAAATCCATAAATATTTCAGGCAGATTTGGGGAAATTCACTATTTATCTCTGTGGAAAAGCAGCATGGAATCTACCTACTTTTTGGGATCCTGCCAAGAACTTGCATCCTATAATGGTCATTGTTTAAAAAAAAAAAAATACTGAGCTTCATGGATCTTTGGTCAGCATTAGAACATAAGATTTGCCATATAAGGGATATGCCATAGAGTCATTTTTTTAAAGATTTTCTCTCATTTTAAGACTATGGGAAATGGTTATTTAAAAGGGCGCTAAATATGACTATTTACCTGCAAAGTTCATGCAGTAATTTGCCCTGGACAAAGAAATACAAGCATACTTTTCCCAACTTTCGTTTCCAAAGCTTTTCTTCCTCCACCCCTTCTCACCTCATATCACTTTTGAGAGCTTTGACATGGGTAGGTGGGGTGTTTTTTGAACATTACACCGGATATTACGTTGGATCCCTCGAAGGGAGGGAGTGGGTTCACTCGAAGACATAGAAAAGCTATGCTCAATTTGATGAAAACGTTAGGCCTGGTAGACTGTTGGAGGTTATTGCATGGGATGCAGAGAATTATACTTATTTCTCACACGCTAATCAAACATACAAAAGAAAAGATGGAATCTGGGCTCATAGAAATATGTAGGACGCTGTAGGGAAAGTGGAAATAGAGCCAATACAAATATCACATCATGTGCCAGTTTGGATTGGATATGTAGGAATGCGAGAGTATATGGGGTTGAGATACTAAAGGTTGAATGATACAGAAGGCCCTCATCCCAGTGAAGGAATAATGCAGCCAAAGCTAGGCCTGTCTCGCCATCAACAATGTTGAAGTGTCTACATCACATTAAGCCAAAAAATACTCCATCTCTCATCATACTTCTGTATAAGCTGTACCTTGAAAACCACCATTGACAAAGGCATGAGCATCATAATAGGAACAGCCACATCCAATTCAGTCATCTGTGACATATCGGAACCAGGGTCTTGGGTCCATGGAAGCTGTAATACCCTCACTAATGTTACAGAGGATGTGGTTCTCACACTGGAACATGCCAGTGATCTTCATACTTTAATGCTTTTGGTGCTGTGCTTCGATAAGAGCCATTTTTGAGATAACCAAGCATCCGCTCGACAGCCTGTATCGTGCCCTATCGCCACTGATGAAGACTAAAATGAAGTCTCACTTTTATTCAGGCAGGAATCAGACAATGACCAATCCCAAAGGCCTCTATAGATACTCAATGTCAAGGGTTTTGGGGGAGGGTTTATAAGGTTTTTGATTAGCTCATTTGACAATTTTTTTTGAAAAGTATAGATTTCAGTACTATGTCCCAATTTCTCAGTATTCATTCTCTCATATCTATAATATTGACAAAAAGTTTACCACCAAAAAGTAAAGTTCAATCTATCCCAGCTCTTCTAATTTTTCGTTATTAACTGCATTGCCACCCCCATCATAATAAGAAGTCTGGTTTTTTTCCCATCAATTGGACTCTAAGGTGTCAATAAAGTCCCAAATAAAACAGTATCATAAGACAGTGGAACAGAAGCCTCCAATACCCTATTAATCTTACCCTATATCAATTTCCAGAAACTGAGAATCGAGGGACAGTAAAACAACAAGTGATCCAGTGTCCGTACCTCAAGATGACAGTGCCAGCATCTATAAGACTTTGAACTATCCAACTTTTGTAAACGAACTGGGGTCCAAAAAATTATATTTAACAAAAAGAAGCAGGTTTGTCTCATAGATGCTGACGCTGTACATCTCATCCTCCAAGTCCAAATCCATGGCCATTGTGCAGCAGAAACATGCTGCTTTGTTTCAATACTCCAAATATCTTTTAGGCTTGTTTTTGGTTTTTTAGTCAAATAATCAGATATTCATTTATACCACTTGGCAGCTTAGTGCCCTTGTTAATCTGTCTGGAAATATAGGCCCAGCAAGCTGTACTGATTTTTTAAGTTATGTCAATCAGTTTACATATTGAGATCTTTAAGTTGTAACATACATTTGCAGCGCTGTACAATACATTAAACATGTAGGAGACAATCCTTGTTCAATTGAGCTTACAATCTAATTAAAAAAGACAAAACAGGACAAATAGGGGTTAGGGAATTTCTCAAAGAGGGAATGATAAAACAGACATGGGTACTTTACAAGTGAGTGGTGGGAGTTAGGAGTTAAAAGCAACCTCGGAAAAAGTGGACTTTTAGCCTAGATTTAAATACTGCCAGAGATGGAGCTATATGGGAATTGGCTAGGGCAGCCCTGCACAACATGTGGCCCGATTCAGCTCTCAGTGCAGCCCGCCCTGATGTTTTAATTTTTAAAAATTTTTAAAATTTTAAATCTTCGGGCAGCTACCACGTCAATGAGCAAGCCTTCCCCGGAGCACATTCTACTTCCGGGGCAGGCCTGCTCTGTGCAATAGCTGCCTAAAGACTCCTGCTACCATCGTGTGCCGGGGCTCCTGCCTTCCTCCTTGCTACCGTCGCATGCCAGGACTCCTGCCTTGCTGCTGTCGAGTGCCTGGCCTCCTGCCTTCCTTCTCTTCTCTCCGTAACCCCGGGCCAGCAGCGGCAGCTCTATGTGCTTTTAACTTCGTCACAGAGCTGCCGCTAACAATAGTTTATATGTGGTTTCATGAGGTAGCCTCGGGGCCTCTGCTTTGCCTGCCCGCTTCGATGATGCGAGACAAGCTGGCCTAGCAAAGGCCCTGAGGCTGCCTGATGAAACCATATCTAAACTAATGCTAGCGGCAGCTGTGTGGCGAAGTTAAAAGCACACAGAGCTGCTGCAAGGCTAGACTCGAGAGAAGAGAGGTATTGCTGGACAGGGTAGGAGGAAAAGGGAAGGGAGTTGAGTTACTGCTGGACAGGGGGGAGGAAAAGGGAAGGGAGAAGAGGTGTTGCTGGCCTGGCAGAAGGGGATGGAAAGGAAAGGTGCTACAGACTGGAGGGGAGGGTGAAATGGTGCATGGGGAGAGAGCCAGAAAGGAGGAAGGGAGATTGACTGCAGGGGGCAAAAAGGAGGAAGGGACAAACAAATGTTACACTGGGGGGGGGAGGGGGAAGGGATGACTAAAGGGAGAGATACCAGACCAGGGAATGGAAGGGAAGGAGGGGCGTCTGGTAGTGCTATAAAAATAATAAAAGTAGTGGTAGTAGAGAGAAATGCCAGATTATGGGAAGGAGAGGAAAGAGCTGTCAGACTGGGAAGGGGGAAAGGAAAAAGTCGGACCACTGGGAGGAAGAAGGGAGACATCAGACCATTGGGAGGAGAGAGGGAAGGAAGAAGAGAGATGTCGGACTACTGGGGAGAAGGAGGGAAGGAGAGAGATGCCAGCCCATGAAAATGGGGAGAGGAGAGAGAGAGATAAGAAGGGGAAGGTAAGACATGGAAAAGTAGATTTTGAGAAGAAAGCTGAAAAATTGAATGTTAAATTAATGGATTTAAATTAATGTTAAATGTTAAATTGAATGTTAAATTAATGGCCAAAGATGGATGCAGGCCAGAAAGTGAAGGAGAGAAAAAGTCAATGGATAAGAAGGCCATGGAAAAAAGTTAAAAGCACAGAAAAATAAAGTCACCAGACAACAAAGGTAGGGAAAATGATTTTATTTTCAATATAGTGATCGAAATGTGTCAGTTTTGAGAATTTATATCTGCTGTGTGTATTATGTGCATATGAAAAATGAAAGGAAAAAATTGCATTACAATTAGTAAAGGAGCAGGATCTGGGGCAGAGCTTGGATAGGTTTAGGGTAGAGCTTTGGAGGTCTGTGTTTGGGGGTATTTAGCTTGAAATAGTTGAGAAACACTGCTGTAGGCAGCTGGTGTCAGTGCCTCTCCATCTCTCCTGCCCTCTTCCCTGCTAGCACCCCCTACTGACATCTCAGGGCCCCTCTGGAAGGCTTTGCACTTGCACGGATGTTGACATGATGATGTTACACATGCACATGATGTCATCACGGCAATGTCCGCAACTTCCAGGTGCCTTGAGCCGTGGCCACTTTTTTGAGCCGTGGCCACTTTATGAAATTTTTGTGGCCCTCGCTACATTTTCCGACTTCGTTTTCCGGATCATTTTTGAGCTGTGCAGGCCTGGGCTAGGGCAAGTTTTCGGAATTCCCTCAGTTAGTATTAATCAGGCATACCTGCATGCAACAGGTTAACTTGCATAATTTGGACCATCTAGAATTGTGATGTTTGTTACATTTGACTAAAACTTGATAATCACTAGGCTAGAACAGCAAAGTATTAGGATCCTATTATCTATTTCCTCTTTACAGAACAGTGCTGTAAAATTTAGCCAGATACTAAGCAGAAGGATTCTCTAGTACATTGAGCAGTCTCAGAATACGCTTGATCTCTCTACTTGCTATTCATGCTTTAGTTATAACAAGGTCTCTTTTCAGCTGTATTTTGTTATACTTTGGGTATCTGATCCTGTATTCATGCTTTAGGTGTTTCAGACTGCTGTTATCATTTCTTCCCCTGACATTATGCTAGCAGCTTATCAAAACGGTGCTACAAATTCATCTCTTTATTGTATCAGTTCTGCATACTGACAAACTTAATTTGTAAAAGCAAAACCCATCAACAAAAGAATAACATTAACAAAAGCCCATCCAGTGACTTGAAACCTGTAGACAACACCAATAAGTGCTCCTGTGATAATCAGCACCACAACACTCACATTTAATTAGGATTTGACCAAATATGGTTAAGAGGGTCATTAAAAACTGTTATATTCTTATTGTTCTTGATCAAGTTAGCAGGAAAGAAAGGGTTACACGCACATATTTTTGTTTCTTTTGGCTTCATATTCCTGATAGAACATCAACAGCATGTCTTTCTCAATACATCACTCACAGCCTTTTAGGGCCAAATTCTATAAACGGCATCTGGATTGTAGGCGGCCAACTGCTGCCTAACCAGCCAAAGCACATTAAAAAAAAAAACAACTCCCGAAGCAGGCTGCCTACATTGATGGTACCTCCGGGAGCCTAGGGAGGCGTAAGCCTGCCTAAACTGGCCTAAAGCTAGGCATGGCTTTGCCCAGAAATAGCCTTAGGAGGACTTAGGCAGCAGTACGCACCTCCCTAGGCCAGCAAAATGCTGGCCTACAATGTAAGCAGACGTGGCCGCTGAGCTTATCGCGGTAACAGATCTCCCTGCCATGATGTTTAGCGGCCACCGCCCCCTACATTGCCGGCAGGAAGTATGCCCAGTCCCTCAACGCCCTCCCTATACATCACCAGCAGGAGGGATGCCCAGTACCTCCTGCTGGAATCCTCCCCCCCCACTCTCCCAAGCAGGAGGGATGCCCAGTCCCTCCTGCCAGAACCACCCCCATACATCGCCAGCAGGAGGGATGCCCAGTCCCTCCTTTTGGAACCCCCCCGTACATCGCCAGCAGGAGGAATGCCCAGTCATAGAAACATAGAAACATAGAAAGATGACGGCAGAAAAGGGCCATAGCCCATCAAGTCTGCCCACTCTATTGACCCACCCCATTAAGTCTGAATGCTAATGACCTGTTCCTTAACTCGACCCTCGTAGGGATCCCACGTGGATGTCCCATTTATTCTTAAAGTCGAGCACGCTGGTGGCCTTGATCACCTGCTCCGGAAGTCTGTTCCAGTGATCTACCACCCTTTCTGTGAAGAAATACTTCCTGGTGTCACCACTAAATTTCCCTCCTCTGAGTTTGAGCGGGTGCCCCCTTGTGACCGAGGGTCCTTTGGGAAAGAATATATCGTTTTCCACCTCGACACGACCCGTGACGTACTTAAATGTCTCAATCATGTCACCCCTTTCCCTGCGCTCCTCTAGGGTATAGAGCTGCAGTTTGCCCAGTCTTTCTTCGTATGAGAGACCCTTGAGCCCCAAGACCATCCTAGTGGCCATCCTCTGGACCGACTCAGCTCGAAGCACATCTTTCCGGTAATGTGGCCTCCAGAATTGCACACAGTATTCCAGATGGGGTCTCACCATGGTTCTATAGAGTGGCATTATGACTTCAGGTTTACGGCTGACGAAGCTTCTATTGATACATCCCATCATTTGCCTTGCCTTTGACGAGGCCTTCTCTACTTGTTTGGCAGCCTTCATGTCTGCACTGATGATTACCCCCAAGTCCCGTTCCTCTGAGGTCCTAGCTAGCGTTTCTCCATTCAAGGAGTATGTTCTGCATGGATTTCCTCTGCCGAGATGCATGACCTTACATTTTTTAGCGTTGAAGCCTAGCTGCCATGTCGAGGACCAGTTTTCTAACGTGATCAGATCTTGTGTCATACTATCCTGTAGGTTGCTTTCACTTACTATGTTACACAGTTTGGCATCATCGGCGAACAGTGCCAGTCCCTCCTGTTGGAACCCCCCCCACCTGAAAATAGTGGGTATCGGGTTTCACCCTCCTGATGGACCCCCCCACAGACTGCCCCTTGGACCCCCCTCCACCTCCAGCCCCCCCGAATCCCCCCTACCTTAAATCTTTGGCCAGCCGGAGTCATCCTTCCTGCCTCCAGCCGGCTGGCCCTTCTCAACAATGGTGGGCCTGTCCCTTCCTGGTGCATCATGGGATGCACTTGGGAGGGGCCTTAGTCCCTGATTGACCCAGGTGCTTAACCAGAATCTTAGGCCCAATTCACAGTGCATTTTGGGATGTACTGGGAGTGGCCTAAGATTCCAATTGGCCAGATCCCTTAGGCCACCCCTCGTGAGAGGAGGGGCTGGGGGATGGGCTGGGGTGGTCTGGTGGGGGATACCCGCTATGTACGAGGGGGTTGGGGGTGCTCCAGCAGGAGGGACTGGGCATCCCTCCTGCTGACAATGTATGGCGAGGATGGGGGGGTTTCAGCAGGAAGGACTGGGCATCCCTCCTGCTGGTGATGTACGGGGGGGAGGTTCTAGCAGAAAGGATTAGGCATTCCTCCTGTTTGCGATGAACGGGGGGAAGGGCAGGTGGCTGCTAAACTTAATGCAGCAGGGAGATCCCTTGCCGTGATAAGCTCGGCGGCAACACGATTCTCTAATCGGCGCCTGTGACATAGGTATCGGTTAGAGAATCGGATTATTAGGCGGGCTTAGGCATGATTCTCTATAGAATGCCCGTATGCTAGTCTCAAAAGCTGCTTAGGCAGCTTCTGAGTCTGGGCATCCTATACAGAATCCAGTTCATAATGCCAGTCTCAGTCGATTAATATACAATGAAACATAATTTATACTATCTGGTTTAAACTACAGTGCTACTTACCTGTAACTGATTCCTGCGCCTGCAGGAACTTCTCCAGGACAATTCGAGCCATCAGAGCAGGAGAAAGTGACACCTTAAATGAGAGTAAAAGCACAAATTAAAGCAAGGGATTTAACTTTGAATCCTTTGGAGTTCTGAGGAGTTGGAGATTCAGAATGAATATTAATAAGAAAAGTTTTTTAATGGATCAGGTGGGAATGATGGGAGAAGGGGTCTGCATAGTGGGACCAAGTTGGCTAAAGACAGATCTGTCATAGATGGGAGGAATCAACATCATCTTGATCCCTCCCATGATAGCCAATAGGGATCTTCTCATACAGAGGGATCAAAGCAAGATGCTAGAGAGGGATAATTTAAAGATGGCTATATTAAAATGTTAGATTTTTTTAAAAATAAAGGACCATGAATTTATGATTTTAGATGTATAATCTTAATTTTATTTATTCATTTACTGGAAGAAGTTTAAACTTCTAGGTGCAACGGGGCACTTCTGGTGCCTCCCTGCCTATTGATATATGCTACTACTGTCACATTGTCTGAGAAGACTCTGACTACCTTGCTTTCCAAAGACTTCTCAAATACCTGAAACATTAGATGTATGACTGAGTTCCAAGCAATTTATGAACCACTTCTGCTGAGCTAGTGTCCAATGCCCCTGGACTGGATGTCTGTGACAGTGACCCCCCTCCCCCCCCCCAACTGTAAAGGCTGTTAGCATTTCCCAGGGGTTAGCATTTCTCAGGGGTTAACATTTCCCAGGAGAAGATGTGAAGAGGCATACTCCTGGAAAGGGCAACTGACCCCAGCCATCATTGCAAGCTGCTCTTTGCTGTAGGTAGCCAGGGGATCGACTGTTGTAGTGAGTCTGACTGAGGGGACCAGTGAGAAAGAAGAGAGCTTTGGAGAGGTCTCATGTGTGTTGTGGTCCTTGGAACTACCACTATAGGTGCTGCCATCAACCCTAGGACATGCAGATAATGCCACACCAAGGAAGCCAGCCTCGGGAGCAGCTCTGAAAACAATTTCAGAAGCTTCAGTCTGTGTGGCTCTGGAAGAAACACATGGCTCAAAGCCATGTCAGACATGATTCCCAGATATTCCAGGTGCTGAGTCAGTTTCAGCTGACTCTTCTTGAAGGTGACTATGCAGCCCAAGTCCTGAGGAGTTGCACCACTCTCAAAAACCACCAGCTTACCTTCCACCATGGACAAAGCTCTGATGAGCCTATCATCCAAATAGTGGTGCACATGAATCCTATCTTTCAGGAGGTGCGCTGCTACTACTACCATCACTTTGGTAAAGGTGAGGTGCTGTGGCCAGGCCACAGGGGAGCACAGAGAACTGAAAATTCTGCTCTCATATATGAGAATCACAAATACTTCTTGTGGGCCAGGAAAAAGGGAATGTGAAGTTAGGCCTCCATCAGATCAAGGGAGGAAAGAAATTCCCCTGGCACCACTGACTTGAGGTCTAGAATTGGTCTGCAGTTGTCTGAGCCTTTCCTTTGGCACAACGAAGCACACGGAGTATCTTGCTGAGCCCAAGGTTGCAAATGGGACCAGCTCTATGGACCGAAAAACCAGAAGCCTTTTACACCTTAGTCTGAACTCTGAGGACTCTCTTTGGCCAGTCAGCTGAAGACGTTAGAAAGAAGTCTGACAGGGGGACATAGAACTCAATTTTGTAGCCCAGCCAGATTACATCTAGAACCTAGCAGTCTGTGCTGAGACCAGAACAACCAAAAGGCCGACAGCCTGCCCCCTATCTGGGGGAGCTTGCCTCTAGCCTGGCATCACTGTGTTTTCTTAGTGGCTGAGGAGGGGCAAGAGCCTGAGGCTTGCTGTCTCTTGTGCAGAAAACAAACTGAGGGGCAGGAGCAGCTCCTTGGGAAAGAGGTGGAGTTGGAAAACATGATTGACAGTTTTCTGCAAGCAACTTGCTAGTTGGGATACAAGACTCTAGAATTCAGGACCACTAGAATACAAGTTATGTTGCTCGATTTACATACTGGGGTGCTTAGCATCTAATTATATCACTGCAGCACTAGCTATGTAATAATGTAAATAAAAGTTATACACAGTTTTGTGATTGAAATAAGACACATCTGCAGCAATGAAATAAATATGTAGAAAAGAACTCGTCTACTAGTCCAGTGGTTAAGCATTGGCCAGACTTCAGAAGATGCCATGGGCAGTATCATAGGTGCCATGCAGAACCAAAGGGCCATACAAAGGGCTCTTTGGCATGGCCTTTTGGGAAAGCCTGCCCAGAAACCAGTTAAGATGGAGAGCCTGTGATGTCACTCAATGTTGACATCATCACAGGACACCTTTGTGAAGTGAGGGACTAAAGCAGCTCTGGAATAAAAGCCCTAGGCTGGAAGTGGGAGCCAAACGGAGGACTCCAGATCCTCCTTTGAGGCAGTCAGCTTCTCCCTGGAAGAATGAAGAGCTCCAGATCAACCACTCTCTTCCTGCTTGTGATCACGCAGGAATGGGGGAAGAGTAGCGCAACCCAACCTGCAGACCGTGGAGTGAGGGATAGCTCCATGGCACAGACATCAAAGCTTTGCTGCAATACAGTATTGCCCTGAAGATGGGAGGGGGAACGCAGGACACATTTCCTATGGATTTTCATGCAAGTACAGTGAAATTATCTGAGTTAGATTCTATCCCTTTGGTTCCAACCTTGGAAAAGCCTACAATTATTGATCTGGAATTCATATGGGAAGCTATTTCTTCATTACAAGTATCCCTGGGGATACAAACTCTACTTCTCATTGTGCCGGAATATTAAGAGACTTCCAAGTTAAAGAAAAAGTGGAGAAGTTGGAAACTAATTACCAAACCTAATGCCAACTTATGAGGAGAGATAGTGAAAATGTTAATTTTAAACTGGAGATATTGGAAAATGTATCTAGGTGGCAAAACCTCAGATTAATTAATTTTCTTAAAGTAATTTCTGATATCCCTCTTGATATGTTCAAGAGATATTTATCTGAGGTCTTAAAAGTACCAGAAGCTTCCTATCCACCAATATCTAAAGTTTATTATTTACCTTCTGGTAAGAAGAAATTAGTGGAGGGTCAACAAGACTTCAATGGATAGTCTGAACTTAACAAACTTTCTGGAAAAATCAGAGATGGAAGTGGTGACTTCGGTCACACTTTCCATGCAGTTAGCATTGGATTCAGATAGAGAATAGTTGTTAAAAATGTTTTTTAACATAAGGATAAATTGTTCATGAATCGAAAAATTGGAATGTACCCGGATGTGTCAAGAAATACCCAGAAAAAGAGGAAACAATTTCTACTTATGCGACCCCAGGTCATAAAGTTGTGGGGCTACCTTTACTCTTAGATATCCTTATAAATGTGTGATTAATTTTTTAAGTTTCACAGCTAACCAAATTTGTAGCTGGTAAAATGGTTGTTTCTGCTAGTACCCAATTAGATCTTCAGGCAAAAACTTCCTAAAAAAATGTTAGTTAATAGTAGGGTAAACATCTTTTTCTCTTCCTTTTAAATTTAAGTATGTAACTCCATTAATTACCGCCACTCACTTAAATTGGGGCCTAACTAACGGTACAAGATAATGATCGTTTCCTATTGTTTTAATTTGTAATACTTCTTGGATTTTTTCTTTGTCCATTGTACTATTATCATTTTGTGATTTATTATGCTCTTGGAAAAATTTAAATTTAATAAAGAAATAATTTTTTTAAAAAGCTGACATCAGAAAGTGGGCTTAGCTTCAAAACATTGTATCTTTGACTTATAGAGTAAGTAAATAAATGTAAACACTTCCAAAACAGAAAATAGTGAACTTTCTGAAATTCAGTGGAGTGCAGGACCTAAGGCAACACTAATTCACTAGAGGCAGGTTTTGTCAGACAAATATGATCAATTTTTTTGACTGGGTGACAAGAGAATTGAATAGAGGGAGTGCAAGAGATATAGTGAAATTTAGATTTTAGCAAACCCTTTGACACTGTTCCACATACACGTTTATTAAATAAACTAAGTGCCCTCAGTATGGGCCCCAAAGTAGTAGACTGGGTCAGGAACTGGTTGAGTGGAAGGAGACAGAGGGGGTCAATGGACATCACTCTGAAGAAAGGGATGTTGCCAGTGATGTGCTGCAAGGTTCAGTTCTTGGGCCTGTTTGTTTTAACATTTTTGTAAGCCTTTGACAAGGTACCCCATTGACAAGGTACTCTATGAAAGCCTACTTCGGAAACTGAAGAACCATGGGGTGGAAGGAGACGTACACAGATGGATCAAGAATTTTTGGCAGGTAGGAAGCAGAGAGTAGGAATGAAGGGCCACTACTCGGACTGGAGGAGGGTCACGAGTGGTGTTCCGCAGGGGTTGGTGCTTGGACCGCTGCTATTCAATGTATTTATAAATGATCTAGAAACAGGGATGAAGTGCGAAGTAATAAAATTTGCAGACAACACCAAACTACTTAATGGGGCTAGGACTATAGAAGACTGCAAAGATTTACAAAGGGACCTGAACAAACCAGGGGAGTAGGCAACGAGATGGCAGATGAAGTTTAATGCAGAGAAATGTAAAGTCTTGCACATAGGAAACAGAAACCCGAGGTACAGCTACACGATGGGAGGGCTGTCATTGAGTGAGAGTACCCAAGAAAGGGACTTGGGGGGTAATAGTGGACAAGACAATGAAGACGTCGGCACAGTGAGCAGCAGCTGCTAAGAAAGCGAATAGAATGCTAGGTAATCAAGAAGGGTATTACAACCAGAACGAAAGAAGTAATCCTGCCGTTGTATCGGGCGATGGTGCGCCTGCATCTGGAGTACTGCGTCCAATATTGGTCGCCGTACCTAAAGAAGGATATGGCGATACTCGAGAGGGTTCAGAAGAGAGTGACACGCTTGATAAAAGGTATGGAAAACCTTTCATATGCTGAAAGATTGGAGAAACTGGGGCTCTTTTCCCTGGAGAAGCAGAGACTTAGAGGGGATATGATAGAGACAAGATCATGAATTACTCTGAATCACCAATAAAAGGCTGCAGGTAGGATGCCACACATCAGTATATTCCAAAAGTAAGTCCTATTTAAGAGCTTTAATGCAGTTAAGAACTAAGTAGACCTTCTCTGGACAATCAGATGTAATGGATGTCACAGAACTAGCTATAGTCACAATAGTTGATCATGATAGGACATCACAAGCACATCAATGTTTAGCTCTAAATTTGCCTTATTTCAGGCTTTGTTGGTTTGACTAAACTAATTTAACAACCCTTCAAAAAAAACAAAAAACAACAGCTTAAACAATATACACAATGGTTGTTTGGAAATCATTGGAGCATACACAAACTCTAAAAAGCTGAACTATTTTGACTAAATTTGTACAAATATAATAATATATATTTATCATATCTTTCTTTGGTTCATTTATTTTTACACATCCAGGGGGGTGGGGATGGAAGGTGGGGAATAAACATTGATAGCGACATGTGGATACCTTTATTCTTCATTTGTATTAGATATTAGGATATATTCTGTTATTATTATATGCAGGAAAATGAAATTATTGAATGATATTTATGTTACCAGTTCGGATATTAGTGTAATATATGTAATACCTAATGTTCTTTTATTTGTATGACACTGTTTTTGATTAAAAATCAATAAAGAATTTAAAAAAAGTACATTCTGAAGGTGCGGAAGAGGCTAATTACCCCAAATACCTACTGTACTTGAATATACATCACTTCAATAGTTTTCAGGCAGTATAAGAGGGATTAAATACTGTAAACATAAAACAAATACATACTTACATAAGTTGGTTTCTTAGAAGTTATCAGGCTCCCTCCAATTAATAAAAACAATGCAGGCCAGGGATCAATTTCTAATGTACTAGATGGCTTTTTTGGTTAATTATATGTCTAAGTCATCATGGGCATGTCCAATACCCCTTAGGTTTCACATGGTAAGAAAGAAAAATAAAATTACCTCATTGGCCAACTCAAGCAAGACAGGAGCAGATGAATTTTCCATCACTCTGCTGTGGTACCTGAACAAGAAATAAAAATTTAAAAAGAAAAAATAGATTAACAAGAGCAGACAGTACATGTATCCCATCTTCAGGATAAATCAAGGTGTCAGTGTGTATTTTCGGTTCTTTTTCTTTCTAGTCTAAGGGCTCCTTTTACGAAGCCACGTTAGCGACTTTTAATCACACGCTAACCCCCGCGCTAGCCGAAAAACTACTGCCTGCTCAAGAGGAGGCGGTAGCAGCTAGCATGTCCGGCAGTTTAGCGCGCACTATTACGCGCGTTAAACCGCTAGCACAGCTTCGTAAAAGGAGCCCTAAGTGAAACCAGGGTTATTTCTATTTGAATCTATGATTATTTCCTTTCGCCTCTCCGCTCATGACGTGGACTGGTGAATTTCATGAATAGTTTCTTTGTACTTACAAAAATATTGTTAAAAAAAAAAAAAATCAGTCACTTGTAATTAAACCTTGTCCCTGAAGTAGTGAAAATTTTGATCAAACCAATGCATAAACTTTCATGCAGTTCCATTCCAATTTAAAACAGAAAATATGGTCATGTACTGCAAACCTGTATTCCACCACTGGTTTCAAAGATTAGAAAGATTAAGTTCTTACCTCGGTAATCTTATTTCTTGTAGGTGTGTCTCGTGGTCTTGAATGCTAGGTTCTTGTATCCTAACCAGAAAGTTGCTTACAGAAACTGTCAAATCATGTTTTCCAACTTCACCTCCTTACCAGGGAGCTGCTCCTGCCCCTTAGTTTGTACAATAGCAATCAAATACCACTGTAATAAAAGACATAACAGGAAGGAGGGGATCAGGGAAAAATCCATAACATCACAATTCTGTTCTGCTCTGTGACAACCATTATAACATCCAAACGTGTGCAACCAGCACTAATTATGTATAGAGCTCGTAGCCACCCACATGACCTGCGATCAAGCTGAGACTTAAACCAGACTAAGGTCATAAGGATGTACCTTTGCATCATCTTTCTTTATCCTCTCAGCTCCTCTGAGAGATCAAGAATTCTTCAAATCCAAAAGCAGACGACAAATCAAAGCCCATACACAGGGCGGACTTCAGGACCACTAGACGTATCTACGAGGGGTTGCTTAAAAGTTCTCAGCCCAACCAACCAACTTCTTAAATTCTGAGCATTATTTTGCTACTGTAGCTGAAAAGAATGCCATCTTATTTCATTTAGTGCCAATTTGCAGAAACAAAATTCTGTTTTGGCATTGTTTCTTTGTAGAACAAAAGAGAGGGGACAGAAACTCCAAATAAAATCAAAAAAGAGAAGAGCTAGTGGAGAGTGGGATAGACCACGTCAACCTTGAGATAAGACAATCTTTATTATGTATTTATAAACTTAAAACTATAATACATATAAAACTACATGAAAAAGTCCCAAATATAAAATGTCCTATGTTGGAGAGATCCAGTGGATGACCCAACACAGTCTGTGTTCTGGCCTCTGGGTGGAGGCCTGCCTCAGGGATGTGGTTATGGGTCAACTAGGTGTCACTCCAGTGCTGGGAATACAAACTTTAAAAATGAAGCGTCTGCACAACTCTAAAAGAAAATACAAACATCTACATGACTCGTAGAGAAGTCAAAACCTGGATATACAAAAGTCTCCCGATAAAGGACAAGGTTTTGATCCCTTGTACAAGAAAGAAGATTACTGGAGGTAAGAACCTAATCTTTCTTTCTAGTGCAATATGTCTAGTGGTTCTGAACGTAGGGACATTCAAAGCAGTCCTCAGAGTCTAGGGTGGGCCCGCTGAGCCTGCCTTCAGAACGGAGGATCTGAAAGCAGTGTCTTTCCTGGCTGTTACATCCACCCTATAGAACCTGGGAAAGGTATGAAGGGTAGACCATGTAGCTGCTCTACAAATCTCCTCAGGTAAGATAGCCCTCGCCTCCACCCGAGTCAGCAACCCCTCTAGTGGAGTGTGCTTTTAACGTGATTAGTGGCTGTTTACCACAGCCCACATACGCGGAGAAAATGGCCATTTTAATCCATCTGGAAACTGAGGTTTTAGATGCCAGCCTCCCTTTCTTGGCATGACTGGTCAGAATAAAAGGTGGTCCAATACCTGAAACTCATTGGTAACTTCAAGGTACAAAAGAAGCACTAGTTTGACATCCAGCAAATGCAATGCTCTATTTTATTTTATTTTTTTCTTAGACCCCATAGGCCCAAAAAAATGACAAATGGACCTCCAGATTGATGGTTCTCTCTGGCCAGCCCGAGACATTAGAAAATGGTCTAGCAAGGGGACACAGAACTCGATTTTGTACTCCTCCCAGATTATGTCTAGAACCTAGCGGTCTGCGACAATCTGAGACCAGACTGACCAAAAAGCCTACAGCCTGCCCCTTATCTAGGAGAGTCTGGCTTCTGGCCTCTGCTGAATCTGGCGCGATCCCTGAAAGGGTCTTTGTGTTGATTGGCCTCCCGAATACATAAGGAATCTTCGGTAGCCTTGAAAAATTGCTCCGATCCAAACTCCAGGCTGTCCAAGGTCTGCTATCCGGTAAGGACTTAGAGTGACAGAGTGACAAACTATCACACTGACCATCAGGTCTTCTAGGCCCTTGCCAAAGAGCATCTGTCCCTGAACAGAAGCCTGCTTAGCATAGCTTTTAGAGGTAGCATCTCCTGCTGACTGTCTGATCCAGACCACACACTATTTTAGTAGCCTTCTTCGTCAGGCGGAGATAACATAGGTCGAAATCTTGCTCATAACTCTGATGAGATCATACAGAGCATCCACAACATAATTCACCCCAGAGAGGAGCATTTGAGGCTCTTCCCCAGTTATCAGGTCAGAGGCCCGAGACAGGCGAGTATGACAAGTGCATGCCACAAAGGAAGACATGACTGCAGCCTTAATCCCTAGGGCCAAAGCTTCAAATTGCCGCTTGAGGTGCACATACACTTTGTCAGTCCTGAGGATCTTTTAATATCACCTCTCCTTCACTAGGAAGGGAGGTTCATTTAGTGACCTGCACCACCACTTTTGGCTGAACAAACAGCTGCTGGAAATCTGACACCATCAGATACAGCTTGACCATAGTTTTAGTTGTTCAAAGAGATCCTTCTGTCAACTCCCAGTGGCCAATGGCTAGCTTAGTGATGTCCGGATGTGAGGGAAAAAACGTGGTTGGAGCCACAGAATTGATCATAATGTAGTACTAAAAAGCAGCTGGTGGACTTCCTCAGCATTAACTCCTGCAGCGAAGTGGAAATAATGCTCAAAAGCGCAAAGGCCCTGAACTACCGGTGCACTGTGTGGTCTTCCCCATGATCCTGTGTTGACAACACCTCTTGACCGCACCTACTCTTGCACAGAAGCAGACTCTGTCAGAGAGACTTCATCCTGGGATAAAAGTGGCATGGAATCAAACCTGCTATCCTCCCAGTCCATGTCAGACTGACTCTTCTGGTCAGGGCACCTGTTGAGGGAAGAACCCCTGCGCCGCCACCACTGGTGCACTGCCAACAGCTGCTGAGGACCCTCGGCAGTTCAATTAAGCATTACACACTATAAGATTGTAATTCTGGACATTGTCTCAACTTCTTATTAATGTTAAACTACAATGAACTTTGTTGAGGTATCTGCGGTATATAAATAAACGTTGATGATGACGATAAGGCTCACAAAATCTAGTGTGAAGCCTTATACTGGGGATGTCTCCAAACCCCTCTTGTCCTTCTGGGCTCTGCGGCCCCCATGCAACTGCACTTGGCCAATACAGATTCAGAGTGTCCTGGAAGGGGTCTCTTACCCTGGGGATGTACCTCCTGCAGATTCCCAGCACTGGAGGACTCATAGGAGGCATGGAACATGGACAACACTTCCCAGACAGTTATCCAGCGCAAATCTGGCATGATATAGGGGTAATAGAGATCCCTAATTTCCCACAAGATATGAAGAAGTGCAACGGATATCCGTAACTAACTGGAAGGGCCTCAGTCAACGAGCCTATGCAAGTCATAGACTCTGACCTTACAAGTCTGCGTACATTCCTGGCTCTTTAGCTCTAATCATCGGCAACCTTCCAGTCCCTAACCTCAACTTAACGAATTATAATTTTATTCCAAATTGTTTTCTAAAAAATTTTTTCTTTCTTATAATTTATTCTAAAAATCTCAACTCTCTGAAAATCTCAGTTCTCTACATCGGTGCACTTTTTCTTAATAGGAGACTTAATTAAACATCCAACGTCCAGTGTCTGTTAAAGTAACTTAGCTTTTAAGTAGTAACACTCCAGCAAACTGCTTCAGACCATGCCAACGTGGCCAGCGTTTCGTGGTAATTTATTTAAACCCACTGCTTCAGGGCCAGTTAGTCTAGCATGCTCCTAGATTATAATGACACGGATCTAGTCTCTAGTCCGTGTCATTATAATCTAGGAGCATGCTAGACTAACTGGCCCTGAAGCAGTGGGTTTAAATAAATTACCATGAAACGCTGGCCACGTTGGCATGGTCTGAAGCAGTTTGCTGGAGTGTTACTACTTAAAAGCTAAGTTACTTTAACAGACACTGGACATTGGATGTTTAATTAAGTCTCCTATTAAGAAAAAGTGCACCGATGTAGAGAACTGAGATTTTCAGAGAGTTGAGATTTTTAGAATAAATTATAAGAAGGAAAAATTTTTTAGAAAACAATTTGGAATAAAATTATAATTCGTTAAGTTGAGGTTAGGGACTGGAAGGTTGCCGATGATTAGAGCTAAAGAGCCAGGAATGTACGCAGACTTGTAAGGTCAGAGTCTATGACTTGCGTAGGCTCGTTGACTGAGGCCCTTCCAGTTAGTTACGGATATCCGTTGCACTTCTTCATATCTTGTGGGAAATTAGGGATCTCTATTATTGTTAGTATTATTCCCACGTAGGGATTTGAGTTTAGTATGATATAGGGGTAACCTGATGTATTTTTATCTGCAATGTATGTATTAGCTCTACTTTTTGTGAATCGCCTTGAACTTTCCTGGTATGGCGGTATACAAGAATAAATTATTATTATTAAAAAGGCCTTTGGAGTCCATCCAATTTTGAACAAAATCGAGGGGTTTCGAGGCAGATGGAGGGAAAAGAAAAAAAAGATCATTTAAAATCCAAGATGGCCATAGCCAGAAAAATCGCACCAAAAATGATCGTGGAGACCTCCCTGAAGGATAAAAAAAATCACAGGTAAAGGGCTTTTGGAAAAGGGGGACCTGGGCTCTGAGGTCAGAAACCCTCAAAATCATCTTTTAGAAACCCCTTGATTTTTCCCATAGGCTTCAATAGTCTCGATGTGGTGCCTTACTGCTTCAGCATTGGATTTCAGCTGGAATTAAAGGATGAAGAAATCTGCCTCACAGATTCACTAGACAAACCTGGTCTTTTGACTGCCAGTAAGACCGAGGTCAGACTGAACCTCAACCCCAGGAAAACTGCACCTTAAAAGGGGGGGGAGGAGGATGCAGCTGGACCACTGTTAGTCTTGGTTGAGCCGAGAAGGATCCTACATAGCCTGCACTCAAGTACCTGACTGAATCAGGGAGGCAAGCAGTTACGCAGGGGTCAGTCCCCTAGCTCGAAAAAACCAGCAGGCTAGCTAGTTAGGTGTCCCCAAGAGGCTTATCCTACTAGCAGAAGACTTCCACCATGTGAGTCTGCTTCTTCTCCTAGGCAGAGGTCCCACCAAGTGGGAACCTCCAGGCACTTAGCCTCGAAAGATCACCGAGCAAAAATACCCAGAATTAATAAAATAGTACAGATCAAACATACTTCTGAGCAACTTACTTGCAGAAAACAAACTGAGGGCAGGAGTAGCTCCCTGGGAAGATGGTGGAGTTGGAAAATGTGATTGACAGTCTTCTGCGCAAGCAACTTGCTAGTTCAGATACAAGACCCTAGCATTCAGGATCATTAGATATATTGTACTAGAACAATGTTTAAGTATGCATTAACAAACAAGGAGGGATGGAGAGAAAAATCGCTAAATGTATTAATTTCTTAAAGATAATATTTTTTTTGCTATATTCCTCCAAATCATCAGATAACTCACTAATCTTTGGTAGAAAAAGATTCTAACACTGAAACAAGATAGGAGGTGAATGGTTTTAGAATAATGAACAGCCCTTTCGGCCTGTTCTAGGTACCAGAATAACAAGAGACATACAGGTTATCCCATATCAAAGGGACAAGAGGTCCACGCTTGACCTCTTCCAAATTGAACAAAATTTTATATTGATGTTTCCTAACAAAACCATGCAACATTTTTTGGCTGGATCTCTATTGGTTCAAGACTTACAGGCAGCTGAGTGCCATGCTCAGCATAACACAGAACAGACACTTTGCCCAGGCGCTGCAGCCCAACAAAACCATAAAGGCACTGAACATTTTTCGATTAGTATAACCCCTGGCATTAAGTTTCTATACAAAGTTTTTAACCCAACATGAAATTATCTCCCTTTTTATGGGCCAGCAAACTATATGAAAAATGTTACAATAAGGAATTTTAGGCCTACTTTGATTCCTCATTGTTCCTGACCCATACTTTGATTCAGGTCATAACTAGACAAGTAGTCATGGCCCATGATGCACCCTGTTTCATCAGTACAGATCCCTGCAGCACTCTACTAGTTACCCTCCTCCATTGAGAAAAATGGCCATTTAACCCCACCCTGTTTTCTGTCCAATAGCCAATTCCTAATCCACCAATGACTTTTAATTTTCTCAGAAGCCTGTCATGAGAATCTCCGTCGAAAGCTTTCTGAAAATATAAATACACTACGTCAACCAGTTCTTCTTTATCCATAAGGCTTGGTTTCCACCCAACCCGCCTAGCTATCTTTTGTTAGTTGCTCTTTCCAACCTTGCCTCCAGTGCTCCTGGTAATGCTAGAACACATTCCCCAGGAACAGGACAGTGAGGTTTCTGAATAAGGTAAATTCATGTCCTAGTTTTCCTCCTGAGAAACACTGGTCCATGCAGTGCCGTATGCCTGAACAGGTTGCCTGAATCAATATGTCATGCCCCTTCCCTGGCAGTGTTCAAATCCAAGCTAAAAGCCACTTTTTTGAAACAGCTTTCAACTCTAAACTCCCCCTCACTGCTGTCAGATACCTATACCCACTATAACCTCCCCAACCCTGAAATGTCCTGTCTAAATTAGATTGTAAGCTCTTCTGAGCAGGGACTGTATATTCTATATTAAATTGTACAGCGCTTCATACGCCTTTCAGCGCTATAAAAATAATAAATAGTAGTAGTACCTGTCTGATCAAACTTCTTTCCAGTGTCCCCACAGATCTTGACTGGCATAGCCAGTCTCACTATACTGTACCTTTGGTAATAACGTTCCATGGCCTCTGGGGTATGATGATTGGCATGTGTTCTTTTCATCAATTTCTGGAATGATAGATAAATTATTTTTCAATTCATAAAATGAGTATAAACACAGTCACTCTTAATATTTCCTTAAAAAAAAAAAGTTTATATGGCCATTTTCATATTTCCAGGGTTTATAAGCTTTTTCCATTTCCCTTAGTCACAAAAGCAGCTATTATAAGAAAATTTCATACATGTACACTCTGACTGCTGGTTAAAATATGTGATCATCTCTCTGACCTAATGCTTGGGGCTGATGTAAAGTATATAGTCAAACTACTGGTAGTTCTTACTTGCTGATTTTGTTTCCTTGAATCCCTTGAGAACTGTCTAGATGCTTAGGATTGTGCTGTCCTACAAGCAGGTTGAGAATGAGAACTACTGAGCAGTGAGCTTATCACAAGAACCCTGTTCAACTTCCACACTTAAAAAAATAAGGGCAAAGGCAATTAAAAGAAAAAATAAAAATTCCCTTTGAGAACTAACTAACCACTGAACAGAGAACCACTAAGGAAGTATACAGCCCACCAGACTAAAGACCCAACAGGAATAACAAACTAAGCAAAGTTAAAATCTTTACACTTCAGAGGATAGGAAAAAAAAAAATGATGCAAAGAACTACAGGCGAGTCCTGGACGTGCCTGAATGGATTCAAGAAAATTAACAGGTAAGCGCTACTTTACCCTTCCTTATAATGCCACCCAACTAGACCAGATCTTTGAGAAATATCAAAGCAGTGGGACACTGAGGGGCTCATAATCGAAAGAGAAAAACGTTTAAAAACCGGCCTAAGGCGGCACTTGGACGAACATTGTCCAAATACGTCCAAGTGCCGCTAATAAAAACAGGTTTTGGACGTATTTCTAAACGACCTAGGCCTTCATAGTGCTGCTGAATGACCAAAGGTAAATGGGGCGTTTCAGGAGGAGTGTCGAGGGCGGGACGTGGGCCGGCTTAGACTTAGTCGTACAGCATGTATAACCAAAAGTTATACAGCCCAGGATCGACGGAACTTGGACATTGTGACTTAGATCATTTAAAACATGGTCTAAGTCACAGAAACCCACCTAAAGTCACCAGATAAGCACTGCAAACACATAAAACAGACCCCCACACACTACCCCGGTGATCACCAACCCCCAACCCCATAAAAATCATAATCACACCTTTAAAATTCAGCCTCCAGACCATCATCACCTGACAACCTGGCATAGGAAAGCCTAGTCGTCCAGCACACAGGCGGCTTAAGCTGTCTTGGGGGTGGGTTAGGGACTCATGGAGAGGAGGACCCATGCCCATAAGCCCCTGTAATCACTGCATTGATACTTAAACATGTGCACTCCCCTATACACCCCCAAACCCTTTCTTACTAACATATAAGTGGCTCCTGCAGCCATAAGGGTGGTAGATAAGTGAGTCTAGGGGATTCTGGAGGTGGTTTGGGGGGCTCACTGTCACCTATAAGGGAGCTGTAGTGAGGAGAAGCCATGGCACCCTTTTTGTGAAGTTCACAGCAGTGCCCTGTAAGGTATCCCACTATTTAGGTGCCATGTCTGGGTATTCAGTCCATCACTTTGCAGACCCCTCCTACGTCCAACAGGGCTTGTTCTAGGCGTTTTTGACTTGGATGAAAAGTTGAATGAAAATGTTGTATAAAGATGGACGATTTAGCTACTTAGAAATCCTACTTAGAAAGATTCTCCATCCTCTTACCTTACCAATATGGCTTCAGACCCAACTTCTGCACTGAATCCCTTATTGGCCTCTCTAATCTCTAAGGTTCAGCAACTGCATTCTCGTAACAAGTTTGCTGTCCTTCTACAATTCGACCTCTCCGCAGCTTTTGACGTTGTCCACCACGACATTCTAATTTTCCAACTCTCCGAGATAGGCATTAGCTCCATAGTTCTTGATTGGTTCTCCAAATTCTTGCGCTCCCGCTCTTACATGGTTAACATGAGCGGCACCTCATCCTCCCCCTGGACCCCGACTTGTGGTGTCCCACAAGGCTCACCCCTCTCCCCAATCCTCTTTAACATTTACATGTCCTCCCTGAAACTACTCCAACTATCCCCCCTTGAAACTCTTTACACTTACGCTGATGACATCCTCGTCCTCCTTGAGACCGACTCGAACCTCACTAACCTCTCCACGAAAATATCCTCATGCATAAAGAACCTCCAATCCTGGGCATTCACAATGCATATGAAACTAAACGAGTCCAAAACAAAACTCCTTTGGCTCGGCCCAAAATTAGACCATCTACCTTCCTCCATCCCATTGTCCTCCGGCCCCCATTACAGCTCGAGTTCTCAAGCAAAGTTCTGGGTGTCACCTTAGACTCTTCTCTATCCTTCAATGAACATCTCCAATCCCTGGTGAAGAAATGCTTCTTCAGCCTTCACATGCTAAGGAAAGTCAGACCCTATTTTCACCAAAAACACTTCGCAGTCCTAGTACAATCCATCATCCTCTCCAGATTGGATTATTGCAATTCTATCTACCTCAGCCTAACCAAGAAAAGCCTCCACAGACTTCAGCGGATTCAGAACGCCGCAGCTAAGCTTGTTTTCGCGAAAAGCAAATTTGATCACGTCTCACCACTCCTGTCTAAGCTCCATTGGCTCCCAGTAATCCCCAGGATCCACTTCAAATGTGCGTGTCTGGCCTACAAGATCCTACATGGCATCCTTCCTGCCGTTATCCCTCTATCCTGGAACTCCCCAACCCCTACTTCCTCCAGATCCTCCCAAATTTTTAAACTATCCTTCCCTTCCATAAAAGGTATTTCTCATGCAGGCAAACTTGGGTCATCCCTCCCCTTTAGAATCACTGAGATCTGGAATAACCTCACCTCCCCACTCCGAACCTCAAGCTCCCTCCAACTCTTCCGCAAACACCTAAAAACCTAGCTATTCTCAAAACTGTAACACTTCCCCCCTCTTAGGCCTCTCACCTTCCCCCTTTACACCTAACTCTTTAATCTCTCCACTGTAGTTCCTCTCTCATCCTTCTTCCTGTAAACCGTGCCGAGCTCCGCATTCATGGAGATGGTGCGGTATATAAACCCAAGGTTTAGTTTAGTTTAGTTTAGCGACTTGGACAATCAGATCTGCAGGACGTATAATTAGACAATTTTCAAAAGAAAAAAAATTTTGGATGTATTTTTCAAAAATGTGTCCTAGGTTGTTTTTCACTTTGGACGACTTGTGAGTTAGATGAAAACGGACTTAGACATTCCTTTCGATTATGCCCCTCCGAATTACTAAATTTATTCGCTTTAGTATCTTTACAAAAACCAATTGCAGCGTGGGGGGGTGGGGTAAATTTTCCCAATTTTTAAAAGGTACCATCAAGCTTGTATTATGCGTCAGGGTATGTATTGGATCCTCCTTGAGCTCATGGAAAATCTTCCAGACTGGTTATGATTGGAATGGCAACTCCTGTCTCCATTAAGATTGGGTCACATTTTGAGTATCAAATTACTTAAGTTGTATAAGGACAATAGAATTTTATTAGACACTTGGGAGACATTAAAATTTATTAATAATTTAAAATCTATTCCAATTCATAAATCCACCTATTAGTCCCTTTAGCTGAACTCCAAGATTCAAATTGGCGGGTTTAAGATCATCTGGAAGCATTGGATGAAGGCGGGCATACGTACTCTGGATGATGTAATATCTGATGGAAAACTGCTTGATTTTTCACAACTGCAACAAACATTTGGTATTGCTAAGTCTCAAAGTTATAAGTGGTTGCAATTGAAGCAAGCCATTCAGAAGGGGTTCCCTGATTGGCAAAATCTTAAAAATCAGTATAGTTTGCCGGTCCTATGTTTCCAGACAGATTTCCTGGGACACCAGGCCACTCAGTGGTACAAATTAATATCTGAATTTTTGAATAAGAAACCAAAGACTGGTCTTCGTGACATTTGGAGCATTGAGATAAAGCATCAGATTACTGCGTCTCAATGGCCACGAATCTGGACTGCATCTATGAGACAAACCGTTACACAGAGCATTTTGGACCTCTGTTCAATTACATAAATTAGATAGTTCCAAGTCTAATAGATGCTGGCGCTGTCATCTCAATGTTGGGACGTTGGATCATCTATTGTACTATTGTCCCTTGATACTTAAATTTTGGAGATCCATCTGGGATCAAGTGAACAAAATTTTGGAAAATCTAATGGCATTGACATACGATACCATCGTATTTGGTATGTTAATGAGGGCTAAAAGCCAAATATCTGCTCGGAATAACAAACTTCTCTTTATAATGACAGGGGTTGCAATACAACTTATTTTGAGGAACTAGAAAAACTGGGATCAGTTAAATTATACTTTTTTGGTGGGAATCTCTATGTCACACTTTTAAAATGGAATGTATGATGGCCATTCAACAGGGACATTCTAAGAAGTTTAAGGATATTTGGGAGCCATTGACAAAATTCTGTAAAGAGTGATTGTTTATTTTGCCCTTTGATAATACACGTCCAGGGTGGGTGGGAAGATATTTTTTAATTTTGAGTACAATTTTTGGATATATAGACAGGGGGGGATATATATGTATTTGTCATAGAATATAATTTTGCTTGAATTTAAGTGCTGTTATAGTGTAAAATGACTGTATAATATGTTGCGTTTATTTCTGGCTTTAAAATGAATAAAGATTTTTTTTTTAAAAAAAAGAAGACATTGTACTCGAAGAGACATTCTAGGCTGCAAAACGTGAACTAACAGGTCATCCGCATAAGCAGCCATCTTAAAGACATGAGCACCCAAGGTAACACCTACAATCTCAGGATTAGCAAGGATCTCTTTAATCAAAGGATCCAGAGTGATTGCAAACAGTAATGGAGAGAGTGGGCACCCTTGCTGAGTACCCCTGTGGATCAAAAAAAACTTAGATTGGGTCCCATTGACACCTACCCTCACCCAAGGATCTAGATAAAGCATGCAAATAGCATCTTGGAACAGACCAGTGAAACCGTAATGATCTAAAACCCCAAACAAAAACTCCCAATTAACCTGGTCAAAAGCCTTTTTGGCATCAAAATTAACTAGAAGTCTGAAATTTTGCAGTTTGGTACAACACCTTGGGGCAAGTTTCTGTGCCCAAGTTTGAAATCTTTTGCGAACATACTTCCATTTCTACAGGTCAGCAAAGTAAGCAAAAAAATTCACAAACAAAAATTTTTGGCAAAGTTTGGTTCCATACTGCTGCTGGTAGGTAAGTCAGCTGAGGGTACAACTTTACCAGCAGACTT
This sequence comes from Geotrypetes seraphini, assembly GCF_902459505.1. Classification (NCBI taxonomy): domain Eukaryota; kingdom Metazoa; phylum Chordata; class Amphibia; order Gymnophiona; family Dermophiidae; genus Geotrypetes; species Geotrypetes seraphini. The sequence goes on along the minus strand of NC_047090.1, from coordinate 76,834,199 downwards.
GTACCATGAGGTACTTCCAAGATTTGCAATACGAGCCTTTACGGTGAAGTGAAGCTGAAGATATGACCATTCAAAAAATATGGCTTTATGCATTTATGCTCTCTTTTCTTTGATCACAGCTCTTAATCTAAATAAATAAATAAATAAATATGTACTTTTTTGTTTGTAAAGTGCTCAAACCTTATAACCATTTATAAGGTCTTATAACTGCGGCTATTGAAGGGACCATCATCGCCTTTACAGTCCCTGACCCAACCATTTTATGTTACTAACGATCAAAATTAAAGACTATTTATCTGGAACAGCTGGATGGTTGGATGGTCAATAACCACAGATATAATAAACTGCTTGTGCTCAAACGTGTTCAAACGTGCTTTCAACCCATACTGGGCTTTATGCATTTATGCAAATTTTCACTGTTTTTCAGATTCAAATATCTCTAATGTGTAGGGTTTTTTTTGTTTTTTGTTTTATATCATTTGAAAGAGCATGTTTTTTTGCTACAGAAGCTATCCTGTTTCATCTTGGACCCAACCTTTCTTTGGTGAGAATTAAAGCTTCAAAGATAAGCATTAGTTGTATATGCACACAAATGTTTAATATTGAAAAGAGGTATGTTTAACACAAACCATGTTGTATGCAAATAAACAAGGTACATGAAGTTTCACAGTTCAGATTATTACTGTTTTATGATCCCCTTCCCTGTATCCATGCATTTTCATATACCCACTGCCACTGGTCGTGAAGATCATGACAAGATTATTATATACTGAGACCACATATTTATCAGTTATTGATCCATTGTCTGAAAGAAATTTCCAATAGTCAGATAATACCATATAAATTTCTAAGCTTTATTAAAGAAAAAAAAAGAGAAGTGCAAAAACCATACTTATTTAAAGTGTGCATACATACTGACAAAGATCAGGAAATCGCATAAATTCAACTTTTAACTCAGTTTCTTGCACATGGTTTTGAAAGTGTGGTCCATGTTTGCCAAAATAGCTTGTGGAAAGTGTACTGTCTGCCTGATGAAGTGGTCATAGGTGCATTAAGGTCTGCAATAATATGCTGTTCAGGGATCCAGCAAACGTCTTTGCGGGGAGGCCAGTGAAATGACCGTGCAGGACCTTGTGGATGCAAAAATTAATCAGGATGTTGCATTCTTCCATTGAAATTTCACATACATGACCAATCCACCAAGAATTGTCATATATGCAAACTAAGTATTGTCCAGGTTGAAAGCTTGAAAGGTAGGGACATGTTCAGGATCAGTATCAGACTCTAAGACATTAGCAATGAAAGAGATAGTGTCACTTGAAATTGTGTTAATGCAGCGTCTAGTAGTGTCTATGGGCTTATAGTGGTGATTTTCTCTTGTTCCAGCCACTGTGTGGCACATACTAAACCTTTGCTCCTGAGCAGGTCTTATTGCTTCAATATCTTCCTTAGCAATGAAGAAAAATTTGATTCCTGAGACAGATTTACCGCAGAATTCAAATAGATCCCTTGGTGTCAAAATTTGGTTATTGAGAGGGCGTTGTAAACTGGTATGGGCAGCTAAACACTTGGCTGTTCTCCCAATTCCATCACATGGAGATTTGCCATGGCTGGTACCAAAGAAGTTCCACTCAGCAGTAATTTGAAAGTTAGTATCATGGCTGCAGAGGTTAATGAAATTCTTGAAGTTTTTATATTGCGCAGCAGAACCATCACTAAAGTAGTGAATATGGCTTAAGACAGGCAAGACTTCCTTCAGATGCAGAATAAGCTTCCTCAAAAATGCATGAACAGCATAGTATCATGACGCAAGTAGTCACTTATCATGCATATGCATAAGCTTTGGATACCAGTACTGCAGAAGTAGACAATGAAGGGGTTAATGTTGCTTGGCTATTTTCCCAGTGAAACCACTGTACTGCATCCTGAATGATGAAAGAATAATTTTCAGCGAAGTCCATCAAAACAATAGCATGCCCCTCCTTTATATTTGCTTTCAGTTCCTTCAGCACTTTGGTACTTGGAAATAAAATGGTGGCTGGCCAAATTAGAAATTTTTCCAATTAATTGGAAGTGAAGTCCTCTATGGATAACTGACGAGTTTCCAGTGAATCCCGATCAGTGTGAATCCACTGCTTAAATTAAATAATATCATCTGGATCATGTTCACCAAAGAACTCAGTAAAATATTCCTCCAGAGGGATCTGCCCAGGACATATTTCACACCGCTGCACATACAGTTTTTTGAGTTCATATCACAGACAGTTTTATTCAGAAGCAGCTTGTAGTCATCTGGAACTGCAGTTGCTGAAAGCATAAGTTTCACATTCTAGTGGATTGTGCAGACACAGACTGAATGAGTCCCTGATGAACTGACTGTGACACACTACTTTGGCTGAAGCTCACAGAACTTTGAGAACCCAATTTCAGGCCCATGCTGACTGCGATAGGTGGTATACAGTTCCTTCAGATTGCATTAAAACAATCTTTTCTGGTTTTGTACTTTTTCACCTCTGATCCAAACAGACATAATCTTTTTTGCCTGGGCATATTCTAGAGATTTCATCGTCTTCATAAAAATCCAGGACTTTCTGTGTAATCTGCTGAACAAGCACTTTTCCTCTTTGTTGCTGGAACAGCAAGAATGCCACCCTGTTGTTTCAGCTTCCTGGCCTTTTTAAGCATTCTTGTTGAAATGCCAAATTCCAAAGCAGTTGGAGCAAGAGTTCAGCAAGAGTGAGAATTTGTATTTTCTCCCTATTACTAGATAGTTCCAACTTCTGCTTCAGTTCAATCAATAGAAGGTCATAGTCAGAACACCTTTTACATTGGCCATTTTCTGGTTCTGCTTTGATATCAGCTGGAGTTAAGTCACCAATAACTGCAATTTGGTCTCGAATTGCATTATGGGCATCAGAGAGTTTGTGTTTAGCTTAACTTAAGGAATTTTGCTTGCCAATCTGTTCAATCTTTAAAGGAGAGATTCCTAGTGGTGAAAAGCTGGCATTGAGGTTTTCAGATGCATTAGTAGGGTCATCACTGTCAGAATCAGACTCGGAGCTACTTAGATCTTGCAGTTTGACACACAAGTCTTGCCTGAATCTTGGGCAAAGCTTTAGGCCTGGTTTAAACTTGTACTTGGTGACAGCTTTTAAATGAACGGATTACAGCAATTTTTCTGTAGAAATTCAAACTTCGTCAGAATCAAGGCTTCATGATGAGTATAGATATTAGATTCCACAGACAAAGTAGAAAGTCCAGAGCATCTTTTAATTAATTCTTGGGCAGGCAAAGAGAAATCAGAAATAAGCTTCAAGCAGCTTTCTCCAGAATAGAAGGTAGATGGTTTCTGGCACTCAGAACTATCATAAATTCCAATACTGCAGGGCTCTAGCTTATTATTAGTCTCCATAAGATAAAAGTCACCTAAAAATACAGAATAAAAGTAAGGTGAAAAATATCAGTGTGAGAACACAATGAAAATAGAGCAAAGCAAGTTGCACATGTCAGCAAGTGCAGAGTAAGTTTCCAAAATCCACACAGGCATAGCCTAGTTAACTAGAGAAAGAACCAGATGCTGCACAGAAATAATAGATGGAAAGCAACACACCAAAGGCAAGCTTTGTCAAATAATGAAGTCATATAGTGTTATAAGATCATGATGAACCTTAAAGCCAGACTTGTTCATACAGCCATTGTGCTGTGACAGTTGCAAGTCAGAGCATGTTCAGAAAAGCTGCATGTATCAGACATACTACTATAGCTATGCGTACATTCTTGTGAATCACATGATTATGCATTTGGACTTGCACACAGTAAGTAGTTTGTGAAAGCCAATGCATGTTCTGAGTGTCATTTTGCAAAAGTGCATAGTAAGTTTGTCAAACGCTGAGCATAGTACAAGACGAGTACTTGTGGCTGGCATAGCTTGGTTATGAGTTTCCAAATCAATATAGTTCCATTGCACATTCACAATGAATTGCCAATGACCCTTCAACATAACATGTTTATGCAAGCAAGTACTGTATTGCTTATCTTTAAACCATCAATTCTCATCAAAGAAAGATCGGGTCCAAGATGAAACAGGATAGCTTCTGTAGCAAAAAAACATGCTCTTTCAAGTGATATACAAAATAAAATAAAATAAACTACACATTAGAGATATTTGAATCTGAAAAACAGTGAAAATTTGCATAAATGAATAAAGCCATATTTGGGGGATGGTCATATCTTCAGCATCACTTGACTGTAAAAGCTCATATTGCAAATCTGGGAAGTACCTCATGGTACATGTCTGCTAGTAAAGTTGTACCCTCAGCTGACTTACCTACTAGCAACAGTATGGAGCCAAACTGTGTCAAAAATTCTCATTCGTGAATTTTTTTTGCCTACTTTGCTGATCTGTAGAAATGGAAGCACATTTACGAAAGATTTCAAACTTGGCGCAGAAACCTGCCCCAAGGTGTTGTACCAAAGTGCAAAATTTCAGACTCCTAGGTAGTTTCCTTCTGCTGCAGTGCTTAAGCAAAGTTGGCGTTTTAGGTGGATCGATTGCTTTTGTTCAACCACCCCAGCTCCTGACCAAATTGAGATAGATCCAAAAATTTTTGCAGAGTTTCATTTAAGACCCTAGACAACACCCCTGTAAAATTTGGGATTTCAAGGGGGTCGAGCGTGGGCAGTTTTCAGTATTGGTCCACTTGACATGGAATGACACTAGAGAGTTTTCAAATCGGATATCCAATGGAAGGGAATTCCACAGAGATGGTGAAGGGACTGAAAAAATGGATTTGCAAGTAGTATTGTAGAAAAGTTCACGTATCGATGGAATGGTGAGTAGGTTTTGGTTGTTGGATTGGAGTGTCCTGGAGGATGAATATGGGATCAGAAGTTTGTCAATACATGCTGGCTGGTTAGAGTTTTTGTTTTGATGGTTAGAAGGAGTATTTTATAGGTGAGATGATGAGTAATGGGTAACCAATGTGCTTTGCAGAAAAGGGGAGAAACATGATCATATTTTTTTGCATGGTAAATTAATTTAACAGCAGTATTTTGGAGTAATTGTAAATGACGGATTTCTTTCTGGGTTATGCCCTGATATAGGGCATTACAGTAATCTATGTTTGAAATCACGAGTGAATGAATCAAAATATTGATAGAGGGGGGATCAAGAAGGGAAGAAATGGAGCGAATGAGCCTTAGTTTGTGAAAACATTTCTGTGTGACTACGTTAATTTGATAGTGGAAGCTAAGGTCCTTATCAAGGATAATTCTGAGGAGTTTGATTTTGGTACCAATTTGAATTGGAGAGGAGTCAATATAGATGGGTAGGCATATACGTTCCTCTGTAGAATTTGTGAAAAGGACACCAGTTGTTTTAGAGATGTTCAGTGAGAGTTTGTCATGCTGGAGCCAGGAGCTAATTATGTTGAGTTTGTAATTAATTTCTATTATTTTGTCAGGAGACGTAGAATTCAGGGGGTGAAGCAGTTGGATATCATTAGCATACGTGAACACAGTGAATCCTATAGATTGTGCTAAAGTAAGGGGGTCAAGAAGATGTTGAAGAGTAGGGGTGAGAGGATCGAACTCTGAGGGACTCTATATCTTTGATAGATGGTAGATGTGGAGTCATGGAAGCTAACTTTGTAGTTTCGATTTTGGAAGTAAGAGGAAAACCACTGCAGAACTACAGCAGTATCAATACTTCTTCCTATGCACCCTTGCATCCTTCTAGCTTTCGTCATTGCCTTTTCAACCTGTTTGGCCACCTTAAGAGCATCACATACTATCACACAGAAGTCTCGCTCCTCTTTCATGCACAAAAATTCTTCACCCCCTAAACTGTACCATTCCCTTAGGTTTTTGCAGCCCAAATGCATGACTTTGCAATTCTTAACATTAAATCTTAGCTGCCAAATTTCAGACCATTTCTGATACCAACCAAAAAAGGAGTTCATCCACTGAAATCTTAAAAGTAGACAAAACCTGGGAAATTCAAGTAACCGAATCCTCCTTACCAAAACTATGGACCACAAAAGGATCCTCTCTCAGTGGAACTTCATCCCCCTCAGAAGAGATTTCTTCTTCTGGATCCAAACTGCTGCCCTGCTGAATTTATATCTAGCTCCTTTTCCAGAGCCTTTAGAAAGCCTATCATCCTGATCTTGTACCTGATTTATCAAATTCCATTACTCTTACCCTTTCCAACCTGTACCATATAACAGCTACATTAGGAGAAGAAGCAGGGACATTAGATGAAGCAAAAGATATATATCTTTGCCCATGCAACAAGAGAATTCAGGCAAGAAATTTTGAACAAAACCCAACTCCTGCAACCAACTCACAAGAGAAGAATCCATTGCAATCAGCAGGGACGGAGATAACTGAAGATGCTTGTGTCTGGAAGCAACTAACATGAGCACCGAAAACATGGCAGTAGCTCCTGCCAAATTAGGTCTGCCGCCCCTTCAGCCACATTAACTGCACAAAGGAACCTGAGCATTGCTCATCTGATTGTCCTTCAACACCTATAGGAAAGGAAATCATAGCATTTTCCCACCACCTCGATAACTAACCTTCATGCCCCCATAAATAGAAAAAAAATGCTTGATTTTATCCTACCTATACTGTATAGAGACTAGTTTTGGGGGGGAAAAAAACACAATAAAATGTAGTCAAAAACAAAATTCTTTTGAGAGCAGCCTTTTAGTTGCAGAGGTTGAGGGGGAAGGACCTAGGACCCACCACCACCACCAATGTTTGTTTGTTTTTTTTAACTGACCAAGGTCCTACTATACCACTAGTGGATGCATGGGGAACCTATCACCTGCTGGAGATTAAGAATTATTAACTGTAAATGGGTATGCACAAGGTTCTTAGGCGAAGACATCACAAGTCATTAATTCTCAGTTTCCACCTGTTGGAAGGACAGCATAAACCCAAGACCCTAGACTTGTCTGGTGGGATAATTAAAGAAGAAAACATTTCAAAAGTTCTGGCTTGTTTATACAATATTTGAGGCTATAGACAATACACAGTAGTCATTGTGTGCTCTCATTTGTAACCTTGCCTGGTTAGAACCTATGCTAGCCAGTTATCTACATGTATGATTCCATTTCTGGATATCTTAACTGAATAATGACCAAGATGCCAGTGTTTGATATCAAATGGCACCATGATTAGTAGACTTCCAAAATGTATGTAAGATTTCATAGGTTAAACTTCCAAATATGACAGTTTATCAAGGATCAAGAGACCTGTCAAAGAGCAGCCTATAAGCAGACACCTTTAAAATGCTGCCTATACTTGAACCAAGATGGGTAAATGTGTTTGAAGTGTTCTGCTGAAATAGCTTGAATTGCCAGCATGAAATTTTAGAAATCCTATCTGAAACACAAGCGCTCACACTGCCAGATCTTCCATTGGAAGGCTATGCAGGGGACTTAGGAGACTGGATGTTTGGGCAAAAGCTATGCTGATGTCAGATTATAAGAAAGCCTTCAAGTTAGACATGGGAAGGAAAGGGGACTCACTGTGAAATGAAGCAGAGAATCCTGCTTGATCCTCTACCCACAATTGAAGAGTACAGTATACAGGAAATTGTCAAGCTATATTTTAAGTGGCATACTGTATGACTAGCAACTAGGATATAACTTTAGAAGGGTGGGCCAGAGTAACTAGACAACTGATCTTTTTGTCAAGATCTACTATGATAATACTACTACTGCATTACTATGCTACTATTTCCCACGAGTACATCTGAAAAAAATAATGTATCGTGCATACAGTTTCCATTTAATATGTAGAACTGAAATACTTTTACACTGCATTGCAATGTACAACATAAGTAGCGCGTTGTGACTGTGAACAAGTTACTTAATCCCCCATTGCCCAGGTATATTAGATTGAGTGTGAGCCCACCAGGGCAGATAGAGGGAAATGCTTCAATACCAGAATGTATACCACTTAGGCTACAAGTGGTATAAATGCTAACAATAAAAAAAAATAAAATAAAAGCCTGTGGGGTAATAAAACTGAATTTCATCAAATTTTGCTTAGGGCTACAGAGGAAGAAAAAAAAACTTCCTTCCAAATGTTATACTAATTTTCTTTCAATTCAGTCCATGAGCCAGCACTCCCACCCACCTTTACTGTACTCTTCTACAATCAAATTGCCAATTGGAACCAGGAAGAGCAAAGTAGTTAAAAACTACAAAAATCTAAAGAAGTAATTCGTAGAGGCTTGCTAACTTGAGTGACACCTGTCATGAGGATGATAAATGACTCCATTTTCTGCCTCTCTTGCCTTCTGCCACTCCAGCAATGGTCATTTATCTTCATCTCTGTCAGCAGTGTAAAGCAGTCCTGACGCTGAAGTCAGCAAACATTTAGCACAGAGAACCAAGCAACACAGGGAAATTATTATTGTCAGAATAATAATGGTTTAGCATAATTTATTATAGGCCCACCAAATAAGCAAAGACGAGATGTTATTAGACAGATGGATGGGTAGACTTGGCAGCCATCCACTGGAGACTCAGGCGGTGCTTGATGTGGAAGGGGAAAAAAGGAAGGGGCATCTTTATACCAATCAGAAAGTTGGCAGTTCAATTACAAAGAAATAAAGGGACATTCATCATTCAATTAGGCATCTGTCAAGCCTCACAAAGGAGAAAACTCCTAACCTGGTACTCTTGGGAGAAGATGCTCAGCAGAGTGCACTGCGATTGACTGGAACAAATAAAAGGAGGACAAAGTTAATTAATGGCATGCAAGAGGATAAAATAAAAGGCGGCAGCTCGATAAAGGTAGGTGCAGCTACTCTGTAATACAACAGAACATGAAAACAAGGAGGAAGGGGGTTGTTTAATATTAACACCTCAGACAAAGACTTCCTGCTGCTAGGTCAAGAGTAATGTGCAAGCCCAGCAGCGAAGAACAGGACCGATTAAAACACACTTGGCTTGTTCAGAAAGTGGTATAGTACTAGGCAAACAACTCCCTTGCCTAGTACTATACCACTTTCTGAACTAGCCAGGTGATATAAATGTCACATCTCAGGGTTAAAAGGTTAGGAAAATCATAAAGAAGAGAATGCCATACTTTACTAAGTGCTAGAGTTGCAACCCACTACTGGTCCAACACATCTTGTAGAAAGAAACAGCATGGAAATTCAGTTCTTTGTCAGAAAATGCATGTGAAAAAAACCCTCACTATGTTCATTCACTTGCTCTTCTGGCAGTGAATGCACCTACCAGTGGCTGCCCACTTAAAGACAGACTCTCCTAATTACTAACATTGTGAACAGGGCTGGAACTAGCAAAAAGATATGATACTTTAGCTCTTATTTACTGTTTTCAGATAGGAAAAATACATAATTCATTATTTTATTTTATTTTATTTTATACCAAATGGGAAAAGGGAATGGGACTAATATACCACCTGGTTTACCTGTCTATATTATGGTTTACATAATATATACAGGTTACTCCTGGCGGAATTTTGCATAACTGTGCAATGCAAAATTGCACAGTTGTGCAGAATTCACTTTTCCTGCTCAGGATCTCAATGGTGTCACCCTTATCAGGTCGTGGTATCGGCAACAATTCCCACATGCTGTCTGCCACTAGCCCGAAGTCTCTCTTCGGCAGAGGGGAGGCTTCCAGGTTAGCAGCAGGCAGTGTGTGGGAATCGCTGCCAATACCATGACCCGGTGAAGCAAGCCTTTCAGCTGATGCAACAAGTGAGACCGCTTCCATGGTGATACTAGAAACAAAAGAATGGATCATTATTAAGCTAGTAAGGGAGAGGCTTAGAGAGAAGAAATAGAGGCCGAGATATCAAGTTTCAACTTTATTAAATTTTTACTATACCGACTATCAGCAAATATCTAGCCGGTTTACAAGTTAAAATAAGATAAAAAATAAAATTAATTCAATATATAAAATAATTGAAAAGAAAAAGAAGAGGGGATTGTGAACATTTAGACTTTAACTGGACATACTGGAAAATGATGGTAGGGAAAAGAAATGGAAGGGAAAAAAATACATAGTTCAATTAAAAAAAAAAATTAAAAATTGAAAAGGGAAGGATGACACATAAGGAATGGGATCGCTTCCTAAAAGCGGTTGAGGTATTGAAGAATAAATTATATTTGGGAGCAGGAAAACGCGTCTTGGAATAAGAAAGTTTTTAATTTAGCCTTAAATTTATCAATTGATGTCTCGTGACGAATGTGGGATGGCAATGAGTTCCATAGGGTGGAAGCGACTACAGAAAAGTTAGTCTTTCTCGTAGTCACTTGAATGTGAAAAGTCATTTCAGTGAAGAACTTGTTGTTGGTATGCTGAAAAACTCAATTAAAGGGTGCTAAATACAGCATAGGCTGCCTGTGCTGTAGAAGACAAAAATGAATGCAGTTCTTATCTTTGTTTGACACAGTATTGAGATGTACATACGGACTACATGACTTTGGACGTTCTGTAGCATCCTTAAATATAGGAGCTAGCTCTGTGGGTACATGGGTACCCCCAATTTGGAGCAAATTATTTGTGTCCAGGGAGGGGTAACATCCCTTGGGCTTAGCAACACAGTCATTATGAAAAACTGACTCCCATGTGTCAAAGTACTATATGTCTTTAACTTTCTGTGTAATAAAATATATTTACATATATTTTCAGCATAAAACAGAAAAGATGGTATTGCCCTTGTGTGAAGAGTACAGAGGAAGGGAGGAAGAAGAGATGTTGGCACAGAGGAGAGGGATGAGAGGATGGAAAGATACTGGCATGGGGAGAGGAGGGGTGAGGAAGGAAATATGCTGGCATAGGGGAACAGGAGAAAGACACGCATGGTGAGGGAAGAAAGTGAAATGTTGCACATATAACATATATGGAGAGAAGAAAGGGAGAAATGGTACATGGAGGTAGATAGAGAAATTTGACCCAGGGCACAAGGCAGCGGGAGAGAGAGATATGGATAGTGGGAAAGACACAAAAATATTGGATATGGTAGTGGAAGGGATGAACAGAGAGAATGCAGCATGGGGGAAGGGTTGCAAGGAAGAGAGAGAGAGAGGTGTTAGAAATTGGGGTGGATGAGAGGAAGGGAGAGACACACAGGAAGTAGAGGGGGGAGAAGGAGGGCGATGTTGGATCCAGGAGCAGAATGGAGTGGAGAGATGCCAGACAATGGGATTGATGGAAGAGCATGGGAGAAATGCTGAACCACAGGGGGTAGTGCAGCAGGGAAAAGAGAAAAGACAGGCAGATGTCAGTGTACGAGGGTGGGGAGGGAAGGGAGAAGGAGCAGATGTTGGACTATAAGGGAGGAGGAAGGAAGGCAGAGAGAATGATAGATCCTTTAGGGGGAGGAGAGAGTGGCAAGGAAGAAGATGAGAGGATAGATATTACAGAGGGTAAAAAGAGGATAGATATTAAAGAGGGTAAAAATATTGTAATGGGGATATGTTGAAGATGAAAGGGAATGGAGGACTGAGGAAGAAAAGAGATGGGAAATAGGAGAGAAGTTGGAAATTTGATAGGTAGCTGAAAAGTAAAAAAGAGGAGAACGGCAAGAAAGAGGCACAAAAGAGCTAAAAAGGAATGATTAATATGTCAGAGGCAGGTGTAGTAAAGAAATAGAAAGGAGGGGGAGAAAAGACAAATGGATAGCAGCCATTTGAAGGAGAATTAGCAGATGACAGGAAAGCAGAAAAGAGAAACTGGAACCAACATGATGGAAAAATAAAACATCCAGACAACAAAAGTAGAAGAAAAACATTTCATTTTAAATGTTTTAAATGGAATATGGATAATAATTAGCAAAAATATTACTTAAATTATGACAAAAACTTGCAGAATTTTGAATTTTTTTTGTGCAGAATTCTGCTAGGAGTAACAAGTACTTATTTTTATATCTGGAGTAATGGAGGGTTAAGTGACTTGCCCAAAGTTGCAAAGAGCAGCAGTGGGAATTAAACCCAATTCCCCAGGTTCTTAGGCCGCTGCACTAACCTCTAGGCTACTCCTCCATCAGCGTTTACCTTGATTTGTGACAGTACACCATTTAAATGATTTACCTTACATGTATTAAACTTGAAATGGGGTAAGATGGTTTACTTTCCCTTCCTTTTATTTGAAGGGAATCAATACTACATGGTTACTTTTTAAAATTGTCCTCTGCGGACAGATCTAACTCATTGCATCTACACTACAATTCATTACATCTGATATATTTTTCTAGTGGATGCAACTTGAACAAATTCCAGTTGCAATAAATCAGCTTTCATAGTACAGCACAGTACAATGAATAATTAAGAATCTTATTCCTTTCAGAACTGCAGAGATTAGTTTCCAACATCAAAATTTGCTATTTACCCCTTTTAAATGATTTTCGCCCCCTGAATTAGCTCATGCTAATTAAGGCTTTTATTCTGTTCAGTGCTGAAAATTAATCAATCAATATAGCTTCAATAAATATTTATGCATTTGCTCTCTACTAACTAAACTGTTATCTTGGTTTGAATTCTTGCTTTAAAGGAAATTTCAAAAGTTGAAATTCTGCTCATGCCTACCATAAAAATAAATTATGCAAAGATGTGATATACAAAAATAATTAGTAAAAATTTTTATAAAGTATTCTTATTCAATTTTGACAGCTAAAACAACTGAAAGATAAATAGATCTCCAATCACAATTAATCACGCAGTTAAAAAGTATGTCCCCACACACCACACTGCAGCACCTTGTGACTGGGCAAGTCATTTAACCCTTCATTGCCCAGAGTCACAAGGAGCTGCAGTGAGGGAAAAATAAATAGCATACCTTAAATCACACGATTAATCAAGGTTACAAATTTTCATTGAAATGCAGGCCTAAAAAATCCTCTATAATAAAACCCTAAGCGCGCATGCGCACTTACAACGCCGTGTTCCCTGACAGCGTGATGTGTGCCTCTGTGCTGAATTCGATTTCAGGAGCATGAGGCGGCTTGCGACATATGCAGCGATTTGAGCGGCGGTGGTGGTTTGACTCCTGCGCTGCCACTGCTGGGACGCCTCTTCTCACCCTCGGACCAGCAAACGCAGCAGCCGTGGGGCATTTGCTAGGCTGGCCCACTTCGATAATGCCCCGAGGCTGCCCGGGTAGTGGATGCTGGACAGGGAGAGCAGGGAAAGGAGAAGGCCTGCTGCTGGACAGGGGGGAGGTAAAAGGAAGGGCAAAGGCCTACTGCTGGACAGGGGGAGCAGGGAAGAGGTGCTGCTGGACAGGGGGGGAGGTAAAAAAAAAAAAAAAATAGGGCACACAACATTTTAGGCCTCTTTTACAAAGCCACACTAGCGGCTGCGCTGCGCTAATGGCCCCAAAGCCCATAGAGATTTAAAGGGCTTTGGGGCAGTTGCCACGTGGCTTTGTAAAAGAGGCCGTTAGTGTGCACTAAGCTTTAGTAAAAGGAACCCTTGTTTATTAAAATTATTTTACTGTCTTAGGGAAGTCAATATTCAGCCATGTGATCTATGCATAATATGAATATCGTATTTTTAGACATTTAAAATCACATGCATTTAGGCTGTTAGGTGCCATCGACTCGTGCTCTAGTCCTAGCACCTTGATGAATTACAAAACTAAAAAGAAATCGGTTTTGTGCTAGTCCGGTAAGGTCCTCTAGTGTCATCCCCATGGTTGTTTTCAACATGTCCAGCCATCTGATTACAGGTCGCCCTCTTTGCCTGGTTCCTTCAATCTTTCCAAACATAAAGAACTTTCTCAATGATCCATTTAGGTAGCAATGTTAAATATTCATGTATAACTTCAAATGTTTCAGACATTTCAAGTTATACTTCTTATCTGAGCACCCTACCTAGATCCATAAATTGGTTTTTTTTTTAAGTTACACATTTAAAGTGGCACTATCCCCTTCCCAGATTAATAATGTGGGGTGTATAATGACTTACCATATATACTTGAATATAAACCGGGATTTTTGGGCCAAAAAATTGGTCCAAAAATGGGGGTCCTGGTTTATATTCGGATCAATGCCCCCTCCCAGAATTTTTTTTAGGCCGCCGCCAGGCTCTACCCCCTTCTCCTCCCTGCCCTATCATACATTACATTAGAGATTTCTATTCCACCATTACCTTGCGGTTCAAGGCAGATTACAAAAGAGTAGTACATGGAGGGTTACAATAGAAGATCTCTGGTTATTTTTAGAGAGGTTAAAAAGAGGGTCAGGTTGAATTGGGGGGAAGGAAGGTACTTGTGGTGCTAAGACTTTGTCAGGGATTTCTTGAAGAGTGTAGTCTTTATTTCTTTTCTGAACGTCTTGTAGTCTGGGGTTGTTATCAGTAGATTGGAGATTTGGTTGTCTAGTTTTGCTGCTTGGGTGGCTAGGAGGCCGTCATATAGTTTTTTCCATTTAACTTCTTTGATTGGAGGATGTGTGAATGGGGTGCCAATCCGTGGTGGAGGCGCAGGTGCAGCAGGTCCTCTGCCGATCCGTGGTGGAAGTGCAATGGGCAGGAGCAAGCTTTTCAAACTTCTGCCCCGCTGCTAACTGGCTGCGCGATCGAATTTCCTAATCTGAGCGGCACAAGCAGCAGCACGATTTGGCGCTGCTTCTCGGTGCTCAGCAGCTTCCTTACTGGCTCCCATGAATTCTCTGGGAGGAAGAGTGCTGAGTCTGACAGGGGAAGAAAGGAAAGGTGCTGGGTGCAGAGCCTGACAGGGGAGGGGAGGGGAGGAAGGAAGGGTGCTGGGTGCAGAGCCTGACAAGGGAGGGGAGGAAGGAAGGGTGCAGAGCCTGACAGGGGAGGGGAGGAAGGAAGGGTGCTGGGTGCAGAGCCTGACAGGGAAGGGGAGGAAGGAAGGGTGCTGGGTGCAGAGCCTGACAGGAGACGGGAGGAAGGAAGGGTGCTGGGTGCAGAGCCTGACAGGAGAGGGGAGGAAGGAAGGGTGCTGGGTGCAGAGCCTGACAGGGGAGGGGAGGAAGGAAGGGTGCTGGGTGCAGTGCCTGACAGGGGAGGGATGGAGGGAAGGGGGCTGGGTGTAAAACTTAACAGGGAGGAGCTGGGTGCAGAGCCTGACAGGGCATGACACTTGAATATTAAGCCGTCCGACTTATATTCGAGTCAACCTTTTTTTTTTTTTTTTTTTTTTTTTTCCCCCCCCCTCCTTTTGTGGGAAAAGGGTGGTCTCGACTTATATTCAAGTATATACGGTTATCTGTTCAGCACCCATAATATTTTTAAAAGCACTTATGCAGTCAGTGGCATGAATCTTGTGAATACTGACCTCGGGAAATTTACCCCCCCACCCTTTTACTAAATTGCAATAGTGGTTATTAACGCAGGGAGCCACACTGCTCCTGACCCTCACAGAGTTCCTATGAATGTCGGGAGCAGCGCGGAGCATTCAGCACGGCTCCCTGCACTAATAACCACTATTACGGTTTAGTAAAAGGTGGGTTAGTTATTGTGAGAACAGGGCCTTAGCAAAAAGATCAAATATGATCATCATACACAATTATATAAGTAGAGTGGAAGAATGGCCTAGCCAAGTTCAAAAACCAGTGCTGGACAAATTACTTAAACTTCCACTGACTTAGGTAAAAGCTTAAACACCAAGACCCAGATTCTGAAACCGGAGTAGTTAGGAAGGCGCTGTTAGGCATTCTACCAATGCCTAAGTTAATTGTTTTACTTGGCTATACACAGCATGGTAATTGATTGCGCTATTAAAAACAAAGAAAAAAAAAAGGTAAGCGCCAGAATTGCATCCATGTAAACGCTTAGCCATTTTTGAAACAGCAAAATGTCTTTTTTTCCCCCAAAAAATGACCATTTCTAGTTGTGTTCGCCCTTAGTGTGTGGAAGAGAAAAAAAAAAAAAAAGAGAGAGAGAAAAAAAAAAAGAGAGAGAAACGTCTCGGAGAAACACACACCAAATAAGTCACTGGGATGTAGGAGAGGCCAATGAGTTTAGAAGACTGGCCACACAAACATTCCAGAAGAGCAGTGCGGCAACTTAGGGGCACTGTAATGAACTTTACATAAAAGTCCAGTTACAAACTCCCGTATATTGTATGGTGTACCCTCCAAAACCAACCTAAAACCTACTGGACACCACACTAATACCCTTATGCCTGCAGTGGGATTTGTACCCTTATAGTTACAGTGGGATTTAATAATTATTTATTTGCTTGTAAACCGCCCCACCAGCAGTTCTAGGCAGTTCACAACAGAAAAACTGAGACATTTCAGTAGAACATACAATTTCAAAAATACACTACTACATACAAAAGTATTAACTAAAATACAATTTCAATGCACTGCTATCAATAAAAAAAAAACAAGTTAAAAATCATAGGTTAAAAATGATTAAAAAGTAAAAACACCATCGTAACTATCAGCATTCTTGTTTATCAAATAAGTAAGTTTTTAATGATTTCCTAAATGTAAAATAAGAGTTGGCTTGAACAATCAACGGGCCCATCCTGGAGTTCATCTTCCCAGCCTGATACTTCAATGTCCTGTCCAAAAACGTCATGTAATGATAGGCCCTTGGGGTAGGGAAGATAAACATACCTGAATTTCTGGTACATTTTATTGAATAAAACAATTTCAAGTAAGATACCAGATAAGAGGGTAATAATCCCAAAAAATGCCATATAACAAATACACCCAAACTTGAAAAACACTCTGGCCCCAAATGGCAGCCAGTACAGTCTAGCATAAAAAGGACTAACATGATCATATTTTTTAAGACCAAAAATCAAGCAGACCACAGCATTCTGAACTAATCGGAGTCTTAATAAAGTCTTAATAAACAATATTACAATAATCCAAGGTAGGTAATACAGTAGACTGGACCAGCAACCGAAAGGACTCCATATCAAAAAACTTAATGGTCCTCAATTTCCACAATATTGCATAGCTTTTTTTAATTAACAAGTCTGTATGCTTCCTAAATGTTAAACTACGATCCAAAGTTATTCCCAAAATTTTCAAATTTGGCACTATCTCAAAGCTATGACCCTTCAGTTGAATAATTGTTTCCTGAATTTTTTCATTAGGGCTAGCTAGAAAAATCTTGTTTTTTTTCAGGATTGAGTTTCAACCTAACCTGTAACATCCACAATTCTATCTTTTCCAAAATATTAGAAATTTGAATAATCAATTCATTCAATATGGCCTTACAAGGTAATAATATGGTAATGTCATCTGCATATATATAGAACATTACATTTAAACTTTGAAGTAAATATGCCAAGGAATCTAAATATATGTTAAATAACGTGGGAGATAAAGGAGAACCCTGAGGAACTCCATGAGTTCTTCCATGAAAAAGAGTATTTATCTTCAGTAAACACTTCATGTGTTCTTTGTTTCAAAAACCCCGTTTTACATTACCACTACTCCCAATTAATCCAAGCAGCTTAACAGTAGATCATAATCCACTAGATCAAAAGCGCTGCTTAGGCCAACTGCAGGATCAGGGCACTAGTACCGGTGCTAAACAAAATATTAAGCTGATTTAGTAAAGATGCTATTACTGTTTCTGTGCTATATCCAGAGCGAAACCCAGATTGATTATCATGTAAGATATTAAATTTATCCAAATATTTTTTCAACTCGGTATTATTTTTTCAAACAGCTACTGGTCTATAATTATTCTCCCTAAGTGATTCCTTAGGATTTTTTACAATAGGTGTTATTATAATTCTTCCTAAATTTTTCTCAAATTGTCCCGTCTGCAACTGAAGAATAATCCATTTGTAAAGATGGATTCTAAAAGTAAACGATGCATTCCTCAATACAATTCTTGGGCAGATATCTAAACGGCAATATTTTTTTGCATACTTTGAATATAATTTACAAAAGAAATCCCAATCAGGGATAGCAAATTGTTCCCAGATCATATCTGTCCTAACACCCTCTAATTGTCCTGATAAATCTGTAAAATCATTAATCTGATATTTAAAAACTGTATGCAAATCTGTAAAATCATTAGCTTGATCATTAACAGCAATTTGAAAGCCACTGATTTTATTAAAAAAAAATTCCGCCCATTTATCGGCAGGTGGGATAGTTTCCTTGTTTGATCAATTTTTTGAATCAATCTCGAATAGCGCATGAACCAATTTAGAAAGCTCTTTACTATTAGTCTTTACATCTCCAACCTTTTCCTTATAATAAGTACTACGTTTCTCTGAAATCATATTTTTATACTCTTTCAACTTCAATCTCCAATTAATTCTATCTTCTGTTTTACCTGATTTTAACCAAACCTTCTCTATCCTTCTAAGGGCCCTTTTTTGTTCTAATAATTCTGTATCAAACCAGATATTATGATCTCTAGCAGATGGAGAGCTGAAACTTCCAGTGAAATCACCAGAATCCAGACTGATGTTCTACTGGAACTTTCCAGTTCGCCACTGCCAAAACAGCATAAGGTCCCGTGAGCCACTACAAAGTCCCATCTGCCATAGAAGCATAATTAACTTCCACAATTAACCTCTAATCTAGAGGGTTAAATTTTAAAAATAATACCTCCACCTGCATTAAGAAAAATTATGTCCTTATCTTGATAATATATTTTCCAGTAAATAGGTGTGTCATTCTGGACAAGCAAGTTATCTCCCCATGGCCGTGAGCCATATGCCGAAGGAATCCATTCTGGATTTTTTTCCTGTGATCCTCTTACTTCACTGAGAGCTCTACTGCCACCTGCAGTTAGTACCCAAGCAAAACAAGAGCTCCATCAAAATTATGTGAAGTAAGGACAAAGATGGGAAATTTCCCAAACAAATCAACTGTTCTGCTCAAACAAACTAACACTTGAACACTCAATGAATAAGTAACAGCCAACAGATGCATTAAAAGGAGCTCAGGTAGTACCCCCGTAGACACAACAAACATATTATACAAAATTCATTAGGACTCAAAGGGCATCCAAGATACAAACTTGGAGAAGTAGAAACAGAATGAGACAGTAGGCAGGTACAGGAAGGACAGGGCGGGGGTCCAGAATGACACACCTATCTTATGGAATAGATTATCAAGATAAGAACATAATCTCTTTTTTCAGTGCAATAGGTGTGTCATTCTGGACAAGCGGGACATACAAAAGCAGTCCCAGAAAACTAGGGCAAGCTGACTGCGCCAGACCTTAACACTGAGGAACCAAATGCAGAGTCCTCTTTTGCTGCAATGTCCACCCTGTAAAACCTGCAAATGTGTGCAGAGTGGACCAAGTCACAATTCTACAAATCTCCTCTGGAGAGACTGCCCTAGCCTCTGCCCACGATGAAGCTATACTTCTAGTCGAATGCTTCTTAACAGAAACAGGGAACCATTTCCCACAGAGAATGTATGCTGACGAAATGACCTTACGGATCCATTTGGAAATTGTGGCCTTGGAAGCAGGTGCGCCTTGCTTAGTCGAATGAGACAGCACAAACAGATGGTCAGAGAGTATAAACTCGTTGGTGACCTTTAAAAAGCAAAGAAGCACTCTTCTCATGTCTCTTCCAAATGTGGTCCTGTTTCTTAGAACCTGTAGGCTGGAAGACAAGTAAATGCACCTCTTGATTAACATGAAACACAAAAACCACTTTGGCAGAAAAGAAGGAACAGTGTGTAATGAGATTTCAGTTTCCAAGATTTTAAGGAAAGGCTCTCCACAAGACAGAGCCTGGAGTTCCGAGACTCATCACGCTGAGGTTCACCCTGAGGATACCGCTAACAGAAAAATCACCTTTAGTGCCATGTCCAAGAGGAACGCTTCTTCCAGTGGCTCAAACAAAGCTTTGGTAAGACCTCACAGAACAAAGTTAAAGTCCCACAACGAGAACGGTGGCTTGATCGTAGGTCTGATGCAGAGAGCACCCTTTAGAAATCTGGCAACGTCTAGATGAGACGCCAGTGTAGGTCTACAGTCCTGAGTTCTGAAACAAGAGAGCCCAGCAACTTGGACCTGAAGTCAAGGCCCGCTTGGAGAAAGACTAACACTACCGAAACCGGAGCTGAAATTAGCTTCACACATTCTTGGGTGCTCCAATGCTGGAAAGTCTTAGCGTAGGCAAAGACTGTAGTCAACTTCTTAGACTTGAGAAGGATGGCAATGACCACTTCACGCTCAAGAGCCATGCCAAAAGAGCAAAGTGATCCAGATCCTCCATGCATATGGGACCCTGAGAAAGGAGATCTGGATGCACCTGCAACCATAGCCTGTGGCCTCTTCGAAGAAACATCAGATCTGAGTACCATGGACTGAGAAGTCAATCCAGAGCAACCAGAAAGGCTCATCCCTGATGAGTTGCACTTCACTGAAGGACTTGGCCTATCATGGGCCAGGCAGGAAAGACGTACAACAAGACGCCCTGAAGTCACGGCTGGACTAAAGCATCTAGACCCTTGTTTCTGGGCACAAATCTTTAACTGAATAACCAGTCTGCTTTCTTGTTTTTCACCATCACCATGAGGTTGAAGAGTGGACAACCCCAGCGCTGAACGAAGACCTGAAATGCTACCATTGATAGCATCCACTTGCCCGGATCTAAAGTCTGTCTGATGAGGAAGTGGGCTTGAACACTGCCTGTGACATGCCGATAACACCTGAAGATGACGCTCTGCCAAGTAAAAGAGCATGTGGGCTTCCAGACAGGGATGCACTCACCCCTGTGCATTGTCGAAAAAGACTTTGACCATTTGACCTTCAAGAGTCTTCTGCAATTTCACCAGAGCCAACCAAATGACATGCAGTTCTAGCCTGCTGAGCGACCACTTTTTCTGAGAGGGCATCCAACGCTCCTGAATTGGATGATGGTTGCAGTGGGCTCCCCAGCCCTGAAGACTGGCATCTGTTGTTATGATCACCCAGTAAACAATCCCTGGAGAGGAACTGAGGATGGATCCACCAATCCAATCTGGCTTAAGCCTCCAGCATCCAGTGCAGAGACTTCTGTAAGGCTGTAAGGAATCCGCCTGTGAAGACCAGTGTGAAAATAGCATATTCTGGAGAGTTTGACTGTGGGCTCTCGACAAAGGCATGACATCTATCTTGGCCACCATGAACCCCAGGACTTGAAGATAATCCCACACTGACAGAGCTAACTTGTCCAAGAGAGAAGAAATCTGAGAGCACAGCTTCTGACTGCATGCCTCTAGTAGACAGACTTGGCCGGCAGCCGTATCAAACAATACTCCCAGATACTCCAGGGATTGAGTCGGTGTCAAAATTGCTCTTTCAGTAATTTACAATCCAACCCAGATCACCTGATCAACTGTATGTCAACCCTCAGAGAACGAGGGGGCTCTGATCAGCCAGTCATCCAAGTTGGGATGCACCTGCAATCCCATCTTGCACAGGTAAGCTGCTACCACAATCATCACTTTGATGAAGGTACGAAGAGCTGTCACCAGGCCAAAGGGTAGAGCTAAAATTGATAATGATTTTTCAGAATATGTAATTTGAGAAGCTTTCTGTGGTCTGAGAAAATAGGGATATGCAAGTAGGCCTCTGTAAGATCTAGAGAAGCTAGGAACTCTCCCGGGGTCACTGCCGCTATGACAAAGCGAACCATCTCCATTCGAAAGCACAGAACTCTGAAAGCTGCATTCACATGAGTAATGTCTAGAATAGGTCTCCATTTGTAAGGTAACATAGTAGATGATGGCAGATAAAGACCTGAATGATCCATCCAGTCTGCCCAACCTGATTCAATCTAATTTTTTTTTCTTCTTCTTCTTAGCTATTTCTGGGCAAGAATCCAAAGCTCTGCCCGGTACTGTTCTTAGGTTCCAACTACTGAAGTATCTCCCTGAGCCTAAGTCTTCGGGCGTTACAGGCTCTAAGGCCTGAATATCGAGTGACCTTCTCACAGTGGCTTGCACTTTGATCACCTTTTCCAGGTGCCCTGTAGAAGAGTCCACAAACTAATCCATTAGAAGCCAGATAAATTCCAGCTTGTAACCAAACTGAATGTCATGTAGCACCCAGTGGTCAGATGAAATCTGAACCCAGCTCTGCAAAAAAATGCCGAAAATCATACAGCCCAGAATTGGCACGTGATTTAACATCTGTTTCCAAATTGAAGGAACACCTTGGGCATCTGTTGGACTTGAATGAAGAGGTGAAAAGGACTGTGAGCAATTGTTTGAAGAGATAAGATGTGTAGTTCTTTTGTGACGGCCTTCAAAAACTTATCGGTCATTGACAGAAATGTGTGGTGGTGGTGTGACTGTACAAAAGTAAATACATGTATTAAAAGTACAAGTTTCAAGAACTGTTTTCATTTTTTATTCATTATATCTTCATTTAAACAAAATTTCCAGTGCAATAGGTGTCATTCTTTACATGTGGGATATCTCTTCACGGATGCGAGCCATATGCAGAAGGAATCCACTCTGGATTTTTTCTGTGATCCTTCTACTTCACCTGGAGTTCTACTGCCACCTGCAATTTTTCCCTGCTGCACGCGAGTCGGAAAGAGTGTTTCTGTTCTGCTCTCCCCTTTTTCTCATTTTATTTGGTATTTTTGACTTTTTTATTTGGTGTTTTCACTGCTTAGAGCTGTGTGTGGCCTAGCATTGTCACATTGCAACCTGTCTTTCTTATGCTTCTAAACTTCTCAATTTTTCTTTCAAAGTTTTCAGGATTGCAATGTAACACTAAGTGATCCTCCGATTGCCTTCATACGAGAGTCATCCCTTGCTATCATGGGTCATGCACTTTATCTTTGATCATACATATAAGCCCTTCCCAGTCCACTGTCTTTATATTTTTTGGCCCAGCGAAGCACAGTACTCACATCACCAAATCACCATAAACAACCTACATGTGGCAGTGTACAAGGCACTCCAATAGTCAGAAATTCTATCAAGCAACGTTGCTTAAATCCTACCAAGTGCTTGCTGCATGCTTCCATTTCATAAGCAATAGCAAAACAGCCTCTTCACACAGACATTCTTGCCAACCGAGGGGAAGGAAGAGATTTCAAAGAGCAACTGAACATGTGTATCACATCAGTGCTGCCATCTGCTGATGAATTATAGAGATTGAGGCATTACTGTTCATTTAACCCTCATACATCCAGAGGCCAGCTCAAAACTTAGGAGCCAGCAGCAGAGATCTCTTTTGCTTCTTTCCATGCCTCTAACACTGTCCGCAGTGATTTTTATTTTTTTGGGGGGGAGGGAGGTGGAATCTCCTTCCAGATCATCAGTAGCTCTTAAAGAAACCGATTTACTAAGGCTGTTTTTCTATTTTGTGTCTATGGGGGAAGTCACTTTAGTAAGTCAGCTCCTTTGGGTACCTCTTCAAACCACTGGCAGAAGCCAGCAGTCTCCTTTCCCAAAGTCACACCTTGATAGGTGAAGCAAAGAGGCACTTGCTCTTTGTTTGTTTTACATATCATCATAACCTGAGTCCCCACCAGGGACTTTGTTCCCTCCTTCAATCTCTCACCCAATCTCTCATATAGCCTTCACCCAATCTCTCATATAGCCTCTCCTCCCCCTCTCTCCAGTTTCTCTCTGTCTCATAAGAGCCACTACTAGGCAACTAATATGTTAGGAAGTCTGGCACATCCTACACTTACCTTGATATTTTCAGTGTTGCATCACCCATGATGCAGAGATGCATCACCCATGAGCATATCCTCAAAAGATTTGTGATAGAAGAAACTCTACTGCAAATCCAGGGCTAAAAAATCTGTGTGGCATGCTCAGAATAATGAGCATGCAAATTTATGCTGAATTAAAATCTCAGCAGTAATTTGCTGAGTGCTCATTATTCTGCAATATTTTGAGTGCTGATTGGCTCAGGCACTGACAGGAAAGTTGACATAAAAATAAAACACAGTCACACACACAACACCCATTGAAACCCTGCCTCCTATCCTTTAAAAAAAAAAAAGTCCCTGGTGATCCAGTAGACCCTGACCCTCCAAACCCTATTCTTGGTTGTCCAGTGAGAAATCCTCCAAGGCAGGCCTGATCTCGATACCCCCTTCCCCTAGGCAGGTCCAGATCCATTCCACTTCTCTCCCCCCAAAGGGGGCCTAGTAGATGACCCCTCCCCCACCCCTGATAGGTCCAGAGACACACACACCTCCAGAATGCACCAGGTAGTAGACCTGGGTGCCGCTATTTTGATGTCGACACCTAGAGGAAGGAGGGAATGATGCCTACTCCCTCCTCCCTGCCTGCCTCCAGTTTCTTCAAGGTATGTCAGAGCCACAGAGTGGGTCATCTCTGGGCCTGCCTCAGGAGTTGTATCAGGAGAGAGATCCTACTGAACCATCAGCGCCAAAGTTTTTCAAGAAGCCTATTTGGATCAGGGTGGTCAGGTAGGCTGGAGAAAACACCCCTTCTTACAATCAATCTTTCCAACACTGCCTTGGACCAGATATTATTTTTGCCAGTGCTAAAAACACACCCAACAGCATTTTTATCTTGAGCTTGCCGTAGGACATTTAATGACCTCATTTAAATGTGGTCAGCATGGGCACCGAAACCATTAGAGCAGGGCTGCCCAAGTCCAGTCCTTAAGAACTACTGGCAGGCCAGGTTTTCAGGATATCCACAATAAATATGCATGAGAGAGATTTGCCTGCACTGCCTTCTTGATATGCAAATCTTTCTCATTGTGGATATCCTGAAAACCTGGCCTGCCAGTAGATCTCAAGGACCGGACTTGGGCAGCCCTGCATTAGAGCATTAAGAAACATACTAATACTGGTGCTAATTGCCCTTAGTGTAGGCATTAGGTTTTGAGCATCAGCTCACAAGTGGTGCAAGAGGTTCAGGAGGTCTTATAGTTTCAAGTCCCTTAAGACTTAAAACTGCAAGACCTTGCAAACTTCCAGAAATGCACAGCTAAATTTATAAAGCTGAATCACAGTACAGAACTGAAAGACACTGTTTGTGAGGTAGCTCTTGCAAAAGAAAAATTGGAGTTATGAAATAATAATGATGCCAGAGTGGATTTTCTAGGGCCCAATGTGACCTGGCACCCAGGATTTCTCAAGGATTTCTCCATACACATACACATACACAAGCACATACACGGTCACACTTCAGTTATATGTACGTGTGTGTACATATGAACATGCATTTCCACCTCCCTACCCCCCCCCCCAAAAAAAAAATCAGTCACACACATGTATGTATATAGTGTAACTTTTCAGATATGTAGAGGCATATTTTCAAAGCACTTAAACTTACAAAGTTCCATAATAGCCAAAACCAAAAATGAAAGTTTTGTTGTGTGAATGTGAACCAATGGGGATTGTTAGAGCTTGCAGTCTATAGCCATCTGCTAAACCCACAGGAGATTATTCTCCTCCAGTTCCAGGAATTGCAAGCACAGGCTGACAACTGGGAGAGTCATTTTAACAAGGACTTCTAACAAGTCTGGCACATTTAGATTCCCAAGTCAATACGGATGTAGTTAAATATCCTCTGAGACAGGACCTTTGTGAAAATATGTTTTAAAAATAAATAAATAAATAAATCAAGATTACCAGCTTTTTATGCTTACCCAAACAGCGCACAAATAACAAGAGAAAGTAGCATTGAGATGTTTCCCATTTTGTATTTAGTTATGATACTAATTAAAGATAAATATGATATAGATTCTTATTAAGATAAGGTACCAGCCTGATGCACAATCCGGAATAAAAGAAAGCACATTGATATTATTGAATGCAAGGACTAATTACAAATCAAGATCAATATATTTCTCAGATTATTTCTAATATATAAACTTGATTTCATTGTAATAGCATTTCTCTATCAATACTAAAAACTGGCCAGTACTTGTGTTTGGAAACAATCACTTTCTGCAATAAGTTTGATTAAAATGTTGCATCTTCATCTTACCCAACAGAGCCTGGTCTGGCAGGCTAGCTGGCTTACTAGAAGTAATTAGCTCACAAAACACTTTTCACAGAAACAAAAGCACTTTGCTTCATTGTTTGCCTAACACAAAGTAGAATGTATTTGGCTTACCTCAGCCAAGCACATACAGGCACCAGTCTGTTTTCCCAAGGCCTGCCTCCGCCTATCTCTAGGGAAAACTTGAGAGTTCCTCTTTCTACCCAGGCTGTGTTTATTCTGGAGAGGTCCCTGAGAGAGAAATACCTCTCTCCTGTGAGTCCCGCCTCTAACTCAACACTAAGCTCCACAGCCCAGTGCATGTTGGGACCTGTAGTTCCACATTTGATTAGCATTTCCTACTGCCCAGGGGTATAACATTTGATTGGAGAGGGAAAACCCCTGAATCTCTTATACAAGCCAAAATGTATATAACAATTTAAATAATGAAAGACCATATTTTATTGCACCAGGTACAAAATAAGTACCTATGTGTAAACCGCTTTGATTGTGCAAACCAAATCAAAAAAGCACTATACAAGTCCCATCCCCTTTACCCCTTTCCAAACAAAATAACTTCCACACACATTGACCTCAGTTAATGGAAGCCGAAACTAAAAGACACAGTGCTTTTACAATGGCTGACTCTGTGCCAAATTTGGAGTGACAGCTTATATCATATCTCCACAGAGAGCATCAGCCTTTGAAACTATCCCCTCCCACCAGTCCTACAACAGGCAAGTAAGATTTGACAGTTTCCATCGTTCATATCTTCCCCACAACGTTTGCTCAGAGCCGGGTCCTTTTCCGATTCAAGTACTACACACCACCCGCCACCTCTCCAAAACCAGTCCCAAAAGACAACGCCTGTTGAAAAACATAACACTCACAGAACCCACCTTCACACCAGACTTATACACCATCTCCTGTGCCTATCTTAACATATGCTCCATCAGAAACAAAGCCCAATTAGTGAAAAACTGGCTAATAGAAACCCAGATAGACATATTATTCTTGACTGAAACCTGGCTCATTCAGATAACGACATAATTATCGATGATATCTTACCTAATAGCTACAAAATTATCCCTTGCTCCAGAAACTTTAGAAGAGGAGGTGGTATTGCAATTATCCTTAGGGATCACTTCAACTTCAAGATCACAGACTCCAAATCAATGGAATATTTAGAAATCTTTTCCAGCAACCTCTCGAAGCATGATCTTACAAACTACCTAATCACCACTCTGTTTTACATTCCTCCAAACAAATGTAATAAAGTCAGCGAGGACTTCTTCAAATTTCTCCTACTAAATGCATCCAAAGGCAAATACAATCTGTTACTTGGTGACATCAACCTCCACCTAGAGCAACAAGACACCCCTGGGATTTTCTACCCCTACCGCGACTGCCACCACCAGAAAGGTCACCGTTTAGACTTAATCTCCTTCATGTCCAAAGACCCCTCCTCTTCACATATCAACTTAACAAATGTAACCTGGACTGACACCATCTGGTCAGACCATCTGATGGCTAACTTTCAAATCCTATGGAACAACACTCCCCATCCCCACCCCAAATATCAATAAAATACAGAAAGAAAAATCCAACCATAAGTTTTAGACCTTCTCTAAATCCCACAGAATTCTGGTCCCACTTTGACATACTATTCAATTTTAACACTGAAAAGGACTTCAACTCTAATTGGACCAACTTTACCAATCAAATCTTAGACAAAATTGCACCCCTAAAGAAAGGAAAAAAGAGACGACACATAATTTAATGGCTGGAACTAACGATACGGAACTAACAACACTAAAACAAAAGGCACGCAACTAGAAAGAATATGGAACAAAACAAAGAACAAAAAAGATAAAGCAATATGGAGATCTAAGATAAATGAGTACAAAAGAATTACTAAGGAAAAACGGCGTACCTTCTACTCTTACAAAATAGGATCCTTCACAACTAATAGCAAAGAACTCTTCGGATTAATTAACACCCTATTTGAAATAGACTACCTCAAAAGATCCTCCCTCCACCCAACTACCATCTTCAGAGAACTTTGCCTCTTACTTCAAAACAAAAGTTCTCAAAATACCCCCTATTGACCATACCCACACACACAGAATCAACCCCAGCAGACAGGTACTAGAATCACTTTGAAAACCCCAACTGATTCCAATTTCTCAAGCTTTATTAAAAAAAAGATATGCCAGTTCTTACTGCTTCCTAGACAACTGCCCACCCATAAACCCATAATCATGAAATCAGCCCCCAGCTCCTTCAAGGCCATGTTTTTTGACTGGATTTCACTTCTAATGTCTAATGGTGAATTTCCGACTGACTTCAGCCACATCCTCATCACACCCATTGTAACAAAAACCATAAAGATTTCATATCAACAATCACCAACTACAGACCTGTAGCCAACATCCCCTTCTTTACCAAATTAATGGAAGGGCTGATCAACACCGTTCTGATGACCTACCTGGAAAAATTCTCAATACTGCACGAATATCAATCAGGATTCTGTACACACTACAGCACCCAAACAGCCATAGCCTCCATTATGGATTACATTTCCCATGCACTCAGCTCAGGGAACTTTGTACTAGTTCTCCAATTCGACCTGAGCAATGCGTTCGACCTGGTAAACCACGACATACTACAAAGCTATCTAGATGCCATAGGCATTTCTGGCCACATGTTAAATTGGTTCAAAGGCTTCCTAAAAAAACAATCCTACCAAGTCATCAATGAACAAGTCTAGTCCCAATCTTGGACCAACTCCTGTGGTGTCCCACAAGGCCCTCCATATCGCCAACCCTGTTCAATCTATACATGTCTTCACTAGGCCATGAACTATCCAAACTAAATCTCCAAACATACATATACGCGGATGGCATCACAATCATCATCCCCTTCTCTACACTATTGACAAAAACCAGACACTTCATTTCATCTGTCATTGATCACATAGAACCAGTGGCGTACCAAGGGGGGGGCGGGAGGGGCGGTCCGCCCCGGGTACCAAGCCCTGAGGGGGTGCTCCCGGTCCGGTTTCCCCCCCCCTGCGCCGGGTGTCGCGTCTGGAAACAGCCTGCAGCAAGATCGCGATGCCAGAGATCTTTGCCTGCTTCGACTGTTTCCTCCGCCACGGTCCTGCCCCTCCTCTGATGTCAGAGGAGGGGCGGGACCGCGGCGGAGGAAACAGCCGAAGCAGGCAAAGATCTCTGGCATCGCGCGATCTTGTTGCAGGCTGTTTCCCCAGGGCAGTAGCGTACCAAGGGGGGCGAGGGGGAGGTCCATCCCGGGTGCCGCCTTAGGGGGGGGTGCACAGCTGGCCCGGTCCCTATCGCGCTCCTACCCTCCCAGCGAAAGCAGCATCGGCGCCATTATCGAAAAAGGCAATGGCGCCAGGCCTTGGAGCACCAAGGCAGACCGCTTCTCCCCCCTCCCAGCCGAAACCCCGCTGACCATCCTATCTCTCCTCCCCCAAGTGAACCTTTCCGACCCTCCCAGCGAAAGCAGCAAACCTCCCTCCAGTAGCGTCGGCTTTATCCTCCCTCTGCCGCATCACTGAAGACGTCATCAGTAACGCGGCAGAGGGAGGAGAAAGCCGCGAAGGAGGTTTGCTGCTCTCGCTGGGAAGGTCGGAAAGGTTCACGGGGGGGGAGATAGGAGGGTCAGCGGGGGTTCGGCTGGGAGGGGGGAGAAGCGGACTGCCTCGGTGCTCCATTACCTTCTTCGGGCAGCAGCAGCGTTTACAATTCGCTGCTGTTGCCGGCTTCAGGCCTTGTTCTCTGCCTGGTCCTGCCTACTTCCAGTTTTCATGAAGACAGGACCCGACAGAGAGGAAGGCCTGAAGCGGGCAACAGCAGTGAATTGTGAATGCTGCTGCTGCCCGATGAAGTTCAGGACATCGGGGAAGGAGCAGGAAGAAATCGGCTGCTGGCTTTGTGCGGGCTAGGGGGAGAGAGAAAGAAAGGAAAAAATAAAGAGGGGGGGCCAGGGGGAGAGAGAAAGAAAGGCAGAAAGAAAGAGGGGGACCAAGGGGAGAGAAAGAAAGGCAGAAATAAAGAGGGGGTCAAGGGGGAGAGAAAGAAAGGCAGAAAGAAAGAGGAGGGCCAGGGGGAGAGAGAAAGAAAGGCAGAAAGAAAGAGGGGGACCAAGGGGAGAGAAAGAAAGGCAGAAATAAAGAGGGGGGCCAGGAGGAGAGAGAAAGAAAGGCAGAAATAAAGAGGGGAGCCAGGGGGAGAGAGAAAGAAGAAGGACCAGAGACTCATGAAATCACCAGACAAAAAAGTAGGAAAAATGATTTTATTTTCAACTTAGTGATCAAAATGTGTCCGTTTTGAAAATTTATATCTGCTGTCTATATTTTGCACTATGGCCCCCTTTTACTAAACCGCAATAGAGTTTTTTAGCGCAGGGAGCCTATGAGCGTCGAGAGCAGCGTGGGGCATTCAGCGCAGCTCCCTACGCTAAAAACCGCTATCGCAGTTTAGTAAAAAGGGAGGGGGAATATTTGTCTATTTTTGTATAGTTGTTACTGAGGTGACATTGCATAAAGTCATCTGCCTTGACCTCTTTGAAAACCCGCGGACTATAAATGATAATTAACATTTTCTCTGCGTACAGCGTGCTTTGTGTTTTTAAAATTTTATTGTTGGTAGATCATTTTGACTTGGCCACAAAGGTAAGGGGGAGGGAGGGAGGGGAACTGCTGAAAGACATCTAGTAATCCTTGTAGGCTTGACTGCAGGGAATTATTTTTGTAAAATCATATTTTGTTATGTGACTGGCATTATCTAGACTTTAATTTCTATGAATGAATAGAATGAAAATGATATAAAATTACTTGCTTGTTTTTATGTGCGTGCGCTGAAGGAAAGTGGAGAGAGAGTGGGCTGAGGATGCTGAAGGGAAATGGGGAAGAGAGTGGGGAGAAGACGCTGATTTATAAATTGACAATTGTACAGAATATTGTTTCTTTTTATACTTTAATATAAACAATTCAAGGCTTGTGTGGATGGAATCAGGTGGTTTGCGGGGATGGGGACCGAGCTTACGGGGATTAGTCCAATAAAATGGTATTTTTTTATTTCTCATTATTTGTTTTATTTTTATTTGTTAATTTATAAAGTGGTGATTGTTATGTATCAGGTTTTTCAAATTTACATCTACTGTCTTTATATTTTGCACTGTATTAGAGGACATGTGTTACTGTTTTTTGTGGTGTTGCATTGTATCCAGGGTCTGGTTTCTTGGCGGATCAGTTTAACTTTTGTCTACATATTTCTATTTTTAGTTTGTGATTATTCCATTTTGGGCGAGGGTGTATCTCTGTTCTGTGTGTTCTGAAAAAGACATAGTTTTCAGTTGGCATTGATTACAGGACCAATTGACTGTGCGGGATCTGGCTTGTTTAGTTTTACAATGTATGTGTTGGTGTTCTAGTGCTCACTGCAATGTTTAAGATGCAGCCTTTTCCTAGGTACACTCTTGTGGTGCGATATGTAGATTGGTACTAAAAATCATATTTTTCATATAGATGGGGGGGGGTGTCAAAAAATGATGGGCCCCGGGTGCCACATACCCTAGGTACGCCACTGCATAGAACAATGGACAAAAAACTTCAAACTAAAACTAAACCCCCCCAAAAAACAAAGCATTCATGGCCACCCCAACAAACAAATACAAAGTACCATCAATCAGCTTACAAGAGAGAAACTTTCCTATTAATCCCACTATAAAAATCCTAGGAGTGACCTTACATCAACAACTGACATTCGACGCCCACACTGGCATCTTAGTAAAAAAATGCTTCTGCCTATTATGGAAACTATGTACAATAAAACCATATTTCAATTTTGCATCATTCAGACTGTTAGTATAATCACTAATCCTAAGTTCGCTGAACTACTGCAACAACATTTACCTAGGATCCTACAAAAAAATTACGATCTATGTCACAGAATCTTCTTGTTATTCCATCATTAAAACTAATTAGCACGTCGAGATCCAACAATTTTGCTGTCACTGCACCTTCTCTCTGGAATTCGCTGCCTAATCACTTACGGATCAAATCCACGCTAAAGCAATTTAAAGAAAAACTAAAAACATTCTTATTCCAAGATGCTTTTGGATAACAACTGTCCTTTTAAGGACTAAAACAAAACAAATTATAGTTTTTACCCTCACCTATTATTTTCCCCTAAGTGTGCTTTTTTCTCAAAGATTGTAGTTCTACCCTTCTTTCCTAACTGTGTGTTGCTATATGTTTTTGTATGTGTCTACCAGTGTTCCCTCTAAGCGGGCGGGTGTTGTGAGCAAACTTTTTTCACCGTGAGCCAAAAATATCGGGCGCCAGCAAGTTATGAGCCAACTCGCCCGATTCTCCTCTCGCCGCCTTGCCATCTGCCGTACGCCTCTTCCGATCGTGCGCTGTGACGAGAAACGTGTGCGCTGCGATGTAATATTTTGTGCGCCAGCGCACGCCAGCGCAGCTTAGCGGGAACACTGGTTCAAATGGTTTTATTTATTTCCCCAAATTTATTTTTGTTATACGCATTGAAAATATTTGATATTGCGTTTAAATCAAAATCTCAATAAACTTGAAACGAGTGCCCGTGAGATTGTGGGAGGGTTAAATACTCAAAACTTAGAAGTTTTTGCTACGCCAGCTTTCTGGTATCTTTACATACAGTGGCGTACCTAGCATATGTAACATCCGGGGCCCATCATTTTTTGGCACCCCCCCCCCCCATCTGTAAGAAAAACATGATTTTTAGTAACAAACCACACGTCACACATGAGTACCTAGGAAAAGGCAGCATCTTACATATTGCAGTGAGCAGTACATCAATACACCCATTGTAAAACTAAACAAGCCAGACCAGCACAGATCAATCCTACACCGTCAATCCTAACAGAAAACCATGTCTTTCGAACACACAGAACACAGAAAACACCTTCGCCTAGTAAGGAATATGTAATCACAAACTAACCCCTCCCTCTTTTACAAAACTGTAGTGTGGATTTTAGCTACGGAGGTAACAGCTCTGATGCTCATAAAATTCTGAGCATCAGAGCTGCTACCACCAAGGCTGGTGCTAAAAACGCTTCACAGTTTTGTAAAAGGGGGGATAAAATAAAAATACATAGACAAAGGTTAAATTGAACCAGCAAGAAGCTGGACTCTGCATACAATGCTTCACAGAAACAGTGACACATGTCTCCTAAAGCAATAAATAAATAGAAATTTTTTTCTACCTTTGTCTTCTGTGGTTTCTCCTTTCCTCATCTTCTTGTAACTCTCTTCCTTCCATTCACTGTCTGCCGTCTCTCTTCCCCTATATGGCATCTTCTCTCCTTCTATGCCCCTTCCAGAAACTGTATGCCTCCCCCTTCCATCTCTCCTTTCACCCCATTGGTCTGGCATCTCTCTCCTCGCCTTCCCTCTCCCACACCTCTCCTCATAGTCTGGTATCTCCCCTTCCCTGATTCTCTGGCATCTCTCTCCTTTCCTTTTCTTCCATCTTTCGTTCCCCCTCCATGCTCTCACATCTCCCCCTTCCTTTTCCCTTAGACTGGCATACCTTCCTCCTATGCTCCAAGCCCTGGCATCTCCTTTAATTCCCTCCCTCATCTTCCTTCTCCCTCCAGCTGGGTACCGCAACACTCTTCCCTGCAGCTCTGCACTTCCCCACAATTGCCATGCTTCGGTTCCTCTTCTTCCTTCCTTCCTCCCCCCCCCCCCGCGGGACCCTGCGGCACCATCAACTCTTACTCCCTCTAATGTCGGCCCTGCAGCTCCAGACTTCCTCGCACCTTCTCCCCTCCCCCTTTGGATCGCTATTATTTTAAATGTTATAGCCGCGGAGCTGTATCCATCAGTGGAGATGTCTAACCTCGGCCTGCCCCGGAACTCTTACTGCAGCAGCCGCCCGTCTAGGCAGGAACAGGAAGTCACTGTTGCAGTAAGAGTTCCGGGGCAGGCCGAGGTTAGACATCTCCACTGATGGATACAGCTCCGCGGCTATAACATTTAAAATAATAGCGATCCAAAGGGGGAGGGGAGAAGGTGCGAGGAAGTCTGGAGCTGCAGGGCCGACATTAGAGGGAGTAAGAGTTGATGGTGCCGCAGGGTCCCGCCGGGGGGGGGGGGGGGGGGAGGAAGGAAGGAAGAAGAGGAACCGAAGCATGGCAATTGTGGGGAAGTGCAATCCCCCCAATGCGTCCCCTTACCTTACCTCCCCTTACCTTTGCGACGCGTGTGTGCGCTGTGAAGAGAAACTTTGCGCTGCGATGTAATATTTTGTGCGCGCGCGCAGGCCAGCGCACCTTAGCGGGAACACTGGACTGTCTACTAACCCAACCCCGGTTCTGTTGAGTATTTTAATTCTAACTTGTTTTGTTTCTTTTTTTAAGACACATTTTATTTTTGTGTCTAGAAATTTGATTAAGCGATATAAAATTCTTTTTATAAACTTGAAACTTGAGAAGATTGAGAACAATCTAAAACCCAGCCATACGATTGATTTTTAACCTAAAAAAATCTGACATCATTCCATATTTCAAAAAACTGTACTAGCTACCAGTTGAAGCCAGAATAATTTTCAAATTCGGTTGCCTATGCTTCAAAACACTATTCGGTACTGCACCCACCTACCTTTTGAAACACTTTGTTCTCTAAAAAAAAAAAACTCCGCCTCTCACGCAGAACACTATTAGCCATTCCGAATCCCAAAAGGATAACAATTCAAAAGATTCCTTGACAAGACACTTTCTTTCCAAGCAGAAATCTGGAACAAAACTCTAAGTGACTTACTCCTTAACTCATCATCATACCAATTATTCAGGAGATCACTAAAAACCCATTTATTTGTCAAATTTGTTTAAACTTCCTCAAACGATTTCCTCTATGTCTACTTGCATGCTCCTACCTTTTGCTCATATATAAGAACATAAGAATAGCCTTACTGGGTCAGACCAATGGCCCATCAAGCCCAGTAGCCCATTCTCAAGGTGGCCAATCCATGTCACTAGTACCTGGCTAAAACCCAAGGTGTAGCAATATTCCACGCTACCAACGAAGTTTCCAAAGCATGTTAAAGTCAACTGCATCTATTTGAGCATTCATAGCCAAATTCTTATCCAGCTGCACACCAAGAATTTTGATGGTGACTACAATAGAATGGATATTTACATTCAGAAATCAGATTATCTTCCACAAAATTAGTATATGTAGCAAATCTTTTCTGTATTAAGCTTCAACCTGAAATCACTGATCCATTCTTCAACAATTGACAACACATGATACATCAACCCAAGCAAAGAAGAAACTGGAAGCACAATATTTATGACATCAGCAAAACTATACAGATTAATACCCTTGTCAGTCAATCTTAAACCCAAAGAGGACAGGTAGATGTTGAAGAGCAGTGGAGAGAGCAGCAAACCCTGCAGGACTCTGCAGGGATTACTCCACGTACATGAAAAAAACATCTCCAGATTGTACCCGATAGTTGTATGAATATAGGAAGCCTCAAAACCAATGGAGAACACATCCTATGAAACCAAAATAATCTAAACAAAAAAGTAGTATCTCCTGGTCCACAAGATCAAATGCACTGCTTAAGTCCAATTGCAATATCAAAGCTCCTAATCCCCTACTACATAGAATATGTATGTAATCCAAAATTGATGCCAGTACCATTTCAGTACTGTATAAGAGTCTGAAACCCAATTGAGAGTCATGAAAAGGACATACTGCTCCAAATAATCTAATATCTGAGAATAAAACATTCCTTCTAACAACTTTACAAAGAATGGAATTGAAACAACAGGCCTATAATTAGATACCTAAGTGATACCCTAACTTCCTTAGAAAGGAAAGTTACTCGCCTCTAGCAGGTATTCTCCAAGGACAATGGGCATATAGTCTAACATCTAAGTGA
This sequence comes from Geotrypetes seraphini, assembly GCF_902459505.1. Lineage (NCBI taxonomy): Eukaryota > Metazoa > Chordata > Amphibia > Gymnophiona > Dermophiidae > Geotrypetes > Geotrypetes seraphini. The sequence goes on along the minus strand of NC_047090.1, from coordinate 76,798,359 downwards.
CGTCATCCATGAAACCCTACACAGATAGTCAAAGAGTGTACTGTCACCTCCCATGGCTTCCAATATCACCTATACTTAAGGTGACCATACGTCCCGTTTTGAACGGGACCGTCCCATTTTTAAATCCCCTGTCCCATTGTCCCCATACACTGCTTCGGGTTGCTGAAATATCCCGTTTTCAGGGACAGCATCCCGAAGCTGTGCGCGGGGACAATGGGACAGGCGATCACTTCCTGTCCCTCCCTGCCAGGGGAGAAAAAGCCTCCCTTGGCCCGCCGGTGTGGTGCTTTAGGCAGCAGCATCGTGTTCATCGTCATCACCCCTCCCCCCGGGTGCACCCGAACCCCCGTTGACCCTCCCATCTGACTCTCCCACCGCAAGACGACCACAAACCTCCTGGCTCCAGCAGCTTCCGCAGCACTCTAAATACGCTGCTTCGCGGCCTTCTACCGCCCTGAGTTCCTCTGCTGCGTCCCTGATGACATCATTAGTGATGCGGCAGAGGGAATCACGGGCAGTAGAAGGCCACGAAGCAGCATGTTTAGAGTGCTGTGGCTGCTGACGCTACTGGAGCCGGGAGGTTTGTTGGTCGTCTTGCGGTGAGAGGGTTGGATGGGAAGGTCAGTGGGGTTGGCTGCATGGCAAGGTAGTGGCGGGGGGTAGATGGAAAGATGCTGCTCAAGGGTTCTACTACACAGCAGGATGGGAGGGAGGGAGGGATAGAAAAATGCCGAGTTCTACTGTACAAGGAGATAGGGGTAGAAATGGAAAGATGCTGCTCAAGGGTTCTGCTGCACAGGGGGGTGGGAGGGAGGGAGGCAGGCAGGCTGGCTTCGAGGATGGGGGTGTGACAAAGTCTGGAAGGCAGTGAGGGGGACATAGGAAGGAGGCACTGGGGGCACTAAGGACATAGAAAGGGGTACTAAGGACACAGGAAGGAGGCACTGAGGGCACTAAGGACATAGGAGGCACTGAGGGCACTATAGAAACATAGAAACATAGAAACATAGAAATTGATGGCAGAAAAGGGCCACAGCCCATCGAGTCTGCCCATACCAATGACCTACTTCCTGACTTTTACTCCCCTATAGATCCCACGTGAATATCCCATTTTCTCTTAAAATCTGATACGCTGTTGGCCTCAATCACCTGCTGGGGCAGCTCGTTCCAATGATCGGCCACCCTTTCGGTGAAGAAGTACTTCCTAGTATCACCTTGAAATTTCCCTCCCCTGATTTTCAGTGAGTGTCCTCTGGTTACCGAGGGCCCTGTAAGACTGAAGATATCATCTTTCACCTCTATACGCCCCGTGATATACTTAAAGGTCTCAATCATGTCTCCCCTCTCTCTTCGCTCCTCCAGTGAGTACATCCGCAGTTTTTTTAGCCTTTCTTCATACGTGAGATCCCTGAGCCCCAAGACCATCCTGGTAGCCATTCACTGGACCGACTCAATTCTCAACACGTCTTTCCGGTAGTGTGGTCTCCAGAATTGAACACAATACTCGAGATGAGGTCTCACCATGGATCTGTACAGTGGCATTATGACTTCAGGTCTTCTGCTGACAAAACCCCTACGGATGCAGCCCATCATTTGTCTTGCCTGGACGAAGCCTTCTCTACATGATTTGCAGCCTTCATATCATTGCTAATGATCACTCCTAAATCACGTTCCACCGCGGTCCTGGACAAGGTTTCACCATTTAGTGTGTAAGTTCTGTGTGGATTTTTTTTGCCTAGGTGCATTACTTTACATTTTTTTAGCATTGAAGCCTAGCTGCCAAGTTGATGACCACTGCTCCAGCTGCTGTAGGTCCTGTGTCATAAAGTCAGGCACACTGCTTTCGCCTACTATGTTGCACAGTTTGGCGTCGTCGGCAAACAGTGATACTTTTCCTCTAAGCCCTTGGGTCAAATCTCCTATGAATAAATTGAATAGAATCGGCCCTAAGACGGAGCCCTGAGGTACTCCACTCGTCACTGCCGACGTTTTGGAGGGGTACCGTTTACCATCACCTTTTGAAGCCTACCATCTAGCCAATCCCTTACCCATGTAGTGAATGTATCCCCTAATCCCATCGATTTTAGTTTGTTCAACAGCCTGCGGTGTGGGACGCTATCAAAAGCTTTGCTGAAGTCCAAATATATCACATCCAGGGACTCCCCGGCATCTAGATGAATGGTTACCCAGTCAAAGAAGTCAATCAGATTAGATTGGCAGGACCTTCCCCTGGACTATGGACATAGGATGGGACACTATGGACATAGGAAGGAGGCACTGAGGGCACTAAGGACATAGGAGGCACTGAGGGCACTATGGACATAGGATGGGACACTAAGAACATAGGAAGGAGGCACTGGGGACACTAAGGACATAGGAAGCGGCACTAAGGACATATGAAGGAGGCACTGAGGGCACTAAGGACATAAGATGGGACACTAAGCACATAGGAAGGAGGCACTGGGGGCACTAAGGACATAGGAAGGAAGGAGGGAGGGAATAGAAAGAGACAATTGTTAGGCCTGAGTGCAGAAAGAAAGAAAGGATACACAGACAGAAGGAAACGCAACCAGAAACTCATGAAATCACCAGACAGCAAAGGTAGGAAAAATGATTTTATTTTCAATTTAGTGATCAAAAATGTGTCAGTTTTGAGAATTTATATCTGCTGTCTATATTTTGCACTATATTTGTCTATTTTTCTATAGTTACTGAGGTGAGATTGCATATTTTAAAGTCATCTGCCTTGACATCTTTGAAACCCCCAAATATAAATGATAATTAACATTTTCTCTGCATATAGTGTTTTTTTGTTTTTTAAATTTTATGGTTACCATTATGAATTAATAAGATATTATGTGTACATGAAAAATGAATGGAAGAAATTGGGGGCGGGTTTAAGGGCGGGATTAGGGGTGGGGCTAGGGCAGGATTGGGGCAGGGCTAGGTGGGATTGGGGGCAGGACTGACAATTAATAGATGTCCCCTATTGATGAAAAAAATAAATGGTCACTTTACCTACACTCCGACTCCCAGATCTACTTCTCTACACTAAAAATTTCACCTAAAGTCCAAGAAAAAGTCTTTGCCTGTTTTGCCGACATTGCTGCCTGGATATCCTGCTGTCATCTGAAACTAAATACTGTATGTCCAAGACTGAGCTGCTCCTCTTTCCTCCTAAACCCTCTGCTCCTCTTCCTCCGTTCTCCATCTCTGTAAATAATACTGTCATCGTTCCAGTCTCCTCTGCTCACAACCGTGGAGTAGTCTTCGATTCTGACCTTTCATTTTCTACGCACATCCAACAAACAGCTTAGGTCTGTCACTTCCTATCTCTATAACATCACCAAAATTCACCCCTTCCTCTTTGAGCACACTACCTGGACCTTAGTCCACACTCTAGTAACATCATGCTTAGATTACCGCAATCTACTTGTAACTGGTCTCCCGCAGTGCTGCCTCTCCCCCCTGCAATCCATGCAAAACTCTGCTGAATGACTCATCTTCTACCAACCTGCCAATCCAACCTGATCAGCTTCTTTGACTGGGTGACGGGGAAGTTAGATGTTGGAGAGTCCCTGGACATCGTATACCTGGACTTTAGCAAGGCATTCGATAGCGTACCTCATCGCAGGTTGCTAAGCAAGATGAGTTTCATAGGATTGGGCGACACATTGACGAAGTGGGTTGGGAACTGGCTTGGAGGTAGGGTTCAAAGGGTGATGGTGAACGGCACCCCCTCTGCAATGGCGGAGGTGATCAGCGGGATGCCCCAGGGCTCTGTCTTGGGCCCGATACTATTCAATATCTTTATAAGGGACTTGGCAGAAGGGCTCCGAGGTAAGATAACATTATTTGCCGATGACGCCAAACTAAGCAATGTAGTGGGCAAAAGTACAATAGAAAAAAATTCAATGCCCGACAATATGATGCACGATCTACTCTTACTAGAGACCTGGTCTAAGACATGGCAGCTCAGCTCAATGCCAAAAAATGCAAAGTTATGCACCTGGGTACCCAAAATCCATGCAGGACTTATACCCTTAATGGCGAGATCCTAACAAGAACGGTAGCAGAACGGGACTTAGGGGTGATCATCAGTGAGGACATGAAGGCTGCCAATCAAGTGGAGCAAGCTTCTTCCAAGGCAAGACAAATCATAGGTTGCATATGCAGGGGTTTCATCAGCCGTAAGCCTGAAGTCATTATGCCTCTGTATAGATCCATGGTGAGACCCCACCTGGAATACTGTGTGCAATTCTGGAGGCCGCATTACCGTAAGGATGTGCTGAGGCTGGAGTCGGTCCAGAGAATGGCCACCCGGATGGTCTCAGGATTGAAGGATCTCCCGTACGAAGAACGGTTAGATAAATTACAGCTATACTCGCTCGAGGAGCGCAGAGAGAGGGGAGACATGATCGAGACATTCAAGTATCTCACGGGCCGCATCGATGCAGAGGAGGATATCTTCTTTTTCAAGGGTCCCACGGCAACAAGAGGACATCCGTAGAAAATCAGAGGCGGAAAACTGCGTGGTGACACCAGGAAATTATTTTTCACCGAAAGGGTGGTTGATCGCTGGAATGATCTTCCACTTCAGGTGATTGAGGCCAGCAGCGTGCCTGATTTTAAGGCCAAATGGGATCGACACGTGGGATCTAGTCGCAAAGTAAAGGCAGGGGAGGGTCATTAGGGTGGGCAGACTGGATGGGCCGTGGCCCTTATCTGCCGTCAATTTCTATGTTTCTATGTTTCTAACCTCGCTACACTCATGTCACCTCTCTCCTTAAATCACTTCACTGGCTCCCTAGCTGCCTTCACATACAGTTCAAGCTCCTATTGCTGATCTACAAGTGTGTTCATTCTGCTGCTCCTCAATATCTCTCCTCTCTCTCCTTATACACCTCACAGAGAACTCCGTTCCTCAGATAAGCTGCTCTTAGCTGTATCTTTCTCCTCCACTGCCAATTCCAGACTTCATTCCATTCATCTAGCTTCCCCCTATGCCTGGAATAAATTACCTGAGTTTGTCTGCCAAGCCTTTTCCCTTGTTTAAAAGCAGACTGAAAACCCACCTTTTTGATATAGCCTTCAATCCATAACCCTACCCCTACTACCCACCAACCTAGCCAGCAAATTAACCATTCCCCTTAACTATATCCATGACATCCTGTTTGTCTGTCTTGCCGGTTTAGATTGGAAGCTCTTTCGAACAGGGACTGTCTTCTTTTTGAATCTATGCAGCACTTCGTATGTCTGGTAGTGCTAAAGAAATAATTAGTAATGGTAGTAGAGGTCTGTAAAATACTAAGTGGAGTGGAATGCATTGACGTGACTCACTTGTTTACTCTTTCTAAAAACATTATGACTAGGGGGCAATTAATAACTTTAAAACAAACCAGAGAAAATATTTATTCAGTTAATGGCACTTTAACGCTGGAATTTATTGCCAGAGAATGTGATAAAAGCAGTTAGCTTAGCAGGGTTTTTTAAAAAAAAAAACAACCTGGTTTGGATCATTTCCTAAAAGTCCATAAGCCATTGTTAAGATGGACTTGGGAAAATCCACTGCTTACAAGGGAGTGCTGAAAAGTTCTCAGCCAACCAAGAAGGGAATGACGTGGAGCCATGAAACTTACAGGTTATTCCACATATTCACCCCTAAGTTCAACACACTTGGCGCATCATGCCTGAAGTTTCTGTAACCCTTCCAAAAATATACTCCGATATCTGGTCACTAAAATGTTGCTCTTCAATCACCTCCAAATCACTCAAAAATTGTCACCCTTTCAAATTATTTGTCTAGCAGGGACAGTTCCCCAAGATGGTATATAGCCCCAACTGACAAAATGCATGAGGATTTATCTATTTCTTCTCAGAGGCAACCACAAGCTAGTTGCAAGTATCCAACAGCTGTAATTTGTCATAATTTGTCATAAACTACTGATCAACCTCGAGATATTACACTGAAAGATATTTGGCAAGTTGCAGTTAAAACTGAAGAGTATATAAAAACTATTATACCACAACTTTGCAGTTTTTCTCAACAGGACAGCTGATAAGTTTCAGGAAGTAGATGCTAAAATTGATAAGTCGCAGATTTCTTCAAATTTGTCTAATTTTCAATCTGTTTCTCAGCTTTTGTTAAAGACAGCCTGATTATCCATAGGCAATTAGAATTTCTTGAAAACTGCATTCAAGCAAGGACATTACATTTTTTTAATTTTCCTATACGTTATCTTCTGTCTCCTGAGATTTTGTTATGCAGATATTAAAGGCAATATTACTTATGGGAAAAAATGAATTATTTATTTCTGATTGTAGATACTGTATATTTCAGTTCCTAAAGCTGAGAAATTTGAAGAGTGCACAAAAGAGGGAACTAACTTAGAAACATTTCACTGACAAAATACAAAAAATTAGAAATGCTATCCCATATCCTGACAATGACAATGTAGAGTCAACCTCCGAAAGGATATGTACCAGTAATGCTATCACAGGAAATGAACCCATAATGCTTCCATTTTCTAATGTTCACGATTCTCTTTGTCAACCCTGCAAGAAATTAAAAGATGCTTTAACTCAATAAACTTCAAAGGAACCAGCAATGATATCATTCCTCCTTTTCTCCTAAATCGATTCTTCCCAAACTTCGGCCCATGCATTACCCCAGGATTAAGAACCACAAGATCAGTGTTCAGAAAATATCTAATTGTCGGCCCATAGCCAACATTCCCTTTTTAGCTAAGCTTACTGAAAAAAAGGTTTGCTCACAAATCACCGATTTCATCGAACAGACAAAGGTCTTACACTCTAATCAAACTGGATTTTGCCAGCATCATTCGACAGAACTTTCGCTCATAGGTCTGACAACTAAAATACTCTACCATCTTGACCATTGCCAATCAGTCCTGCTTATTTCCCTGGATCTCTCTTCCGCATTCGACACAATCGATCACAAACTCCTGCTGTCACATCTCCAAGAAATTGGTATCTCAAAACAAGTCATGGATTGGTTTTCCTCTTTTTTTCCGAAAGATCATCTAAAGTTGTCTTCAATACCTCATCATTAGAAACCTTCACAAATAAACATGGCATTCCACAAGGCTCCATCTTATCCCATAAAAACATAATTACCGCTGCTGGGTCAGACCAGTGGTTCATCGTGCCCAGCAGTGCGCTCACGTAGCAGCCCTCAGGTCAAAGACCAGTGCTCTAAATGAGTCCAGCCTCACCTGCATATGTTCCAGTTTAGCAGGAACTTGTCCAACTTTGTCTTGAACCCCTGGAGGGTGTTTTCCCCTATAACAGACTCCGGAAGAGCGTTCCAGTTTTCTACCATTCTCTGGGTGAAGAACTTCCTTACGTTTGTACGAAATCTATCCCCTTTCAACTTTAGAGAGTTCCCTCTCGTTCTCTTTACCTTGGAGAGGGTGAACAATCTGTCTTTATCTGCTAAGTCTATTCCCTTCAGTATTTAGAATGTTTCGATCATGTCCCCTCTAGTTTCCTCTTTTCAAGGGAGAAGAGGCCCAGTTTCTCCAATCTCTCACTGTACGGCAACTCCACCAGCCCCTTAACCATTTTAGCCACTCTTCTCTAGACCCTTTCGAGTAGTACCGTGTCCTTCTTCATGTATAGTAACCAGCGCTGGACGAAGTACTCCAGATGAGGGCACACCATGGCCCGCTACAGCGGCATGATAACCTTCTCCGATCCCCCTTCTTAATCATTTCTAGCATTCTGTTCGCCCTTTTCGCCCTTTTCCCCTCTGCTTTTTAATATCTTTATGGCACCACTTTTAACTCTTGGCCAATCCATCGGCTTTACAATATTCGCATACACAGATGATGTACAATTGATTCACCCAATTAACTTCAACGACCCAGATGAAATAATACTTATCAATCAGAAATTAGACTCAAATATGCTAGCCCTCGAAGCGGAAAAGTCTAAAGTAATGATTTTCCCTATCAAGGAAGGCCTGTCGATTCAGGATCCTCTTAAACTCAACTCCTCGAATATTGAAATTGTAAACTCCTTAAAATTATTAGGGATCACATTCGATAGCAAATTTACTTATCATCTTCATATTAGCTCAGCAGTTAAGCGCTGCTTCCACAGATTGCGAATGATTAGATCACTCGCTAAACTGTTAGAACCATCTTCATTAAACATCCTAATCCACTCCCTAGTGATATCATGTATTGATTATTGTAATGGCCTCCATAAAGGCATTACAAAAAAAAGAATTAAGACACCTCCAAATAAAAATTATATTTAATGCTAAAAAATATGACCATGTTTCCCCCCTCCTTTGTGAAGCACACCAGTTGCCTGTTGAGCATAGGATTAGTTACAAAATTGTATTACTTACATTTAAAAGACATCAAAGTAATCAACCAGATTTTATCAATAGTCTTTTAATTCCCCACTGTCCATCTAAAACACTTCATTCTTTCACACAAAACCTTCTGACGGTTCCATCCCTAAAGCAAAATATTACTATAAGATCAAATAACTTTGCAGTGACCTCACCATCATTTTGGAATTCTATTCCTAATTACATTCGTGAAGAAGTATCTTTGACTCACTTTAAAACAAAGCTAAAAACATTCCTGTTTCAAGATACATTCGATACCTAATTGCCCTTGGAAGGGCTAAACACAAACCGACAGCAGATGGCATTTTTCTCTTCTTTCTTCCCTCCCTCTCGTCCATTCCTTAATTGTTCTTTTTCTACCTTTTATTATAATGTAATTCAACCCTTCTCCCCATTTGTTTCTGTTTGTCATAGTATAAACTTATTATGCAGAACTTATTAGTCAAATGTTTACCCCTATGTTATATGACAAAAGCTGTATTTTTATGGTACACCGCTCAGAAGTCTGATTGAGCGGTATAAAAAATTTTAAATGAACTTGAAACTTTGACAGATTTTCTTGAATCTTCACAGGATATCGCAACAAGAGCTACCCTCTTAGTGACCTTTTTGACTGAACAGGTCCAAGCCTAAAAAACCATTTCCAGAAAAAAGACGTTCAGTTTTGTGGCCATCCTATTTGGATGGAATTTCGAAAGGAATTTCTGAAACTGAATGACAAGGTAACATCTTTGGGAGGAGTTTTCTTCCTCCAATTTCCCTGTAAATGTACGATAATCTTAGATTCCAATAGGAAAAATTGCCAATTGAAAAAGATGAAGCTGTCCATTCAATGTGTGGCGGCAGCGAAAAGGGCGAACAGAATGCTAGGAATGATAAAGAAGGGGATCACGAACAGATCAGAGAAGGTTATCATGTCACTGTACCGGGCCATGGTGCGCCCTCACCTGAAATACTGCATACAGCACTGGTCGCTGTACATGAAGAAGGACACAGTACTACTCGAAAGGGTCCAGAGAAGAGCGACTAAGATGGTTAAGGAGCTGAAGGAGTTGCCATACAGTGAAAGATTAGAGAAACTGAGCCTTTTCTCTCTCAAACATGGGAGATTGAGAGGGGACATGATCGAAACATTCAAGGTACTGAAGGGAATAGACTTAGTAGATAAGGACAGGTTATTCACCCTCTCCAAGGTCTAAAATTGAAAGGGGATAGATTCCGTATGAACGTAAGGAAGTTCTTCTTCACCCAGACAGTGGTAGAAAACTGGAACGCTCTTACGGAGTCTGTCATAGGGGAAAACACCCTCCAGGGATTCAAGACAAAGTTAGATAAGTTCCTGCTGAACTGGAACATACTCAGGTAGGGCTAGTCTCAGTTAGGGCACTGGGCTTTGACCAGAGGACCGCCATATGAGCGGACTGCTGGACACGATGAACCACTGGTCTGACCCAGCAGCGGCAATTCTTATGTTCTTAAGTTTCTGAGGGGTAAACAAGTGAGCATAGTTAAGTAATTGGAATGTGTTGAAGAAGATAGGGATAGGTTTATTTCTTTAATAAGAACATAAGAAGTTGCCTCCACTGGGTCAAACCAGAGGTCCATCGCGCCCAGCGGTCCGCTCCCGCGGCGGCCCATCATGTCCATGACCTGTGAAGTAGTTCCTGACCATTTTTATAACCTACCTCTACTTCTATCTGTACCCCTCAATCCCCTTAACCTTTAGGAACCTATCCAAACCTTCCTTGAACCCCTGTATTGTGTTCTGGTCTATCACAACCTCCGGAAGCGCGTTCCATGTGTCCACCACCCTCTGGGTAAAAAAGAACTTCCTAGCATTTGTTTTAAACTTGTCCCCTTTCAGTTTCTCTGAGTGTCCCCTAGTACCTGTGGTTCCCCACAGTCTGAAGAATCTGTCCCTGTCTACCTTCTCTATGCCCTTCAGGATCTTGAAGGTTTCTATCATGTCTCCTCTAAGTCTCCGCTTTTCCAGGGAGAACAGCCCCAGCATTTTCAATCTGTCAGCGTATAAAAAGTTTTCCATACCTTTTATCAGTTTAGTCGCTCTTCTCTGGACCCCCTCAAGTACTGCCATGTCCTCCTTGAGGTGCGGCGACCAGTACTGGACACAATATTCCAGATGTGGGCGCACCATTGCACGATACAGCGGCATGATGACTTTCTTCGTCCTGGTTGCGATACCCTTTTTAATGATACCCAACATTCTGTTCGCTTTTTTTGATGCTGTCGCACACTGTGCCGATGCCTTCAATGTTGAGTCCACCATCACCCCCAGATCTCTTTCAAGGTTGCTCACCCCTAGCAATGATCCCCCCCATTTTGTAGCTGAACATCGGGTTCTTTTTCCCTACATGCATGACCTTGCATTTCTCTATGTTAAAGCTCATTTGCCACTTTCTTGTCCATTCTTCCAGTCTCGTTAGGTCCCTTTGCATGTCTTCACAGTCTTCCGTGTTTCTAACCCTGCTGCAGAGTTTGGCATCATCAGCAAATTTGATAACCTCACATTTCGTCCCCGTCTCCAGGTCGTTGATAAATATATTGAACAGGAGCGGTCCCAGCACCGACCCCTGCGGAACTCCGCTCGTGACCCATTGCCAGTCTGAGTAATGACCCTTTACTCCAACCCTCTGTTTCCTGCCTGCCAGCCAGTGTTTGATTCATCGGTGGACATCCCCTTGCACCCCGTGGCTCCACAGCTTTTTAAGTAGCCGTTCATGAGGTATCTTGTCGAAGGCTTTTTGGAAGTCAAGGTAAATGATGTCTATGGATTCCCCCTTATCCATTTGGCTGTTTATTCCTTCAAAGAAGTACAGTAAGTTCATGAGGCACGACCTTCCCTTGCAGAAGCCATGCTGGCTCGTCTTCAGTTGTCCCTTGCTTTCTATGTGTTCGCAGATTGTGTCCTTGACCAGTGCTTCTATCATTTTTCTTGGGACTGAGGTCAAGCTCACCGGCCTGTAGTTTCCCGGGTCCCCCCTTGATCCCTTCTTAAAGATAGGCGTGACATTTGCTATTTTCCAGTCCTCTGGGATCTCCCCAGTTTTTAAGGATAGGTTACATATTTGGCAAAGTGTTTCCGCTATTTTGTTTCTCAGCTCTTTTAGTATCCTTGGGTGGATGCCGTCCGGACCTGGCGATTTGTCGCTCTTCAGTCTGTCTATCTGTCGGAGGACATCCTCTTTGCTTACCTCTAGTTGGACCAGCTTCTCATCATGGACTCCGTTTATGATCTCCTCGGGTTCTGTTTGTATAATATTATTATTTGTCATTTCCTCCCATTAATGTGAACTATTATTTCTTTCTTTATGTTTGTGATATGTAATGAAACAAAATTACTAATTAAAAAAAAAAACATTGGTCTGGCGTGAAAAAAAATTTTCCCCCCACAGTTATAAAACAAGATAGCAGAACAACCCCCCCAAAATAAAATGTTTCAAAATGAATAAAGCATTAAAAAACATACCACAAAGATACCCACATCATACATGTTGCCAAAAATATATGAAACTCTGACCTTCACAACAGTAGACTTATTGGGCTGATTCTATAAACGGTGCAGTTTGCCATGGTTAACTATCAACTGCTAGGTGCTGTTTACAGAATCGCACCTAGCAGCACCTAACACAACTTAGGCGCCAATAGGCATCATAATATTAAACGCCAGAATATTACTGGCGCCAAATATAGATGCCTACTGGTGCCTAAGTCATACTACACCCATTCACCATGCCTAACCACACCCATTTTTCAGGTAGGTGCCACTAGGCGCCTCGATTTAGGCATCGGTAGGCATCGCACCAGTTTCTACACAGAATTTTAATTGTTTTTAAATTGGCTTTTAGTAGCATTTTCAATTACCACACCATTTAAACCAATTTTTTTTTAAATTAACTTCCGTGCAGAAATCAGTTAGTTGTCGCTAATCTAGGCACCTAACTTAAAGAATTAGGGCCATTGTGTCTGCAAATATTTCATTGGTTCAACCTCTATTTTTACTGATAAAATGGAAGACCTACAATCCTGAAGATACTATCTTGTATTCAAGACTTAGGAAAATTTCAGACTAAATGAAGATCATATGATGCTAGTCACAATAGATACCAAGGTTCTATTCACCAAAACACCACGAGCAGCAGCCATTAACATAATAAGAGTGTTTCTCATTTTTCATCCTCACAGAATTCATTTTAAAATCCTCAAGGTTAGTACTTAAACACTATCAAAATAAAAATAATTTTTGATTATAGGCCCCCAGTATAACAAATTTATATGCTGTGCATTTCAAGGAAAGTTAAATGACCAACCTTTCAAGTCAAATATTCTGATACGGAAAAGAGGTGTTTTATTTGTTGATATTTCCAAAATGAGTAAATCATAACTTTTAGAGGGTTGGTCTGCTATCCTGTTTTATTTTATCCTTTCCAATCTTTGCCTATGTATTTGTCCCTATCAAAAATGTGATCTTTATTTCAACATATAAAGCATAGAATTGTACCTGTACCTTTGACTTTTGTACATGATGTTTTTCTTGGATGGTTGCATTTTGTATTTTCTCGTATGCATTGATCCTTTAATAAACACATTTTCAAAAAAAGAATTGTACCTTATTAAAAAACAAACACATACACACACAAAACCAAGGGCTCCTTTTACGAAAGGTCGCTAGTGGTTTTAGCGCACGCTTAGTGCGCGCTACAATGCTGCATGCGCTAGACGCTAACGCCTCCATAAAGCCGGCGTTAGTATTTTACGTGTAGCGTGGGGTTAGCACGTGCAGCATTGTAGCGCACGCTAAAAACGCTAGCGCACCTTCATAAAAGGAGCCCTAAGGAAAGATATTACACTCAGTTAAAAAAAAAAAATAAATTATCCTTTTGAGGTCACCCAAGCAATCGTCAAAATATCAATATCAATATCAATCATCAAAATATCAATATAGGAAAATCTTTTCAGACACCAAGGAAACAGATTTCAGCACGTTGAATCAAAAATTGTGTTTTTGTCAGAAAATGTGACTAACATAGAAAATTTTTGTTGGCTTTTCCTATGTACCCCTAGCACACAAGAATACTGACCCTAATACAATTCAGAGTATTCCTGTTCCTATCCTTGGCTATTCTTGCCCAGAGATGCTACTTCCCTGAGTTATTCATTCTCTATTTTAAAACCTTCTCGGGTATATTTCAGCTAGTAATTAAAACGGCCTGGGAGTATTGTGAAGAGAACCCACTGCCAAGCCTGAATGAGGAATTCTGCCCTGAAGACATTATTCAAATTCTATACTGCTCTGTACATGTGGTATATGCAGATGCTAAGTACAGGAGCAGCATAAGGCATGTCATTAGCACTAATTTATATAATGAAAACACCTGGCTTGTTTCTTTTCTTAAATAGAGCTTTTAAAAGAGTAAATTTAAATATAATTTTGCAATTTCTCTAAATTTTATTAGAATAATAAAGGATTGAAGAAGTTATTTTAATTTTTAATTAGGTTATCATAAGTCTCCACTATACAGGCTATGTCCTTCTCTTCTGGGGAAGAGTATATGTAAAGAGATGGAAACATTTCCAGGTCCAAGAAACATGATTCTAAATTTCCAAAGGATGAAACTCTAGTGGCCAAATGTCAAGAGTACAGAATTTCAGGGTTGGCTGTTGGAGGAAATGATTATACACTGTTATTGGGAGGGGGGGGTTTGAAGCTAGATAGATAGATCCAGTTGCAATTTACTCTGGGAGACCAAATGAAATTAAATCTAGTTACCACCACTCGGATTTCTCTCACTACCAGCAGCAGAACAAAGTGATAAGAGGCCAGTCAAATGGCCCTTGGCTCCAGGGATAGCCAAAGATGCCATGTTGCTTCTGCAAAAAGCTCCTTATCCAGAGAAGCTAGAATATGTTGTTACCACTCTCCGAGGTAAGCCAACCAGCGGCTTTAATTTTTTCTTAAAACTAGACAGCAAGCATTCATCCCTTAGATTTACTGGTAACACATTCCACAATTGTGGGGCTTTCAAAAAGAAAGCCCATTGCCTTGTAACCACACATCGAGCATCTTTTACAACTGGCAAAGATAGTAACTCCATTCAATAGCTTTATAAAGGTTTCATGTGGACCCTTTCCCAAGACTACCCTCTAGTATTGTCACAATCAGGCCCAGGAGCTGGAGGTAGTCTCAAACTCTAAGGGCAGCCTATGCATAAAAGGCCACCTTCTGTGCTTGAAGGTTGAGCATCCTCACCTCTGGGAGAAAAACCATCCCCTGCATAGTAACAAAGCATGCTCCTAAGTAGAAACATATAGAAACATAGAAGGTGACGGCAGAAAAGGGCTACAGCCCATCAAATCTGTCCACTCTGCTTATCCACCCCCTGTCTATGCCCTAATGACCCAATTTTCTTATCTTGACCCTCGTAGGGATCCCACATGGGTATCCCATTTATTCTTAAAGTCTGGCACGCTGTCTGCCTCGATCACCTGCACTGGAAGCTTGTTCCAATGATCAACCACTCTCTCTGTGAAGAAATACTTTCTGGTGTCGCCATGAAATTTTCCACCCCTGAGTTTGAGCGGGTGCCCTCTTCTGGCCGAGGGTCCCTTGAGAAAGAAAATATCATCTTCCACTTCGACACGTCCCATGAGGTACTTAAATGTTTCGATCATGTCTCCCCTCTCCCTACGTTCCTCGAGAGTGTAGAGCTGCAATTTGTTCAGTCTCTCTAAATACGAGAGACCCTTGAGCCCCGAGATCATCCTGGTGGCCGTCCGCTGAACCGATTCAATTCTGCGCACATCTTTACTGTAATGTGGCCTCCAGAATTGCACACAGTACTCCAGATGAGGTCTCACCATGGCCCTGTACAACGGCATTATGACTTCAGGCTTTCGGCTAACAAAACTTCTATTGATACAACCCAATATCTGCCTTGCCTTAGATGAAGCCTTCTCCACTTGATTGGTAGTTTTCATGTCTGCACTGATGATTACTCCTAAATCTCGTTCTGCTGAAGTCCTAGTTAAAGTTTCTCCGTTCAAGAATTACGTCCTGCATGGATTTCCGCTTCAGAGGTGCATGACCTTACATTTCTTAGCATTGAAGCCTAGCTGCCAGGTTGAGGACCAACTTTCCAATGTAAGCAGGTCCTGCGCCATATAATTCTGTAAACTGCATTCACTTACTATATTACATAGTTTGGCGTCATCGGCGAATAGTGTTATTTTACCTGAAGCCCTTGAGTCAGATCCCCTATGAATATGTTGAAAAGGAGTGGACCCAGGACCGAGCCCTGCGGCACTCCACTGGTCACCTCCGATGTTTTAGAGAGGGTACCATTAACCACCACCCTCTGAAGTCTGCCACTCAGCCAATCATTGACCCATGCAGTTAGTGTCTCTCCTAACCCCATCGATTTCATCTTGCTTAGCAGCCTGCGGTGTGGGACACTGTCAAAAGCTTTACTGAAGTCCAGGTACACGACGTCCAAAGACTCTCCCAAGTCCAACTTTCTTGTTACCCAGTCAAAGAAGATGAGATTGGATTGGCAGGACCTACCCTTGGTGAATCCATGCTGACTGGGATCCCGAAGATTCCCTTCATTCAAGATCGTGTCCAATTTGCTTTTAATTAGTGTTTCCATGAGTTTGCACACTATTGATGTGAGACTCACCGGTCTATAATTCGCAGCCTCTGCCCTGCAACCCTTTTTATGCAGAGGAACGACATTAGCTAATTTCCAGTCCAGGGGAACTTTCCCCTTACTTAGGGAGAGATTGAATAGCTCAGCCAACGGTTTCGCCAGGACATCGCTCAATTCTCTGAGCACTCTTGGGTGCAAGTTGGCTGGTCCCATGGCTTTGTTCACCTTGAGTCTTGCCAGTTCACTGTAAACTTCACCTGGTGTGAACTCAAAATTCTAAAATGGGTCTTCTGTGCTTTGTGTTGCCTTCAACTGCAGACCGTGTCCCGGTGCCTCACAGGTGAAAACTGAGCAGAAGTATTCATTCAGTAGTTCGGCTTTATCGGAATCTGCTTCCACGTAACTTCCGTCCGGTCTTCTAAGGCGTACTATCCCGCCTGTGTTCCTTTTTCTGTCACTAATATACCTGAAGAAGGATTTGTCCCCCTTTTTAATGTTTTTTGCCAGAATTTCTTCCACTCGAAGTTTTGCCTCCTAACTGCCATTTTGACCGCTGTAAACCTGGTCCTATATTCTACCTTTGCCTCTCTTTTCTCCGTGCGCTTGTAGGAGAGAAACGCTTTTTTCTTCTCCTTAATGAGGTGCGAGATCTCCGTGGTGAACCATTGGGGTTTATTGTTTCTTTGTCGTTTATTTACTGATTTTATGAAGCGGCTAGTTGCTTCATGTATGGTTGATTTCAGTGTTAACCACTTAGCTTCTACATCATCGGTCTCCGCTTGGTCCTGCAGCGTCCGATGGATGAAATCTCCCATGCGTGCGAAGTCTGTGCCCCGGAAATTGAGTACCTTTGTTTTCATGTTTGATTTAGGGAAGCCTTTCCTAAGGTTGAACCATACTATGTTGTGGTCGCTGGAGGCTAGCGTATCTCCTACTGAGACCTCTGAGATGCTTTCCCCGTTGGTGAGTACTCCAAGATCTGTGACAGAACCAGTTAACTCTTGGCATAATCAATCACCCAGCCAAGGCATTTGAACAGAAAACAAAAATCGCAAACTCTCATTCTAAGCTCCTGTACTTAATAGCCCTTTTATTACATCGACCATGAACAATTTGTGTATTGATAGGATTCTTTTTCCTTTAGAGTCCACCTTGATGATTCTTGTGGTGATTTCTGATGTGTCTTACATTTGAATCCCAAACACAGACAACTGCAGTTAAAGTTTTTAGATTATTATGGAAATGCAGAAATATTAGAATATTACTCCTGATGCATTCATTCACATCATTTTCATCAGAGTTAATGCTGGGTGGGTTTTGTAGTATTTTTCATGCTGATTTCAAATCTGTGTTTAGTTTTTCACTAGCACGTCACATTTTTGTAATGAGGCACATTATATATAACTAGTCTTTAAGCCCATTACATTAAGGGGTGCTAGAATAGATGTGTTTGTCTGTCTGTCTGTGTTTCTTTCTCTCTCTCTCTCCTTGGCCGCTGTCTGTATCCTTCTGTCTCTCCCCCCCCCCCTTGAGCAAAGCTGTCTGCCCCCAGGACACACCTCCCCCCAAAGCAGGCCCCTTTCCCTCTCCCTAACTGTCTCTCCATGGCCCTCTTCTGTCTCTCCCCCCCCCCAAGCAAAGCTGTCTGTCCCCAGCACACCTCCCCCCAAAAGCAGCCCCCTTTCCCTTTCCCCCTGGCTCTCGGTATTGATTCCTTTCTTACCCTCCCAACATCCAGGCGTCTTCTGGCCTGCTCCTTTTCACCAAAGCAGCCTGCGATCGTGGTGGCCGGCTTTAGCGAACCTCACAGGCTGCTCTCCAACTCGGTAGCACGTTCCCTCTGACGCGATCCCGTGCATCAGAGGGAGCGTGCTACTGAAGCTGGCCTGCGAGTTCTTTAAAGCCGGCCATGATCGCAGGCTGCTCTGAAGAGGAGGATCAGCGGCGGCAGCGACGAGTGAGGGCGGGAGGTGACACGGCGACTCCTTCTTCTGCACGGAGGTGGAGAGCAGCTTGCGAGGTTCGCTACAGCGGCTGGCAAACCTCAGCAGGCCGCTTTGAAGAGGAGCGGGAGGGAAGAGTTGTTGGTGTCTTCTGCACAGTCACGCGCAGGTGCCGTGAGGACTGGCACAGAAGCACACCTCACGGCGCCACCGCTCACGAATTTTCAAGAGCGCATGCGCCTTTAGCATTTTATTATTATTGATTATAAATGTTAATTGGGCGATATATCATGCATTTATAAGATAAACATATAAGGAGAGTTAATATATGGTGATTAATATCAGTCTTTATCATGCCAAGATACTGTACTAATCATCCAGATAGTTTTTGTTACATCTGTGGTTCATTCACACGAAAAGCACAATGTCACACAGTTACTGTAGATCTGAAGAAGGCATACAAATTGTACTTTGGCTGTAGACTGGTTGGCTAGGATAAGTCTTGGGCTCCACATATCATCTGTACCAGTGGTTCCAACGGACTTTGTGACTGGCTCAATCGACGAAAGGCAGCAATGTCATTTGCAATCCCAATGATATGAAGGGAACCAACTGCAAGACCATATTAAAGATTGCTACTTTTGCCTTGTGAACACAAGTGGATTCTCAGCTAAAACTAAGCACAAAATTATACAGTACTCCCCCGAAATTCCATTCCAGGAAAACCCGTGAATTTTGAAAAACCGCAAATACGGTTTTTCAGCTGATCGAAGGCAGCTGGGATGCCGGCGGGTGCTTAAATTGTACTTACGAAGCCGGGTACATTTTCCAACTGCCTCTTTCTGATACTAAAGTCATGGTTACACCATTCAGAAGCTGCTTTGATATGCTAGATAGCGTGTCAAAGCAGCTCCTCATTGATGTAACCATGACTTTAGTACCAGGAAGAGGCGGTCGGAAAATACCATGAATTACTGAGTCCACGATTAGCGAACCATGAATTTGCGGGGATTAACTGTATATACTACTCTGGATTCTGCTATTAGGCCTTTTCCTCATGATGACTCACTGCTTGTCCCTGGATCTCCACCATATGATGAGGAATGTGGTGATGATGATGCAATCCAGAATTATCTGATCCTGATTACCCTTCTCCCTCATTATTCACAGGGTATAGGGGCAGAGCCGGACCGCGAATGGAAAAAAACACGAATATCTTCTGGTCTTGCTCTGACTCACCCTTGCCTCCCTCCTGCCTTTCCCCCGGCATCCCGGCCTTACCTGGTGGTCTAGTGGGCTTTTGGGGCAGGAGCGAACTTTCTACACTCATGACCCATGTAGATTGCAAATAGGAAATGACTGTCATGAGTTCCTGTAGTCTCTCGAGACTACGACAGGAGCTCACGGCAGCCATTTCCTATTGGCGATCTACACGGGGCAGGAGCGTGACTGAAAAAAAACTAATAACAGATCTGAAATCAATATGAAAAACTGATTTAGAAAAATGTGCTGTTGTCAGATGATTCCGAAAAAAAAATTTGTTGCCTTGTGTTGTTGTATCATCATCTTTCAACATAACTCCCCTGTCACTGGGAAGAGAGGTGCGCTCAGTCACTTGGGCCATCAAGAAATTCACCTTGGGCTGTTCCAAAAGCTGCTGACACTCAGTGGATACAAGAAGGGACATAGCTCTAGCACTCTTCCTTCTGGAGAGTCAAACTGCTAAGACCATAAAACTCATATCCGGATGCCAGGGAAAGGTCGCAGAGTGCGAGTGCCCACCACAAAGCCTGGGAGAAGAAGAAGTGGATGGAGCCAGCTTAGTCACTTATGTTCAATGCCTACAAAGATTCAGCAGGAAGATAAGACAGAGCTGCAAACTTAATTAAGCACAGGACAGTAGGATCATCGCCAGGATCCAGATCCCCCAAAGGATCTGCATATCCAGCACACAAGTTCAGATCCCCCGATTTGGGAAGAGCTGCACTGTCAAACAATGGATCAGAGGGGTCAGGATCAGCATCCAGATCCCCCAAATCATGAGCAGGCAGAACAACAGTCAGATCAGGCGGAGGCGAGGACATGGCCAAAAGCACCAAGCAATCCAAAAACGTTGGGGGGGGGAAGGAGATTGCTCAGAAGAACATGCTTTCTTTTCTTTTCATGATTTTAGAGAAGGTATCCAGCTCCTGGGGCATAGAGTCACCCTTAGATGACTTAAATTTGTGTGTCTTAGGGTGCGGAGGGTCTGCAGCTAGGCTGGCTGAAAAACCAGTCGTGCCGAGCCCTAAAAGTAATGGAGGCCACCCCGCCGGGCTGGCTGAGCATCTGATCATCTGCTTCTGGGAGGGGGAAAGCTAAGCCAGTTGCTACAGCCTCCCCAGTTGCCACATAGCACGTGGTGCAAAGATAATCTAAAAGCACTAATTTTGCACAATCCTATCAAAGCATGTTACATATCACAGACTCCATTACAAAGAATAGAATCTGCAATAAAGCAAAGATACTTACCTATAGCAGGTGCTCTCTGAAGAATGCAGGCATATATTCTCACATGCATTCTCTTGAGCTAATCATATGTCCACTTCCATCCATTCTGTACTACCTTTTTCACCTCTCTGAGCTGATCTAAAAACCAACTCAGTTTGAGTACATCTTGGTGCTGTCAGTGTGTTTCACTCTTCCTTGGACAAGAAATCTCTCTCTCTTCATCCCCTAGTAGCATGATTCATGAAAGGACTTTACAACATCAAACCACCTATCAGGTCTCCTCCACCTGTTGCCTGGAATCTTAACGTGGTACTATCTATTCTTATGAAGTCCCCTCTCAAACTTCTTACTTGGAAAGTTAATTTCCTTATAGCCCTCATATCCGAATGCCAGGTGTCTAATTCTACCTACACAAGATTCTATCATGGCAAAAGTAGTGCGCCAAACATCCAAAATTCCTACTAAAGTCATCTCGGAATTCTACTTCAACCGATCCACCCGTTTTGCCTGTTTTCATTCCCAAGCCACATTCCCATCCTGGAGAAACAGTTCTTCACACCTTGTACTGTAAATGTGCTCTGGCATAATACCTCAACTGGACTACATCTCACTGAATCCTCCCAGCTCTTTGTGACTTTTGACCCTAACATACTTGGAGTTATCAAGAGAGCCGTCTGTATTTGGCAAGTGGACTGTATCTCCTTTGTGTATACTCAGGCTGGGCTAATGCTGCAGGGCCGTGTAACAGACCACAATGTCTGAGCTATGACTGCCTCGGTAGCTCATTTCCACTCTGCCACTACTGGGACATATACAAAGTGGCTACTTGGCCCCTGATCCATACCTTAACTTCTTCACTACTGTTAAAGCAAAACTCCAAGAGAGACAGTCAGTTTGGACAAGCAGTTCTGTAAAATCTTTTTACTTCCTGAGAGCCAACTTTCCCTCCATTCCTCTTGGATTTCACCAGGATTATATCGATATATCAATTACCCTTCTCCAGAGTCATGATCCTGTATCAATAGAATATAATGCCTGCTTGTCCTCAGAGACAGCAAAAATACTTACTTACCTGTATAGGTATTATCTGAGAACAACAGGCATATATTCTTGCAACCTGCCCACCTCCCCTAGTTGGCAGGAAAGCACCAGCACACACGCAGTATGGGCACTGCCTAAAAATTTAAAGTGACAGTGCACTTGGTAGTGTCTGTACCAGGTTCCATGGATGTCCTTGGAGAATACACATAGTATACTATTATATCAGGCCAATAATCTAATCTGAGCACTGTTAAACATCCCTATACTAATATACCAAATTAACCTCCACCACCTCACCCCCTTTTACAAAAGCACGGAAGAGGTTTTAGGCGCCGGCCCATGCGCAAAATAATCTGCACTGCTCATAGGAACTCTATGACCGTCAGAGCAGCGCAGAACATTCAGTATGCCAGCCGGTACTAAAAACCTCTTCCATGCTTTTGTAAAAAGAGGGGGGGGAAGCAAGTCTTTTTAAGAAGCGGCATGCCATGAAACTGGTAACGTTCCAACACATTTTCACATTAAATTGTTGTACTTAAAATAAGAAAAACAAAACAAAACTGCAGAAAAATGTACAAGGTGCAGGAATTTATTCAATAAAAGTAATTAAAACATATATAAACAGCATAAATAAAATAAATGTATCCAGATAATTGATCCTTGCTCTCATGGTCCACGTTTCGAAAAATGTTACTTCCTCAGAGGTCCAAGATGGTCAGTACATAGAGTATCAAAGAGACAAAACAAGCAAAATATGAAATGAAACAGCTGTAAGACTCTCCTGTCATGGGCGCTGTACTAAGAGACACTTAGGCCTCCTTTTGCGAAACTGTGATAGAAGTTTCTAGCACAGGAAGACGCGCTGAATGGCCCACCCTGCTCCCGATGCTCATTGAGTTCCTATGAGCGTCGGGAGCAGCATGGGCTATTCAGCGCGGCTCCCCACACTAGAAACTGCTATCGCAGTTTCGTAAAAGAGGGAGTTAGTGTTTCTTAGTGCAGTGCCTGTGACAGGAGAGTCTTATGCCTGTTTCATTTGATATTTTGCTTGTTTTATCCTATTTGGCTCTTTGATACTCTATGTACTGACCATCTTGGACCCCTGAGGAAGAAGCATTTCAAGACTAAGCTGGACAAGTTCCTGCTAAACTGGGACGTATGCAGATGAGACTGGACTCATTCAGAGCACTGGTCTTTGACCTGGGGGCCACCGCGTGAGCGGACTGCTGAGCAGGATGGACCACTGGTCTGACCCAGCAGCAGCAATTCTTATGTTTTTCGAAACACAGACCGTGTCGGGTCCGTTACAAATGAGAACAAGGACCAATTATTTGGCTACATTTATTTTATGCTGTTTATATATGTTTTAATGACTTTCATGAAATAAATTCCTGCACCTTGTACATTTTTCTGCAGTTTTGGTTTGGTTTGTTTTTGCTTTGCATCCTTACTACATACAATTCCCGATGGTTGTTTTAGCTTTTGCTTTGTACTTAAAATAAGACTTTTTCAGTTATATGGACCTTTATCTGTGGAACAATTTGTCATTGGAAATGAGAAGTTTATAAAAACTACTGAGTGGAGTGGAACAGGTAAATATCAATCGTTTCTTTACTCTTTCCAAAAATAATAGGACTAGGAGGCATGCAATGAAGCTATTAAATAGCAGATTTAAAACAAACCAGAGAAAATATTTCTTCATTAAACTTGTAATTAAACTCTGGAACCCACTGCTGGAGAATGTGGTAAAAGGCAATTAGCAGGGTTTAAAAATAAGGTTTGGATGGTTTCCTAAAACAAAAATCCATAAGCTATTATTAAGAAATCCACTGCTTATTCCATAAGCTATCTAAGAAATCCACTGCTTATTCCTAAGATAAGCAGAATAAAATCTATTTTACTCTTTGTGATCTTGCCAGGTTCTTGTGACCTGGGTTGGCTACAGTTTGAAACAGAATACTAAACTTGATGGACATTCAGTCTGTCCCAATTATGGCAACTCTTATGTTCCCCAGCTAGTAGATCTGGCAGTGAGCCCATTCTAATTCTAATGGATTCTACTTGGTCTGATCCTGCTGCAGATAGCAGTGAACTTTTGTTTCACGCCTCTGGCTCTTGCATACATCTGTGCTTTGATACTGAAGCATCCACAGCTTCAGTAGGTGGTGAAGGAAGAGTGCCCTGTTACATATCAGACCTTTCCAATAAAAATGCCTTACAAATAGCAAAATTTCTGAGGAAAAGGTAATCCTACTTCCAAGTCATCTTCTGAATTTCTACAATGTCTTTGTAGACTCCTCCTGAACACCAGAAGAAATATCATGGATACTCACTGCATCAAGCAAAAAGCATTGCTCCCAGCCTGGAATCTGAAGTGAAGCGAGACAAAATGGATGCTCCTACCTCAGTAACTACAAGAACTGTGGAAATTGCCCTGCTGTAGATACCAAGATTATCCCTGCCCTAAAGAATCTCTTTTTCCTGGGCTCCCTTGCTGCAAAGTGGTGGCAGAACAGGTGAGGCAAAATGCAGTTCCCTGTTGCTGAGCGCCTCTGGAAGTGGAATCCAGCTTTTTCCTCAGGCATGCTAATTGCAAATAAAATCAAGGCCGATGCTACAACCTGCTTCAACACTGCTGCCACAAGTAAAAATACCTGCTAGCATGGTTGATGGCTCAAGCTCCCTTGGAAACAAGCAGCAACACAAATAACCTCCCCAATTATTCAGAAACAAAAATCCCCTGAATTCACAAACTGACAAAATATTTAAACAGAGGTTCATCTGGTATTCCCTATTATTAGTTTTCCTCTTTTTTTTATCTTAATTTTTTTATAAATGAAAAACATAAAAATATAGAGAGGAGAGGCAAATGGGGAAGAAATCTCTGAATGTTAAGATGTCCCCTGGCTTCAGACAACTTTGTTTTTATTAAAAAAAAAAAAAAAATGCCCCCCTCCCCACCTCCTATCTCAGCTGGCTACCAGTTCTCCAACTTGACCAGAAATTGCACCATCAGCCCATAACCATCCGCTGGAGACAAAGAAATTCCGAGGACCTCAGGCTGCACAGTGGACTTATAAAGCAGACCCCACAAATATCTGCTGGCCAATGGAAGCAACCCACAGGTCCTGGACTGGTCTGGTAGAGACGCTAAGGGAAAAACAACATGCTCATGCGTTAACATCTTTACAGAGAAAGCAAGCCTTTAACTTTCTGCCCAAAATGCAAGGAATCTGTAACCTGTCTTGAGCTCTTTCGGGAGGACAGGATAGAACACAAATTAAATAAATAAATGATGTAATAATACTAATTTATTCTTATATACCGCCAAACCATTAGTTCGAAGCAGTTTACAGCAAGAAGGAACTGCACAAACAGTGAATTACTTACATAAGCATATCAAAATTTCTCAGAAAATACAAAATGGCAATTAAGTCACATATTTATCAAACAGATAAGTTTTTAAAGAATTTTTCTAAATAAATAATAAGACTAAGCTTAGGGAATAAGCATACTCCAACATGAATTCATTGCACTAGCCTGAAATGCAAAAGGTTTTCCTAAGAATCTCTTATAACGACATGCTTTTACCGATGGAAACATAAACCAGTACATTTTTTGTGTATTCTTATTTGAATTAAAAAATTCAAAGTGGGAAGAGAGGTAGGTTGGAGTCAATCCAAATAAAACTTTAAAACAGATACAGCCAAATTTAAACAAAATTCTAGCCTTAAATGGCAACCAATGGAGCTTTAAATAATAAGAGCTTACATGATCATTTTTTTGAGACCAAAAATCAGGCAAACTGTTGTATTCTGTATTATTCCGAGTCTATTAAGAATTTTTTATGAGATCCCAGATAAACAATATTACAGTAGTCCAATATGGACAAAATTGATGACTGAACCAGTGACCTAAAAGACATTGAATCAAAATATTTTTTAATAGTACGAAGTTTCCATAGTACTGAAAAGCATTTTTTAATCAGCAGATCAGTATGGTCATTAAAAGGTAACGAGTGATCTAACGTAATGCCTAAAATTTTGATTTAGTGGCTATTGAGTAGTTTTAACGCATTTAAACTTAAGTATCTGAGAGATAATGGCAGAGTTCCATAAACAGCTACCGGCCACAGAAAATGCAGACTAGCATGATGAATAGCTGCCATGGTCTAACCCCTGTAGAGTCCCACAAGGGTCACCACTATCGCCCATCCTCTTCAATCTATTCATATCCTCCCTTGGTACCACTCTAGATACCCTAAATGTAATATCATTCAGTTACGCTGATGACATAACCATTCTGCTCCCCTTCAATAACCAAGACCCCAACTCAACAGGACACCTGGAAACAACTCTGAAAGCAGTGAAAAAATGGATGACAAATCACAAATTGAAGCTTAACTCGGATAGAACAAAATTCTTACTACCTGAAAAGGACAAAAACCTTTCCATAACAGAATTGGTAATAAATGTAACCAAATATCCAATACAGACATCTCTTAAAATCCTTGGAGTATTGATAGATAGATGCTGCTCAATGCAGACTCAAATCAACAAAACTACACAAAAAGCATACTTCACCATGCGTAACCTATGAAAAATAAGAAAATTCTTCAGCAAAGAACAATACAGGATCATAGTCCAATCCCTTGTACTAGGACTATTGGACTACTGCAACATCCTCTACCTACCTTGTCCAATAAACTTAATTAAACAACTAAAGTCTGTTCAGAACACAGATCTCAGGCTAATCTATTCACTCAGAAAATTTGACCACATCACCAATGCCTACATTACATTACATTACATTACATTAGGGATTTCTATTCCGCCTGTGCCTTGCGGTTCTAGGCGGATTACAATATAGAAAATATCTGGGACATTCCAGTAGAATTACATTTCAGGATAGGAGTAAGTTACAGGAACAGTGAAGAGTTATGATATTACAATTTCACAGAAGATATTACTTATTACAGAAGATAATACATATAGCAGAAGATAATGCATTTTACAGAGGTAGTACATGTCAACTCGATCAGTTAAGTCGGGTGTAGTGTAGAAGAATTACAGTACATTCTTGATCACAGACAAAGAGATAATATGGATGAGTGATTCCGAAGTCGTTGATTGGGAACTCATTGGGCGGTGGTTAGAGTGATGGGAGATATTTTTTGAACAGTAGTGTTTTTATTTCTTTGTGGAACTCTTTTATGTCTGTTGTTTTGGTCAGTAATTTAGAGATGTCAGAGTCTATTTTGGCTGCCTGTGTCCCCAGGAGGTTGTCGTAGAGTTTCTTACGACAAGTACCGTTGAGTGGTGGATAGGTGAAGAGGTTCTGTGTTCTCCTTTTTCTTGGTGGGTGGTAGTAGTGAAAACGGTTATTTAGGTAACTGGGTGCCGTGCCATGGGTTACTTTGAAAATGAGACAGTAGAGTTTGAATTGTGTTCTTGCTTTTATTGGTAGCCAGTGAGATTCCAGCCTACCTAGACTCACACTGGCTACCCATACAAGCCAGAATCCAATTCAAATTATTCATTCTATTATACAAAGTAATAAACGGAACTGCGCCTACCTACCTAAACAATCGCCTAAATCGAAACCTTTCACCCAGAATTAGGAGAACCCAGACACCATTCTCCTACCCAGCACTAAAAGGTACCCAACGCAAAAAACTATACGACAGCCTCCTAGCTACAAAAGCAGCGAAACTTGACCCCTCCATAGCCAACCTATTGACTACAACAACAGACTATAAAGCATTCCGAAAAGAAATAAAAACACTACTATTCAAAAAACATATTCGGTTAACCTAACCTAACATGAATCCCATCATGCTGGAATCTTCTTCTCTATGTCACAAAATAACCTGAAACCACACTATGTAACTTGAAACCAACTACCTTCTAATGTAATGTAATTTCATGGAAATGTCCAACTTTCTTCCAATGTATCTTCCTGGAAATGTCCAGCTATCTTCCAATGTAATGTAACTTCCTGGAAATGCCCAGTTATCTTCCAATGTAATCCGCTTAGAATCGCAAGGTACAAGCGGAATAGAAATCTGTAATGTAATGTAATTTCCAAAAGCCTAGTGTTAGAAGATACTAATGATCTAGACCAGTGTTTTTCAACCTTTTTTACACCTATGGACCGGCAGAAATAAAAGAATTATTCTGAGGACCGGCATCGGTCCGTGGATCAGCGGTTGAAGAACATGGGGCTAAGTCGTGGGCCAGACCCCACCCATCTCTACCCAATCTCCAACCCAGACCCCGCCCCCATAATAGTACTAATTGCACCTTGCACGTTCCGTGCCTCATCTGGAAGCCTTCCCTCTGACGTTGCAACGTCAGAGAGAAGGTTTCCGGTTCAGGCGCAGGATGCCTGTAGGAGCCAATGCCCGTGGCTTTGTGCACTGAATCGGTTAGGAAGAGGGAGCTGGCTCGAAGATAACGCCGCATCGATCGCACCATGGACCGGCGGTTGAAGAACACTGTTTTGGGCCTGATGCACTTGCTGGCCCCGTGGACCGGCAGGAAATTTCTATGGACCAGCACTGGTCCATGGACCAGTGATTGAAGAACATTTGAGGAGTCATTTTCAATTAAAAACTTTTTTTTAAAAGTAAGGCTTCAAGAAAGAAAAACAAAATTATTCCTACACTCTGATATCAAAGAGAAATAATGAAATGCTAGGTGCTGCAAATAGGTTAATTGAAGCCCTTTTCCTTTTTGTTATTTATATATTGCCTACAAGTCCAAAAGCTATCAAAGGAGTGTAAGCTCAGGTACAGTTCTGTCCCTAGAGGGCTTGCAATCCTTTCAGAGTGCTCCCTTGTTAGAATCAATTACTATCAAAATATTACATTAATGTAACCATTTCTAATACCTTTCCACTCATTTAAACCATAAACTAAATTCATAATTGGAAAGCTATGCCTATTTATAAGGAACAGACTACCTGGAAGGAGCAGAAGGTCTGCACAGCCACCTAATCGCCATATCAATGCCACATGCCACAGCAGAACACTCATTTATTTGATTGATCACGGTAGATAAACTCCAAACAACAGAAATTAACAAATGCTTGACATTTGCTCAACATCCATTATTCTGACATTGCTTTTCCGAGTTTCCAAAGTCTGTAAGTGTGCTTAATCAGCATTCATAACCCCCAGGGGCTGCAGGCACCATATTGTGCCCTGCCTTACTTGCGCAGACACACACAGGCCATTACCAGGATCCCATTCAATGCCAGGCCCCTATCTCCATCCTGCTTCTTGCTCTTTGCCTTTACAAGCTTCCCAGACAAAAGTGGCTAACAGATTGGAGGCTATTTTCTCTTCTCTGGGGAGTGGATTGCCCTCTACCCACCCTTAAAAAAAAACCTCATTCACAGGCGGAAAAGGAGCTGGAAACGCCTTCTCTTGAGACCTAAACATTCCACTGATGTTCTCTCATGCCCCACCCTAGCAGTGCAAGGGACTCTATAAAATCTACGGACAGACAATTTCCAATTCAAATGCTCAATATAGCGTGACCTTTGTCAGCCCAATAGCCCTTCATACACCCACAGTCTTTTTTTCTCTCTTCCTAACAAACACATTAGATAGGTTTATTGAGGCTTAGCAGGAGGCTGAATATTAACATGAGCAGCTATTGTGAAGAGGCAACAGTGACAGTGATGTGTCCAGTGTTCTTCTCTGCAGAAAGCTAATTCTGGAGGAAAAGACATGGTTCACAGCTGACTATCAGCAACTTCTGTGTTACATATCTTACATGGCGAGGCAGGCTTGGATCCAGAAGGTAGGGGGTGGTGAAGAAAGAAAGGTTGGTGGGTAACCCAGAGACACAGGTGCAATCCTGGTCATCTTTCTGGGCAGATTGGATGGGCCATTCTTTACCTGCTGTCATGTACTGACAATACAAATAAAACATAGGCCTCTTTGTAAAAAGCAATAGTACTGCCTATCAACTTGATTTTGTAAGTTTCTAAGCTTATTAAAAATGTGTTATACCGCCCAAATCAGACTTCTAGGTGGTTTACAATACATTAAAGGGGTATAACATAATATTAATAATAGTACAGGATTAGTGAAACAAATAAAATAACCAGCATCTTGTAACAAAGAATTACAGCCATAAAAAAAATTTACAAGACATCAGCAGGACAGAGCTACATTTTAAAAGCACTTATGTTCCTTTTAAAATCATTTTAGCCCTGTTCAAGCATTTCTTTAATAGAGAAAATTTTTGATCTGAGAATTGATTTGGGCAGGCTGTCTGTCTAACTTGGGACACTCTTCCTGACAATACAAGGCAGTATTCTTTAAAAAAGATGCAGGGACACTCATTCACAGGAAACCACCACACTGTAGCCAACCGTTTCACCTGACATTCCTATGCCCTTATTTGCCAAGGATAATTTTCCCTGTGCATATAATAGGGTAGGAGAAGAACACACTTTTGGTTAGGTAGGCCAAACAAAGCAATCTCTGCTCCATCAAGTTTCCTGGCTCTGTGGCCAGGAGGAGGATGAAGCCGTGGTCCCTGTGGCTTACCCCATTCTGTTGCCTATGGAATAGAGTAGCAGAAGAACTGCGATCCTAGATCAGACCAAGCTCTCAGAGATCTTTGCTAATTTTTAAGGGGGGAGACAGTTTGTCAGAAAAAATTTGAATATGAGAGCCAAGATCACCACCAGACAAAGTGGCAGACACCCTTATCAACCAGTCCTGCCTCCAATCCCATCCCCTTCAACTAATTATCCTGCCACCTGTACCTTGAGAGATGCCACTGCCAGGCCTTTCAATAATCCGGCCTGCAGAAAGTCAAGAATCACCAGAATTGAGCCTTGAAAGGCTCCACCTCATCTTTGGGGCACCAGAGCTGAAAAGCCTAAAAGGCCTTAGCATAGGCTGCAACAATTGAAGGCTTTTTAGCTCGAAGGAGAGTAGAAATGACTACCTCCGAATATCCTCTGTGGGTTCTCCATGTAGATTGGACCCTGACTGAATAGTCCCATATGAACTGGTAGCTTGATGCATCTGTCCCATAGCATGGCTGGTGAAGCTAATCTGGGGCTATTAGGATCACAAGTGAGTTGCAATTGACTTGGTTCACCATGGGCTACAGCGGGAACATATAAAACAACCTATCTTCAAGCCAGGGATGAACCAACATCTCCAAGTCTGCACTTCCTAGTTTGTCTCTTTGGATATAGAAGCAAATTGCCTTTGTGTTCTTGGCTAAAGCTATCAAATCCATTGCCGGACTTCCCCAGCGTTGCAAAATAAGATCAAATGCTCTTCAAGACAGTGACCATTTTCCCAGGTCTAATGTGTTCCTACTGAGAAAGTCGGCCTGCAAGATTTCCACTCTAGTTACATGGGCTATAGAGAGCACCTGAAGGTGAGCTTCCACCCTCCTGAACAATATCTGAGCATCTAGACATAATGGTGCACTTTTGGTGCCTCCTCGTTTGTTTACATATGCTACAACAGTGGCATGTCCGAGAACACTCTGTCTTGCCTTCTAGATCTTTCTCCAACAACCTTAAGGCTAGCCAAATAGCTTGTAGTTCCAGACAATTTATGGACTATCTTGTCTTATGGGGAGCCCATCAGCCCTGTACCGGGCATCCACCACAATGCCCCCCCCCCCAAGCCTGACATAAGAATAGCCTTACTGGGTCAGACCAATGGTCCATCAAGCCCAGTAGCCCGTTCTCATGGTGGCCAATCCAAGTCACCAGTACATGGCCAAAACTCAAAGAGTAGCAACATTCCATGCTACTGATCCAGGGCAAGCAGTGGCTTGCCCCATGTCTTTCTCAATAACAGACTATGGACTTTTCCTCCAGGAAATTGTCCAAACCTTTCTTAAAACCAGCTACACTATCCACTCTTAGCACAACCTCTGGCAATGCGTTCCAGAGCTTAACTATTCTCTGAGTGGAAAAATATTTCCTCCTATTGGTTTTAAAGTATTTCCCTGTAACTTCATCAAGTGTCCCCTAGTCTTTGTAATTTTTGATGGAGTGAAAAAAAAAAAAAAAAATCAATCCACTTGTACCTGTTCTACTCCACTCAGGATTTTGTAGACCTCAATCATATCTCCCCTCAGCTGTCTCTTTACCAAGCTGAAAAGCCCTAAGCTTTTTAGTCTTTCCTCATACGAGAGGAGTTCCATCCCCTATCATCTTGGTCGCTTTTCTTTGAACCTTTTCAAGTGCCACTATATCTTTTTTGAGATAAGGAAACCAGAATTGAATTCAATACTCCAGGTGAGGCCGCACCATGGAGTGATACAGAGGCATTATAACATTCTTAGTCTTGTTAACCCTAATAATTTCCTGACAGGTTGGAATCGGTTATCAGGATCACCCATGAGGGGATTTAGAGCGGGATGCCCCTCGATAAGAATTCTACTCAAAGCTGCCAGCATGAGCTATTCCCCGCTTCCAGACCATGAAAGCTGCATCTGGAGGGACTCCTGTAGAAGACGCATGGGCACTCTCGCCCAGGGAACCACATCCAGGGAGGCTTTCATTGAGCCCTGAACCTGAAGGTAATGCCAGGTAGCGGAGCTTTGCATCTGCTTTCTGAGCTTCTGTTTGGCTGGCTCCAGAAGAAAGATGTGGCGCTTCTCCATGTCAAAGCAGACTCCTAAATACTCCAAGCATTGGGTCAGCTCTAGATGACTCTTCTTGAAGTTGACTATCCAGCTCAGATCCTGAAGGAGATCTACAACTTGTCACACCATCTGCTCTCCCTCCACCTTTGATAGGGCTCTGATCAACCAATCATCGAAGTAAGGGTGCACCTGAATTTCCATCTTGCAGAGGCGAACTGCAACCACCACTATCACCTTGGTGAAGGTGCACGGGGCCGTTGCTAACCAGCAGGGTAGAGCTGCAAACTGGAAATGTCTTTGCAGGACATGGAGCCTCAGGTATCTCCTGTGAGCTGGGATAAGATTATGAAGGCTGCGGCAATCTGTAATCGCATTGGCTCTTCACCAAATGTTCTTTTCTTGGTGGTATAGTGGCGCGTTGGGGTAGGAATGATTCCTACTTGCTCCTGCCCATGCTCTCTCAGTGGTCAGAATATGCCTCCACAAGTCTGAATATGTTCTACCTAATGTAATTAAGGTTTGGGACAAATTTAGAGATTGCTCATGGTCCTACAATATCCTCATAATGTAGCTAGCTATTTATAACAATGTGATAATGTGATTAGAAACTGTTACTTAATATTGGTTGGCTACTAAATAGCTATTCTTTGAAGCTGTTATTGTAATTTGAATAACAAAAACTTAGTACTACCATGTTTCCCCGAAAAAAAAGACACTGTCATATTAATTTTGGGCCCAAAACAGTGGTCTTATTTTTAGAGTAGGTCTTCTTTTTTTCATGTACATCATCTCTCCCTTCCTCTCCTCCACCCCAATTCTTCCTCTTTCCTTTCTCTACCCCCACTCCCCCCACCCCCATGTGCAGCATTTTTCCTCCCCTCTCACCTATCCCCTTGTGCCTTTCCTTCCTCCCTCCCATCCCTTGTGCAGCAGAACCCTTATAGTTCTTTAATGCAGAAATGTAAATCTATTTATTGTATGTAAATCGCCGTAGCCAAATTGCTGATTGCAGTTACTGTCCATTCTTTCTTTCCATAGTTTGTAACTTTCCATCATAATAGAACACAAGTACGGCTTCAATCCCTCCCTTCCTCCAATTCCCCCTCCCCCCGCAGCATCTTTCTATCACCCCCACCCCCTTGCGCAGCTGAATCCCCACTGACACTTCCATCTTTCCCTTCCATTAGAACACCACTGACCGTGAAACCAATATACCTTGCAAACGGCAGTGTCAGCAAAAATCTAATCAGGCTGCTTTGCAGTTTTCTCTTTTCCCTCCTGGGCGTTCCATGTGCCACATTGCTGATGACATAATCAGTGACGTGGTAGACAAACGCCCGGGAGGGAGAAGAGAAGGCCATAAAGCAGCCTGATTAGATTTTTGCCAACGCTGCCTTTTGCAAGGTATATCGGTCTTGCGGTCAGCGGTGTTCTAATGGGAGGGAGAGATGAAAGTGTCAGCGGGGGTGGGGGGTACGACGGGAAGTGCTGCTGCCAGAGACTAGGGCTTATTTGGGGGGTAGGACTTATAGTAAAACCTACCCCAAAAATCATGCTAGGGAAACACAGTAGTACTGCTGCAAAGCATAAAGTTAGATTAGTGATAATTAGATAGTTGAAAATGAGTTGGTATCACATTTTATAATAAAAACTAAGACGTACAAAATGTCAAAGACTAGAAGTGCCAGCTGAAGTATGACTGCTAGGGAAGGGCACTGATGAACTATACAGAACAATTCACATCTTCTAACCAATGGGGATGTTTTTGATTGGTGATACACACTGACAAAAATGCTGCTCTGAAAGAGGCAGCTCATCTGGCCATGTTCAAGGTCTTGGAAATTTGGCAGCATACAAGAATACCACATCAGTGAATAGACTCAGGAATTTGCATATTGATGAAGCTTTATGATGAATACGAGAAGCTAAAAAAGAACTGGCACAGATACAATGAACGTGATCTGGTGAATCAAGAAGCCTTCAAATAACGACTCGGCCATCTTTTTGATGTTGCTACCAGTGATGTATTAGTCACAATGAAAATCGAAGACATTTCTAATCATGCAACATCAAGATGCTTCACCATGCAGCATGGTCAGCATCGACACTATACTTGCAAAGGAGGATAGAAAGAGAGCACAAGAAGAAAGATGTAGTAAATCTGAAGCCAAAGTAGAAGCAAAAAATGTTACTGTCAGAAGTTCTATATAGCCAACTGCTACTTTTCTCCTTCTGACTAGTGGATTATCCGATTCCAAGAATATTGCTGAAGTTGACTGTGACCATTGTTCAAATATAGATGCCGATTTTGAAATCAGCAGAGCCCCTTGTTCCAGTACTCGGGCAAAACGGCCAGAGGTGAAGTCTCACAAAGAATGAGGAGCAGAAGCAGCTCCTCTTTTTGCCTTGTTCCTCAGTACACAAAGACCTATCCAACTTGCTCCTAAACCACACTGATGAATACTGATGACTGAATTTAGGACTACCATTCAGCGTTCACACATAACAAACATTTTGTATTTCCTATGGAATAATGACATTAGTAATAGAGAATGATACAGAAACACATTTTTCCCTGTCCTGTCCCCGCAAGTTTTATCGCTGTCCCTGCCCCATTCCTGTAAGCTTTGCCTTAACTGCACAAGCCTCAAACACTTATGATTTAAAGTATTTGAGGCCTGTGCAGATGAGGACTGAGCTTGCAGGAGTGAGGCAGGGACAGGAAAAGAATTTGCGGGGACGGGAAAATGAGTTCCCGCGGGGACGGGGAAAAATTTGTCCCCATGTCATTCTATAATTACCAGTCATCACTGAACATTGAACAATGAATAATATATCATTAGGCCAACAAGTCTATTTCCAGCTGTAAGAAACACAGTATATATTTTAACTTTTTTCCATTTGCATCTGCTCACAATTCAAGTTTAGAACATAAGAACATAAGAAGTGCCTCTGCTGGGTCCATCCTGCCTAGCAGCCCACTCATGCGGTGGCCCACCAGGTCTAAGACCTGTATAGTAACCCTCTATCTATACCCTCTTATCCCCTTTTCCTTCAGAAAATTGTCCAATCCCTTCTTGAACTCCAATACCGTACCTTGCCCTATCACGCTCTCTGGAAGCGCATTCTAGGTGTCCACCACCTGTTGGGTGAAGAAGAACTTCCTAGGGTTGGTTCTAAATCTGTCCCCTTTTAGTTTTTGCCGAATGCCCTCTCGGTCTTTCAGATTTCGAAAGTTTGAAGAATCTGTCCCTCTCCACTTTCTCTATGCCCTGCATGATCTTGAAAGTTTCTATCATATCCCTTCTAAGTCTCCGCTTCTCCAGGGAAAAGAGCCCCAGTTTCTCCAGTCTTTCAGCATATGAAAGGTTTTCCATACCTTTTATCAAACGTGTCGCTCTCTTCTGGACCCTCTCGAGGATCACCCTATCCTTCTTCAGGTACGGCGATCAATATTGGACTCAGTACTCCAGATGCGGGTGCACCATTGCCCGATACAACGGCAGGATAACTTCTTGCGTTCTGGTTGTAATACCCTTCTTGATTATACCTAGCATTCTATTCGCTTTCTTAGCGGCTGCTGCGCACTGTGCCGACAGCTTCATTGTCTTGTCAACTATTACCCCCAAGTCCCTTTCTTGGGTACTCTCACTCAGTAACAGCCCTCCCATTGTGTAGTTGTATCTAGGGTTTCTGTTTCCTACGTGCAAGACTTTGCATTTCTCTACATTGAACTTCATCTGCCATCTCGTCGCCCATTCCTCCAGTCTCTTCAGGTCCCTTTGTAAATCTTTGCATTCCTCTATAGTCCTAGCCACACTAAACAGTTTGGTGTCGTCTGCGAACTTTATTACTTCGTACTTCATCCCTGTTTCTAGATCATTTATAAATACATTGAATAGCAGCGGTCCAAGCACCGACCCCTGCGGAACACCACTCATGACCCTCCTCTACTCCGAGTAGTGGCCCTTCACGCCTACCCTCTGCTTCCTATCCGCCAGCCAATTTCTGATCCATCTGTGTACATCTCCTTCTACCCCATGGTTCTTCAGTTTCCGAAGTAGGCGTTCATGGGGTACCTTGTCAAAGGCTTTTTGGAAGTCTAAGTATATGATGTCTATGGGGTCTTATTTGTCCATCTGTTTCTTAATTCCTTCGAAGAAGTGCAATAAGTTCGTTAGGCACAATTTTCCCTTGCAGAAGCCATGTTGGCTTGTTTTCATAAGTTTATTCCTTTCTAGATGCTCCTCGATTATGTACTTGCATTTTATGTATTAAATTAAAAATGTTCACCAAAAGAATTATAATATGGCACAATTAGCAGTGGCCACACATAGAACAAAAATAGAGTTGTGGAGGTCATGTCTAATGACCTTGATTTTTTTGGACCACCCTAAATAGGATTTATGAGGTTATCTAAATGATCCTGTATTTGTGGTAACTGAAATCACCCATTATTATCGTCAAATGTATTTTATTGAGCACCAAGAAACAACAATCAGAATCAAGAACAAAGAACAACAAGGTAGCTCGAAACTGCACACAAAATCCATCAAACCCACCCTACCAACCCAACCCAACCCATCCCCCCCTCCCCCTCTCACTGATGCCAAACAAAGTGAGGTAAATAAAGGGATAATACCAAGACCCTAGCAGTTCAGAAGGCGGTTACGAGTCACCGGAGATAGTGTGGACCAAAAGGGCTCCCAAATTCGTTGGAAGGCCCGTCCAGGCAAGGAAGAAATGTCCTAAACTCCTCTCCGTTCCCAAGAAAGCAACGTAATCATGTGACTACGCCAAAGGGAATAGTCGAAGGAAGGAAAGGTGACTAGTGGAGTCCCTCAGGGTTCGGTGCTGGGGTCAATCCTGTTCAATATGTATGTAAGTGACATTGCTGAAGGGCTAGAAGGAAAAGTGTGCCTTTTTGCAGATGATACCATGATTTCTAACAGAGTAGACACCGAAGAGGGAGTGGAAAATATGAAAAAGGATCTGCAAAAGTTAGAGGAATGGTCTAATGCCTGGCAACTAAAATTCAATGCAAAGAAATGCAGAGTAATGCATTTGGGGATTAATAATAGGAAGGAACCGTATATGCTGGGAGGAGAGAAGCTGATATGCACGGACGGGGAGAGGGACCTTGGGGTGATAGTGTCCGAAGATCTAAAGGCGAAAAAACAGTGTGACAAGGCAGTGGCTGCTGCCAGAAGGATTCTGGGCTGTATAAAGAGAGGCGTAGTCAGTAGAAGGAAGAAGGTGTTGATGCCCCTGTACAGGTCATTGGTGAGGCCCCACTTGTGGAGTATTGTGTTCAATTTTGGAGACCGTATCTGGCGAAAGACATAAGAAGACTTGAGGCGGTCCAGAGGAGGGCGACGAAAATGATAGGAGGCTTGCACCAGAAGACGTATGAGGAGAGACTGGAAGCCCTGAATATGTATACCCTAGAGGAAAGGAGAGACAGGGGAGATATGATTCAGACTTTCAAATACTTAAAGGGTATTAACGTAGAACAAAATCTTTTCCAGAGAAAGGAAAATGGTAAAACCAGAGGACATAATTTGAGGTTGAGGGGTGGTAGATTCAGGGGCAATGTTAGGAAATTCTACTTTACGGAGAGGGTGGTGGATGCCTGGAATGCGCTCCCGAGAGAGGTGGTGGAGAGTAAAACTGTGACTGAGTTCAAAGAAGCGTGGGATGAACACAGAAGATTTAGAATCAGAAAATAATATTAAAGATTGAACTAGGCCAGTTACTGGGCAGACTTGTACGGTCTGTGTCTGTGCATGGCCGTTTGGAGGAGGATGGGCTGGAGTAAGTCTTAACAGAGATTTTGGCAGTTGGAACTCAAGCACAGTACCGGGTAAAGCTTTGGATTCTCGCCCAGAAATAGCTAAGAAGAAAAAAAAAAAAAAAATTTAAATTGAATCAGGTTGGGCAGACTGGATGGACCATTCGGGTCTTTATCTGCCGTCATCTACTATGTTACTATGTTATATAAGTCAGGAGCCTTCGCTTCCATCCACTTAAGCAAAATGCATTTTATAGCAATCACTGCCGTCCAACGAAGGAATGCGGAGGCCCCAGGCCGACGGGGATGAAAATGCAAAGAGGCTCCAAATAAATCACCCATTATTATACTGTTGCCCAATTTGCCAGTTTTCCTAATCTCTGTAAACATTTATTCACCTATCTGCTCATTCGGTCCTGGAGGACAGTAGGATAGCCCTAGAACTCCCTGGGTATGGCGGTATACAAGAATAAAGTTATTATTATTATCTCTATATTTCTTCCCTTCATACATAGAATTTCTATCCACATGGATTCCATGCTACTATATATGTCATACAGAATGTTTATTTTGTTCGATTCAATTCCCTCTTTAACATATAGCACAATCCCCCTCCAATTTGATCTACCCTATCATTGTGATATAATTTTTATCCTGGTAACACAATGTCTCATTGATTATCCTCCTTTCACCAGGTCTCTATGATGTTTATTATATCTACCTCTCCGTTTAGTGCTATATTCTCTAACTCTCCTTCTTATTTTTTCACTCTTCTAGCATTTGTATACAGACACTTCAAATTGTGCTTTTTCCTTGCATCTAAAGGCTGCTTAGAGCATGACATGAATAATTTGCATCCTTTACCCTGATTTCCTCTTACACTGCTTACTTTCTTTCACCATTATTGAAATCTCTCTATTGGAATTCCCTAAATATCTTGTTTCAATAGTATCCTTCAAGGATACGCCACACTAAACCATCTGCTCCTGGGCAACTGTGAGCTTCAACCCTTCCCCCCTCCCCCTCCCCCACCCCCACCCAACACATATCTTAGAGCAGATTTTAAACTACCAGTATGTTCTTTTTAAATATTAATGCCAGTAGCATGGTTCCTTCCTGGTTAAGATGGAGTCCATCCTTTCAGAATAGGCTTCCCCTTTCCCCGATCATTGCCCAATTCCTAACAAATCTAAATCCCTCATCCCTGCAGCATTGTCTCAACCATGCATTGAGACTTCAGAGCTCTGCCTATCTCTTGGGTCCTGCGTATAGAATGGGGAGCATTTCCAAAAATGCTACCCTGGGGGTACCTTGATGTCAGCTTTCTACCTAAGAGCCTATATTTGACTTCCAGATCCTCCCTCCCACATTTTCCTATGGTCTTTGGTAACTATATGTACCAAGACAGTTGGCTTCTCCCCAACTCTATCTAAAACCTTATCCAGGTGACACCCAAGATCTTCTACCATCGCACCAGGCAGGCAAGTGACTAAGCAATCTTCATGCCCACCAGTCACCCAGCTATCTACATGCCTAATGATCAAGTCATCAGCTATTCTAATCCTTCCCTCTTGGGCAGAAGCCCCCGGAGACACATCCTCCGTGCAGAAGGATATCACATCCCTTGGTGAGCAGGTCCTGGCTACAGGATTATTTCCTACCTTCTCAGGGTGATGCTTTTCTTTTAGGATGTCTCCCTCCTCCAAGGCAGCACAAGGACTGCCAGACTGGTGATGGGACTTCTTTACAACATCCCTATAGGTCTCCTCTGTGTATCCTTACATCTCCCTCAGCTTCTCCAAGTCTTCTACTCTAGCTTCAAGAGAACAGACTCATTCTTCAAGAGCAAGGAGCTTTTTACAGCAAGCACAACATACTTTTCACCAGTCAAGAGATACTCATATATGTGACGCTCAGTGCAAGAGCACCTCTCTTACTGCTGGACTACTATCTGCATTTTAGTATTATTGAGTTGTTTAATTAAACTTTAAGGTACTACAAATATTAGACTACTATAAAGAGCCTTATATTATATTATGTGTTTTTATTCAACATAACATATTGAACAGGATCGGCCCCAGCACCAAACCCTGAGGGACTCCACTACTCACCTTTCCTTCCTCTGAGAGACTTCCATTAACCATCACACTGGCATCTGTCCAACAACTAGTTTCTAATCCAGTTCACCACTTTGGGTCCTAACTTCAGCCCTTCAAATTTGTTCAAGAGCCTCCTATGAGGAACCGTGTCAAAGGCTTTGCTGAAATCTAAATAAATGACATCTAGCATATGTGCTTGACCAGAGAACTGGGTCGAGGACACATGCTAGATGTCATTTACTGATTAGAAAGATTTTTCTCACCCTCTGGAAGCTTCGGTCCATCAGAGCTTACTTCGAAGTCTCATCATTTAGAATTATGGTACAATCCCTCATACTGAGTCAACTCGATTATTGTAACATTGCCTACTTGGCACTCTCCCAGAAGAACATGCAGCAATTGCAACTGGTACAAAATGCAGCAGTTAGGTTACTTTGTGGACTGAAGAAGTTTGATCACTCGACACCTTCCTATCGACTTCTGCACTGGCTGCCGATGGAGGCACGTGTGAAATTCAAGTTTGGTTGTTTTTGCTTCAAGGTACTTTACGGCTTAGCCCCTAAATATATAACAGGCCTTTTCTCCTTCACAACTAACAGATTCAGGAGAACCTCACATCCGAACTTTGTTTCTCCACCGGTTAGAGGTTGTAAATTTAAAAGTCATCACCAACATCTTTTCTCACATCAAGCAGCATTATGGGGTAAAGACCTGGAACAACTGCTCGTGCCTAATAGGGAATTCAGGAAACGCCTAAAAACACATCTGTTCCTGAAGTACTTAGGTAACTGACCTATACAATCTTAGTCCTCAACAAATGATCTTTAGAACTGTTATTCTCTAACTCTGAACTTTGTTTATTCCACTCGATCTGTAATACCTTTTAATCATTGTATACCGCATAGAACTTCACAGTAGAAAATGACACGGTGACGGTTACCCGCGGCTAGCCGCGTTTAGCCGCGGGTAACCCGCCGGAACGGGGAATGAAAAATAACAGTCGCGACGGGGACAAGGCCATTCACCGCCCGTGGAGCAGTGAATAGTCTTGTCTCCGTAGTGAGGCATTTAGGATCGCGCGGTCACCGCAGCCACCGCCCGCCCGTAGCGTTTAGCCAGCTCCCTCCCTCTACCTCACGTTAAATTCTGAGTTTGCCAGCTTCCATTTTCCTGAGCCGCACGCGTTCAAAAAGCCCTACATGCGCAGCTGCGCGAGTCCATCAAGCTTCTCCTCTGACGCAACCGGAAACAGGAAGTTGTAGGAGAGGAAAAGCTTGATGGACTCGCGCAGCCGCGCGTGCGCGTCTTTTTAAACACGTGCGGCTCGAGGAAAAAGGAAGCCGGCAAACTCAGAATGTAAGGTGAGCTGGAGGGAGGGAGCTGGCTAAACGCTGCGATCGGGTAGGTGGGGGCTGCTAGACCATGAGATCGTGTTTGTTCCCAGCTCATACTAGGAAGGAGGGAGTGAAAGGAAAAAATATTCTGGGCCAAGGGGATGAAGAGGGAAAGAATGAAACCCACAGCAGGAAAGAAAGGGGAAGACAGGCAGGTGAGCAAGATGCTGGAAGCAGGGGGGGGGGGAGAAAGAGGGAAAGAAGCTAGATGGGATTGAAAAGAAGAGACACGCTGGTATGGAAGAGGAAGATAGGGGAAATCTGGACAGAGGAAGGTAACAGAAAGAGGGGAAATTATGTGCATGGGGCATAGGGACAGAGACAAAGGGGACATGCCATGGGGATGGTATATGGACACAGGGGGGGGGCAATGGCAGATACATAGGAGAGATATTAGAAATGGGGAAAATAGGAAAACAGAAGCGAGATAGTTTGTGGGAATGGGACAGGGACAGAGCTCGCAGGCTCCAGCAGCTTGCACAAATTACATTGTAACGTGCCACGAAAATAAGAGGGAGGTAGATAGATAGGCCACACGAGAGGAGCTGAAGGGTGGTAGAAAGGAACAGATTGTAAAGGAGGGAGGGAAGGGTGGTGGTGGAAAGGAATAGAACAGACATTGAAAGAGGGTAGAGAGGAACAGACCCTGAAGGGAAATGTGGAAGACAGAGTGGGGAGAAGATGCTGGAAGGGAAGAAGACAGATGCCAGACTATGGGGGAGCGTAGGGAAGAAGATGGGTGCTAGACCAATTGGGGGAGGGTGAAGGGAGAGGCACAGTAACAGCAAATGGAAGACGCAGAGAGAAGACACACTGTGGATGGAAGGAATTGAATGAGAAGATGTGGAAAGCAGAAACCAGCCAACAAAGGTAGAAAAAAATTTATATTTATTTATTTATTTTTTGCTTTAGGATAAAGTAGTATATTAGTTGTGTTGATAAAAATTTATAAACAAAGCCCTGCCAGCTGAACATCTCTTTCTCTAGTTCAGCAGCAGGAACTTTGATTTATAAGAAAGGAATAAGCTAAATATTACAGTACTAAGGCTTATATGGATGCTGCAGGAACGGTGACGGGACGGTGAATGGGATGGCAGTGGCGGTGACGGGGCGGTGAAAGGGATAGGGGTGACGGTGACGGGGCGGTGAAGGGAATGGCGGTGACGTTGCGGTGCAGAGGATGGTGGGCCAGTGACGGGGACAGATTTTTTTCCGCGTGTCATTCTCTACTTCACGGTCCTCCGGTATATCAACTGTTATTATTATTATTAAAATGATTGTATTTAGGGATTAATAATCAGAAGGAACCGTATATGCTGGGAGGTGAGAAGCTGATATGCACAGACGGGGAGAGGGACCTTGGGGTGATAGTGTCCGAAGATCTAAAGGTGAAAAAACAATGTGACAAGGCAGTGGCTGCTACCAGAAGGATGTTGGGCTGTATAAAGAGAGTCATAGCCAGTAGAAGAAAGAAGGTGTTGATGCCCCTGTACAGGTCATTGGTGAGGCCCCACTTGGAGTATTTTGTTCAGTTTTGGAGACCGCATCTGGCGAAGGACATAAGACGACTTGAAGCGGTCCAGAGGAGGGCGACGAAAATGATAGGAGGCTTGTGCCAGAAGGCGTAGGAGGAGAGACTGGAAGCCCTAAATATGTATACCCCAGAGGAAAGGAGGGACAGGGGCGATATGATTCAGATGCTCAAATACTTGAAGGGTATTAATGTAGAACAAAATCTTTTCCAGAGAAAGGAAAATGGTAAAACCAGAGGACATAATTTGAGGTTGAGGGGTGGTAGATTCAAGAGCAATGTTAGGAAATTCTACTTTACGAAGAGGGTGGTGGATGCTTGGAATGCGCTCCCGAGAGAGGTGGTAGAGAGGAAAATGGTGACTGAGTTCAAAGAAGCGTGGGATGAACATAGAGGATCTAGAA
Source organism: Geotrypetes seraphini (assembly GCF_902459505.1). Lineage (NCBI taxonomy): Eukaryota > Metazoa > Chordata > Amphibia > Gymnophiona > Dermophiidae > Geotrypetes > Geotrypetes seraphini. The sequence goes on along the minus strand of NC_047090.1, from coordinate 76,754,982 downwards.
TCAGAAAATAATATTAAATATTGAACTAAGGACAGTACTGGGCAGACTTGCACAGTCTGTGTCTGTATAAGGCTGTTTGGGGGAGGATGGGCTGGAGGGGCTTCAATGGCTGGGAGAATTTAGATGGGCTGGAGTAGGTTTTAACAGAGATTTTGTCAGTTGGAACTCAAGCACAGTACCGGGTAGAGCTTTGGATTCTTGCCCAGAAATAGTTAAGAAGAAAAAAATTTAAAAAATTTAAATTGAATCAGGTTGGGCAGACTGGATGGACCATTCGGGTCTTTATCTGCCGTCATCTACTATGTTAAGACTTGAAGCGGTCCAGAGGAGGGCAATGAAATGATAGGAGGTTTGTGCCAAAAGACGTATGAGGAGAGACTGGAAGCCATGAATATGTATACCCTAGAGGAAAGGAGGGACAGGGGAGATATGATTCAGATGTTTAAGTACTTGACAGGTATTAATATAGAACAAAATCTTTCAAGAGAAAGGAAAATGGTAAAACTAGAGGGCATAATTTGAGGCTAAGGGGTGGGAGACTCAAGAGCAATGTAAGGAAATTCTTTACAGAGAGGGTGGTAGATACCTGGAATGCGCTCCCGAGAGAGGTGGTGGAGAGGAAAACGGTGACGGAGTTCAAAAAACATGGGATGAACACAGAGGATCTTGAATCAGAAAATAATAGTAAATATTGAAGAACTAAGGCCAGTACTGGGCAGACTTGCATGGTCTGTGTTTGTACATGGCCTTTTGGTTGAAGATGAGCTGGGGAGGGCTTCAATAGCTGGGAGGGTGTAGATGGGCTGGAGTGAGCTTTGACGGAGACTTCAATTGTTGGAACCTAAGCACAGTACCGGACATAGCTTTGGATCCTTGCTCAGAAATAGCTGAGAAGAAGAAAAATTAAATTGAATCAAGTTGGGCAGACTGGATGGACCATTCGGGACTTTATCTGCTGTCATCTACTATGTTACTTTGTAACATAATATTCAGACCTTTTGATGATTCCACTCCCCAGTATGTGCTTGGTTTATTTTCGTTTACTGCCTATTCTAGTATATTAAATTCAGCTGTGCTACTGGTAGCAGTTAGCATGGTCTCCGCCCAGGATCCCTGAAAAACCCTCAATAGAACTCCTAATGGCATCTCTCATATCGAATATCACCCTTCTTCCTCAAAATGAGCTTTCCAACCCACCCCAGCCCTTTCTGGAGTATCACTGGTGGTAAAGTGTTGCCACAGCAGCAATTATCTTATACTCAATAGTGCAGGGCACCACAATAAGTGCATCAGCAGTTAGTATAACTGCATTCATGTTATCTGACAAAACATTTAGTACAAAGTATCATTTCATTATTACACCTAACAAGTGGTTAAATACAGGGGGGGGGGAACACTTTAACAAGCAGGCTCCTTTAGCATATACAAAAATCCCACAGCAGTTTAAGATTAGTCATTTGTACTTTGGGGCAAATAGCCCACTGGTAGTTGTATTATTAAACCACTGGAGAATGTGACACTGGAAAAGTACAGAACAAAGTGAACTAGCTTGACTGCAAGAAACAAAACGGGCAAGCAGAATAACAGGAAAGGGCCCATATGATGACCATGCCAACAAAATCAAGGAGCAAGTAATAGAGAAGGGATAAGGAAGCAGAAGCAGATACTTTCACTTACTTAGCTCCGTGAAAAGATATGCAGCAATGATTACAAGATAGAGTATACACACAAAGCATCACACACAAAACTGCAGTACTGCTTAGCTCAGGGGTGTCCAATGTCGGTCCTCGAGGGCCGCAGTCCAGTCGGGTTTTCAGGATTTCCCCAATGAATATGCATGAGATCTATGTGCATGCACTGCTTTCAATGCATATTCATTGGGGAAATCCTGAAAACCCGACTGGATTGCGGCCCTCAAGGAGGGACTTTGAGATCCCTGGACTAGACACAGGGGATGGGCAACTCCGGTTCTCGAGAGCTGGAATCCAGTCGGGTTTTCAGGATTTCCCCAATGAATAGGCATGAGATCTATGTGCATGCACTGCTTTCAATGCATATTCATTGGGGAAATCCTGAAAACCCGACTGGACTGCGGCCCTCGAGGACCGACATTGGACACCAGCTGATACATGACATCGGCAATTATTTTTGTACACATATGTACCTCAATAAGCAACCTGCTACAACTGTTTATCAAGCCTAGTTGCATGAGAAGTTCATATTAACTGCTATTTTGCACGTAAAGCTGAATACGGAACACAATCTTTTAAGGCTCCAATAGGTGTATGGGGGGTGGGGGGGAATGAGTTGCTAATTTAAATAAACAGTGAATTTATCATGGACTACAAAAACCACCAAACTCAAACTTACCTGGGGAATCTCAATTTAAGTTTTTTCAAACTTTGCCTACTACAGCTCAGAATAGATACGAACTGCACTATTTCATCGTACTGGGCTCTAGAAAGTTTCATGGCTATCCAACACAACAAGCACAGCCACAACGGTGAAAACAATCCCAGTTATTTAAGAAAACAAGCAAACTGGAAGGTGATATACTGTACTGGAATGAGAACGAAGCTCCCACTCGCCCTCGGCAACGCGGCTTTAATCTCGCGCTGCTGTCAGAGTCTCACTCTCGCGAGATCAGCGCCAGGCGTGCAGGCATCAGTGGACTACAGAGACAACAGAGAGTAACGAAAAAAATTACTAAGCAGGCCAAGACTTGGGCGAGTCGCTCCTTTCCGGCATTTGACGCAGAAAGAGCATGTGACGCAAGTGCAGCGTTCTTCCGCGCATAGTCCTCCACACAGAAACTCGGCAGCCTGTAAAAAGCCAATCGCTACTTCCGGTTCTGTATTTGTTATTGGTTGCTCATTGCTTGCAGGCTGTCGTGGAACAGGGTTGTAAGGTGTTTCTGGGGTATGGCGGGGTCGGGAACCAGGTAGGTTAGTGTCAGGTTTTCCGTGTGGCTCTGGAGGTCTGGTGGGTCAAAGGCAGGGGAGGCTGATGTTACCCTCGTGACTCTGTACAGCCCTACGTATGTCTGGCAGCGCTCTTGAAATGATTAATAGTAGGTAGTAGTAGCAGCAGTGCAAGTTCTAAGTCATATTTGGGAATCATAGTATGTTTTATAAACCCTATGGGTATAACTTCTTAAATTTGCAGGAGAAAGGCGCTCCATGAGCCCACTAATTATGTATGTGAAAAAATGTCCTGTGGAAGGACTGTCTACAGCAGTGGTCTCAAATATTGGTCTGCACGGAACGAGGATTGCAGGAATCCCGCGGGTCCCATGGGACTCCCGCGGGGATCCCTCCTAGGTCTACGGGACTCCCGCGGGGATCTCTCCCTGGTCTACAGGGCACCCGCGGGGATCCCCCCCAGGCTCACAGGACTCCTGCAGGGATGGAACCGGGGTTCCCGAGGCCTGGAAAGAGAATTAGTAGAAGATAGGCAAAAGCAGAAACTGGGATCAAGATGATTGAAGAACAAAATGTCCCACCAGCTACAGCAAGGGAGATGTTCATTTTGAGGGGGGCTAAGCTCAAAGTGGGAGGTCCAGCCCCCTCTTGTGGCCACCAATTGTGTTTAGTACAAAAAAAAGTACTTTATGAGTTTGTTTGGGGGTTGCCAGTTCAGTTTTAGCACATTTTTCTTATGCAACCATTGTCCTGAAAAGTGCCTCTCTCAATTCTGCTTTAAGTGATTTTGATGCTGTATTGTTTGATTCTTTACTCATTGCTGCATTAAAAACCACTTGTGGATCTTGAGGGGACCTCTCGCAAGTTACCTATGCCAGATGGTGGAACCAGATTTATTTGCTCTACAGGTATAAGCTTTATATTGCCAAAAAATCCAACTCTTTTAACAAGAAATGGTTGACCCTACAGTTACATGACCTAATGTCTATTCTAATTCTTTCCAGTGATGTATGCATCTCTTATTTCTGTTAATTGTTATTTGTTTATATTGTATTTTATTGTTGGTTTAAATAAACTAAGACTTTAAAAACTGTCAGAAGTAATTGCTGCTTTTTAGGGGGGATGGTCGAGGACAGAGGAGATTCCTCATGGGGACGGAGGGGATTCCTTATGGGGATGGAGGGGATTCTTGCAGGGATGGGCAGGATACTGGTGGGGACGGGCGGTATTTCTGTTCCCGCACAACTCTCTAGTCTCAAACCATTTGCAGGGCCACATTTTGGATTTGTAGGTACTTGGAGGGCCGCAAAAAAAAAAAATTAATGTCTTTATTAAAGAAATGACAATTTTGCATGAGGTAAAAACTCTTTATAATCTTTCCTTTAAACGTTAAAGGAAAGATTTATAAACTATAAAGAGTTTTACCTCATGCAAAATTGTCATTTCTTTAATAAGACATTAACTATTTTTTCTGCAGCCCTCACAGTTAAAGTTTAACAACTTTCCTTTCTCAGAACTAACCCATTTCAATCACTATGTTGAAAATAAAATCATTTCCCCTACCTTTGTTGTCTGGTGACTTTATTTTTCTGTGCTTTTAACTATGTTTTCAGAGCCTTCTTGTTCATTAACTTGTTTTTCTCTCCGTCTTCACTTTTTGCCTTGCATCCATCTTTGACATTAACTTAACATTCAATTTTTCTGCTTTTTCTCAAAATCTACTTTTCCATGTCATAAGAACATAAGAATAGCCTTACTGGGTCACACCAATGGTCCATCAAATCCAGTAGCCCGTTCTCATGGTAGCCAATCCAGGTTGCTAGTACCTGGTCAAAACCCAAGGTGTAGCAATATTCCATGCTACCAATACAGGGCATGGTATTGGTAGCATGGAATATTGTCTTTCTTAATAACAGACTATGGTCTTTTCCTCCAGGAACTTGTCCAAACCTTTCTTAAAACCAGCTATGCTATCCGCTCTTACCACAGCTTCTGGCAATATACATAGTAACATAGTAGATGACGGCAGATAAAGACCCGAATGGTCCATCCAGTCTGCCCAACCTGATTCAATTTAAATTTTTTTTTTTTTTTTTCTTCTTAGCTATTTCTGGGCGAGAATCCAAAGCTTTTCCCGGTACTGTGCTTGGGTTCCAACTGCCGAAATCTCTGTTAAGACTTACTCCAGCCCATCTACACCCTCCCAGCCATTGAAGCCCTCCCCTGCCCATCCTCCTCCAAACGGCCATGCACAGACACAGACCGTACAAGTCTGCCCAGTAACTGGCCTAGTTCAATCTTTAATATTATTTTCTGATTTTAAATCTTCTGTGTTCATCCCACGCTTCTTTGAACTCAGTCACAGTTTTACTCTCCACCACCTCTCTCGGGAGCGCATTCCAGGCATCCACCACCCTCTCCGTAAAGTAGAATTTCCTAACATTGCCCCTGAATCTACCACCCCTCAACCTCAAATTATGTCCTCTGGTTTTACCATTTTCCTTTCTCTGGAAAAGATTTTGTTCTACGTTAATACCCTTTAAGTATTTGAACGTCTGAATCATATCTCCCCTGTCTCTCCTTTCCTCTAGGGTATACATATTCAGGGCTTCCAGTCTCTCCTCATACGTCTTCTGGCGCAAGCCTCCTATCATTTTCGTCGCCCTCCTCTGGACCGCCTCAAGTCTTCTTACGTCTTTCGCCAGATACGGTCTCCAAAACTGAACACAATACTCCAAGTGGGGCCTCACCAATGACCTATACAGGGGCATCAACACCTTCTTCCTTCTACTGACTACGCCTCTCTTTATACAGCCCAGAATCCTTCTGGCAGCAGCCACTGCCTTGACACACTGTTTTTTCGCCTTTAGATCTTCGGACACTATCACCCCAAGGTCCCTCTCCCCGTCCGTGCATATCAGCTTCTCTCCTCCCAGCATATACGGTTCCTTCCTATTATTAATCCCCAAATGCATTACTTTGCATTTCTTTGCATTGAATTTTAGTTGCCAGGCATTAGACCATTCCTCTAACTTTTGCAGATCCTTTTTCATATTTTCCACTCCCTCTACGGTGTCTACTCTGTTACAAATCTTGGTATCATCTGCAAAAAGGCACACTTTTCCTTCTAACCCTTCAGCAATGTCACTTACATACATATTGAACAGGATTGGCCCCAGCACCGAACCCTGAGGGACTCCACTAGTCACCTTTCCTTCCTTCGAGCGACTTCCATTAACCACCACCCTCTGGCGTCTGTCCGACAGCCAGTTTCTGACCCAGTTCACCACTTTGGGTCCTAACTTCAGCCCTTCAAGTTTGTTCAACAGCCTCCTATGAGGAACTGTATCAAAGGCTTTGCTGAAATCCAAGTAAATTACATCTAGCATATGTCCTCGATCCAGCTCTCTGGTCACCCAATCAAAAAATTCAATCAGGTTCGTTTGGCACGATTTACCTTTTGTAAAGCCATGTTGCCTCGGATCCTGTAACCCATTAGATTCAAGAAAATATACTATCCTTTCTTTCAGCAACACTTCCATTATTTTTCCAACAACTGAAGTGAGGCTCACCGGCCTGTAGTTTCCTGCTTCATCCTTGTGACCACTTTTATGAATAGGGACCACATCCGCTCTCCTCCAATCCCCAGGAATCACTCCCGTCTCCAGAGATTTGTTGAACAAGTCTTTAATAGGACTCGCCAGAACCTCTCTGAGTTCCCTTAGTATCCTGGGATGGATCCCGTCTGGTCCCATCGCTTTGTCCACCTTCAGTTTTTCAAGTTGCTCATAAACACCCTCCTCCGTGAACGGCGCAGAATCTACTCCATTTTCTCGTGTAACTTTGCCGGACAATCTCGGTCCTTCTCCAGGATTTTCTTCTGTGAACACAGAACAGAAGTATTTGTTTAGCACATTTGCTTTCTCCTCATCACTCTCCACATATTTGTTCCCAGCATCTTTTAGCCTAGCAATTCCATTTTTTATCTTCCTCCTTTCACTAATATATCTGAAAAAAATTTTATCTCCCTTTTTTACATTTTTAGCCATTTGTTCTTCCGCCTGTGCCTTCGCCAAACGTATCTCTCTCTTGGCTTCTTTTAGTTTCACTCTGTAGTCCTTTCTGCTCTCCTCTTCTTGGGTTTTTTTATATTTCATGAACGCCAACTCTTTCGCCTTTATTTTCTCAGCCACTAGGTTGGAGAACCATATCGGCTTCCTTTTTCTCTTGTTTTTATTGATTTTCTTCACATAAAGGTCCGTAGCCATTTTTATCGCTCCTTTCAGCTTAGACCACTGTCTTTCCACTTCTCTTATGTCCTCCCATCCTAACAGCTGTTTCTTCAGGTACTTTCCCATTGCATTAAAGTCCGTACGTTTGAAATCTAGGACTTTAAGTATCGTGCAGCCGCTCTCCACTTTAGCCGTTATATCAAACCAAACCGTTTGATGATCGCTACGCAATACGTTCCAGAGCTTAACTATTGTAGGAGTGAAAAAAATTTCCTCCTATTGGTTTTAAGAGTATTTCCCTGTAACTTCATTGAGTGTCCCCTAGTCTTTGTCATTTTCGACAGTGAAAAATTGATCCACTTGAATCCGTTCTACTCCACTCAGAATTTTGTAGATTTCAATCATATCTCCCCTCAGCCGTCTCTTCCCTTCCCTTCCTATCTCTCTCGCCTTCCTTCCCTCCCTATTTTCATGATCTGACTTCTCTCTCCTTCCACCCCCACCTCCCAGTGAAACATTTCTCTTTCCGTTCTCTTTTCTGCCCCCTGCAGCCCATCTCCCTTTTCCTCCTTTCTGGCCCCCCTCCCAATCCAATAAGTCTCTCTCTTTTCCATCAGTCCAACATTTTTTTCTCTCTCTTTCTCCTGCATGCTTCTCTGGTTCTCTTTCCTTCAACCAAACAACATCTATATCTCCCTCTATTCCAACTTTTCACTCTCTGCCCTCTCCCCCAGTATAATATTTCTCCTTTCTGTCCTCCCCTTCCATCTTACCCTCTCCATGAGTCCAACACATTCTGCTTCCTGCACGCTTTCTCTGTCCTTGCCTCTTCCCTCAGTGGCATCCCTCTTTCCCACCCCCCAACCCAACATGCTCTCTCCTCCATGCACCATCTCACCCTCCCCTCCAGTGTGTAGCACCTTTCCCTCCTTTTCTGCCAGGTCCAACAACAGCTCTTCTCCCTTTTACCTTCCCCCTGTCCAGCAGTACCCCTTCTCCCTTCCTTGCTCCCCTTGTCCAGCAGTACCCCTTCTCCATACCCCCTCCCCCGGTCCAGCAGTACCCCTTCTCCCCTCCCCAGCAGTGCCTCTATTTTGCAGCCCATGGTCTGTATGTGATCTTGCACAATGGGCAGGAAGAGAGGCTCTAGCATCAGCTGACATGAAACTTTCTGCCGCTGTCGTGTATGCCTGGACTCATTGCCTCCTTTCTCTAGCCTGCTGCTGCTCCGGGGGTGCGAAGACAAGATGAAAGCAGGAGTCCCAGCATACGCGATGGCAGCAGGAAGTTTCCAGTCAGCTGATGCTGGAGTCTCTCTTCCTGCCCAGTGTGCGAGATTGCGTACAGACTGCAGGCTGCAAAATAGGACCTGGGGGGCCACATGTGGCCGCGAATTTGAGACCGCTGGTCTACAATTATCTGCTTCTGCATGGACAAGGAGTGTGGCCTCTTTCTAGAGGCCCTCTCGGTTTGGCCAAAGAGGAATATAATTAAGATGTCTCACTAGATAGTCTCTCAGCGAGTGTGACCCATGCCTTTTGTTGAGTTCCCCCCCCTTCATCTGATCACTCTACCTTAATGAGAAAAGAAAGGCTAAGTGGTCCAACCAGTAACAGTAGAAAGCACACCTATGTCATTTGTTTCCACATGTTCGGTTTCTTGAGTACCTGGTATGAAAGCCATATGACTTGCATTGATATTTGATCCATTATTGGATTAAAAGAATGATTGGGATGGTTATTACATAAGATCCAGGGATATTTTTGCTGAATTTAGATATAAACCTAAAAGTATTGTATAAGAAATTATTGAGGCATAGCATAAGTACAGTATACCTTAATCAGGATAGCATACCGGGTGTACTATTTCGAGTGAGTGGTGCTTGAGTGTGTGTGATGTAAAATGGAATTAATTACAGCTTGCCAAAAAAATGTGTGTAGATGTTGGAGCAGATTTGAAAGCCTTAGTCTAATCCTTTTGAATAGTGGAGTGAATCTTCCTAGACTGGTGTCCTTCAATGCAAGTCCTTTGAGGCAGCCCAGTTTTCTGTATTTTTTTTCCTTCTGCCTCTTTTCCCAGGCTCAGGACAGAAAGGTGAATGTGGATGGGGGGAGAGGTCCTTCCTGTTTGTAGGACAAGGCATTTCTCAATAGACAAAAGAGAATGCATTTGGAAATGCTCACAACCTTGGAGATACCCCCCAATGGAATTTGGCAGTTGGTTGGTGGAGGGATGGATTTTTATTGGCACACACTGGTTAGCAATGTTGTGGCCCCCTGATGGGAAGATACGAGGGCTTTTCAAAAAGTAACAGCAAATTTAATAGGAAGAAGTAGGGAATTACAGGCCAGTAAGTCTGACTTCTGTGGTAAGCAAATTAATGGAAACGCTTTTAAAACAGAGAATGGTCAAGTTTCTGGAGTCCTGTGGATTACAGGACTGGAGGCAACATGGATTCACTAGAGGGAGGTAGGTCTTATCAGACGAATCTGATCAATTTCTTTGACTGGGTAACCATAGAATTGGATAGAGGGAGTATGCTAGATGTGGTGTATTTAGATTTTAGCATAGCCTTTGACAGTGTTCCACATCTAATAATTAAACTGGGCTGTCGGGTAAGATTTGCCTCTTTGCAGATGATACAAAAATCTGCAATAGACACCCAAGATAGTGTGAATAACATGAAGAAAGACCTGGTGAAGCTTGAAGAATGTTCTGAAATTTGGCAGCTAAAATTTAATGCTAAGAAATGCAAGGTCATGCATTTGGGCTGCAAAAACCCAAAGGAACGGTACAGTTTAGGGGTTGAAGAACTTACACGACAGAAGAGTGGGACTTGGGTGCGTTTGTATGTGATGATCTTAAGGTGGCCAAACAGGTTGAAAAGGTGATGGCGAAAGCTAGAAGGATGCTAGGTTGCATAGGGCAAGGCATGGCCAGTAGGAAAAAGGCGGTATAAGACTCTGGTGAAACCTCATTTAGAATATTGTGTACAATTCTGGAGGCGGCATCTTCAAAAAGATATAAAAAGGATAGAGTCAGTCCAGAGGAAGGCTACTAAAATGGTATGTGGTCTTCATCATAAGGCAAATAGGAACAGACTTAAAGATCTCAGTCTGTATACTTTGGAGGAAAGGCAGGAGAGGAGAAGACATGATAGAGATGTTTAAATACGTAATGTAAATGTGCATGAGTCGAGTCTCTCATTTGAAAGAACGCTCTGGAATGAGAGAGCATAGGATGAAGTTAAGAGGTGATAGGCTCCGGAGTAATCTAAGGAAATACTTTTTTACAGAAAGGGTGGTAGATGCGTGGAATAGTCTCCTGGTAGAGGTGGTGTAAACAGAGACTGTGTCTGATTTCAAGAAAGCCTAGGATAGTCACATGAGATATCTTAGAGAGAGGAAGAGATAATGGTTACTGCAGATGGGCAGACTGGATGGGCCATTTGGCCTTTATCTGCCACCATGTTTCTAAGTTTCTATGAGATATATAATTGAATTAGTGGTACAAATTGTCATTTTCCTACATAAACACCCTCCTTTTCAAAACACTTCTCACAATGTTGCACCAACTTCTTTATTCCATTGGAAGATGATGTTTTTGGTTGTGCCTACAGCAAGGAATGCCCAGTCTCACAAGGCCCTCTTGCAATTTAACAACTTTGAAAAACTTTGGGCTCCTTTTACTAAGCTGCGATAGCGTTTTTAGCGTGCGCAAAATTTTAGCGTGCACTAAACCTACACTATGCAGCTAGAACTAACGCCAGCTCAATGCTGGCATTAGCGTCTAGCACATGCAGCAATTCTGCGCACGCTAAGCATACGCTAAAACCGCTATCACAGCTTAGTAAAAGGAGCCCTTTGTCATCAGCAAATTTAATTATCTCACTAGTTATTCCCATTTCTAGATCATTGATAAGTATGTTAAAAGCAGCAGTCCCAGCACAGACCCCCTGGGGAACCCCACTTTTACCACTTTCAACAACCCTTGAATGATGCCCCTCTATGTAAGGGATTGCTTTTAAAACTTTTGGCTCACATTTACTGAATTTGTTTTAAATGAATGTATTTTCAAATACTTTAATTTTTAAAGATCACATGGATTAAATGATCATATGGGTTGTGGTTAATGGACAGAAATTACAATAAAAACCAAAATGAACAAAATTGAATAAAACATTCATATAATAAACAGCAATGAAAAGGGACAAAAATTTATGAGGCTTAAATTAAGATGAAGCAAATTAATATGTGCTATGAGCTGCATATACCAATGCACATAGCACAAAGCAACACTTTTAGTTGAAGATTAAGAGCATATTTAGATTGTTTGCATGTTAGATATATAGTTTTGAGGCAAGTCCAACACTTGAAAGCCCACCAGAGAGGAAGTATGAATTTTTGCAATCACCAGTAAAATCGTGGCGTTAATGACATCAGAAGCCGGGAGTTACAAGGTCAGACCCAGAGGTAACCATTTTTTCAATGCTGGTGAGCACAGAGTGAAGGTGCCGAAGTAAGTTTTAACAATCCTTTCTAATGTTTTAAGGAGTTGCAGGTTATAAATTTTCTGTTCATTGTTAGATACATGCTTTATTCTGTTTTATAGTACAGCCTGGAATGCCCTGACGCAGCTCCAGCGAAACGCTGTCTGGCCATCGTCGGCTAAGGTTGAGTAAATTTATTCTTAAATGGCTGTGTTCATCTTGATGAAATGTGACAGTAGTGCTGCAAGATAAGTAAAAGAGGTTTGTGACATGAACATTGTTATGAGCAATGAACTTTGAGCTTGAGTTTGAGAGGGATTGAGCTTTTACAGAAGCATACTATCAAGCATACTTCCAGTATATTATCGAAACTTTTACAGACATTATGATATAACACAGTCTGTTTACATGTATAACATCTAAACAATGGTATTTTGGCTCACAATTTAAAAGAATTTGTTTAAAAGAATTTGGAAGTGTTTGGTGAGGAGGAGGTTTTTTAATGTATAAGCCTGTACGCATGCTAACTTGCTAGCAGTAGGCGTGAGTCTGAGGCTTTTTCCTCCTACTTTAAAAATTAAAAATAACGAATTTAAAACAAATTCAGTAAATGTGAACCAAAGTTTTTAATAGCAATCCCTTATATAGAAGGGCTTGTGCATCATTCAAGGGTTGTTGAGAGTGGATTATGTAGATCCCTTGTGTTTGTGAATTTGTAGTTTTTCACTTGGTAAATTGAACCACACTATTTACCCTTCTCCATTGACACTTTTGCCCATTTAAACCTACTCTGTTTTAGAACATAAGAATAGCCTTACTGGGTCAGACCAATGGTCCATCAAGCCCAGTAGCCCGTTCTCATGATAGCCAATACAGGTCACTAATACCTGGCAAAAACCCAAAGAGTAGCAACATTCCATGTTACTGATCCAGGGTAAGCAGTGTCTTCTTCCATGTCTCTCAACCAATTATCAATCCATAAAAGGACATTACCTCCTATGCCCTGACTTTCTAATTTCCTCAGAAGTCTTTCACACAGTAATATGTCAAGTACCTTTGAAAATCCAAATACACAATATATTCTTATCTACATGTTCATATCAAAGAAATGCAGTAGATTGGTGATGTAAAATTTCCCTTGACTAAATCCGTGTTGGCTTTCTCTCATTAATCCAAGCTTATTATATGTTCTTTCATTTTGTTCTTTATAATAAGTGTCTACCAATTTGCCTGGCACTGAGGTCAGACTCACCAGTTTATAATTTCTCAGATCACCTCTTGAACTCTTTTAAAATTGGCGTTGTGTTGGCCACCCTCCAATCTTCGGTATTATGCTGGTACAAATTACTAACAATTGCTCAGCAAGTTCATTTTTCAATTGTATCACACTCTGGGATGTATATCACCCAGTCCAGGCAACTTGCTGCTGCTAGTTCAGTTCAACAGACTTGATTTATTTCATTCAGGAAAAAGTTTGTTCGTAAAGATATGTTGTCCCAAAAATGGAGATAAATTTACAAGCACATGTCTTCAAATTTGGAAACTGCTCAGAGTTCAAACATTTATTAAAAAATCAATCAAAGTTTCCTTCCTTGTATTTATCTTTAATGTGTTCATTTGCCTGAAATTCAATCATTTCCATTTAAATTTGACTTGGGACATCAGCACTATCATAGTCAAACGGATTTTGAAACAATCTAATTTCCCTAGCATTGGCATCCAAATCAGCAAATCACTTCTGAAATTGTTAAGATCTGAAATAACTAAATTTGCGAACGAAAAAGGAAATTCTACTTCACCCTTTTTATACAATTCTGCAAAGTATGGCATATTAGCAAAGTACCTTTCACCTGGCCTTCCAGAAGTATCAACTTTGCTCTGAATGCCTTGATATGAAATAATAAATCACAAACTAAGTTATTTTCACCCTTCAAATTCAAATTGTTCATGTGGTTCACCAGACCTGCAAAAAATGCCAACTTCCAAAGTCACTCGGTATCTGATAAAAGTTGGTCATAATACACTTCTCCCTCCGTATCCGCAGATTCGCTTATTCGTGAGTTTTTTGATGCTGACTCCACCCCCCAAATTACATCATGATTAGTTCCTTTTCTTAATCAGAGAGCAATTAAAGAGAAAACAGTGCCTTTTGGAGGGCTCACCTGACAGCAATAAGCGCATCATCTCCTCCGCCAGCCTCTCTCGCCTCTCACAGCATAGAACTGAAGAAGACAGCACAAGAAACGCAAGTGGCAAGCGCTTTGAAAACTGATGGAGCAGAAGAAGAGCCTGCACAAAGCCCAGCCAGCCCAACCAGCAAGATTGAGAGAGATCGAGAGAGTACTGCTTACGTACCAGGTACCTTCAGCTGCAGAGTCTCTAGTTATTCGCAGTTTCAATAGCAAAAACGCTGGCTGTTACAAAAAAACCACGAATAACATATAAAAAGTTATTTGCGGTTTTTCCATAATCGCGTCTATGGTCCGCCTACTTGCCCCGCGAATATGGAGGGAGAAGTGTAGTTTTTCTAGGTAAGAAATATATCCATTTCATTCCTGAGATGAAAGAAGCGTGCAATAACTTTTCCACAGCTATGCCAACGAACTGCAGTATAATGTCAAGTCAACATACTCTGAATCACATTCCTCAAGAAAAGACCAAAACTGGTGATGATTAAGTGCATGAGAGCAAATGAAATTTACCATAGAAATAACAGGTTTCAAGACACAGTTCATATCAGAGTATTTTCCACAAAGTGATTGCTAATCAAATCTTTTCGCAAAGAAATCAAAACCCATCTATTCAAAAAAATTTATACAGATGTCATAACTCCAACCTGGATTCCCCTCAGTGTGACTCCCCCATCCTCCCTTCTTCACTAGTTACCCTTCCCCTCAAAGCCCAAGCTTCTCAACTGCTTCCCTAACTGCATATATACTGAAACTGCACTATATCCTATCTGTACAGCATCCCGGATTGTATATCCACTGGAATAGCCCAATCCTCCTTGCCGTATCCCATTTCCTAAACTATACTACACCATTCTTCTTGTAACTCCTCTGGAAATGTTCTTCTTCTTGTAACTCTTCTGGAAAAGTCCAGAAGTCTCTTTGTAATCATCCTGGAAATGTCCAGATGTCTCTTTTGTAATCCGCCCAGAACTACAAGGTTGAGGCGGAATAGAAATCAGTAATGTAATGGATAACACAGTGACGAAACATTGGTTTTGATATTCCTGCATCCTCACAAGCTTTTGTGATTTGTCCAACCTTTAAACCAGACATGTTTTTTCCTCTCATCAACTGTCACACACTGCAGATGATTCCAGTCCAAATTATATTCTGTTTGTGTTTTTTGAATTTCTTTAAAAACATCCTCTCCTGTTGTAGTGCCATGCATGCTGTGAAGTGACATTAATTCCTGTGTGATATTAAGGGCCTGTTTTACAAAGCCACGCTAGCAGCTACAGCACGGTAACAGCCCCAAAGCCCATAGAGATTTAAAGGGCCACGCGGCTTTGTAAAACAGGCCCTAAGTTCATCGTCAATGCCCCGAAAGAATATAATGAGTTGCGAGGTATTACAAACATCAGTTGATTCATCCAGCACGAGAGAATACTGACTAAAACATTGTGCTTTGCCTACAACTTGCTGGATAATGCTATTTTCCCATATTTTTGACCCGACAAGCAATAGTATTTGGCACAAGACATCATTTTAAAAAGATTAAGTTTTTCTGGGCATAACTCAGCCTCTGCTTTCATCACGCATTCTTTGATGATATTGCCATCGATGAATGAATGGTTTTCCTCTTTTAGGCAACACATGCAACCTTGTAGCTTACCAAGGTTAAGGCTTCATTTTCTGAGTTTGCTTTGGTCGATAAGTCTTGCTGTGAACACAGACAATGACATAATGATTCAAATTTATCTGAACGCTCCTTTTCTTTAACTTGAGAAAATGTTGAAGCATATTTTGTTTCATAGTGACGGTGTACAGTGTTCCCCCCCGTTGTTCGCGGTCGGCGGTATTTTTGGACCGCGAACCGCAACAAGGAGAGGGCAGCGAGAGAGGCAGGAGAGAGCAGCTGGAGTGCCGCGAGTGCAGGAAATCACTCACGGCATGCTCCGACCACCTCTTCCTGCACTAAGTCGAGCCTTACCCAATCAGGAGCTGCTTTGACATGCAGGAAGAGGCGGTCGGAGCGTACCGCGAGTGATTTCCTGCACTCGCGGTGCTCCGGCTGCTCTCCTGCTGCCCTCTCCCGCTGCCCTCTTCAGGCTCCACATGAAAAACCATATTTGTGGTTTTTCTAGATTCATGGGGGTTCCTGGAACGGAACCCCTGCGAATCTCGGGGGAGCACAGTATATTCTGTTCTTTCAACACATCAAGTGTCTTTACAAATATGATATACGGCTTTATTCTTTGACTTAGATTGTAAGAAGAAGTATTTTACGCCCCATTCTTCATTAAACACATGACATTCATGATCAACTTTTCTTTTTCCCATACATGTTAAAACTGTTAAAGATAATAAATTTATAAATAATTCTGAAATTATTAAAATCACGAGAACTCCGTACAAGCAAATATGTGAATAAATGAATACACACCTTTAAATATAAATATATGCAATTACAAATTGAGTATTACACTGCACCACTGCAAGTATTATTATGGACAATTAACCGTAACGACTAGTAACGAACTTCCAGATTCAATTTAAAGATTAGTCACAGCACCAGAGCTACCTACAATGCTGCAAACTGTCGATTGAGGCGAAACAAGTATGAAGAAATACCACAAAATATACAGTTACGATTCAGTATTAAATAAAGTTATGAATAATATTAATATTAACATAATATTAACATAATATTAACATAATATTTTGAACACAATTTTAATTAGTACATTTGAAATCTATTATCATCCCTTGTTTTGGGGTTTTGTGTTGTTTTTTTTGCGGATTCTCATTGGAACATTAGTCCAATTGGTGCATTTCTGCACAATACTTCCGCGAGCTGGATAAAATCATATTGCGGGCCGTACTTTGGAGACCCCTGTCCTAGAGCATGCTAGACCCACAGGTTCTGGATTGGTCCAGTGGGACACAAGAAAAAATTTAGCAGATACGATCTAAATTCTCCTTACATACTCCTGAACAGTCACTCTATTAGAGCAGAGTGAAAAAAAAGAGTGAACAAAAAGCATGTTTACTTTTTGTTTTTGTTTTATCTTAAACTTATATATATATATAATCTTTATTACATTTTCCAACTACAATTGTGCATACAAATAATTCATGTACATATAATATCAAGAAAAGCACAATAAATTTACACATAGTAATAAGCAATCATTTTCCCCCACTCTCCCACCTATTAGTCAAGAAAGTAAATACCCACAAGAAACTATCTAAAAAATTCCCCAAAACAATTCCAGTACAAACCCCTCCCCCCTCCCTCCCTCCCAACCTCTATAGTGGTATAGAAGCTTCCAACAAACATAAGGGCTTACTGCCATGGGTACAAACCTAAATTGTGGCTTCAGCAAATACTTTTTCACCTTCTAGTTGCATGGTTGTTCCTCACACTCTACTGAAAACTAACCAATATCATTCTTCCACCTCTTTGGTAGCCCTGGCGGCTTGTTTTCTTGTTTCTACTTCAACAGTATGATACAAAACCCCTTTTAAAAAAATCGGAAAGAGAAACGTATATATTTAATTGCTATTTCCAGTTTCACTCAGAACTGAGATCTTCTGTTTCATAACACCTTCACTCTCTTACTTCAACAGCCAGAAGGACTTTTCCTTCTCTTTCCAATTTCTGCTGTCAACTTGAAGCCATCCTGTGATTGATATTGTTTCCATTGCTTTTGCTTCACTACTTGGTATAATTCCTCACCAATTGCATCTACATTCCTGGTCACTCTCTTCGTAATTGCCCCCCTACCATTCCTGTTTACCTAAGGAGAGATTCTATGTTGTCACCGCTCTCAGTCCACCGATCTGACTCCATATCTCAGTAGAACCTGAGGTTAGATTTTATGGATCACACTTCAGTTCACTACTATCAGTTCTTTCAATACTTCCTTTCAACTATAAACCTCTCTCTGAACATCCATTCATTTCTACAATAATGGATGCATTCAGGAATTCCAAACCTCTGATAAACCACCTCCAGTAGGTTGTGCTTTCCAACTTTAATCTTCGGATTTTTATTACCTGTCTTAGAAAGTACCACTTCTACTCTACATTACTTCTCCTATTTGAGTCGGTGAACCTCGAGCACTGACCTCTGTTCACCTTACAGGACAGCTCCCAGACCTCTCAGGGTAATCCCTATGGAACACTGTTGACGACTTCCTAACCCCTAATACATCTAGTCAGCCCGTTCCCTATCATACAACGACCTAAGCCACGCAGGGCTTCACATAATCGTGCCAGTAATGTTACAACTACACTATTTTTTTAAGGCACCTATTTTACGACATAGCCATGATTAATCATTTGTTTTGTAGTTTAAGGCTGGCACCTTTGTTCACGGCTTCTCCCTTCCCTTCTGTAGGAAGAGGTCCCGCTGTTATACCATTATTGTTTATTCATATATGATTCTATTTTTTATTTCGTCGCGATCTCTGTTCAGTTTTTCAGCTTGTTGGTAGACTATCTTGTTGCTTTACCAGACATACTGTGCAAGCTACTTTTCCATTTTTCTACAGTATTGTAGCACGGACTTGAGTATTTATATATTATTCAAAATATCATCTGACATTACCCAGATGACTCCCTAGGTATGTTTGTCTTTAATAACTCTAATGCTGTGGGGCTCATAATCAAAATTTTTAAAATGTCTAAAAAGGGGCCTAAATCGGTTCTTGGGCGATCAAAAAGCCAGATCGTCCAAGTACCGCCTTTCCCCTGCCTCTAAATGCCTAGAGGGAAAAGGCATTTTTAGAGGAGGGCGGGAGGTGGGCCGACCTAGTCTTAGTCGTAAAGCAGGTATAACCAAAAGGTGTAACAGGTTGTCTAGTCGGCCCCAGCAACCTGTTACATCCCCCACTGCAACGATCGCGGCAGGAGAGATGGCTCATCTCCCCTGCCGCAATGGCGATCCACCACCCCATCCCCGAACTCCGGCACTTCGGGGTGAGGATCGCAGCAGGGGAGATGCCTGCATTCTGTAACTGGTGTTTTTTTTGACAGACACCGGTTACAGAATCCAGCTTTTAGGCGAAGGACTGGCCCCTCCTTCACCTAAAAGGTCTGGTTTTGGGCGTTTGGGGCTTAGGCTGTTTTTTGGTTGGTAATGTGTTGTAAGTGTAGACATAGTGGTAGTCTGGGCGTTTAAACAGCTGAACTTTTTTTGAGAATGGACATTTTCCCTGCTTCTATTTTCAGCATTTAGGGCCTAGGCCAAAAGGGGACTTAGACCTTTTTTGATTATGCCCCTCTAAGTGTTTACATTTTTAGCCTTTTATTAATAATCGTGTGGTCACTTTCTTAATGAGATTTTCACCTTAGCCAGTTTTTTAATGTCATTAGTCTTTATGCTGATTTTTATCCATATTGTAATATGTAATTTATTTCATAAATAGCATAGTGAGGTTTTTATCTTTGGCATATTTATTCATTTATTTAATTATTCAATCAAAGTCAATTGGAATTGCAATATGCATTGTTTTTATAAGTTTGTTTTATTCACATCAGCATGTTTCACCTTTATTGCAATATGAATTGTATTTTGCAAACAGTACATTTGAGTTTTTTGTTTAACTCTGGTTTTTCAGATTATTCAATTATTGTTGTCTAAATATTGCAATATGTATTGATTTTAACAAGCTGTTTGCCATGTTTACACCAGTATGGTTTTCTTTATCTTTATTTTTAGCATTTTTTGTTATGACTAGGGGCTCCTTTTACTAAAGTGTGCTAGCGATTTTAGCGCACGCAGGATATTACCGTGCGCTACGTGGCTAGAACTAACACCAGCTCAATGCTGGCGTTAAGGTCTAGCATGCACTATTCTGCGCATTAATGCCCTAACACAGCTTAGTAAAAGGAGCCCTAGGTTTATTTGACCCTGTTGATGTATTATGTATAATTTGATTTATCTTCTCTTCTCTTCCACCTTCATTTCATTTTCAACGTTTTTAAAGCTGCTATATATGGTATTTATATACAGTAAATACAGTTGTTTTAATTATCGTTATATTTTAAATACACATAGTTGTCTCTCACTTTTTATCATGTTATTTCTGTCCCAAAATTATTGATTTACGTATATGAAATATATAATGATTTATTTTGTAGGTTTTGTTTATATGTATTAATATTTGCTCTTTTTATGAGTCATTAAGTTCTTTTCCATATAAACGCCAGGATATTGTTAGTATGTATTTACGCTCATTCATATTTCTGTATTTTTTATTTGTGATCTGATGCATTTTTAATGTTTCTAATTTAGTTATGTATGCATATATTGGAGGAAACATGTCGAGTCATTTGAGTTATTGGATGAATATATTTGTATTGCACTGTCAAAATTTGAAATTCAATAAAGAATTTAAAACTGGATGAATAAAGTCATTTGAACCATTGGATGAATTAAAGGACATTTTTACAATAGTTTGAGTTCACCAGTCTTATTAGGACAATTCCACTCCTTATTTTGTGTTTTTGTCCTTTTCATCATTCAACATCCCACAATCCAAAATCCAACTAGAAATTCTACTTGAGCTCTCCTATGTTCAAATTCAGCTACTGCTATGAGGTCGGATTACATTTAACAACCTCAGTGATGGCTTTACTGGATTACAGTATTGGCCTTTTACTCTTATTGAGAACATTTCTGTACCAGTCACTATTCCATCAATTTACTTCTCTTCCCATTACTATATTCCAGTGTCTCGCAAACTTCTGGACGCCTTGGCACACTAAACCCTGTGCTGCGGCTGGAGGTAATCCGGAAGTGCGCAGATATCAATGCGATGATGTCATGTGCATGTCATCACATCAACGTCCACACGTTTGTAAAGGCCCTTGAGATGGGACCCTAAACCGCCAGCGGGGGTATGCTGCAACAGGAGGGGGTGCGTAGAGAAAGCAGAGACGCCGGCTGACTGCCTCTCGCCGCAAGACGCACAGCCTGTAAGCAGTGTGCCAGCGCCTCTCCTCCTCGCCGATGTCTCGCAGCACACTCGGAATCTCAGCTGCGTAGGATGATGCTCTTCACTCATCAAGGACTGGGTCTGTCGTACATTCTTCAGAACCACCAGCTGAGCACATGTGTCAGCAGAGTCCTGAGTGCAACTCTGAGTGGCTTCTGCAGTTGTTGCCTGAGGAAGGAGGAAATTATACATGTAGCGGGGGGCGAGGAATTATCAAATTCTGTGCTAGATTTCATGATCCTCCCTTTTTATCTTAGATCATGCAGTTCCCACCCTATGAGTGCTGGTTTACATACCAACTACCAAGAGCACACAGACCCGATCCAACCAAGAATGTGAGCTCCACCTCCCCCTGCAGTCCACTAGGAAGATCAACTGTTTTTTACATCTAAGCAGCAACAGGATCAGCCACCACTACCGAGAGCCCTTTGCCCTGATCCAGCCAAACAAGTAAGCTCTTCCCCCAGCATTCCGTTGGAAAAATCAATATGCTTGCTTTTAAATATTATCAGAAGTAGGAGATCAACTGCTTTTACACCTAAGCAGCAACGAGACCAGCCACAACCACCGAGAGCACACAGACCCGATCCTACCAAGAGTGAGAACTCTTCCCCCCATGCAATCCGCTAAGAAGATCGACTGTCGGCTCCGGGCGGCTTTCCCGCAGAGGAGAGAATCCTGTATTCACCGTGGGCCTCATCTGGGGCAGCCTCCTTGGTGCGGCTGGGGCACGGGCAGTGTGTCTGGGAGGGAATGCATGGATGGGAGAACATCGCAGGGGAGGAGACATAGGCATCCTGGGACTGTCTGCCAAGTCTCTTCCCTGAAGAAGCCCTTTCTGGAAACGTCAATCGCTCCTCCTAAACTTACTTGCTCCACTTCATCACTGACGCTGAAACCGTGGATTGAAGACAAAGTTTTATTTTATTTTTCTTTCCAGCTTACGATTTATCTTTAATCTTATCTATTGTTTTGCCTTTTGTCTTTGTTTTGTTCTATTTCTATCATTTAAATTTCTCCAGAATTCTACTGTTCAACGGCTCCCCCTTCTGCTTCTATTCCTTTCTCTCCTCTCTTCTACCTTCCAAAGTATTTAGATCAATGCTGTCTTGTTAAAATGTTTATTTTATTTTTATTTTTCCTCTAACTCTACTTTTCACTTCTCTATTACCCTCCAGGTACTTTAGTTAGATTGTGAGCCTTCGGGACAGTAAGGGAATTTTTCAAGTACCTTTCTTATTTCTAATCTTAATGTATATTTTCTGTAAACCGCTTAGAACCTAATGGATGTAGCGGTATATAAGAAATAAATTACATTACATTACATTACATAATAACCGTTTGTAAAAAGTCTGCGGGCTCTATATTCTGCAAGGATGTTTTCATAAAGAATGCATTTTGCTCATCTTACACATGGTCAGTAACAGAATTATGCCCTTTGCTGTGTAAGCTGTGCTTTCAGATCTTTTGCATGAGTATACCTGATGCCAGAGATAAGATAAAAGAAAAAGGAAAACATTTGAGAGAGAACCCCTTTTCCCCCTTATCTCCCTCATGTTTGATCCACAATCGAAAAGGTCTGTACGAAGCAAGTGCCGATAAAAGGAAACATATTCTAATCGCATTCTGACTCTTCTCCCTCCCCCAATGGCTTTTTTTTTTTCCAATTATAAACGTGTAAACTAAAACACACAAGGGCTCCATCACCTATTCCCAGTTTCAGTCCCATCTTGTGCTACTGCCTCAGTCATGCAAATTGCACCCAAGCTGCCAGTTGACTAAGATTAATGACACTGCGCCAGCTTCTTTGTTTCTCTCGGTTGCCATTTAGTGTGAAATACTATCCAAAAACATTATCCATCCTCTATTAATCCCACAAATTTGTTCACACCATGCACATTGTTTAGGGCAATTTACAAAAGGACCATACTGAGCAAAATTGCATTTAATTACTTGGGTTCTAATTACATTCATTAAAGGCTAATAAAATAAATGAAAGAAACAGCTTTAAAAGCTTCCCCAAAACACATGGGTCTTATTTCCCTCTTGAAACATGGGTATTAGATGTAAAAGGGGTGACTTTCAGCATGTAATCAATTTACAAACATGTGCCTGCTGTACCAAAGAGATATGTGGAGAGTAATATAACAGGTTACCTATGTGTAAAGGCCAAGCAGATGCTTATTTCTACTCTGTTTTATAAAGACACGTATCCCTTATATGCCTAGGTGAATAAAGTGGGTTACTTTAAGTAAATTTTGAAGTTTGTAGTGAGGCCAGGCCCATTTTGCATTGGGAAGTCAATTGGCATAGGAATCCACTTACACAGCAGACCAAACCAGAATTTTAGTTCTGAACCACAGCGTTTACTTAAATTTGGATTCTTCAGGTAAAAACTTGGGACAATGCTCAACATCAACTATATACAGGCAGAAGTAAACAGAAACATTTATTGATTTAGATTTTATTCACACCCTTTTCAGTAGTTGCTCAAGATTAGTTAAATTCAGTACAGCAGGTATTTTTCCCCGTCTCTGGAGGGCTAACGACTTGCTCAAGATAACAAGAAGTAGCCGTGAAATTTGAACCAGGCTTCTCTTGTCAGCTCAGTGTCCTAACTGCTAGGCTACTTCTTAACTCCACTTATATTCTCTACTGGATTCCCCTAGGAACACTTTGGGCTCCGTTTACGAAGGTGCGCTAGTGTTTTTAGCGCGCGCTGAAGATTGGCGTGCACTAACCCCACGCTACCCGAAAAATACTAACGCAAGTTCTACGGAGGCGTTAGCGTGTAGCGTGTGCGGCAGTGTAGCACGCACTAAGCGTGCGCTAAAACCGCTCGCACAACTTCGTTAAAGGAGCCCTTTCAGCTGCAAGGAGGTACCTGGTGAAAATCATTTTATAAATTTGGTGCCTCCTCCAGAAGGCAGTTGCTCTTATAGTCTAATTAGATAGGGTTCTCTAAGGTCTTTTTTGATATAAAGTTCTTAATAGACGACTCCTTCCTTCAATGAGAACTCGGTTACTGGGGCTCTTTCTGCTTGTAGATCTTCGGGAACTCTCCTCTGTCCTTAAGACTTGTTCTTTCAGCTTTTTCTTCCTCACTGCTTCATAGAGTTTGGTGATGAACGGATTCCCCATTCTAGCAATCACTTGGGGTGAGGGCAGCAGCTTTATAGTGTCTGTTAAGCATTCCCTACCTCTTATCTAGTGAAGTAGCTGTATTAGCAAGGGACCCTTTCCCTCATACTTAGATGAGCATCATCTAGGGAAGAAAATGCCAAGCTCCTTCCTCTTACATTAATGGTACAAATACTGGAGAAGCTGGAACTAAAGACAAGGTATTTGAAACTGGGCTGGGTTTTTTTTTTTAATCAAAATTATTTTTATTATGAACCAAACGTGCAAAGATTATACAACACACAGACATATACAAGTCCAATAAGGCATGGTGCACAAATGGGTCATTTATAAGTAACAATAGAATCTCCTTTTCCCTCTAAAAGTCCCACCCCTTCCTTTCAATGATGTAAATAGCCAGGGTGACTGAACTCTTAAGCACCCCCACTATATGGAAAAATCAAATGTATGGTCCCTTACTTGTAACTTTTTTGAGTGAGAGTGATAAGGTATTGACTATGAAGCTTTATTTTAAAAATAAAAATGCTTTATTTTGTGGAGATAAGGTACAGATGTTCCCTGATGTGGTAAGATCAACCCAACTTAGAAGTAAGGGCTTTTTAGCCTTAAAGCCTCGATTTGTGGAAATGGGTGCCACATTTTTTTTTTTAAGTTCCCTTGCAAGTGTTTGGTGATTTTTCAAAGTACAGATTATATTTTGGGGGATCCTGTTCAGTTAATACAATTTCTTGATCAAAAATAATGGAGGGAGGTTGTATATTTTGTTGCTTGAGAGAGCTGCTTTCTAATGAGGAGTAATAATTGAAAAAGATGCTTACATAGAAGGAAAGATTTTTCTCTCCTTTAAATTTTCTTTTGGAATAAATTTCTGTTATTAGTGGTACACCTTTCTATTTAATGAGGGCTACATAGAATTTCTGATTTTGTAATGATATTATGTAAACTGTTTATTTTAATTAGCCTTTATGTTTCCATATCATGTTATGTTTCTTTTTAAACATTATTGAAATTTTTTTACAAAAACAACTCTAAAGCCTCCCCCCCCTTCCCTCCCACCTCCACCCCTTTAACCATTGGATGTGCCTAGCATGATCAGTGTAGGTTTATAAATCCATTCAGTAGTTGACTTTGTGCTCTTGGTAATAAAGTCTATGAGGCTCATAATAATAAAAAAAAAACGTCTAAAAAGTGGCCTAAATGGGTACTTGGACGATCAAAAAGCCTGATCGTCCAAGTACCCATAATCAAAACTGGTTTTAGACGTATCTAAAAACAGCTTAGGCCTTTCCCCTGCCTCTAAACGCCTAGAGCAAAAAGAAGCGTTTTTAGAGGAGGGGAAAGGGTGGGAGGTGGGCCGACCTAGACATAGGCGTACAGCAGGTATAACCAAAATTTTAGGCAGGTTGCCTAGTCAGCACTTATACGTTTTGACTTAGACCAAGTCAAAACAGGTATAAGTGCCGAAAAATGGGCCGCTGAGCTGATGGTGGCTAGCGCGATCAGCTCAACGGCCCAGCAACCTACCCACCCCCCACCGCAACCATCGGGGCAGGAGAGATGCCTCATCTCCCTTGCCGCAATAGCGATACCACCAAGTGCCACCAAACGCGGCACTTGGTATCGCTAAAGCGGCAGGAGAGATGACCCATCTGATCCGATCGGGCCAGAAGAGAGCCAAAGCTCTCTTGACCCCGCCGACAACATCGACCCAGGAGAGAGCCCAAGCTCTCTTGCCCCACCAGCTGCAACCCTCCCCAGGCTCCCTCTTGCCCCGGCGATCCTCGAACCACGCCCCGCTGATTACTATCGGGCCAGGAGGGAGCCCAACTCCTTCTGCCCAGGTGACCCCCTACCCCAACCCCCACTAAGATCCGGGCAGGAGGGATCTCAGGCCCTCCTGCCCTGATGCAACCCCCCCACGACTGCCCCCAAACCCCCGATCAGCCCGCCAAAAACCTCCCCCGACCCGCGAGACACCCCCCCGCTGACCCCATGACCCTCCACCCCTAACACCCCCTCCCCCATAGCTAAGAAATATTGGCCAGACAGACGGATCCCAAGCCTGTCCATCTGGCAGGCCAGCCATTCTTCAAATGGCTGGCCTTAGGGCCTGATTGGCCCAGGCGGCTCAAACCCCATACACAGGTGGGGCCTGAGGCACCTGGGCCAACTGGAATCAGCCCTGTAGCCTTAGGTCCCTCCTGTGGGCGGGGCCTTAGGCACATGGGCCAAACCCGGCCCATGTGCCTAAGGCTCCACCCATAGGAGGGGCCTAAGGCTACTGGGCTGATTCCGGTTGGTGGAGTTTGAGCCTCAGGCCCTAAGGCCAGCCATTCAAGGGATGGCTGGCCTTCCAGATGGATGGGCTTGGGACCCATTTGTCCGGCCAATGTTTCTCAGATACGGGGGGGTCAGCGGGGGGGGGGGTCTCGCGGGTTGGCGGGTAGGAGGAGGTGTTCGGGGTGGGCATGGGGGGGTTGCATCGGGGCAAGAGGGCCTGGGATCCCTCCTGCCCGGATCTTAGTGGGGGTGGGGGCTCCCTCTTGCCCGATCTTGTAGGGGGGGGGGTCACGTGACCAGGAGAACTTGGGCTCCTTCCTGGCTGAATCATAACTGGCAGGGGGGGGTTCGAGGATCACCAGGCCGGGAGGGCTTGGGCTCCCTCTTGCCCCGATGTCGGAGAAGGTTGCGGCTGGCGGTGCAAGAGGGCTTGGGATCCCTCTTGCCCTGATGTTGTCGTGGGGGGGGGTGGATTCTGTAACTGGTGTTGTTTTTGACAGACAATGGTTACAGAATAATACAGCTTTTAGGCGAAGGACTGGCTCCTCCTTCGCCTAAAAGCTCTTGTTTTGGACGTTTGGGAGTTAGGCTTTTTTAGGTTGATTATATGTTTTTAGTGTAGACGTAGTGGTGGTCGGGGCTTTTTAACAGCTGAACATAGAGGCAGGCCATTATCAAAGAAAATCTCCTTTTGGACGTTTTTTTTAATAATGGACATTTTCCCTGCTTCTACTTTCAACGTTTAAGGCCTTAGGCCAAAAGGGGACTTAGACCTATTTTTTTTTATTATGCCCCTCCACATATTTATCCCAGACTTGCAAAACCATTTTTTATGGCATCTATGAATCCCATATGATTCCCATGGCAGGAAGGCATGGAATTTGTTGCGACTGTTCCTGGAACCAATGATGCTCTTATTTCTCACCAAATAAGCTTTTCCTAGAAATCTATATTCCCCCACCATCTAAGTACTGAGTTTCGTGAAATAAAATCCCCAATTCAGAGTAAATCAAAAGTACGTTGTCCCTTTGTAGGTATTGGAAAAGAGCCTTCCAAAACAGGGCTGGGGTTTTTATACCAGTGCTGTTTTCCTCCAAGGGGTGTATCCTCTTTACCATTGTCAATCTCTACCTTCATGTTCTGGAAGCTGTGTGTATAGTCCAAAGTCAAAGAGTGAGGTGATTCTCTGGTAGAGCCACTAGATGTATCTACAAGTCCTTAAAGGGACAGAAGCTTAGGGTCTCCACAGACTCATAGAAGCCTATGAGTCTTTAGCAAAGAGGCAGATATCGTCTAGATTGTTTATGTGGGAGATAGCTCTCACCATACTACAAGTCAACCCCCCCTCCCTCGCCCAGCTAGTTCTTTTCACCCAGCAAGATAATCAGCAACCTCTCACCCTCAGCTCAGCTCGTCTTCTCCATCCAGCAAGCCAGTCAGCTGCTTCTCTAGCCCATAACTCTTCCACACAGCTGCTACTCACCACCCAGGAAAGCAGTCTGTGCCCCCCTCCCTCCCACCAGCAAACTAGTCAGCCACTCTGCCCAGTTAGTCTTCAATGCCTAACAAGCTGTAAGCTTTCCATAACACCTACAGTACTCCTTGTAAAGACAGCAGTTTAAATCTTAAAAGAGCAAACTTATTAGCTAGTTTCCATAGTATAAAACCTTCCCCCCCCCCCCCCCCCATAGTTTTTAAACTTGAACTTTCTGCTAGAGATAGAAACTTAACTGTTGCAGCAGAATCTAGATTGGGCTTCTTTCCTACCCACCCTCCCCAACTCCCACCCATCCCTGGAACATTTCTTCACTTAGTCTTAATTTATAGTCAATTATTATAATTAGGATAACAGGAGGAGTGTTTATTACAGACTCTTATTATATTTCATTACTTGCTAAGCATCATAACATTAAATAAAGCACACAATATAATCCCAAGGCTTTTTATACTAGTCTAATATTCCCAGGTTTAATTAAACAGCTCAGTAATACTAAGATGTGGACAGTAGTCCAGCAGTGAGAGGGTTGCTATCCAGTCTTTTGCACTGTGTCTCCCACGTATGATTTTCTCCCAATTGGCAAGAAGTTATATTTGAGTGTGATCAATTTGATGCTCCTAGCTCTCAGAGACATGAGTCTGTTCTCTTTAGGCTACAGTAGTTGACTTGGAGGAACTGAGGGAGATAGAGAGGAGACCTACATGGATGTGTTAGAGAAGTCCCACCTCCAGTCTGCTAGCCCTTGCACTGCCTTTGAGGAGAGAGGTGTCCTAAAAGGAGAGCATCAATCTGGTGAAATAGGAAATAATTCTGAAGCCAGGACCTGTCCAGCAGCAGATGCAATATCCTCTCACTGAGGATATATCTCCAGGGGCTTCTACACATGAAGGAAAGGTTAGGACAGCTGTTGTAGTTGGTTATTAAATAATTAGGCATGTAGATAGTTTGGTGGCTGATCAGTGTGAGGACTGCCTGGTCACTTGCTTTCCTGGTGCGAAGATGCAGACCTCTTGTGTCACCTAGATAGGATTTTAGAAAGTGCTGGAAAAGTCAGCTGTCTTGGTACATATACGTATCAATGACATAGGAAAATGTAAGAGGGAGGTTCTGGAAGCCAAATTTAAGAACTTAGGCATAAAACTATAATCCAGATTCTCCAGTGTAGCATTTTCAGAAATGCTTCTCATTCTACATGAAGGACCCAAGAGGCAGGAAGAGTTCTGAAGTCTTAATGTGTGGTTCAAATGATGCTTCAGGGATGAGGGCTTTAGATTTGTTAGGAATTGGACAACGTTCTGAGAAAGATGGAGCATATTCCAAAAGAATAAACTCCACCTTAATCAGGATGAAAACAGGCTGCTTGCACTAACATTTAAAAAGGAGATAGTTTAAAAGCTGCTCTAAGGTGAGGTGGAAAGCCAACAAGTCACCCAGAAATAGATGATTCTGTGTGGAGTATCCTTGAAGGATACTATTGAAACAGGATATTTAGAGAATACCAATAGAGAGGTTTCAATAATGGTGAAAGAAAGCCAGGAGTGTTTAAGAGAAAAGCAGAGTAAAGGATGCAAATTATCCCAGTCAACTTCTAAGCAGCCTGTAGATGCAAGAAAAAACACACAATTTGAAGCTCTGTATATAAATCCTAGAAGCCTAAAAAATAAGATTGGAGAGTTAGAGTATATAGTACTAAATGAAGAGGTAGATATAATAGGCACCTCAGAGTCCTGGTGAAAGGAGGACAATCAATAGGACACTATTACCAATTAAACAATTACCAATTATATCACAATGATAAGAGTAGATCAAATTGGAAGGAGGTTGTGCTATATGTTAACCATTCAGTATGTCATAGATAGTAGCATGGGATCCATATGGATAGAAATTTCATGTGTGAAAGAAAGGAATATACAGGTAGGGCTATACTACCTTCCCCAAGAATAACTAGGGAAAGGACACATACACAATCACTTAGAATCAAAAATAAGCCCTATACAGCAGGAGGTCCCTTATGACACTGCAAAGCTTATCCACCACACCAACACACACATACTCTCATTCACAACTCACTCAAAAAAATAGAATGAAAAGTGGAGAATAAACCTCAGTTGAGCTTCATTTGGTTAAAAAAAAAAAAATCTCCACTTAAAAGAAAGAGAAAGAATTAATTCACTTTCAAGATTGTGGTTGATATAAAAATAAAGGTACTATAACAGTCCTAAGAGAAACCATCCTTATACAAAAAGCACGCCAAAAAAAATGTATAAACGTTTGTGTAGGAAAAAACTGTACAGGGAACTACGAAGAGGGGCTGGCCAGGGAGGCGAAGAACTTCAAGGCATTCTTCAGTTACGTAAAGGGGAAGCGACCAGCGAGAGAGGAGGTGGGGCCGTTGGACGATGGGGATAGGAAGGGAGTGATTAAGGAGGATAAAGAGGTAGCTGAGAGGTTGAACACGTTCTTCTCGTCAGTTTTCACGAGAGAAGACACATCTAACATACCGAATTCAGAGGAGCTCATAAGTGGGGAACAGGCTGAAAAATTGGAACACATAGAGGTAAGTAAGGAGGATGTCCTCAAACAGATAGACAGGTTATAATGCGGCAAATCGCCGGGCCCAGACGGGATCCACCCAAGGGTTCTGAAGGAACTAAGACAAGAAATAGCGGGCACAATCCAGCATGTTTGCAACCTATCCTTGAAAACTGGAGAGGTACCAGAGGACTGGAAACTGGCGAATGTCACACCTATCTTCAAGAAGGGATCGAGGGGTGACCCTGGGAACTACAGGCCGGTGAGCCTGACTTCAATTATAGGGAAGATGGTGGAAGCTATGATCAAGGATGGTATTTGCGAGCACATCGAGAGAAATGGCCTACTGAGAACAAGCCAGCACGGATTCTGTAAGGGAAGGTCATGCTTAACGAACCTTTTGCACTTCTTTGAGGGAATAAGCAGTCGGGTGGACAATGGGGAACCCATAAACATCATTTACCTCGATTTTCAAAAGGCTTTCGACAAGGTGCCACATGAAAGGCTGCTTAGGAAGCTGTGGAACCACGGGGTGGGAGGGGATGTGCACAGATGGATCAAGCACTGGTTGTCGGGTAGACTGCAGAGGGTCGGAGTAAAGGGACAATATTCTGACTGGCGGGGAGTCACGAGCGGTGTGCCACAGGGATCGGTGCTGGGGCCGTTACTCTTCAACATATTTATCAATGACCTGGAAAAGGAGGCAAAGTGCGAGGTTATAAAATTTGCAGATGATACCAAACTGTGCGGCAGAGTTAGATCCAGGGAGGAGTGTGAGGACCTGCAAAGGGACCTGGACAAGCTGGAAGACTGGGCAAACAAATGGCAAATGCGCTTTAACGTGGAAAAATGCAAGGTCATGCATATAGGGAAAAGGAACCCGTTGTTCAACTACAAATTGGGGGGGGCATTGCTGGGAGACAGCAGTCTAGAGAGAGACTTGGGTGTGCTGGTAGATGCATCACTGAAGCCATCTGCGCAGTGCGCAGCAGCCTCGAAAAAAGCCAACAGGATGCTGGGCATCATAAAGAGGGGCATAACAACCAGAACACGGGAAGTCATCATGCCATTGTATCGAGCGATGGTGCGTCCACATCTGGAATACTGCGTTCAATATTGGTCGCCGTACCTCAAGAAGGACATGGCGGTACTTGAGAGAGTCCAAAGGAGAGCAACGAAACTGGTAAGAGGGCTGGAACACTGCCCGTACGCCGAGAGGTTGGATAGGCTGGGGCTCTTCTCTCTGGAAAAAAGGAGGCTCAGGGGAGATATGATAGAGACCTTCAAGATCATGAGGGGCATAGAGAGGGTGGATAGGGACAGATTCTTCAGGCTGAAGGGGACAACAAGTACGAGGGGGCATTCGGAGAAACTGAAGGGAGATAGGTTCAAAACAAATGCAAGGAAGTTTTTTTTCACCCAAAGGGTCGTGGACACCTGGAATGCGCTACCGGAGGAAGTGATCAGGCAGAGTACGGTACAGGGATTCAAACAGGGATTGGACGGATTCCTGAGGGATAAAGGGATCGTGGGATACTGAGAGAGGTGCTGGGATGTAACACAGGTATAGAAAGCAAACCAGGTAATAAGTATAGAAACCCAACCAGGTAGTGCATGTGCAAGACCAGAGGGTTAGGACTTCGATGGGAAGATAGGACTCAATGGGAAACCAAGGTGGCAAGGGGGCCCCTTCTGGTGATTCAGACAGGTCGTGACCTGTTTGGGCCGCCGCGGGAGCGGACTGCTGGGCAGGATGGACCTATGGTCTGACCCGGCGGAGGCACTGCTTATGTTCTTATGTTCTTATCCACAAAACCTCAAACAATTTCAGCACAAACTTATGAGCAGAAAAATGAAACTTGAAACTTAGCTGCAAATCAATGTCCAGGCTATCTTCAATGTCCAGGCTATCAATGTCCAGGCTATCTTCAAAATACCTCCATTCAGTGCTGCCCTACCTGAACACGAGGTGGACTCTATTCTTCTAGATTGGACGCACAAGTTTCTCTGCATTTCCACCCATTCCTCTCATTCCCAAAGCACTTGTCAAAACCAAGCAGGAGTCGGCCACTATGATAGTTATAGCTCCTCGGTGGCCCAAACAGCCTTGTTTCTCCCTTCTACTTCAGTATCACGGAGCCAATACCTCTGCTAATTTCTCTTCTCACACAGAGTCATGGTTCTCTTCTACATCCCAACCTTCAGTCTTTATACCTGACAGCTTTGTAACTCTCAGACTGAGCTTAGCTGATCTTTACTTTTCTCAGCCTGTCAGACTCATATTGGAAGCTTCCAGAAAACCGGCCACTCATCAGTGTTATCAGCAAAAATGGACCCATTTTTCTGCTTGGTGTCTCCATCACCAGGATCTGAAATCGATCTCTGTTTCCTCAGTTGTGGATTATCTCTTTCATTTGTTTGACTCTGGCCTCAAATCCACATCCATTAGAGTCCATTTCAGTGCCATCACTGCCTTTCATCAACCAGTGAATGGTAAATCTCTTACTGCTCATCCTCTTATCTCCAGATTCATGAAAGGACTTTTCAATGTCAAATCCCTCCAGTGGTTTGGGATCTCAATGTGGTTCTTGCTAAGTTGATGAAGCCTCCATTTGAACCAATGTCTACGGTTCATCTCAAATACCTTACTTGGAAAGTTGTCTTTCTCATTTCTCTCACTTCTGCCAGAAGAGTAAGTGAACTTCAAGCACTAG
The DNA here is from genome assembly GCF_902459505.1 of Geotrypetes seraphini. Taxonomy (NCBI): domain Eukaryota; kingdom Metazoa; phylum Chordata; class Amphibia; order Gymnophiona; family Dermophiidae; genus Geotrypetes; species Geotrypetes seraphini. The sequence goes on along the minus strand of NC_047090.1, from coordinate 76,722,000 downwards.
TGGCGGACCCATCATTCACAGTGTTCCACCATGAGAAGGTTGTGTTTCGCACTTATCCGAAGTTCCTTCCTAAGGTTGTCACTGAATTTCATATCAATCATTTTTCTAGTATTCTTCCCTAAGCCTCATTCTCATTCGAGAGAAATGGCTCTTCACAGTTTGGATGGTAAGCAGGCATTGGCCTATTATCTCAACAGGACAAAACTGCATAAAACATCTCAACTTTTTGTCTCCTTTGATCCTAACAAGTTGGGTCATCCTGTTTCCAAGAGAACAATTTCCAATTGGTTGGCTGCATGCATCTCGTTCTGTTATGCTGAGGCTGGACTGCAACTGGGGAGTCAAGTCACAGCCCATAAAGTTTGAGCTATGGCACGTTCAGTAGCTTTTCTCTGCTCTATCCCTATTGATGAGATCTGTAAGCTGATACTTGGTCCTCGGTCCATACTTTCACCTCTCATTACTGTCTGCAATCTTTTTCCAGATGGAATGGGCACTTCGGCCAAGCAGTATTGCAAAATTTGTTTTTCTAAAGGCTAATATTCACCCCATCCTATTCTGGTTAGCTTGGAGGTCACCCACATGTGAGAATATGCTGCCTGCTTGTCCTGGGATAAAGCACAGTTACTTATCATAACAGGTGTTATCCAGGGACAACAGGAAGATATTCTCACAACCCACCCACCTCCCCTGGTTGGCTTCTTAGCTGGCTTACTGAACTGAGGAGCCGCGTACCTACATCATCCACATGTGAGAATATCTGCCTGCTGTCCCTGGATAACACCTGTTATGATAAGTAACTGCTTACTCCAAATGAGGAACAAGTGATTAAGAAACATTTAATCAGTTTACCCAATTTTCCTCTAGTCTAAAATACTGTTTTCATATATGAGGAATTCCTAATTTGAAAATAAATTGTGCCTAGCTGAGGTGTGGTCATGTGAAGGGCGAATGGGGGTGCCGTTGACCCTAGTTCTTAACACTTCAGTTTAGTTCTTCCTTTTGCATTCTTTTCGCATTTTTAACCTACCCTCTTGTTCTTACTCTATTTGTTCTTATCTCTTGATATTATAAACCTTTCCTGCCCTTGATTGTCATTTTGTGTCTAATATTGTTAATTTTACAGCGTACATTTCCCTGTTGTGTTTATTTTATCGATTTTATTTTCCGTTGATTTTTTAAAATCTATTGTTAACCGTTATGATTTGACTTTTTTTGTCAAAAATGGTGGTATATCAAATAAAATAACTATATGCATAAAAAATGTGGACACTGTTCAATATGCCATATGATGACAGAAACTTCAGTAGTATAATGGGTACACCTCATGTCAAACTGATTGACAGGTGAGATAAGATAAGGATCGACCAATCAGCGTTCATTTCCGGGTTAAGCCCCGCCCATTATCCCGCCTTAGTCTCCGCCCATGGCCCCGCCCCCACCCATGGCCCCGCCCTAGTCTCCGCCCATGGCCCCACCCCTCCCATAGGAATGAATGGTGGTAGCCCCGCCCATGGCCACACCCCCCACCCATGGCCCCACCCCACCCTTCACCTAAGCCCCGCCCCTCCCATAGGAATGAATGGTGGTAGCCCCGCCCATGGCCACACACCCCGCCCATGGCCCCACCCCTCAAGCCCTGCCCCACCCCTGTCCCCACCCCTCAAGCCACGCCCCCACCCATGACCCCGCCCCCTTATGTCCCGCCCCGGAAATGCACTTTTGATGACATCACCGGAAATGGGGGCGTGTTTAACCCCAAAAATACGCTTTCTGATGACATCACCGGAAATGGGAGTGCCTGCCCCTACCGGAAATGCGCTTTTCTGATGACATAGGCGGAAATTGGGTAAATGACGCGGCGGAAATGCGTTCTGAACACGTAGGCGGAAATAGGGTAAATGACGCGGCGGAAATGCGCTTTTCTGAACACGTAGGTGGAACCCCCACCCAGAAAAGAAGCGTCTTTATTTTAACAGTTTTTAGTTAAAAGACAGGGTTTAAGAGCTCACAGATAGAGCAGATCACAAAACAAAAGGCATTCACAAAATCTTTCCTGTTTTAAAACAGAGTAGGGGCAGAAACAAACGAGAAAAAAAAAAAAGTTGCATTTGCTTTTAACACCCTTTTCAGTAGGAATTCTGAGCTAATGGTTAATGGGTCAGCTCCCCTATTGTCATGGTAACAGCTGATAAGACCCTTGCAACACCCCTCCCCCTGATAAAACCAAGGGGAGAGATGTGGAAGTGTGTTTCATGTCTGAACTTGTCCCGGCCCCCTACTGTTGTCTTAACAATCTGAAAAAAAAAAAAAACACAAAAGCATATGTCACCTAACAGGGCTCTGTTAAAAAGGCAAAAGTCTTTATTGAAGCAAATTTATTATGATCCACACGCGGCAGGAAGCTATGGAGGCATTAACCCTCTACTTCAAGCGGCTAAAAAGAGTGATATAACAGTCCGGAGAAAAGATGTGGTGGATTGGGTCACCGGTCAAAACGCATACAATTTACACAGACCGGCTAGCATCCATTTAAAAAGAAATAAAACAATTGTGTCGGAAGTTGACAGACAGTGGCAAAGTGACTTAGTCAACATGTCAGCCTTTGCCCCCTTATAACAACGGTTACAAATACATCTTAACGGTAATAGATAACCTGTCAAAATATGCACGGGTCGTTTCTTTAAAAACAAAAACCGGTCATGAAGTTACCGAAGCCTTTGAAACAATATTTAATTTAGGGCGTACACCTGAAAAACTTCAAACAGACAAGGGTAAAGAATTTTTAAATAAGTCTCTGAAGAATTTATTAAAACAAAAAGGTGTTAGCCATTTTGTGACCCATAATGATGTTAAAGCAGCTGTAGTGGAAAGATTTAACAGGACTTTAAAATCCAAAATGTGGAGATATTTTACAGCCCATAATACCTTTACTTACCAAGACGTCCTACAGGCTATTGTGCACATCCGTATGGGAACACGTTTCCTGTTGCCGCACGTCGGCACACACACGGCACAAAGGAAACATAAGTTTACACCCCACCCTGACAGGTAACACCCCGGAAATACGTTTTCTGATGACATAGGCGGAAATAGGAGCTGACCCATTAACCATTAGCTCAGAATTCCTACTGAAAAGGGTGTTAAAAGCAAATGCAACTTTTTTTTTTTTTTCTCGTTTGTTTCTGCCCCTACTCTGTTTTAAAAACAGGAAAGATTTTGTGAATGCCTTTTGTTTTGTGATCTGCTCTATCTGTGAGCTCTTAAACCCTGTCTTTTAACTAAAAACTGTTAAAATAAAGACGCTTCTTTTCTGGGTGGGGGTTTTGACCGAGTCTGTTTCCCTATTTCCACCTACGTGTTCAGAAAAGCGCATTTCCGCCGCGTCATTTACCCTATTTCCGCCTACGTGTTCAGAAAAGCGCATTTCCGCCGCGTCATTTACCCAATTTCCGCCTATGTCATCAGAAAAGCGCATTTCCGGTAGGGGCAGGCACTCCCATTTCCGGTGATGTCATCAGAAAGCGTATTTTCGGGGTTAAACACGCCCCCATTTCCGGGGCGGGACATGAGGGGGCGGGTCATGGGTGGGGGCGTGGCTTGAGGGGTGGGGACTGGGTGGGGGCGGGGCTTGAGGGGTGGGGCCATGGGCGGGGTGTGTGGCCATGGGCGGGGCTACCACCATTCATTCCTATGGGAGGGGCGGGGCTTAGGTGAAGGGTGGGGTGGGGCCATGGGCGGGGGTGTGGCCATGGGCGGGGCTACCACCATTCATTCCTATGGGAGGGGTGGGGCCATGGGCGGAGACTAGGGTGGGGCCATGGGTGGGGGCGGGGCCATGGGCGGAGACTAAGGCGGGACAATGGGCGGGGCTTAACCCGGAAGTGAACGCTGATTGGTCGATCCTTATCTTATCTCACCTGTCAATCAGTTTGACATGAGGTGTACCCATTATACTACTAACTTCTGTTTTTCAGGATCCATACACAGTTTTTTTCTTTACAATCTGTTACTTCATACATATCCAATAATGTTATTTACTTATTAATTTGTCTATGTTATCTTTTCTACATTGGACCAGTATTAAGGCAGCTTAAAACATATTTGTTTGAACATAAACACTCTGTATCTTCTCAGAATATGTTGGAACCTCTAGTTGAGCACTGTGTAGAAAAAGGTCATGCCTTTTCCTCATTTAAGTATGTAGAGTTGGAATAGTTGACTGTCAATAAGTGTTGGGATGATATTCGCCGAAATTACAACAGAAAGAACAGCATCGGATATTTTCACTACAAACTGTAGTGCCAAAAGGATTGAATTTTGCCATCGAATGGAAAGCTTGTCTCTAGCTGGATTTGAGAACATTGAATTTGACGTGATGATACCAAAACTTGAAGTGGTGGCATTTGGATGGTTGCTATTTAGAAGCAGCCATAATTTGGGAACTCTGTGAATAAGCATCTCCTTATTTATTGATACACTGTACATAAATAAGGTACTCCTGTTGAAAATATAAAGTGTAAGCCAGGACTACAGTTTACAGGCTGGCTATCATTGAGATAAATGATTGATTAAGGAAAGGGATATACCAGTAGTGTGCCTCAAGTTTTGGTTCTCAAGCCTGTTCTTTTTAATATTTTTGTAAGCGATATTGCTGAAGGGCTGTCTGGTATGATTTGCCTCTTTGTAGATGATACCAAAATTTGCAATAGAATAGATATTCCTGATGGTGTGGATAACATGCAAAAGAACCTAGCCAGGTATGAGGAATGGTCCAAAATTTTATCAGCTAAGGTTTAATGCTAAGAAATGTAAGGTTATTCATTTGGGCAGTAAAGACCCGAGGGAATGGTACAGTTTAGGGGGGGAGGGAAGAATTTTTATGCATGAAAGAGGAGCCAGGACTTGGGTGTGATAGCTAGAAAGATGCTTGGGTGCATAGGGAGAGGAATGGCTGGTAGGAAAAAGGAGGTATTGATGCCACTGTATGAAACTCTGATGAGACTTCATTTAGAATATTGTATACAATTCTGGAGACTGTACCTTCTAAAAGATATAAACAGGCTACTAAAATGGTCAGTGGTCTTTAGCATAAGGTGTATGGAGACAGACTTAAAGATCTCAATATTTATACTTTGGAAGAAATGCAGGAGAGGGGAGATATGATAGAGATGTTTAAATACCAATAATTGTCAAAAATGTTATGCACCAGCAATGGGCTTAACCTAAAAGATCCACATTAATACAAAGGCAGGCTTTTCTTGATTATGACGGATTGCTATGCAAATGATAACCCGCAATTGGAAAAATTGCGACCGCCTCAACTTTTCATTTTGGTGGGCCAGTTTATGTTTAGGTTACAAATACGAAAAGATGAATGCAGATATATTAGGGAATAGCAAATTATTTAAATTGGTTTGGGGCCCGTTGACATCCTTTGTTAATTCAACATAGTTGTCTTTGTTTAAATTTTTTGTTTATTTTTATACATATCCAGGACGGGGTGGGTGGGTGGGGGGATATCTTTCTGGTTCATTTCATGATTAAATTGTTGGATGGGAGGGGAGGGATATTTATTATCTGCAATGTTATTAATGGAACTTAAGTACTTATTTTGTTATTAATGTATATATAATTTATGACACTTTGTATTAGTTTTGAAAATTAATAAAGATTTTTTTTTTTTTTTTTTTTAAAGGGTGGAGAAAAAGGCCCAAGATAAATTTTCTCACGCAGCAATCAAAAAACTGATTTCAAGCTGTCGTTTTTATTGACATCGGCATAAAAACTCACACCCACCAAAATGTAAAGATCTAATTAGGAGCGTATCCCATTGCTAATTTTTTTGTTGAGAGATGTTTAAATACCTACATGGCATAAATGTGCATGAAGCAAATCTCTTTCAACTGAGAGGAAGCTCTGGAATGAGGGGGCATAAGATGAAGGTAAAAGGGGATAGATTCAGAAGTAACTTCAGAAAAGACTTTTACACAGAAAGGGTGGTGAATGGCCTTCTAGTGAAGGTGGTGAAAAAGAAGAGTGTATATGAATTCAAGACAGCTTGGAACAAATATTTAAAAAAAAAAAAAAAAAAAGTGCTTTGAGAATGAGAGGAATGGGTGGAAATGCAGAGAAATATATTGGTTCTCTAAAGGACAGGAGGGGATAGTGGATGGCATGGTTGGGCATACTTGATAGACCATATGGTCTTCATTTTTCTCCGTTTCTAAGTTGGAAGTTGTCTGTGGACTGCAGTTGGCTGCATGCAGGTCATGGAGACTGGGTCACTGCTGGTGTGATGTGCATGCCACTGTAGGTCTGCACTGACCATCATGCTGCCCAGAGTTGTGTCTGTCTCTTGGATGCATTGTTATTGGCCTTCGTCACCATAATGTGATTATATTTATTTAAAAAAAAAAATTACAAAGTGATGGATCCAAGATGGCCATAGCTTGTTATACCGCTTGGACAGTGTCTTACCTGTACTCTTCCTTTATGGGGAAACAAAGAGGAAAGCAGCCGTGGAAGCTTTTCAATACTTGACTGGGTCCTCTGTTGACCCAGACAGAATCCATCCGAGGATAATCAAGGAACTAAAAGGGGTTATAGCTGAACTGCTTCAACTAATAGCCAATCTGTCAATTAAATCAGGAAGGATTCTGGAAGTCTGGAAAGTGGCGAATGTTACGCCGATCATCAAGAAAGGTTAGAGGAGAGATCCGGAAAACTACAGACCGGCGAGTCTGACTTCGGTACCGGGAAAGATGGTAGAGGCGCTGATAAAGGATCGCATCATTGATCACCTTGACGGACACAATCTGATGAGGACCAGCCAGCATGGCTTCAGCAAAGGAAGATCTTGCTTGACGAACTTACTGCACTTCTTCGAGGGAGTAAATAGATAGATAGACAAGGGTGACCCAGTCGACATTCTATATCTGGATTTTCAGAAGGCGTTCGATAAGGTCCCGCATGAACGACTATGTCAAAAAATTGTGAGCCATGGAATCGAGAGTGAAATACTCACGTGGATTAAAAACTGGTTGGTGGATAGGAAACAGAGAGTGGGGGTAAATGCACAATACTCAGACTAGGAAAGCATCATTAGTGGAGTGCCGCAGGGTTCGGTGCTTGAACCCATGCTCTTCAACATATTTATAAATGACCTAGAAATTGGTATGACGAGCGACGATACAAAGTTATTCAGAGTATTGAAGACACAGAAGGCTTGCAAAGACCTGCAACATGACATAAACATGCTCGAGAAATGGGCCGCGACATGGCAAATGAGGTTTAACTTTGATAAGTGTAAGGTGATGCATGTCAGTAACAAAAATCTTATACACGAATACAGGATGTCCGGTGCAGTACTTGAAGAGACCCCCCCAGGAAAGAGACTTGGGAGTACTGGTCGACAAGTCAATGAAGCTGTCCGTGCAATGTGCAACAGCAGCAAAAAGGGCAAACAGAATGCTAGGAATAATTAAGAAGGGGATCACAAACAAATTGGAGAAGGTTATCATGCTGCTGTACCGGGCCATGGTATGCCCCCACCTGGAATACTGCATCCAGCACTGGTCACCATGCATGATGAAGGACATAGTACTACTCGAAAGAGTCCAGAGAAGAGCAACTAAAATGGTTAAGGGGCTGGAGGAGTTGCCGTACAGTGAGAGATTAAAAATGGATAGATTCCGTACAAACGTAAGGAAGTTCTTCTTCACCCAGAGAGTGATAGAAATCTGGAACGCTCTTCCGAAGGCTGTTATAGGGGAAAACACCCTCCAGGGATTCAAGACAAGTTAGACAAGTTCCTGCTGAACATACGCAGGTAAGGCTAAACTCAATTAGGGCACTGGTCTTTGAGTTAAGGGCCACCGTGGGAGCGGACTGCTGGCACGATGGACCACTGGTCTGACCCAGCAGTGGCAATTCTTATGTTCTTATGACCCTATTGGTTTTTTTGTGACCCCACAGAGGGAAATTGCTTTTGGATCCATTGTATGTCCTGCTAAGTGCAGCCTCAGGTGGAGATGAGTCTACTGTCTTAAGAGTAAGATGTCCTTAAGCCCAGACACACAAACTCCTTTGTAGCAATGTGCAGCTAGTTCACTGTTTCCTATGGTGCAACGTTGGGAATGAGAGAGGGCCCAACTTGTTATGGGGCAAGAATCATCTTTGGGTCAAAGTGTTGCTGAGTTAGCTGGAGCCATGGTAAAGCTTTTTGGTACTATCAAGAAGAGTCTTCAAAGTTCCAAGGGAGGTATAATTAGAAGTGTTGCAGTATAATTTATATGACAGACTTTAGTAAGTAAATCAATGGCAACGTCATTGGACACTATTTGAATGATTCTTTCAGATTTTGCTGGTGTTTAATGATTTAACATCTCAAACATGTGATTTGCAGAGAAGAATTGATAAGACTGAAAATATGATGGATATTAAGGAAGGAATTCATCAAGAGGTATTAACCACTTTAGCGCATCTTGTCACCCCTAGGCACTCTAGTCAGCTTGGTTAGTGTGTTTGGGCAACAGCAATAATCTCCCCAGCGTGCCCTCCAAAGCTTGAGGGTCCCTTCAGGTCTTTTATCAGGCTAGGCAACTGCCTAACAGTACAAGCACAGATAAATGAGGTAGTCTTTACAAAATAGACACACAGTCAGAATGGCTGTGCAACAAAAATAAAAGTTTTATTCAGGCCACCGGCCAGATAAGGTTAAACCCCTCTGGTTATAGTTCTAGCATATTTCACAAGCAATAATCTGTACATACATTCAGTCAATAGCCCAGGGTATCTGCTCTGGAAACAGTCCTTGGATAAACAAATATTTTTTTTTTATAAATCTCCAGCCTCCAGTTTGTGGCACTGGCATGGACAAAAAAGATAGAAAAACAACACAACAGCAAAAACTCAAGAGGATTTTTATCAACACAGATGAACCTCATGGTTCTGCTTCCTAGCAGGTTTCAATGACATAGTAACATAGTAACATAGTAGGTGATGGCAGATAAAGACCCGAATGGTCCATCCAGTCTGCCCAACCTGATTCAATTTAAATTTTTTATTTTTTTTTATTTTTCTTCTTAGCTATTTCTGGGCAAGAATCCAAAGCTTTACCCGGTACTGTGCTTGGGTTCCAACCTCCAAAATCTCTGTTAAGACTTACTCCAGCCCATCTACACCCTCCCAGCCATTGAAGCCCTCCCCTGCCCATCCTCCACCAAACGGCCATACACAGACACAGACCGTGCAAGTCTGTCCAGTAACTGGCCTAGTTCAATATTTAATATTATTTTCTGATTCTAAATCTTCTGTGTTCATCCCACGCTTCTTTGAACTCAGTCACAGTTTTACTCTCCACCACCTCTCTCAGAAGCGCATTCCAGGCATCCACTACCCTCTCCGTAAAGTAGAATTTCCTAACATTGCCCCTGAATCTACCACCCCTCAACCTCAAATTATGTCCTCTGGTTTTACCATTTTCCTTTCTCTGGAAAAGATTTTGTTCTACGTTAATACCCTTCAAGTATTTGAACATCTGAATCATATCTCCCCTGTCTCTCCTTTCCTCTAGGGTATACATATTCAGGGCTTCCAGTCTCTCCTCATACGTCTTCTGGCGCAAGCCTCCTATCATTTTCGTCGCCCTCCTCTGGACCGCCTCAAGTCTTCTTACGTCTTTCGCCAGATACAGTCTCCAAAACTGAACACAATACTCCAAGTGGGGCCTCACCAATGACCTGTACAGGGGCATCAACACCTTCTTCCTTCTACTGACCACGCCTCTCTTTATACAGCCCAGCATCCTTCTGGCAGCAGCCACTGCCTTGTCACACTGTTTTTTCACCTTTAGATCTTCGGACACTATCACCCCAAGGTCCCTCTCCCCGTCCGTGCATATCAGCTTCTCTCCTCCCAGCATATACGGTTCCTTCCTATTATTAATCCCCAAATGCATTACTCTGCATTTCTTTGCATTGAATTTTAGTTGCCAGGCATTAGACCATTCCTCTAACTTTTGCAGATCCTTTTTCATATTTTCCACTCCCTCTTCGGTGTCTACTCTGTTACAAATCTTGGTATCATCTGCAAAAAGGCACACTTTTCCTTCTAACCCTTCAGCAATGTCACTCACATACATATTGAACAGGATTGGCCCCAGCACCGAACCCTGAGGGACTCCACTAGTCACCTTTCCTTCCTTCGAGCGACTTCCATTAACCACCACCCTCTGGCGTCTGTCCGACAGCCAGTTTCTGACCCAGTTCACCACTTTGGGTCCTAACTTCAGCCCTTCAAGTTTGTTCAACAGCCTCCTATGAGGAACTGTATCAAAGGCTTTGCTGAAATCCAAGTAAATTACATCTAGCATATGTCCTCGATCCAGCTCTCTGGTCACCCAATCAAAAAATTCAATCAGGTTCGTTTGGCACGATTTACCTTTTGTAAAGCCATGTTGCCTTGGATCCTGTAACCCATTAGATTCAAGGAAGTACACTATCCTTTCTTTCAGCAACACTTCCATTATTTTTCCAATAACTGAAGTGAGGCTCACCGGCCTGTAGTTTCCTGCTTCGTCCCTGTGACCACTTTTATGAATAGGGACCACATCCGCTCTCCTCCAATCCCCAGGAATCACTCCCGTCTCCAGAGATTTGTTGAACAAGTCTTTAATAGGACTCGCCAGAACCTCTCTGAGCTCCCTTAGTATCCTGGGATGGATCCCGTCTGGTCCCATCGCTTTGTCCACCTTCAGTTTTTCAAGTTGCTCATAAACACCCTCCTCCGTGAATGGCGCAGATTCTACTCCATTTTCTTGTGTAACTTTGCCAGACAATCTCGGTCCTTCTCCAGGATTTTCTTCTGTGAACACAGAACAGAAGTATTTGTTTAGCACATTTGCTTTCTCCTCATCACTCTCCACATATTTGTTCCCAGCATCTTTTAGCCTAGCAATTCCATTTTTTATCTTCCTCCTTTCACTAATATATCTGAAAAAATTTTTATCTCCCTTTTTTACATTTTTAGCCATTTGTTCTTCCGCCTGTGCCTTCGCCAAATGTATCTCTCTCTTGGCTTCTTTCAGTTTCAGCCTCTAGTCCTTTCTGCTCTCCTCTTCTTGGGTTTTTTAATATTTCATGAACGCCAACTCTTTCGCCTTTATTTTCTAAGCCACTAGGTTGGAGAACCATATCGGCTTTCTTTTTCTCTTGTTTTTATTGATTTTCTTCACATAAAGGTCCGTAGCCATTTTTATCGCTCCTTTCAGCTTAGACCACTGTCTTTCCACTTCTCTTATATCCTCCCATCCTAACAGCTCTTTCTTCAGGTACTTTCCCATTGCATTAAAATCCGTACGTTTGAAATCTAGGACTTTAAGTATCGTGCGGCCACTCTCCACTTTAGCCGTTATATCAAACCAAACTGTTTAATGATCGCTACTACCCAGGTGAGCACCCACTCGATCATTAGAGATACTCTCTCCATTTGTGAGGACCAGATCCAATATCTCTTTTTTCCTTGTGGGTTCCGTCACCATTTGTCTGAGCAGAGCCTCTTGAAAGGCATCCACAATCTCCCTACTTCTTTCCGATTCCGTAGACGGAACATTCCAGTCCGCATCCGGCAGGTTGAAATCTCCCAACAGCAGAACCTCCTCTTTCCTTCCAAACTTTTGGATATCCACAATCAGATCCTTATCAATTTGCTGCGATTGAGTCGGTGGTCTATAGACTACACCCACGTAGATAGAAGTTCCATCTTCTCTTTTCAGAGCAATCCATATTGCTTCTTCCTCTCCCCAGGTCCCTTGCATTTCGGTCGCTTGGATATTGATCTTTACATAGAGAGCTACTCCTCCACCTTTATGACCATCTCTGTCCTTCCTAAAAAGATTATATCCCGGTATGTTTGCATCCCATCCATGTGATTCACTGAACCATGTCTCTGTGATAGCAACAATATCTAGATCTGCCTCTAACATCAGGGCTTGCAGATCATGAACTTTGTTGCTTAGACTGCGAGCATTTGTGGTCATCTCTTTCCAGCTATTTTTCAGCGATAATCTCCTTTTTCGTATGGATTTTTGTGTCGTTTCACTTTCCGTTGCAATACTAAGAAATGAGTTGCTGATATTGCTTATGTTGCAGCCTTTGCTACTATCACATCTTTTCTTTTGCCGGGGGTGGTCTCTATAATTGTCCTTCGTACATACACCACCCCCACCTTCTAGTTTAAATGCCTAGAAAAATATTGTCTAAATTTCTCTGCAAGGTTTCTTTTTCCTGCTGTAGTAATATGTAGCCCATCAGTGCAATATAGCTTCTTGTCCTTCCATGTATTTCCCCATCCTCCTATATACCTGAAGCCTTCTTGATGACACCAGGCTCTGAGCCATCTATTAAAGTCCTCTGTGTTTTTCACTCTTTGCTCTCCCTTTCCATATGCAGGCAGTATTTCAGAAAAAGCTAAAGTCTTTACAAAAGGTTTCATGCCCTCACCAAGCTCCCGAAAAGCTTTCTGTGCTGCAAGTATGGAGTTGTTGGCCAGGTCATTTGTTCCCAGATGGATAACAACATCAGTGTTAAAATCCTTAGTTTCTTCCTTAATTATAGTCAGTATTTGCCTGGAACTCCTGGTAGCTGAGGATCCTGGAAGACATTTCACTATTTTGGTCTCCTCGCTCTGTGTTCCAAGGTTAATGCCTCTGATGATGGAATCCCCCAACAGTAATAGTTTTCTGTTTTTGGCTTTTTTATTTGTACTTAGGGTGCGCTTGTTCTCTTGAGTTACCTTTATTGGTTCCAGTCCCACCTCCCTTCTGTTTTCTTGAGTATCGCAGTGCACTAGTGGAGCGAAGGAATTCTGTAGAGGTAATATTAGTAAAGGTGGATGTTTCTGTGTTACATGTCGCAGTCTTCCTGAGCCTACTGTGACCCATTTATTCCTGGGCTGTTTTATTCTTTGAGGTAGAGGTGGTAAGTTGGTATGATTTTGTGGAGTGATGGAAGCTGCTTTAATTGTATTCAATTCCTGTTTAAGTTTGCAGAGCTCCTCCTTAATACTGGCAAGTTGAAGACAGATGGGGCAAGCCTTAAGCCTCCAAATAGTATGTCTTGGAATTAAAGCACAACAGTGATTGCATAGAATAAAGGTCATCTTGGTTGGTTGTGAAGTGACTTGATTTGAGTAGTCCTGATTATATGGGTCTCTATATATGAATAGTGGTCCCTGGGGTTGGTGGGACTATAAGTCTTACCCTTATTCCTATGAAGGGAAAGGGAAAGAGGAAATAAGATTTAACAGAGGAAAGAGAAGGGTTTATTTTTTGTGCTTTTTTTTAGTAAGAAATAGGGACGAGAAAAGAAATTAAGCAGATATAATGCTGAAAACTAGTGAAAAGAGCAGAATATGAAATGCTGAGTAACTTAGCTTTTAGAAGTTCACAGGGCAGCCTTGTACACAGCAATGTCCCAAAAATAATGCAATTAACCTTAGAAGTAAAACAGAGCTACTCCCTTCTCCACCTAATCAGCAGAAAACAATAGCTGAATACTAGTAAGACAGAAATATAGGCTCTATACCACCTAAAACACAGTATTTTAATCAAAAATGCAGGTTCTATCAGTGCTACCCTAAAACACAGGATTTATAACAGGATTTTCCCTACTTTAGTCACCCTGAGCCACAGGCACCAGGATTTAATTAGAGTTAACAAAGTCTTACCCTTTTTCCTATGAAGAGGAAGAGGAAATAAGATTTAACAGAGGAAAGAGAAGGGTTTATTTTTTTGTGCTTTTTTTTTATTTTATTTTTTTTTAGTAAGAAACAGGGATGAGAAGAGAAATTAAGCAGATATAATGCTGAAAACCAGTGAAAAGAGCAGAATATGAAATGCTGAGTAACTTAGCTTTTAGAAGTTCACAGGGCAGCCTTGTTCACAGCAAGCATGACTGTGTAGACATGTTAAGGTAGGTAAGGTAGTTTTCATTACCTTGGCTCATACAATCCTCTAACAGTCTTAGGATGGAGACCAACAGAGTAAAGCGGTTCCTTAGGAGAAGGTAGATATCCTATTGCAGATTCACAGGTAAGTTTTTTCACCATATAACACAGACTTGCAACATCCAGCTTGCAACTCCAGCTCTTGTTTACGTAGCTGTGTGAACTGCACTGAACTAGTCTCAGCTGCACGTAGCACACCAATCAGCCCCAACATGGGGGAAGGGATACTGATTCCAATGACAAAAAAACCCTACCAAATGTTTTCTCTGCTCAGGAACTCTCTTCCAAAACAAAGGATTGTGCTAACATACACAGTAAATCCAAAATCACATAGCAGTAAGCAGGAAAGTTTAAAGCAAATCTTAAACTTACAATTCAGCTGATTTGCCTGGTATGCCTGTACCAATTTCCATAGCTTCTGGCTGTAGGAGAGACTCTGAACCTGTACAGAGAAGAAATTATCCTGCTTCTTGCATATCCCAGTCAGCAGGGAAATCTCTAAACTAAACTAAACCTTAAGTTTGTATACCGCATCATCTCCACAATTGTAGAGCTTGGCACGGTTTACAGGAAATGGTGTAGAGAAGGAACTCCAATGAGGGTAACAGGACAGTAAAGAGAAAGTTTAGAGGGACTTAGTATAGCAAAGAGGAGGACATATTACATTTTTGAGAATAGCCAGGTTTTCAGATGTTTTCGGAAAAGATGGAGGGTGCCCAGATTCCGATGCGGGGTAGAAAGGTTGTTCCAGAGCTCAGTGATTCTGAAGGAGAGGGATGACCCTAGTGTTCCAGGATGGGATATGCCTTTTAATGAGGGGTGGCTCTGGTGATGTTAGGATTCGAGGAATTCCAAGATAGAGGGATAAGGGGAGGAAGGATGCCATGTAGGATCTTGAAATTTAAGCAAGCGCATTTAAAGTGGACAGTAATTGTGGCTATCTTAGATAATCTGCGTCTCTTGTTCAGCAAGGGCCTTAATGTCCTGATCATGCAATTTGATATGAGCTCTGCATTTGACCTAGTGGACCATGGGAAAATGCTACAATGCCTGGATGCTACTGGTGTTAGGGAAGAGGTATTGAACTGGTTCCGAGGCTTCCTTATGTCCTGTACTTATCAAGTACATTTCAATTATGATCTCTCTGATACCTGGAGCAACCCATCTGGCGTACCGCAAGGGTCACCGCTATCCCCATTGCTTTTCAATGTCTACATGTCCTCACTAGGAACGCATGCTACCCAAAGAACTACCGCCTGCTCAAGAGGAGGCGGTAGCGGCTAGCGCGCGTTATTCCACACGTTTAGGCCCTAACGCACCTTTGTAAATGGAGCCCTGAATTTCTGTCCATATGAATTCCATATGCTATGGCATGCAGAATGTTTATTTTGTTTGATTCAATTCCCTCTTTTAACATATAGAGCAACTTCATCTTTTACCCTCTTTACTACTACTAATGCAGATTTTGGAATCATCCACAACAAGGCAAATCTTACCTGACAGCCCTTCAGCAACATCGCTTACAAAAATGTTAAAAAGAACAGGTGTAAGAACTGACCCTTGAGGCACATCACTAATAACATCCTTTTTCTCAGAGCAATCTACATCGAACAGTACTCTGTTGCCTTCCACTCAACCAGTTCCTGACCAAGTCCAGCACTTTGGAAGCCATAGCAAGGGCACTCATTTTATTTATTAGATGCCTGTGTGGAATACTATCAAAGGCTTCGCTAAAATGTAAATACATCACATTTAGCACTCTCCCTCTATCCAATTCTCTATCACCCAGTCAAAGAAATTGATCAGATTTGTCTGACAAAACCTACCTCTAGTGAATTCATGTTTCCTCTGGTCCTATAATCAACTGGATTCCATAAACATCACTGTTCTCAGTTTTAAAAGTTTCCATTAATTTACTTATACAGAAGTCAGACTTACCAGCCTGTAATTCCCTACTTCTTCCTTAATTCTACTTATGTGGAGAAAGGCCATATCCACATTTCTCAAATCCTCCAGTACCACTCCCGACTCTAAAGAAGCATGGAATAGGTCAGCCAGTGGAGCTGCCAGGACTTCCCTAAGTTCCTTCGGTACCCTCGGATGTACACATCTGGCCCCATCATTGTGTCCACCCTTAGTTTAGCTAGCTTCTTACGACCACAATTCTCTGGAAATCAATCAGGGTCTATTACTCCTCCAGTCCTATTTGCATTTGTCTTCTGCAGTCCCACTCCCAGCATTTCAGCTGTTAACACAGAACAGAAATATTTGTTAAGCAATTCAGCCTTATCTTTATGGAGGAAGCCACTGCTTGTCCTGAATCAGTAACATGGAATATTGCTATTCCTTGAGTTTTGGCTAGGTACTAGTGACCTAGATTGGCCACCATGAGAACGGGCTGCTGGGCTTGATGGACCATTGGTCTGACCCAGTAAGGCTATTCTTATGTTCTTATCAGCATCAGCATCTACATATTTCTCCCCTTCAACTTTGAGCCTCATATTGCCAATTTTGTACTTCTTCTTATCACTAATATATCTAGAAAATGTCTTGACCCCCTATTTTACCATGATGGCTTTTGTTTCTTTCATTTGCATCTTTGCTTTCCCGACTACTCAACCAGCCTCTCTCAAATTTTCCAGATATTTTAGTCTGTCTTCCTCTTTCTGCGATCTTTTGTAGTTTATGAAATCTAACCTCTTTTTCCTTACATTCTCAGCTACTACTTTTGAGAACCAAAGCAGCCTTCTTTTCCTCCTACTTTTACTTACTTTTCTTACAAAATGGTTTGTTGTCTTTACAATAGCTTCTTTCAGTTTTGCCCACTGCTTTCCTACTTCTTCCAGATGCTCTCATCCAGACAACAGTTCCTTGATGTAATCACCCATCTGGACAAAGTTAGTTTTTATAATGTCTAGAACCTTTACTTTTGAATGAGCCGTCTCTACACCTGTTTTCATGCTAAACCACACCATGTGGTAATCACTGGATGCCGGATGATCACCCACTATAACATCAGAAACACTTTCCCCACTTGTAATCATTAAGTCTAGTATGGCCCCAACCTGCATGGGTTCCATTACCAACTGCTCAAACAGTTCTCCTTGGACACCCCGCAATACAGATACTCCAATATCTGACATGTTAAAATCATCTATTAGTAGTACTTCCCCTTTTACAGCTATATTTTCAATGTCTACTTGTAACAGCCTAGTCTGGTGTGGCAGGTTGGCTCAGATTTCCAGGAGAAAATATATTCAGGACACAGTTTCACATGAATAAAAATCTTTCTTTTTATTATGTTTGCTTCACACAAAAACACAAAAGGTATTGGCTTATCTCAGCCAAGCTGCTTCATTCATAGGCATCCTTTTGATTCCCAAAGCTTTGCCTTAGCCTATTTCTAGGGAACCTGGGAGTTGCTCTTTCTCTCTCTCAGGGATGTCCCTGACTGATTTCTGGTCTGGGGCAGAAGTCCTCCTCCCTGCCCGAGTCCCACCCCTTTGACTCAGCAGTGAGCTTCTAAAGTGGAGGGCACTCTTGGACCTGTAGTTTGCCCATCTAGTTAGCACTCCCTGATGCCTGGTGGTGATGGAAACCCCTTAATCTGTCACATACCCTCCCCCTCAGCTTATCTATAATAGAGTGGGCGCTTGCATCACCAAGGGTTTCCCCCTAAAGGATTTAGGGCAATAACCTTTATGGGCACCCTGTGACACAACTGGATTTGCAGCACAGGAGAAGCTTCAGGGCAGCTGCGTGCAACTTGTGGGAATGGCTGCCGCATCATGGCCCCTCTGAAAGAAAATTTTGATTCTGAAAAGTGCCCATGAAGGTAAAGGGAGGAACGTGGCCAGACAAGGGAAAGAGGTTGAGTGCAGCTTCAGGTTTATTGGGTGGAGAAAAGGGAGCAGATGCTGGAAAGAAGTGGGGAGGAGAGAGAGAGGGGAGCAGTCGCTGGAAGGAAGTGGGGAGGTGAGAGAGAGGGGAGCAGTCACTGGAAGGAAGTGAGGAGAGAGGTCACATACTTGGTGGAAGGAGGGGATAAAGAAAAAAGGGCATATGCTGGATTGGGGGAAAAGGATAGAGTTAGTGAGACACTGGAAGAGGTGTGGGAAAGATGTGGCAAGCTGTAGGTAGACAATGAAAAGAGGGAAATTGAGTACTGGATAGTAAGAAAGAATTTAATCTAGACCAGTGGTAGGCAAACTTATTAGTCAAAAGAGCCAAAGATCAGCAGTACAACGATTAAGATTTCTTTTGAGAGCCAAATTTCTTTTCAAGAATCATGTTTTTAGGAGTCAGTTTAAATTAGCTACTAACATTTTTCTACCTTTTGTCTACCTTTTGTCATTTCTGCTTTAATCACCTTGTCTTCACTCACTTCTTTCTAGCCAGCATCTGTCCTCTCTTTGTCTTCCATGCAGCAACAGCCCCTTCCATGTCTGCCTTCTCTCTCTGCACCTGCCATCCACTGTCTGCCCTCTCTCCGTTCCATATGGCATCTTCTTTCTTTCTATGCTCCTTCCATAAACTGTCTATCTTGAGCCCCTTCTCTCCTTTGTACATGATTCATTTCAGCTCTGCCACCTCTCCATTTTTCTCTGTCACAAACCCCCCTCCCCTATGCTCTGGCATCTCTCTCTTCTCCTTTCCTTCCCATCCCACGGTCTGGCATCTGTCTCCTTCCCTTCCCTGATTCCCTGGCATCTCTCTCCTTTCCTTAAATCTCTCCCTCCCCATCCATGCTCTGAAATCTCCTCCTTCCTTTTCCCTTGGTCTGGCATACCTTCCTCCTTCCCTCCATGACCTGGCATCTCTTCCTCCCTCCCTTCCCTCCAAGCCCTGGCATCTCCTTTCAATCCTTCCTTTCCCTCCAATTGGGTGCAGAAATTCTTTCCCCCTCTGCTCCCTTTTCTCCTTCTGTCACCCCGTTCCCGGTCGGCAGTGCAGCCTCTAAGTGGGTGCTCCAAGGCCTGGCGCCATAAACTTCTTCAGGCAGCAGCAGCAGAATTCACAATTTGCTGCTGTTGCCGGTTTCGGGCCGTCTTCTCTGTTGGGTCCTGCCTTCATGGAAAGAGGAAGTAGGCAGGACTCAGCAGAGAGGAAGGCCCAAAGCTGGCAACAGCAGTTAATTGTAAACGCTGTTGCTGCCCGAAGAAGTTAAAGATGCCAGGCCTTGGAGCACCCAGGGCAGACCGCTTCTCTCCCTGTAACTGGGGCTCCTCTGAAAAGGAACATTTAGCTCTCCCTCCCATGCAAACCTCGTCGACTCACCCCGAGACGACCGACAAATCTCCCTCCAGCACTCGTCGGTAGCCACAGCACTCTAAACAGGCTGCTTCGCAGTTTGCGGCCTTCTGCAAGTGATTCCCTCTGCTGTGTCATCAATAGTGAGTAAACTCATGGAGAAGTTGAGCAAGAACAGATTGGACACATTTCTGGATGATGAAAGATTAAGGGATCCCCACCAGCATGGCTTTACAAAGGGAAGGTCTTGTCAATCCAACTTGATAAGCTTCTTTGACTGGGTAACAAAAAAACTGGATGAGGGTGAGTCCCTGGATATCGTGTATTTAGATTTTAGCAAGGCTTTTGATAGTGTTCCACACCGTAGGTTATTGAACAAGATGAACTCATTAGGACTAGGAAAAACACTGACAGCATGGGTACAATACTGGCTTAGCGGCAGACTTCAAAGAGTAATGGTGAACGGTATTCCCTCACAAACGTCAAAAGTGACCAGTGGAGTACCACAGGGTTCGGTCTTGGGCCTGATGCTATTTAATATCTTTGTTAGGGATCTAACTCAGGGACTTCGAGGCAAAATGACATTATTTGCTGATGATGCTAAACTATGCAACATTGTAGGCAGGGCAACAGAACCTGATAGTGCAACCAGGCCCAGCACTATGGAGCAGGACCTGCTTTTATTGGAACAATGGTCCAGTACTTGGCAACTAAACTTCAATGTCAAAAAATGTAAAGTAATGCATCTTGGGAGCAGAACATGCAGAACATACACCTTGAACAGTGAAAACTTAGCAAGAACCACTGCAGAAAGGGACTTGGGAGTTCTCATCCGGGAAGATATGAAAGCTGCCAATCAGGTGGAGAAAGCTTCAGCAAAGGCAACACAAATGCTGGGTTGCATCATAAGGAGCTTTATCAGCCAAAAACCTGAAGTCATATTACCGTTGTACAGATCCATGGTGAGACCTCACCTGGAGTATTGTGTCCAATTTTGGAGGCCACATTATCAAAAGGATGTGAAGAGAATGGAGTCGATCCAGAGAATGGCCACTAGGATGGTCTCAGGATTTAAAGACATCCCATATGAAGAACGTCTGACCAGACTGCGCTTATATTCTCTCGAGGAGCGCAGAAAAAAGGGGGACATGATAGAAACATTCAAATATATCATGGGTTGCATTGAAGTGGAGGAAGAAATCTTTTCTTACGGGTCCCACGGTGACAAGAGTGCATCCGCTAAAACTCAAGGTGGGGAAGATTTCATGGTAACACCAGGAAATAATTCTTCACCGAACGGGTTATTGATCGATAGAATAAACTTCCACGTCAGGTGGTCGAGGCTAGCAGCGTAATCAACTTCAAAAGTCGATGGGACAAACAGGTGGGGGTGTTACAGAGTTATGCGTAAAATATGGATACTCCAGGGAGGGAGGGTTCTTGAGTGGGCAGACTTGTTGGGCCGCCGGCCCTCTTCTGCCATCATACTCTATGTTTCTTTTCTGGTCCCTGCCCCATTTTTGCAAGCTCCATCCTCATCTGCACAAGCCTCAAACACTTTAAAATTATAAGTGTTCAAGGCTTGTGAGGTTAAGGCGGAGCTTACAGGAATGGAGCAGGGACAGCAACAAAACTCACGGGGACGGGTAAATTGAGTTCCTGCAGAGATGGGGAAAAATTTGTCCCTATGTCATTCTCTAGTGGGTATATCGGGGGGAGGGTGTAGAGAGGAGAGGGAATCAGGGGCCCCCTCCTTAATTTCTGCCCTGGGCTGCAGCATGTCTAAAACTGCCCCTGATACTACCCTAATAGTACAGGTGGCACTGTTATGGTAGTAGATTAGGGTTTTCTTGACTTCACACTTTCCACCATAAATGTACAGTCAAACCTCGGTTTATGAGTGCCGCGGTTTGCGAGTGTTTTGCAAGACGAGCAAAACATTTGCAAAATCTGTGCCTCACAAACCGAGTGATGACTCAATTTGCGAGTGCCCCCCTGCGATCCAGCATCCCCCCCATGATCCGGCATCCCCACCACCACCGCGATCCGGCATCCCCCACTCACTCACCCATCCAAGCACAATCTCTTACCCCGATGTAGCACCGGCACCAGCACCAACGCACAGGACATGCCGGTGCCCGAAAATCTTCCCTCTTCCTTAGGCTGGGCCTTGAGCATCTGCGCATGCTCAAGGCCTTCTAGTTCTCGCTTTCTCCAAGATTCTCAGAGATCTCCGAGAATCTCGGAGAGAGTGAGAACTAGAAGGCCTTAAGCATGCGCAGATGCTCAAAGCCCAGCCTAAGGAAGAGGGAAGATTTTCGGGCACCAGCATGTCCTGTGCGTTGGTGCTGGTGCCACATTGGGGTAAGATATTGTGCTTGGGTGGGTGAGTGGGGGATGCTGGATCGCGGCAGCGGGGGGGGGCACGTGAGCGGGGGGATGCCTGATCGCGGGGGGGGGGGGGAGTGGAGCAGCGCCAGTGGCCTCGGAGGTGGGGTTAAGATGGAGCAGCACTGGTGGCATCAGGGGGGGGGGGGGCGGGAACATATCAAGCGAGTTTCCCTTACTTCCTATGGGGAAACTCGGTTTGATATACGAGTAAATTGGTTCACTAGCATGCTTCTGGAATTAATTATGCTCGTAATCCAAGATTCCACTGTACTAGGTAGAGTGGCTTATGGGCCTATGATTTACTGGCCTACTCATGACACTTGTATGTTTCTCTAGTAGAGTTACTTCACCTTGGTTTCTGAGGCTCATTTTTAGTAATATCTAAGGTTGTGGCTCATGCCTTTCTCAGCACTTTGTGGGAAGTTTGTCAAGATTTAAATTGATTTTTGAAGTTGTATTTGACAAATATACTTTTATAAAAGTTTTTTACTCTAGTAGAGTTTCCCATACCAAGTGCTGCTGTTCTAGAGACAGGTATGTACTTTTTCATTCAGTTTTGTTGGGTGGGAGGGAGGTGTGTGATCACTTGGGGAGTGTGTAGGGGGTCATTATATAGCCCCTCCATTTGTCATCTGATCAGTTTGGGTACCTTTTTGGCACTTAGACACTTTTAAAACAGGTCTAGCCCCAAATTTCCAAGTTATGTCTAGGAAGTCGTAGGGAATATGTTTGATTATAGCTGCAAAATATCCAAGCCTAAGCACACCCATCTATATGCCTCCAACATACCCCTTGATCCTTGGATGCATAGCAGGAAAAATGTCATGTTAGATGTTCAGAAAACTGGTTTTGAAAATCAGCACATGGACGTTTTGGTGAGCAAAACATTCAAGTGCTGACTTAAGCATTTTGGGGGACATTTTCTCATTTGATTATGCCGCTAATAGTGTATCAAATTACCTCAGACTGGTTCTCATAATCATATGCAGTGATACAAATAAACCTTCAAATTCTCTCAGTATAGTGACAATCGACAATAACCAATGTATTCTCAGAAGTAGGGAGGAGAGACAGATGAGAAAAATATTGTAATTAAGTAACCAATACTAAATAGATGTTGTACATTAAGATATTACAGTATATATTTTGATATTATTTTAGTTAAATAAAATTTCAGAGCAAGTATGTATTTAAAAAGCAAGTGCTGATTTTATGTTAAATAAATTCTTTCTAGAGATGTTCAATATGAGGGTAAATCAAAAAGTAAAGGTAAAATGCATTTAACGGTTTTAACTGTGAGCAAGACAACGCATTTTGTTTTATCGTTCAACTAGCTTCTGCATTCCTGCAGAGAAGAGGTTTTTCAGCTGCTCCCGTAAGCACCACTTCCTTTACTTCATCATGATTTTTCTATTGCTGTCCAGGTTGCAGTGAGGCCCCCCATGTCTAGTCACCGCTGACGATTCTTCAGAATACTCGGATCTACTTTATATCCTCTCAGGAACTGGGTCGTAACCACCACACGCTGTTGCTTGTGCAGATCAGTAAGTTGTTTGGGAACCCATCGTGCACAGACTTTCCTGTATCCCAAGTCATCATGCATTATGGCAAATGCAGATCCATAACTGATATCCAAATTTGCTGTCAGTCTTCTCTAATAAAGACATCCACTCTGTCGATGTGCTCTTGTGTGCGTGATGTTGATGAGCGACCAGAATGACCTTCATCGGTCACACCTGTTCTTTCCACTTAAAACCTTTTTACCCACTCATAAATCTTTCATTGATTCATGGTGCCATGTCCAGACTCAGTCAATATCTGATAGTGAATTTCCACAAGTTTCACTCCCTCTGCCCAAACAAGCACCCTACTGCATGTTGTTCTTTGATGTTGCAGTGGAGCATCTGTGTTTCTGACCTCATTGCTGCCACACGACTAAAGGCCAAGCGCTGCACTATGCGTGGACGAACTATCCAACAGACAATGTAT
The DNA here is from genome assembly GCF_902459505.1 of Geotrypetes seraphini. Classification (NCBI taxonomy): domain Eukaryota; kingdom Metazoa; phylum Chordata; class Amphibia; order Gymnophiona; family Dermophiidae; genus Geotrypetes; species Geotrypetes seraphini. Next base: position 76,698,363 of record NC_047090.1, on the reverse strand, counting down.
GAGCACATATGTTGCATTTTGCTAGCTCTGTTCCAGTTATCGCATAATTTAACAATTGCCTTTCATTTTGGATTCACCATCATATTATATGGATGTCTTGTGAAAAATCCAAATTCTTTTTATACTCACTTTTGCAGGGAAGTATACTAAAGGGCCCTTTTACTAAAGTGTGGTAAGGTTTTGCATTTACTGTTTTGCATTTTGTTGTAAAAACTAAAGTGCAAAGCCTTTGCATTATATAGTGGCAGGATGCTCTCTAGTGGTCAAACTTGAATCCAATGCATTCACTAACACCATGAGAAAATATTTGAAAAATGATTTTCTCAATATCCCTTAGTGAGATCTGGACAGCAAAGCTTTAAATTCTCACTCTCCAAGAATGTCCCACTCACATCCAACAGAAATTTCCCTCAGAGGAACACCTTTCCCATCTTTTTAGAATCTGAACCCTACTAAATTAATGGCTCTCTGTATTGCAATTACAGTTTTCATCACGGCCCAGCTTAAATGCAGCAAAACCATTCACGCTATGAGTGTCCAGCAATAACCGAGCACCACATGCAGCACTGCTTAAGCCATGCATTCTGCTCCCCAATAGTGTCTGTATCTCACTCATTACATCCCTATCTCATCTCTTTACATCCCTATGTACCTATCTCCTCTCCACCCTCCCTCCTTCTGCACCACACTTGTGCCCTCTCCTACCACCCTCATACTCCTTAAAATCTTCGCAAGCACAAGCAGCTTCTCCATCTTGCTGCTCATGCTGGCTTTCCTTTTGATGTCACTTCCTGGCCATGCGAGCCAGAAGTGATTTCCGAGGGCATCAGGCCAGCACGAGCAACAGGCTAGAAGAAGTTGCTTGCAATGGCGAAGAGGTAGAGAAGGAAGGGTGCAAGCATGGCATGGGGGGAGGCGGAGAGGTGCCCGCGCCCCCACCAAGAAGGCACCCAGGGAGGTCTCTCACCTCCCCCCCCCTTTACTATGTACTGCTGCTATCCTCAGCTCATTTCAGGTACCATATCACCACTCTCTCCAGCCAGCCCCAAACTTCCTCTGCACTCATGTATGTATGTGCTGCCCAATATCTGATTCGAATCAATTCTTTTTTTTTTTTTAATTGGCCTCACCAATTCAGTGACCAACCCTCCTCCCCATGCCTTCAGGTCTCCTACAGCAGGAGTGGCAGCGCTGCCTTTTGCGGGCTGTTCACTGCCACTGCCCCTCCTGCTTTAGGGGTTGAGGGGGGAGGGTCAGTCAGGAAGAGCTGCAGTGCTTAGGTGCTCTTTGCAGCATAAGAAGAAGAAGAAGTTGCCCCCCACTGAGTCAGACCAGAGGTCCATCTTGCTCAGCGGTCCGCTCCCGCGGTGGCCCATCAGGCCTAGTGCCTGAACAGTGGTCCTTGATTAATTTTGTAATTTACCTCTAATCCCATCCCTATAATCTACCTCTACTCTTATCTGTACCCCTCAATCCCTTTGTCTTCCAAGTACCTATCCAAACCTTTAACTCTCTCCTTTTGTTTCTTTTTTTTATATATTTTGTTTCTTTTTTTTTTCTTTCTATTCTCTCTCTTTTCCTTTTCTAAAACAACCAACCGCTTTGATAAAGCGACCCACCCTATATGTTCTTTCCCCTTTCCCACTGTCTCCATTTCTGCTCCAACATGTAACTTTCCCCTTCCCTTCCCTTTTACCTTCACTTTCAAGTCTGTCCAGTCAATGTTATATATGTTCACCTAATCATTTTTAATGCTTAATATTTTATCTTACTTTTATCTCTTTTTAGATTTATTGTAAACCGTCCAGATATTCTTTGATGGTCGGTATATTAAAAACCAATAAACTTGAAACTTCTTTGAACCCCTGTAGCGTGCTCCTGTTTATCACATCCTCTGGTAGCGCGTTCCATATATCCACCACCCTCTATGTGAAAAAGAACTTCCTGGCGTTTGTTCTAAACCTCTCCACTTTCAATTTCTCTGAGTGTCCCCTTGTACTTATTGATCCCCTTAATTTGAAAAATCTGTCCCTGTTTATTTTTTCTATGCCCTTCATGATCTTGAAGGTTTCTATCATGTCTCCTCTAAGTCTCCGCTTTTCCAGGGAGAAAAGCCCTAGCTTTTTCAGTCTGTCAGTATATGAGAGGTCCTCCATGCTCTTTATTAGCTTAGTTGCTCTTCTCTGGACCCTCTCAAGTACCTCCATGTCCTTCTTGAGGTACGGCGACCAGAACTGAACACAGTACTCCAGGTGCGGGCGCACCATAGCCCGATACAGTGGCAGGATGACTTCCTTTGTCCTGGTCGTGATACCCTTCTTAATGATACCCAACATTCTGTTTGCTTTCCTTGAGGCCGTGGCACACTGCGCCGACGCCTTCAATGTTGTGTCTACCATCACTCCCAGGTCTCTTTCAAGGTCGCTCACCCCTAGCGCTGATCCCCCATTTTGTAATGGGGGAATCAGCATCCTCCAGCTTCCCCCCTGGCCTCCCATTCTTGCCTTAAGATAATATGGCAGCCTGCAGAGAGGATCGGCGGTGCTATAGCGATCCTTGCAGGCTGCCGTCATCCTCAGCAACACGTTCCCTCTGCCATGATCCTGCCCCTGACGTCAGAGGAGGGGTGGGACCACGTCAGAAGGAACGTGCTGAGGAGGCTGATGGCAGCCTACAAGGATCGCTACAGCACCGGCGATCCTCTCTGCAGTCTGCTGAAGGTAAGAGCGGGAGGCCAGGGAGGAAAGTCGAAGGACGCTGCAAAGAAGAGGGGAACATGCAGGCCTTTGGGGGGTAGCAGGTCTTCAGGAAGGGGGGCCCTGATGTAGAAGTACACGGAGGGAGGGAGGGAAGGGGGAGTTCAAAGAGATGTTCATATACTGGACTGGGGGGAGGGGAAAAGAAATAATAGATCTAAAATCAGAGGAGAGGGAGAGAGATGGTGGACAATGGGATTTAGGGAGGGAAGGAACAGGAAGAGAAGCTGGCACAAAGGATGGTGTGGAGGGGGGTGGGGATAGAGATACTGGATAGGAGGGTAATTGTGACCCTAGGGTGGTGGGGAAGGAGGGAGAGATGCTGGATGAAAGGGTAATTGAGAAAAGGAGAGATGGTGGATCTGGGGATGGTGGGGTCCATCGCTGCAGCTGTGGGGGATGAAGATGAAACAAAGGAAAGATGCCAGACCTCCAGGGGAGGGAAGGGAAATGGAAGGGGAGGACAGAGATGGAAAATGGATGGTTAGCATGGAGAAAGAAGGCTTTGGCATTGAATATTTGGTTTATGTGGTGTCAACTAACGCAGTGGTTCTCAACCCTGTCCTGGAGGACCACCATCTAGTCAGGTTTTCAGGATAGCCCTAATGAATATGCATGGGGCAGATTTGCATGCCTGACACCTCCATTATATGCAAATCTCTGATATTCAGAACTCAACCAGCCATTGGCTGCCACATAAAGATAAGAGACTGTGTTTTATGTGATCCCATTTATGCAGTTGCCCTGGCCAGTTGTATGCTAAATATCAGCACTTAACCAGCCAAATGCCGACTCTGCTTCCAGAATACCCCCAAAATAGCTGGTGTTCACTTGCACACTAACTACTAATTTTCAGCAGCAATAAACGATTAAGTGCCAAGCACAGAGTTTAAATATTGACCAGATATTGTTTTAGGGCTCCTTTTACAAAGAACCATGAGTCGGCGAGGTAAATACTCTGACGCTCATAGAATTGCTATGAGCGTTGGAGCATTTACCTCTCTGGCCTGCGGGAGAAACCTCTACCGCAGCTTTGTAAAAGCAGCGTTAGTAAAGAAAAGAAATAAGGTAGTAAAATCTTTCATGAAGAAACAAAATTAGGAGTGGTGAAACAGAATAGAAGAATTATCTGAATACCAATACACGGTGGCATGCAACGGCATTTGTAGTACGAGATTTAGTTCAAACTGTGCCAAACAGCAAGAGGTTCTCAGCAGTAAAATAGTCTCTTCCATCTCCACAATAACAAGAAGAGAAGAGGAACGTGGTGGATCCTACATAGCAATTCCCACTATTATAACAAGACTCAGTAACTCCAACATAATACCGCGCACTCTGATAGAATGCCAGGGTATCTTTTCCAAGACAGATTGAGGAAATGTACCAAAAGGAGCGAAGGATCAGAAAACTGTGTGTTCTGAAAAATGCCTTTAATTAAAGAGTTCAACAGAAAATATCCAATAAATTCCACTCAACTCAGTGGCGTACCCAGCATATGCGACACCCGGGGCCCATCATTTTTTGACACCCCCCCATCTATATGAAAAATATGATTTTTAGTAACAATCCACATATCGCACAACAAGAGTGTACCTACGAAAAGGCAGCATCTTAAACACTGCAGCGAGCACTAGAACACCAACACATACATTGTAAAACTAAACAAGCCAGATCCTGTACAGTCATTTGATCCTATACAGTTAATGATAACAGAAAGCCATGTCCCTTTCATACACACAGACAGATACACCCTCGCCCAATATGGAATAATCACAAACTAAAAAAAGAAATAGTTAAACTGACAATATGGAATAATCACAAACTAAAAATAGATACAAGTTAAACTGAACCACCAAGAAACCAGACTCTGCATACAATGCAACACTACAACACCACAAAAACAGCAATACATGTCCTCTAATACTGTGCACAATATAAAGACAGTAGATGTAAATTTGAAAAAACTGATACATAACAATCACCACCTTACAAATTAACAAATAAAAATAAAACAAATAATCAGAAATAAGAAAATACCATTTTATTGGACTAATCCCCATAAGCTCGGTCCCCATCCCCGCAAACCACCTGATTCCATCCACACAAGCCTTGAATTGTTTTATATTGAACTTATTATATTAAAGTATAAAAAGAAACAATATTCTGTACAATTGTCAATTTATAAATCAGCGTCTTCTCCCCACTTTCTCTTCCCCATTTCCCTTCAGCGTCCTCAGCCCACTCTCTCTCCACTTTCCTTCAGCGCACGCACATAAAAACAAGCAAGTAATTTTATATCATTTTCATTCTATTCATTCATAGAAATTAAAGTCTAAATAATGCCAGTCACATAACAAAACATGATTTTACAAAAATAATTCCCTGCACAGTCAAGCCTTCAAGGATTACTAGATGTCTTTCAGCAGCTCCCCTCCCTCCCTACCCCTTACCTTCGTGGCCAAGTCAAAATGATCTACCAACAATAAAATTTTAAAAACACAAAGCACACTGTATGCAGAGAAAATGTTAATTATCCTATATAATAAAACGCTAGCCGCGCATGCGCACTCCTATCGGCGTGCTTCCATGATCAGCAAGAAAGAAAATTGGAGAGACTGAGGTAGGAAATGTTCAGAGAAAGAAGAGCTGAGACTGAAGAAGGAAAAAAAATAGGAATAAATACCTACAGGGAAACACAAGATCAGGTGCAGAGGAAAAATACAGCATAGAGATTTGCAGGAATAAGGAACACATAGAGAAAGTAGAGCAGAGACCCCTGCAAGAAGAGAAAAAGAGCAAAGAGACTGAGGATGAGAAAGAAAGCAGACATGCTTGCAGGAGAAAAAGCGAGGCAGTAATGTTACAGCTGTAGAGTGCAAAGTGAGGAAGAAAGCAGAGACAGCGCTACACAGGGAAATGGAGGGGGAGAGAGACAGAAAGAAAAAAAAAAAAGACAGACATATATTCTAGCACCCATTAATGTAACGGGATTAAAGACTAGTCATTTATATTCCGCAGGTTTTCAAAGAGGTCAAGGCAGATGACTTTATGCAATGTCACCTCAGTAACAACTATACAAAAATAGACAAATATACCCCCTCCCTTTTTACTAAACCGCGATAGCGGTTTTTAGCGCAGGGAGCTGCGCTGAATGCCCCATGCTGCTCTCAACACTCATAGGCTCCCTGCACTAAAAACCGCTGTCATTACTTCAATAATTGAGTATTTGAAAAATATAACTTAGCTTTGAAAATAGTGACTGGTTCCGACGTGCCACGATTTGTTGTTGCGTCAGGGAACCGACAAATACAGCTAGATTTAAAGCTGGAGGTGAAGTCACATAAAGATTGAAAAACGCTGTCCTAATTGGCAAGAACAAAATGGAGCAGACCAGCATAGTCCAATTAAAAGACTTTATCGATATAAGCTGATAAAAATAAATAAATTAATTAAATAACAGTCTCTAAAAGCCTGGCATGACCATGTTTCACCCTTTGTCAGGACTGTGACAGGGACTAAACAGACATGGTAAGATAAATACAGAACACAAGGTTTTTATGTGGTGTTTTACCTGCTGAAGATGGAATTTTTACTTTTATTTCTTCTCTCTATGAGGCATAATGTAGTGAGAATATTGTTCCGCCCCCATATTCATGGAAGTAGGCTGTTTGTATTAAGTATATAACAGATTCTTGTAACTGCTTCTTTAAGACTGGCATTCAGTGCTCATAGATAGATCCCTGTATATTGTGGTAGTGTAGGATTGTTTTCTATTGGCTTGTCTGGTTTTCTAGATATGCTATAGTTCCATTCCCTCTCGCCATTACTCTCCTTGCTTGGAGTTATTAGATACTACTCGAATAAACTTCATCCCCTCCCACTGCATCCCAAAATGCATTAGGAGTGGGAAGCCCTATCATTTGCAGCACACGACCCTGTAGGCAGGAGGGAGTGGGCTTCCCTTCTGCCGTTTTCTCATCCGAAGGTATGTGGGGGGGTCCAGGGATGTGGGAGGGGGGCCCAGGAATGTTGGGGGGATGTGGGAGGAGGTCCGGGGATGGGAGGAGGAGGGCTCCACAGCTCAGCTGATCCTGGCAGGGGGAATCCCCATCAGCTGATCTGTCAGGAATCCCCGAAACTGGCTCAGCTAATGGGGATTCCTCTGCCATGATCAGCTGATGGAAAGCCTACAGGTTTTTGGGGTTTTTCGCTCTTTGGGTGGTGGGAGGGGGTAGTGACCACTGGGGGAGTAAGAGGGAATCATGTCTTAAATCCTCCAGTGGTCTTCTTGGCAGTTTGGGCACCTTTGTGGAACTTAGACCCAACTCAAACAGGTCTAACTGCCAGCATCTAAGTTCCCTCTAGGAAAGCTGATTATGACTGGGGTACGTCCAGATTGAAGTCCGCCCGATTTCCACCCATAACACACCTCCCAACACAGCTCTCTGGATGCACAGCAGCTTAGAAGTGCTGCTACATGTCCAGAAAGTTGGTTTTGATTATTGGCACTTGGACATCCATGCTATTAGGCCATCCAAGTGCCGACTTCGTCTGGTTTTCAGAAACTTTAAAGTTTTGATTATGAGCCCTATTATGTTTATCCTATTTATGTGTATTTTAGATTACATAGATTTTCTGATAATTCACAAACTGCTATATATGTGACAGCAAGTTTGCTTTTTAAATTATACATACCCTTATGTATCCAATTGTTTGTAGAGTGATCATCTGCAGATGGAGTTTTTTAATTCATTCATGAGTCTATGTATCATAGCAAATTAATCTGTTCAAGCACATATATGTTGATATGCATTCCTTACCTTTCAGCATCAATGCCATTTGGCTAATAAAGATTTTCCTTCACTTATGCTAGATTTTGTGGGCTGCTATGGGGGTTTCTGCCTTGAGCCATTGGGGAGGTTGCTCTGATGATCGTGGAATTCCAATGGGTGTTGTGGTATTTGCCTCACCAGCCCCCACAGTGAAGATCTCTTCTGCAACTGTGCAGAAGACCATGACGCATTCAATATTCATTTCCACAACCTTTTAGCAAGAAAGTAATCAGATATTGTGAATTGTTCTGGCCATCATAGCCAGCAGAAATCTGTGGAATCGGTACATTTATTCTAATCCTTATATATGGCAGGGTGTACATACGTAGAGTAGGATGCACAAAGCTCCAGCAATCCAGCAAAAAATACCAGATTGCAAATTAAATGCATGCTATTTGTGCTGAGTAGCCCAGTAAAAAGGAGAAAATTGTGCCTGACACCGGCATAGAAAAATGATGGCAGATAAAGGCTAAATGGCCCATCTAGTCTGCCCATACACAGTAACCATTATCTCTCTCTCTCTGAGAGATCCCACATGCCTATCCCAGGCCTTCTTGAATCCAGATACAGTCTCTGTCTCCACCACCTCTTCTGGGAAACTGTTCCATGCATCTACTACCCTTTCTGTATAATAGTATTTCCTTAGATTACTCCAGAACCTATCACCTCTTAACTTAATCCTATGTCCTCATTGCAGTTTCCTTTCAAATGAGACTCGACTCATGCGCATTTACATTACATAGATATTTAAATGTCTCTCAAGAAAAATATAAAGAGTAACAATAGAAACACCACCTCAAATAATTTTATATTACTCGCCAGAGATGGGCTGTGGTCCCACGATAAACATTTAATGCCTAAAAGATGGAGAAAAAGCCTCAAATTGCATAAATATTCAGCAATTAATAATGATTTAAAGCTGCTTAAATTCTTATCATTGGCAAAAAAAAACTCCACCACCAAAATGTAATTATCAATTGGGGACTCCACCCATCACTGTGCACAGGGAAAAAAAACCAAAAGTTTACTTAGCTTGGAACCATGGTCTGAAGATCTATCATATCTCCCCTCTCCCGCCTTTCCTCCAAAGTATACCGATTGAGATCTTTAAGTCTGTCCCCATATGCCTTATGATGAAGACCACACACCAATTTTAGTAGCCTTCCTCTGGACCGACTCTATCCTTTTTATATCTTTTTGAAGGTGCAGTCTCCAGAACTGTACACAATATTCTAACTGAGGTCTCACCAGAGTCTTATACAGGGACATTAATCACTCCTTTTTTCTACTGGCCATACCTCTCCCTAGGCAACCTAGCATCCTTCTAGCTTTCGCTGTCACCTTCTCAATTTGTTTGACCACCCTAAGATCATCACATACAAACACACCCAAGTCCCGCTATTCCGTCATGCACATAAGTTCTTCACCCCCTAAACTGTACCGTTCCCTCTTGTTTTTGCAGCCCAAATGCATGACCTTGCATTTCTTAGCATTAAATTTTATCTGCCAAATTTCAGACTATTCTTCAAGCTTCACCAAGTTTTTCTTCATGTTATTCACACTATCGGGCATGTCTGCTCTATTGCAGATTTCTGTATCATCCGCAAAGAGGCAAATCTTACCCAACAACCCTTCAGCAATATCGTTTAAAAAAATGTTAAAAAGAACAGGCCCAGAACAGAACCTTGAGGCACACCACTGGTAACATCCCTTTCCTCAGAGCAATCTCCATTGATCACTACCCTCTGTCGCCTTCCACTCAACCAGTTCTTGACCCAGCCCATCACTTTGGGACCCATCCCAAGGGCACTCAGAGCTAAGTGGTAGGCCCAGTACAGCTCCTGATCGACTGATCTCACAAGCAGTTTATTAAGGTGTTTTTTGTTTGTTTTAACTCCCGATATGGATGCAGCTGTTGTATATTTGTTAAGTGAGTCTGTGTCCTGTGTCTAATAGCTGAATTCTGGCTATAGGCAAGGGACATACACTCACACAACAGACACACAAACTGCTGGAAAATTTGACCCGGTAAAAGGTGGGTGTTCCCTTCTGTGCATTAGAAGGAGTGCTCATTTTAATACTAATAAGCTCCTTGTAATCCATTTGCATAGGTTTCTTGATGGCTGCTACCATGATTGGTAAAAGCCCCTGAGAACCCTTTCAAACATCAGAGGCTGAGCTGCCTTGCAAATAAAACTGGCTATAACTAGTGTTACAGTTATTTTATTTGATATACCGCACTTTACTGACAAAAAAGTCAAATCAAAGCAGTGTACATAATATAAAAACAACGGGGAATAATTAAAAATCAAAACAAGCAAACAGAGATAGGTTAACAAAGACTTGACACAGATAGGCAACGAGGGCAGGAAAGTTTACAAAGTCATAAGGTAAAATCAAATAAGAATGGAACAAAAAGGGATGTAAATTAAGGCTGAATATCAAGAGTCAAGTTAGATGATGACCATAAGGTAGAAAAGATTATCAGGAATTGAGATCAAATGCCATCTAGAAGTAGTAAGCTTTCATTTGTTATCTTCATCCACAGATTACAAAACCTTCAAGAAAGAAATCATACTCTTCAAAAAACACATTAAACCTATCCAGCACAACAATCCTAACCCAACATCCAACATTCTATAAACCCTTAGTACTCTCTAATTTTTTTCTAATTACCAAACATTATCTAATACCCATAATTATCCCTTAAAATTTTATCTCATCGTTTATTCTATTACTTCAAAGTTGAAATGTAATTCTTGTTTTTAGTTTGGATGTAATCCGCCTTGAACCGCAAGGTAATGGCGGAATAGAAATCACTAATGTAATGTAATGTAATTTGAGACTTAAATGCCTGAAAGGATTTTTCAGAACTTAGATAAATTGGAAAAGAGTTCCAGAGTGTGGGTGCCATTACAGAAAACCTAGAATCTCTATGTATGTCCAGGCAAGCTTTTGAGCATCGGGGCCTTAATTAGCTTTGAAGACTGTTAGTTTAGTAAGAAGCTCTCTCTCTCTCTCTCTAGGAGGTATCAAAAATAAGAATTGCATTGCTTAAGAACATTGCCCTTTGTTTAGAGCAGTGTCTCTCAAACTGTGTGCTGTGTCACAGTGATGCGCCCCGAAGAGATTCCAAAATTTTAATTTATTTTTTAAAATTCCCTTCAGAAGCATACACTAGAATAGATGGCATATACGTTGCGTATGCAAGAGTCTATCAATATTATGAGCGTCTGTGTGCATAAAGATACAATCGCCCAGACAAGCATCATTCTTTGACGTGTTTAGTCCTTGAAAACTAACGGCAAGTAATTTTAGCTTTATTTTTATTTTTTATGCAGTAGTTATCCTAATTTGAGCAACAAAGCAATCATGGCTTTGTTATTGTTTGGATCATCTTATCTTTGCGAACTTGGATTTTCAGTTCTGAAGGAAATTTAATCGAAAAAAAAGAGAATGACTGCAGATGGTGGATGATGAAATGTGTGTTTGCTTGTTGACTATCGAACCGCACTTTTAGTTAATTTGCACTCAAAAACAAACTCATCCATCGCATTGATTAGCAATTCTGTTCTATCTACTTTCACCATTGTTACAATTATCCATACATAGCTTAAAGAACTTTAAGTAGCTCTCAAATTTAATTTTTTGTTAGTTTTGCAATTTTATAATTTCATTTATAATGTACCACAAAAAACATTTGCTCCTTTTAGTGTGCCAGAGCTAAAAAAGTTTGAGAGACACTGGTTTAGAGTATGCATTCAGCTCCATAAGCCAAAGATTTGTAGATCCACATGTTTCTAGACTCTGGGGAGCCAAGGCTCAAAGCTGCATAAATAATTAACACCCCCCCCCCCCCCCGGCATTAGGGTTTTTTATCACTGGTCACGACGGTAAAAGCTCTGGCGCTCATTAAATTCCTATGAACGTCTGAGCTTTTACCGCTGCGGCCTGCAATAAAAACCCCTAACGCTGGGACGTCTGAGGAGGATTATTTCTGGTGTCCTGTGTCTCCTGCAGTAGCGGTTTCAGTGCTCGGTGGTGGAATCGGGCAGGCACTACAAGAGAGGACCCCTGACGTCATCGGGTCCGTCTCTCTTGATTGCTTTGATTAGCTTCTCCTTAAAATCAAGACCGCTGCTGCGGTTGCGGCCGTAGCCGCGCGGCAGCGGGGCATGGCCGAAGGGGCGTGCCCTAAGGGGCAGGTTCTGCCCCTTGGGAGCCCCTTGGAGCAACAAGGAGCCGGGGAGTGTGAACTCAGGTCGTATAATTTTAAATCATTTATACCATGGGGAAAAGGAAAATAAAGCCTAAGAGTTCTACACCTGCTGTTTCTGGTCCAATGGACAGGCATTTGACTTTTTCCACTAATAATCCATCACAACCTTCGCTTGATATGAACTCTCCCATGTCGGGTGCATCGATGAGTCCCCTTGAGAGGACCCCCCCCCCCTTCACCCAGTATCTGGTGATAGCGGGAAGATTACCCCCGCTATTTCTACTGAATTTGTGGTTTCTTCTACACAAATAAGTAAATTAGTTTTTAAGGATATACCTAAATTACCTGAATTTTCAGGTGCTGTAGAAGATCAACCACTAGCAGTGGAAAAACAAGATATTACCCTTAAAGATTTGTGGTTAGGTATTTATAGAGTTGAAGGGTTTCTCAGAGAATCTATGAAACAAACACTGGACTATTCACAGTCTGTTTCTCAAAAATTTGTGAATGTGGATTCCAATTTAAGTTGCTTGGATAAAAGATTAAGTGTGGTAGAAACTCAAAGTAATATATTGCAATCTGTCTCAGTATCTGCTGTTAAGGATTCTACAGTGCTAAAATGGAAATGTTAGAAAATATGACTAGAGTGAGGAACCTCCGCTTGGTTAATTTCCCAGTGACTCATTTATTATCTTCTGAAATTTTGTTAAGGAAATACTTCAAAGAAATACTGGGATTAACCAATGCGGAAACCTTCCCAATTAATAATTATTATTATATTCCACAAAAGAAAATACAATCCGACCAGGAGGAGGACCATCTGGTCACAAATGAAATAAATCTGACAGAATTTTTGGAAGATAGTCAAGATGGGATTCAGAGTAGGTCCACTATGGTAATAACATGCATGAGTGAGATAGATAAAATGTTAATAATGAAACTTTACTTTAAAAACAGATTGACAAAATTCTGTGGAGATTTAGTTAGGATTTTTCCTGATGTCTCAAGAGCTAAGTAGTTAAGAAGGAAAGAATTCTTGAAACTAAGAACAAGAGTTTTAGCTCTTGAGGCATCATTCTATCTAAAATTTCCATGTAAATGCCTTGTTAAATTACAGGATATCGAATATGTTTTTTGGGACCCCAATCAATTACAACAATTTTTAATGGCCAGAGAACAGAAATAAGGTTTGTTGACTTAATGTTTCATTACTAAGAAGTTGGAGGATGTCAGAGTCCCATAAATGTATGAATGGTTAGGATTCATATGAAACCGAACCAATTCTTAGTTTTCTTTGTATTTAAGTTAGGTAATATAAAAGTATGGCTCCCCAGTTTTGTGGGCTTGAAATGGAATTTTGTGTTATATGTATATGAATGTTAAACTTTGTGTAAGAATCCTTTTTCTTTGATATCAGTTGATATTAAATGTGTAAAAATTTTGCATAAATTTAAAAACAAACAAACCCTAACGCGGCTTCATGAAAGTGGAGGGAAAGCTAGGTGCACAGTCTTAGTAAAAAAGAACTACTGTATGACTCTCCTCCCTACCCCCACTTCCTGCTCTAACCAGTAAAATTGTTGCCACAAAGCAGGAGCAACTCCAACAAGTGTCAGAAAGAGGAAAAATTAAAAAGGAGTTTATTTTCAGCAGCGCAAGCATTGATTCAGAAAGATTAATCGCTGATCAAGGTAAAATACAAGTTGATCCTGGCAGTGACAAAGGCTCTAAAAAGGTAAAAAAAAGCACAATTTGACAGAGAAAGCTCATGAAAGTTATGAATCAAAAGTACAGAAATACTTCCTTCTTCCAATAAGACTCTGGTGCTAAGTTGCACAGAAGATGAGTGAGGTTTCTAAGAAGGGCCAAACCGGAAGCTTCTATGTGGATCAGTTACAAGCCTAGGGTTACCATATTTGGAGTCTCACAAACCCAGATGCATGACCCTTCCCCATTCTGCCCCATCCCTGCCTTGTTCTGCCTCCAAACCCGCCCAGTTGTGCCTCAAGTCCCACTGTTCTACCATCAGTTCCACCCCCTCAAAGCCTTGTCTTCTTCCCCAGTGAGCTCTGACCGCATCTGGAGTGCTTCATTGAGCATGAGCGGATGTGTGTGATATCATTCACGCATGCTCAGAGGCCCTCCAGATGCAGCTGGAACTTATTGGAACTTTCCAAAACACGGACAAACTGCCAGGTTTTGGAAATTCCATCCGGGAACCCGGACAGTCCTCTAACCCAGGTTTTCCTGGATGTCTGGTAACCCTATACAAGCCGCATATAAGAAATACCGGCAAAAACCTGAAGAATATTGTCAGTTTTTACACAGGAAAAATACAAAACAGTTTGGCCCAGAGAGAGGGAGGGTTGGATGGAGGGAGGTAGAGAGAGAGAAAAGCACCTATGGGGATGGAGGTTGCTTGGAGTTAGATACTGGCAAGCATGCAATTTACTCTCTATCTGCTAATGTTTTATTTCTGCAATCCCCTGAAATATCATCAGATTTCAAAAGTATTTACAGCATCATTCTCAGCATCTCTTGCTAAAATCAAATATATTGAAATGTTAAAATCCCCAATGCAATCAAGTATGAATTAGAAATTACTAAGTGAACATGCTATACTTCTGAGGAAATCTATACAATAAAAACTTACTAGACCATAAGTGGTTTTGATCTTGTCAATAAATGCACTGTTCTTACTAACTGATAAGATAACAGCTGAAAATCAAATCTTTTCTACCCCCCCCCAATCCAAGTCCACTTTCCCTTCCACCCTCTATAGACTGTAGTTTTCCTGCCTTGTCAATAGACCCAGCACAGTGATTGGCAGTAAGATAAGAACAAAAGAATAGTCATACTGGGTCAGACCAATGGCCCTCCTAGCCTAGTATCCTGCTTCCAACAGCAACCAATCCAGGTCACAAGTATCTGACAGAAACCCAAATAGTAGCAAGATTCCAAATAGTAGCAAGATTCCCAGAACAAGCAGTGGTTTCCCCTATCTCTTTCTCCATAGCAGACTATGGACTTTTCCTCCAGGAACCTGAACAAATGTTTTTTAAACACATTGTGCACTAATCGCTATTACCACATCCTTTGGCAACGAGTTCCAAAGCTTAACTATTCTTTGAGTGAAAAAAATATTTCCTCCTAATTGTTTTAAAAGTATTCCCATGTAATTTAATTGAGCATCTCCTAGTTTTTGTACTTTTTGAAAGAGTAAAAAAAATCAATTTGTCTTTACCTATTATACACCAGTGGTATTCAATCCAGTCCTCAGGGACCACCTGGCCAGACGGGTTTTCAAAATCTCTGTCATCTATATCCATTTTAGATATCCTGAAACCCCGACTGGCTAGGTGGTCCCTGAGGACTGGGTTGAATGCCGCCATTCTACACTATTCAGGATTTTGTAGACTTTAATTTTATTCCCACTCCTACCCAGCTGTATCTTTTCTAAGTGGAAAGCCCTAACCTCTTTACCCCTTCTTCATATGAGAGATGTTCCATCCCCTTTATCATTTTGGTCATTCCTCTTTGAACCTTTTCTAATTGCACTATATCTTTTTTTTGAGATACAGTGACCACAACTGCATGCAATACTCAAGGTGAGGTTGACCCATGGAGTAATATAGAGGCACTATAATGTTCTTGGTCTCATTTACTATCCCTTTCCTAATAATTCCTTGCATTCTGTTTGCTGTTTAAGCTGCTGCTGCTGCACACTGAGTAGAAGATTTCAGCATAGTGAGGATAATAACACCCAAATCTATTTCTTAAGTGCTAACTCCTAAGGTGGACCCTAGAATCAGGTAACTATGATTTGGATTATTCTTTCCAATGTGCATTACTTTGCATTCATCCACATCAAATTTCATCTGCCATTTCGATACCCAGTCTTCCAATTTCCTATGGTCTTCCTGCAATCTTTCACAGTCTGCCCATGTTTTAACGACTTTGAATAGTTTTGTGCCATCTGCAAATTTAATCATCTAGCTTGTCATTTGAAAGGAAGCTCTGGAATGAGAGGGCATAGGATGAAGTTAAGAAGTGATAGGCTCCGGAGTACTCTAAGGAAATACTTTTTTACAAAAAGGGTGGTAGATGCATGGAACAGTCTCCCGGAAGAGGTGGTGGAGACAGAGACTGTGTCTGAATTCAAGAGAGCCTGGGATAGGCACTTGGGATCTCTCAGAGAGAGAACGAGATAATGGTTACTGCAGATGGGCAGATTAGATGGGCCATTTGGTCTTTATCTGCCATCATATTTCTATGTGTCTCTGTTTATTATTCATATTTCAAGATTATTTATAAATACAGTATGTTAAATAGCACCAGTCTCAGTATAGATCCCCCCTGCAGTCAACTACTCATTATCTTCCATTGAGAAAAATGGCCATTTAACCCTACCCTCTGTTTTCTGTCCAGTAACTAATATGCAAACCATTTTGATTGTAACCACACAGAAAAATCAGTATATCAAGTCCGAGCCGTATCACAATTTTCATAAATGGCTTATCACAATATACATAAACAGATGAGCAGGAAAACAGCACTTATCTTATATCTTCCATAATTCCAACAGGGACTCGTTTCACTGTCTGCTTCGTCAGGAGATCAATCAATTGCTATATATCAAAAATTTAACTATCCTCCATCCTGCTCGCTGTATACTCTAACTCTTCCATCCAGGGCTGGTTTTAGACATTCTGGGGCCAAAGACAGAAATTACTACCACACATAACCCCCTTCCACCATTATTGTTTCCTAATGTTATATTATTGGCACCACATAATAATGTGGGAATTTAATTTCCAAATCTGTATTCAAGTAATATTTGCTTGTCTTTAATTTTGAAAATTTATAATAATAATAATTAAAAAAATAAAGGCGACCACAAAGGTGAGAAGGGAGGGAGATGTGCTAACAAGGGGGACAGATGTCCAGAACTCAGGATCCCTTGAAGCTATGGGGCCCAGAGCAGCTGCCCTATTTGCCCTCCACGCTGGCCCTGCTCCCATTTTATTTTTTAGGCTTCTAATGTTTGTGTACAGACACTTGAAATTGTGTTTTTTCCTTGCATCTACAAGCTGCTTAGAAGTCGATGGTAATAATTTGCTTCCTTTAGTCTGGATTTCTTTCACCATTTTTGAAAACTCTCTATTGGGTTTCTCTAAATGTCCTGTTTCAAGAATGCTCCACACCAAACCATGCTCTCCTGGGCAACTGTCAGATATCCTTCCCCTCCCCCCAGCCCTCCCCCCCCCCCTCCCGGCCCATTTTTGTTTAAAAGCTGCTCTGTGTCCTTTTTAAATGTTAGCACTAGCAGTCTGGTCACATCCTAGTTAAGGTAAAATCTATCCTTTTTGGAATAGACTCTCCCTTTCCCTCATCTCTGCATCATCATCTCAACCATGCATTGAGACTTTGGAGCTCTATCTATCTCTTGGTTCCTGCACACGAACCAGGGAACAATTTCTGAAAATGCAACCCTGGAGGATCTGGATTTCAGCTTAAGAGCCTAAATATAGTTTCCATAACCTCCCTTCCACATTTTTGTATGTCATTGGTACCCACATGGCTCCTCCCCAGCACTATCTAAAATCCTATCTAGGTAATGTGTGAGGCCCACTACATTTGCACCAGGCAGGCAAGTGACCAGGCAGTCTTCATGTCTACCAGCCACCCAGCTATCTACATGCCTGATGATTGAATAACCAACTGTAACACCTGTCCTAACCTTTCCCTCCTGGGCAGAAGCCCCTGAAGGAATATTCTCAGTGCAAGAGAATATTGTGTCCCCTGGTGTATGGGTCCTGGCTACAGGATTATTACCTGCTTCATCAGGCTGATGCTTTCCTTTTAGGAGTCCTCCCTCCTCCAAAGCAGAACAAGGGCTGCCTGACTGGAAGTAGGACTTTTGTACAACGTACCTGTAGGTCTCCTATATGTACCTCTTAGTCTCCCTCAACTCCTGCAATTCTTTTACTCTAGCCTCAAATGGTTTCTCTGAGCTTTTTGCATTTAACACACACATATAACCTATTGCCAACTGGAAGACAATCATACATGTTACACTCATTGCAAAAAAAAAAAACCTGGATTGCACCACTCATGTTGCTGGATTGCTGTCTGTATTTTAGTATTATTGAGTTGTTTAATTATAACTTGTTAAGGCACTAGGGATATCAGTCTAATATAAAGAGCCTTGAGATTTTATGGCATACTACAGTATGTGCTTTATTTAGTGCTTGCTTCTCGCCAAGTAATGAAATGTAATTAAAACTCTGTAATAAAAACTCCCCTCTTGTTATCCTAATTAGAATAATTGACTATAAATTGAGACTATAAATGAAGAGATGTACTAGGGGTGGGCAGGAGTTGGAAAGAGTGGGTGTGAAGAAATACTGAACTAGGCCCCGCAGTGCCTTCTAGAAGCTGTTAATGCTGTAGGCTGTGATAGTTAAGTTTCTACCTCTGGCAGAAATTTTGCTTAAAAAATTGTGGTGTAAAGGGATTTATACTCTCCCCACCCCCTTTGCAAAACCATGAAAGTTTTTTTTTAGCGTAGACCGATTAGCTGCATGCTCTGTCTGCTCCCGACGCTCATAGGGTTCCTATGAGCGTCTGGAGCAGCACAGAGCATTCAGCGCTGCGGCCTGCACTAAAAAACGTTTTTGCGATCTTGTAAAGGGGGAAGGGGGTTAAACAATTGAAACTTGTTTATAAATAAAGTTTGCTCTTTTTTAATTCAAACTGTCTTTAGCAGTAAATTTACAATTTCTCTTTCATTCCAGTCTTTAAGTCACTAAAGCATTGGTCAATTAAAACCACACTCCCACCTTCATGTTTACAAGCATAAAACAATCTTAGCGTCTTCATGATGGGACTAAAGAGTGCTAGCAGAGAGGATCCTGTTAGTGGGCCTCTGATCAATCTAAACAAGACATACAGAAATGCTTGTCAGTGTATGTTGCATAGACCATGTCACACATATTCCTATAACTCTTAGCTTTGAGTTGAGTCAGATCCCCTACCTTTAGCCATCATTGGTTGCCAGCTTCATCATATAGCCATGCAGGACAGACAAATAGGTGATTAGTCTTTCCACAAGTGTCTTAATTGATGTGGAATAATAATAATAACAGTTTATATACCGCAGGACCGTGAAGTTCTATGTGGTTTACAATGATTAAAAGGTATTACAGATAGAGTGGAATAAACAAAGTTCAGAGTTAGTGAATAACAGTTCTAAAGCACTTAGGTAACTGACCTATGCAATCTTAGTCCTCAACAAATGATCTTTAGAATGGTAGCTGGTAGGGATTTCACAGTGATGCACAGGACCCAGCAATTGGAAGATCAATGTAGCAGATGGGCAGACTCAAATGCCTATGCTCAAATGCAAGTACTATACATGTGCACAATCCTTTTCCAAAATGGCTTAAATATATGTGTAATAGGTTTGTACATTCTCTGCTGCCAGTGATTTCAGAAAGGTACATGTGGAAAAATGTACCTTTTTTGCTTTTTCCACATTTTATTTATTTATTTAATAGGATTTATTTACCGCCATTTTGAAGAAGTTCACTCAAGGCAGTGTACAGCAAGAATAAGTCAAACATAAAAATAGCCTTACTTACTAGCGAAGATTTAAATTACGGGGGAAGGGAGGGTGTGAGTGTAGCATGGAGGGGCGGAGAGGTGCTAGTGTCCCCACCAACATGGCACTCGGGGTGATCCAGCCCCCCTTTATTAAATGCCACTGCTCCTATCCCATGACTTTCTAATTTCCTCAGAAGTCTTTCATGAGGTACTTTGTCAAATGCCTTTTGAAAATCTAAATATATAATATCAATCAGCTCACCTATATCTATGTGTTCATTCACCCCTTCAAAGAAATGCAGTAGATTGGTGAGGTAAGATTTTCCTTGACTAAATTCATGCTGGCTTTCTCCCATTAATCCATGCTTATGTATATGAATTAACAGAGATACAATTAAAAGTTCTGGACCTGGGTATTGGATTTGTGTGTTCCTATTTTTATAATCCCTTTCAAACTAAGATTGCCCTGTATAAATTTTTTCAAAAACTTCAGCTTAAACTATTTTTTTTCTCAGCAGACAGCCACTCCACATATTTCTATCATTCGTCCGAAATCTAGATGGCTACTTAGTGGTCCTTGTAATCCGGCTATAGCTACCTATATGGATCTTATATTAAAAGACCTTGATTGTGTTGGTTAGAAGCTCTCTTTCTGGAGCTTCTAACCAACACAATACCTCCTTTGAAGAAGCCAAAGCTCTACAGGAGCTGCAGGATAATGATGACATCTTATCTAGAGCGAATAAAGGTGGAGTGGTTGTTGTCCAGTCTAAGCAAAATTATTTAACGGAAGCTTTCCGACAATTATCTATGAACAAATACTATCAAAAACTAGAACAAGATCCTGTTTGTTTGTTAAAATCTGGGATTCATGAATTGGTTACTCAAGCGGTAAAAAGCGGAATGATCACACCTAAAGAAGGAAGTTTCCTGATGTTGCCTCAACCTCAGACGCCTTACATCTACATTCTCCTGAAGGTATATAAGGATCCAGTTATTCCCCCAGGTTGCCCTAATGTATCTACTTGTAATTCGGTTCTTGAACCAGCATCGATATTTCTTGATAAGATTCTTCAGCCTTATGTAACACAGATGAAATCTTATATCCAAGATACCACCCACATGTTAAGGCTACTCTCTGACCTGGAGTGTCATGATAGAAATATTTTTCTTATTACTATGGATGTCTCTGTGCTTTACAAGAATATTCCCCAGGATCAAGCTTTTCAACTCCTTCAGATGCTGTTGGATACCCGTACCCCTACTCCCCACATCTCTACTGTGTTTTTATTGCAACTTGCAGAATTTGTGTTGAAACACAATTATTTTTGGTTTGAAGATGAATACTATCTTCAATTACACGGTGTAGTAATTGGAGCAATGATAGCTCCGGCTATAGCCTCCCACTCTGTGGCGGCTTTTGAGGAAACTGAAATATACTCTTCTATATTTTCTGAACATATTTTTTTCTGGAAATGTTATTTAGATGATATAAAATGCATTTGGAAAGGCTCAGAAGATTAACTCCTCCAATTTCAACACTGGATAAATCAGCTGGATCTGAATTTGCAGTTTTCATTCACTTATCACCCATCAGAAATTGATATTTTAGATATCCATATATTCAGAGATGGAACTAGTTTCACCACTACTCTTTTTCGCAAATCAGTTGATCGAAACACTTACCTGTGCTTCCACAGCTACCATCCTTACACCTTGAAAAAAAGCCTGCCTACCAGCTGGTTTCTTCGGCTCAGAAGAATATGTACTACCGATCAAGATTCTATACCAAAGATTTATAGATCGGGGTTATCCTAAGAAAATTGTTAAAGCAGCTTGGCTGAGAGCCCGCTTCACGCAATGTCCTTTTCTTTTACAATACAAATGTTCTTAAAACTAAGATATTTAGAGATTTAAGCATATTTTTGTGTGACTCCATTTGTACTAATTTGTTGCACATTTGCAGGGGGAATGCACCTTGAAACAGCCTACCCGGCTGGTGGCATCATCTTCCTTCCCCGGCATGACTAAAAGCTAAGTTATTGATAAAAAATCTTTTTGATATAAAGTTTTAAGCATTTAAGTATTTATATACTTTAGTGGAAACTGCAATATTTCTTTGAACTTTACTGCACTTTGAAGCACTTTGAAAAGAAAAAAACATGATGGATCAATTATTGGATAAAAAGCCTGATCATCTGTTATAATAATAATAATAATAATAATAAATTTATTCTTCTATACCGCCACAATCTTGCGACTTCTAGGCGGTTTACAATCAAGAGTGCTGGACATTCAGCGAAATACAATAAGTAGATATTCAGAGGAAATACAGAGATCAGAGACCTCAGGAGGCAATAGTATAGAAATACAATTTACTGAGCGAAAATGTAATATGTCCATTTTAGTAGGTAATGTCCAACAGGACCTGTTGGGGATAAATAGCAACGTAAAGTTACGATAAGATGAAGATAACAGATTATATTTATAACAGTGCTGTAAGTTCAGGTGGAATAGGGAGGGGGGAGGGAGAGGGAGAGCGGGTCAATTGTTTAGGTATTTCTGGAACAGGTATGTTTTTAGGCGTTTCCTGAATTCCCCGTATGTAGTGGGCGAAAGCAGTTGGTCTAGGTCTTTGCCCCATAGGACTGCTTGGTGAGAGAGAAGGTGTTCGTATCCTTTGATACTTAATTTCTGGAAATCAATTTGGAGACAAATTAATCTTATTCTTGATTCAGCAATTCCCCTAACATATGAAGCCATCATCTGTGGTACGCTTTTACATGTCAAACCTTCTTTGGATAAATATAAAAAGTCAACTTTTTATGATAATGACGGGAATAACTATCCAATTGATTACACATAATTGAAAGAGGTATGACAGACTAAATTACACATTTTGGTGGACAAATGTTTGTACCACATATAAATATGAAAAAATGAATGCAGAGTGTTTGGGATTTAGCAGTACATTTAATAAAGTGTGGGGTCCATTGACTATATTTATAACATCATAATAATTGTAATTTATTTATTTATTTATGTTTGAGGTTGGTAGAATTCTTTACACATCCAGAGGAGGGAGGGGGGAGGAAAATATATTTTGTTTATTAAAACACTTAATTATAATTTTATAATTACAGAATTTGTCTTATTGTAGTAATTTGGTAAGGGGGAGAAAATGATTGTTCTAAGTATAAATTGTATGTTTAATAATGCGTTTAATGAAATATTTATGTTCAGATAATTGTATTGCATTGTCAAAGTTTAAAAATCAATAAAGATTTATAAAAAAAAGAAAAGAAAAAAAAAACAAAAAATAAGTGAACAAAAGAATAACACAAACGGAACTAATGAAGAGAAATGGTGGAAACTCACTCACTACTTAACATGGTCCAATGAGTGTCACCTCTGAAGTTCCAAGATTCCTTCAAATTTATTTATTATTCATTAGAATCCCACTGTATAAGCTGAAGTTATTACTTTATGTATATGTTCTGTCATTTTCTTCTTTATAAGAGTCTCTACCATTTTGCCTGGCACCAACTTCTATTCTATCACCTTCAAGCTCAAAATCTTTCTCATTATTATCCATGTTCATGATCTTTGTCTTGTTTATGTTCAATTCTAATCCCATGTTATGACTTTAGGCTTTGACTTTTCTCAGTAGATACAGCTTATCTCCTTTGCTGCTGGTGATGAGCATTGTATCATCTGCATAGCGCAGGTTGTTTATATTTCAGCCATCAACTTTGAAACCGATGCTCTCTTCTTCCAAATTTGCTTTTCTGAAAATGGCTTTGCCTTAAAGGTTCACCTGGTAAGGTGATGAGATGCATCATAGCCTCACACCAGGTTTTATTGAAAACCAATCAGTATTGCCATATTCAGTTCTCACTGCAGCTTCTTGATTTTCATAGAGGCCTTTTATCAGCTGAGTTATGTGTTTAGGTATTTCCATTTGCTATATCATAACTCAAATAACAGTTAACAATTAAAATATGGTATATAATATAGAAATTAAGCAGGAGTGTTAATCTCAGTAACATGTTTCTCTTTAACATGTGTCAAAGATCCATGGGTATATAAACAAAATAGAAACATGCTGTAGGCCTACCTGAAAAATGGACAGCCAAATAGAGAACCCCCTCCCCCCCACACACACACAAAAACAAAAATTAAAAAAGGAAGAATGTAAAATGAAAACAAAAATCACAAAGGATTGCAAAATCCAGAAAATGTCTTCTATAATCTATATCACAGAAGCAAGAATGAGTGAATTATGCATTAATACAGAAACTTAAAAACAGGTATGCTGTAAATGGAAAGATACCATTAATGCAATATTAAACATTAGAATGAGAATTAATACACTCCCGGTTGCCAAAACACTGGCGTAGGTCCATGTAAAGATAAAGCATGGAATAGGTTAGAAATCTGATGTCTCAAGTAGGCAACAAAAAGAAATAATGATCCAGAGGCTAGAGGAGAACGGAACAAAGATGACAAGTAAATTACTACATAAAACATCCTTATCATAAGAATCAAAATGATAGCAATCTGTTCGTCTTCTTGGTTAATAGGCACTTCGAGAGTGTGGAAATCTTTCTAATCTAACAGGTAATTCAATTTTTGTGTAAAATTAATTGTATGGATAGGATCAGGTTCAAGATAAAACAACTGAATATTTAAGGACAGAAACATAACTTACACCACTGGGCAGAAGCATTTTATTATCAATATTATATTTCTTCATGGTAACAGTAAGTTCCTAAGGGGTGCTGATTTACCAACCATTATATATAACAGCAACATTGGTCTCTTAGAATTCATCATACTTGTTGATTGTGACTTTATAATTCTCCTATATACACACAGGCCCAGATTCAATAAAAGATGCATAAAGTAAGGCACATAAATTGACATTTTTATAAAAATACTCCACAAGTTTGAGAAACAGTATATATATTGAAAGCATAATATGCTTTATAATAATAATAATAAATATCAATTAATATAAGTGAAGTGCTCAGTCACCAACCGATCCGTGCATAAAGTACTACTAAAAGTACAAGCACCGGTTGTACAGTAGGGACCATCATTGCACTCTCAGTCCCTAGATCTTCCTTATTCAATGTAAATCATCAAAAAGAAATGAAAGATCACTTATCTTCAAATAAGCATAAGGAAGGTAGCATACGATTTGTTCAACTCCAGCGCTCGTAACCAGTTTCAATCTCAATTAAAGAATCTCCAAGTTTGAAACTCCCCTAGCCTCCCTTCGACTCGAGTTTCTCAGGAGCGTCGTCAGGAAGGGGGCATCAGCTACAGGCAAGAGGCAATCTCCTTTCCAAACCGGAGATCAGAGCATGCCTAGTCGATGTAGGCGCCTAGCTTAATTATTTGATTAGCTTAATCGGTGCTGATAACAAACTTAAGTGGCTCAATAATTAGCTTACATTAAAATTACAAGTTAAGTTCCTAAATCAGTAGGAGCCTAGCCCAAGTTGCCTACCAGAACTTGGGATTGGTTAAGGGCAGATCGTGGGCAGAGCATGGGCATGTTTTCTATGTAGGCGCCTAAATTGGATTTAGGTGCCAGTATTTGGGCCAAGAAAACCATGGAATAAATAGAGGGCACCTAAGATTTTGATGCCTACTGGGCCTAAGTCCAATTTGGGCACCACTAGGCGTGGTTCTATAAGAGGTGTCTATAAGCTGTGTGTCGTGTTCCTCAGTGCCTATTTCTTAGGCGCCGTGTATAAAACCAGGGCCACAGAGATAGCTTTGAAAAAGGGTTCGCCAGAGCATAACTAATTGATGTCTTTAATACATAGGCACATTTCCAAAATTACAAACAAGATATTACTGAGGACTATCATGGTGATAGAAGGGTTAGAAAAACAAAAGAGCAGGGATCTAACACATTGTTTTCCAGCCACCTACAATTTTCCTTTTAAAATGCTTTTTATATCTTTTTAAAAAGCATTTTCAACTTACGTTAGGTGCCGGAATTGGCCGACACCTGAAAAAGTGGCACTGTCACAAGTCACTCAAACTACGGTGCCATTTTGAGAATCGCGGCCTGTATCAAAGATAAGCACTGGAAATGTAGACTGGATGGGCCATTTGGCCTTTATCTGCCATCATGTTTCTATGTTAGTGGCCAAGTAAAACACTTAGGCTCCATTTTGAGAATCCAGATTCAGGATTAATTTGAAGAAATAATTATTTATGGAAAGGGAGGTGGATGCATGGGACAAGCACGTAGGATCTCTTAGGGTTAGAAAAAGATAGTAGATAGTATGGATGGGCAGGTTTGATAGGCCATATGACCTCTATAAGATGTCCCTGGTAAATGCCTCTTTGTGAGCATTTTTCTGGGATTGAAATGATGGAGCAGCTGGCAGTAGTATAGAATCTGATGAGATATTGCTAAGCCAGCCATCTTGGAATTCTGATGGGCAAGAAAAGCTCCACACAGTAACCTGGTATAAGGAACCAAGAACAGCAAAAAGATACCAGTAAGCTACAGAACACCAGTATGGTGAAACCGACAAGATCATGTTTCGGCAAATACCTGCATCAGGGGTATAGTGTCCAAAGACAAAATCAATAAATTCATAGAAATTCAGTACATATACAGTTTAGTAATGTCGTAAAATTTTTAAAAGCCATACTAGTGATACACATGAATAAAATATATCATTTACAATTAAAAATACAGAAACAGTAAATAATTTTAAAAAGGAGATACAAAAAATTAAAAATAAAAACAACTGAGATACCTAACACCAGATACATGAATGTCATGCTTCTAATGATTATGGCCACTAGATGTCAGATTTGTTCCTATATAAAAAGTGGATGATAGCAATTGACTGATACAATGAGCACTGGATGATTGTAAGATAATTTTATATTAAGTAAAATTAAATAGATTTGCTAATTTGGGACCCTTTAACTAAAGTGTTGTGAAATCCAGGCTTAGCACATTCTAATATGGGAATTTCCCATGCGCTAAGCCCAGAAATACTGTGGCATTAAAGTGAGGCATTTTTTTTCCTTTTTTTAGTAGGTCATGCTCTGATGTTCCAATTAGGAACAAGCACCTGCAAAAAAATAATAATAACAACAACATGGGAGCACATATCACCTCCTATTTAGGAAGAATTGAGGCCATAAATTGGTGCCAACCAGTGCAGAGTTATGCATAGTGTATAGACTCATGCATAGCACCACCTATGCGACTTTAGGCATCACTAGGTGTCTTAATTTGTAGGTGCAGAAAGAAACGGGGGAAAAAACCAGCACCACAAGCACAAATATGCAGAAACCAGAGTGGAATTGTCCAGATATGAATGATGTGCACTAAAAAAGTGTCCTCCAATTCATCTGGTAATATGAAGATCTTTATTGTTCAAACATCAAAATAACACATTCAATGATTCAATGACTCATGAGTATGTCATTTTGATGTTTGAACAATAAAGATCTTCATATTACCAGACGAATTGGAGGACACTTTTTTAGTGCACATCATTCGTATCTGGACAATTCCACTCATTTAATTTGTAGGTGCACCATATTTATATCAGGATTTTCTTGGCCTAAATGTTTGCGCCTAAGCCAAAAACAGGTGACTAAACAGGTGTAAAGTTTAAATTCGCCTGCCTCTGCTTCAAAGTACTATATGGACTAGCCCCCAAATACATAATGGACCTTTTCTCCTTTTCCACCAACAAACATAAGAGAAGCACACATTCAAACTTCGTTTCCCCTCCAATTAGAGGTTTCAAACTGAAAAAACACCATGATCACCTTCTCTCACACCAAGCAGCCTTATGGGGTAAAGACCTAGATCAACTGCTTTCGCCCACTACCTACGAGGAATTTAGGAAGTGCCTAAAAACACATCTGTTCCTGAAATACCTAAACAACTGACCTGCTCTTCTCTCTCTCCTCAATAACGGTCCTCCTGACCTCTTAACCTTTTCCTCTCTCCCCTCTTAAGTTCGCATAGAACTCCTGGTTCTGTGATATATATATAAACTGTTATTATTATCATATCGTAATTTTCGCTGTACTTTTTGAATTGCACGGCCTTCTCCTAACAGGCCCACTTGGAAATTTCTTCCAATCTGTATACTTTATACTCTCGCTCAGCAAATTATATATCTATAATTTTGCTTCCTTAATGATTCTGCACTCTGTATTTCCTCTGACTATCTGTACATTGTAACTCGCTGATTGTCCAGCTCTCTTGATTGTAAACCACCTAGAAGTCGCAAGATTGTGGCGGTATAGAAGAATAAAGTTATTATTATTATTATTAATTTGAATACATGCCATGATCTGCTCGTAAATGCGCCCACTTTTAAATATGCACTTTGGACTAGACACCTACTTTTTATGAAATCATGCTTTGTGAGTTGTGAGCCTTTCAATGAAGTCCAATTAACTCTAATTATGAGGTGTTAAGTGCAATTAAGGCTATTAATCAAGTAAGTTAGGCACCTGCATTGGCTAGGTGCGCCAATGTAGGTGTCTAACTTTAGGTAGACTTTAAAGCATTTGCCAGTAAGGCCTGGATTCTATACATGGCGCCATTGTCAGAGGTTGCCTTAAAAACAGCCGCCAACTGCATATCAATCACTCAGCAATGCCATATATAGAATTGTGGCTTCGGAAAATGTAGGCACCGGAAATGTAGGCCAGGGTTTTCAAGGCCTACATTGCACTTATGGAGGCGCTTTACAATGCCTAATGCTACTTCTGGCATTAGCACAGCCTACAGTGGTGTTAGGCCTCACAAAGTGCCTCCATAGGCATGATGCAGGTGCCATTTTTTAAGGTGCCCATAGGCACCTACATTTTTCCTTTTAAAATGCTTTTTAATTTTTCTTTAAATTGCATTTTCAACTTAAGCCATAGTTTATAGAACATGGGCCTAATAACTTCCAAGTTAAACCTGCATTATCCAATTAAGCGCCACTCTCTGCCCTATTACCCCCCCCCCCCCAATATAATTTTAAAAAATAGTTAATGTGAGTTTAGCATGCATAGGCAAAATACATGTTTTAGCAGCTTTAAGTGAATTAGGGCCTCTCAATTTGAAAATGTGGCATACCATCATTAAATATAAAGAATGAATTCCCAAACAACAGCAATTAGCTGAATGAATTAACTATTCTGTAAACAGAAAAATTAACTTAATATGAATGCCATGAGTTATGTATATAAAATAAAATTTTCTCTAATGTTAATGATATGCATTTATACAACATTAATGAATTATCAAAGTAGAGTCAGGGAAGTGTGGAAAGAAGGAAAAGGGGCAGACATCTAGGCCACGATTCCATAAAGGGTGCTTAAGTCATGCCTAAAGTTAGGCGTGCGTTAGGCGTCTAATCTAAGTAGTTCATGAGCCAATGAAGGGTCTTAAGAAGCGATAATTGGTACTTAGGCGTCCAAAGGATGTAGATGCCACTTTATAGATGCAGCCACAATTTCATGGACGCCCATGTTTAAAACTCGCGCCTAACTCATTAGGTGTGGGTGTGGGTGTGGAATGGGCATGGTTTGAGCAAAGACTCAATTTGGGCGTCCTTTGATTCATTTACATAATACTGAGCGACCTAGGGCATCCATATGATGCCTACATAACTTCATTTGTTAAAGCTTAAAAACAGAAAAAAAACAGATACAGACTTTAGCATGGCTTCTACTTCATTGCAAATGGAGGTTTGCTGCTGCACAATGGTGAACTCACATCATCAAGGTGCACCTGCAAGATAGAATGTCACAATTAAAATATGTGCTGGGGGAGCTGGTTGGGATTTGAACTTATGACCGCTGGAAGAGGAGCACAGGGCTTTTACTTATTGGGCTATAGCAGCTTTCAGGCAGGTGTCTCTGACTGCCCTGTGATATGATAGCTTAGAGATCTGCTAATTTCAAATCCCAATCGACTCAACCAGCACATATTTTAATTGTGGCATTCTACCTTGCAAGTGCACCTTGATGATCTCACAATGAGGTCATCATTGTGCAGCTACAAACCTCCATTTGCAATGAAGTAGAAGCCATGCTAAGGTCTGTATCTGTTTTTTTCTGTTTTTAACCTTTTGCAAATGAAGTTATGCATGCAATCTATATATTCTTGTCATGTGCTTTATTTGCTGAATCCACCTATTTTAAGAATGACCTCATTGGAGCAATCTTTAGTTAGAAAAAAAGGGTAGTTTTTTAGCAAGAAACAAAGCTGTTTTTTTCATTTGCTGTGCTTCAGTTAATGGATCTTTTCCTCTAATTAGCAAATAGCATTACTGTCCAGAAAAATAGAAGGTTTTGCATGCAATATCTTTGTATTGATGTGCCCTGTTTATGTGGTAGCTTATTAAGGGCTCCTTTCATGAAGCCGCGTTAGCGGTTTAATGCACTTAATAGCGCATGCTAATTTGCCGGCTGCGCTAGCCACTACTGCCTCCTCTTGAGCAGGCGGTAGTTTTTTGGCTAGCGTGGGGGTTAGCACACGTTACAAATGTGCGTGCGATAAAGCCGCTAACGCGGCTTCGTAAAAGGAGCCCTAAATGTATTTTGAACTTAATAAAGCAAAAATAAAAACCCAGAGAGCTATTTAGCAAACTGTGCCTAAGTTCTGTCCATAGAACTCAGATCTATCTGAAGCCTAAACTATGCTCAAAAGTAGACTTCCTTACAATACCTATAAGACCTAGTTTTACAATTGCTATGTAGCTTGCTAGCTCACGCTATAGTACACTGGTTAAACCTACAGACTTCTACTCTAATTTTACTGGTTCGAATCCCAATCACTCTGTCTGATGGAAGATAAATAAATAAAAGCATTGAACAGATCCAACGCCCAGTATTACAATTATAATGAAAAACAGCATAAAATTGACACTCTGATAACATAATAATAAAATATTATAACATTAAGGACATTGTTTGGACATCTAAATTTCACCTACAACCTGATTCTCTAAAGGACACCTAAAAAGTTAGATGCCTAAACAGTGCTGAACTCCACTGAGTGCGATTCTACAAAGGACATCTAACATAGGCACCTAACTTTAGACACCTTTTGCAGAATCAGGGCCCTAAAGTACAACATTCATATTGCTGCAGAAATGAACAGAATCAACCAAGAAGTTGACCTGTTGAATCCACAGGAAAACATGAATCCAAAATGAAAAGTGCTATGGAGACTGATGTTACTGATGCGGACTTTATTTATATCGAGAATGTAATCCACAACTTTGGAACAATGTTGAACATCCACTACTTGTAACAGTGAAGAGGACCCAACACGGTCCGTGTTATGACCTTAATGTCTTCCTCAGGGGTCCTATGAATGTAAATTATGTGTAAGTATATTGAAAGAGGGATATTATTGTAGTGAATGAATTAAGCTATGTGTTGAATATAGTGGCCTTGGTGCGTGAGTGTGATAAATAAAGTGAGATCAGATCAGATGTCGATTTCTGGTTAATATTGTTAGTGAAAAGTGTTGGGTAACCAGGCTAATAATAGGATGTGATTTGTGATTGTGGTGAACAAAGATAATATGGGGTAGTGAAGACCAAGAGTTGGTTTTGGGGTATTGTGATGCAATGTGCTATAAGAGCCCATATGGATATGGAGTGTCCAGTTGGAGGTGATCAAAGAGAGATGAGGAAGGCCTGATATAAATACAGCTATGATGAGTGAGCTGAAAATATGTGTGGATATAAAAATCTACGCCCTTAAAAGCAAAAGTCAAAAAACTAACCAAACATGCTTTATTAAAAAATTAAGATAAAAGATTACAGTAATTACACATTAAAAAATAAAATTAGAAAAGGACTAAAAGAATGTATTTTGAAAAGAGAATTAAGGACTGTGAATGACTATGAAGCAATGAATGGCTATATTTAACAAGGTATCCAAAGGGAGGAATTACTCATAGAGGGTTGGTCCCAATTTAATGTAGTAGGAAAATCTAAAACAGAGCTAATAAACTCAGTACTAAAACTAAGTGTATTCTGCCAGGCTTGCTGTGTCATTATGTAACAGGGAATATTTATAGTAAACACACTATACTCAAATCCCTATGTGGGAATAATACTAGCAATAATAGAGATCCCTAATTTCCCACAAGATATGAAAGAGTGCAACGGATATCCGTAACTAACTGGAAGGGCCTCAGTCAACGAGCCTACGCAAGTCATAGACTCTGACCTTACAAGTCTGCGTACAATCCTGGCTCTTTAGCTCTAATCATCGGCAACCTTCCAGTCCCTAACCTCAACTAAAAAGATTTTATAATTTTATTCTAATTATTTTCTAAAAAATTATTTATCTTATAATTTATTCTAAAAATATCAGCTTTCTGAAAATCTCAATTCTTTAAATCGATGCACTTTTTCTTAATAGGAGACTTAATTAAACATCCAATGTCCAGTATCCATTTAGATTTTCCTACTACATTAAATTGGGACCAACCCTCTATGAGTAATTCCTCCCTTTGGGATGAACTGGCATGGTCTGAAGCAGTTTGCTGGAGTGTTATTATTTGAAAGCTAAGTAACTTTAATGGATACTGGACATTGGATGTTTAATTAAGTCTCCTATTAAGAAAAAGTGCATCGATTTAAAGAATTGAGATTTTCAGAAAGCTGATATTTTTAGAATAAATTATAAGATAAATAATTTTTTAGAAAATAATTAGAATAAAATTATAAAATCTTTTTAGTTGAGGTTAGGGACTGGAAGGTTGCCGATGATTAGAGCTAAAGAGCCAGGATTGTACGCAGACTTGTAAGGTCAGAGTCTATGACTTGCGTAGGCTCGTTGACTGAGGCCCTTCCAGTTAGTTACGGATATCCGTTGCACTCTTTCATATCTTGTGGGAAATTAGGGATCTCTATTATTGCTAGTATTATTCCCACATAGGGATTTGAGTATAGTATATTTAACAAGGTGCCATACTTCTATGGCATACATTCACCTATCAACCTGAGTGTATAAAATATTTAAATAACGCTCCAACTTTAACATTCACCACTAGAAAAACAATTTCAGAATTTAGTTTTATGGGAAAAAGGTCTCAGAAACACCTCCACCGCCTCCGATAATAAATCTTATCTGGCAGGACAAGGTCATTTCCACGTTCCGTGAGTTGGTATTAAGAGCATTAAAAAGTTTAGAAGGTGATATTGTTTATATGAGTTACCCAAAAAATGTGACCCAGGCACAATATCAAGGAATGATGTCTTTAACAATGAACTGTGATATTATTATAACCAAGGCGGATAAGGGTGATGCTACTATTGTACTGAATAGCAGTGATTATGATCAAGAGGCTAGAAGACAATTACAAGATCAGGTGGCTTATTGCTGATTGGATGAAGATCCAACAGTGAATTTACAACGTACTATTGTGGTATGGGTGACCAACCATTATAAACAAGGGATGATCACAAAGAAAGAACTTTCGTTCCTAATATAAAGATACCCGAAGGTCCCCTGTATCTGGTTTGTACCGAAGGTCCACAAAACTTTATAAAATCTTCCTGGGAGGCCCATTGTGAACACTAGACAATCTGTATTGGAACCTTTATCTAAATTTATCGATATTTTCTTGAACACGGAAGCAACTAAGGTGAAATCGTATTTGAAAGATACCTCACATTTCTTGTGAATATTACAATCCATATCGATTCACGCACAAGATATTTGGATGGTGATGTTAGATGTCACCTCCCTCTACACCCAGATATCCCAACATCGAACTGTGGAATGTATTTGCTCTACCCTCCATAATAGAACTGCACCCCAAAGTATATCTACAGACTTTTTAATGAAGTTATCAGAATGAGTGATTTGCGAGAATTACTTTCAATATCAAGGTCAATTTTACAAACAAACTCAGGGAGTAGCAATGGGAGCTACTCTAGCACCATCTATAGCCACTTTATTCATGGCCCAGTATGAAGAACACTATATACTAGGGAGATTCAAATTACCCAATGGTGATAAACTAACAGCTCTATCACTGATCACTTTAAATAGATAATAATAAATATAATATATATAATAAAATTACACTATCACTCTGGCTTCAAAAAGTGCTATTAAGTGAACGCTCAGACCCACAACCTGAACTCTAGCGATTTTTCACGGAGCCAGTTGCAAATGAGACCATCATAGCATGTTCACTATCTCTGCCACCTGCTTCCCATTACACCTAAAAACTCTACATAGATAAGAAGATTGTTACTTGCATGGTGGCAAAAATTCAGCTCTGAAATTGCTCTGGGTATATTCTTAAAGTCTAAACTGCTGTCAAACTCTCTCTGACCCCCCAACCTAGGTTTCACTATTGGCTTCTTCAGGAGTATGAAGAGCAACATGTTTATAGTGCTTTTCAGTTTCATAAAATACCATTATGGACTAGATTTTTGGACTTAGTTTTTTTCCTTTGGCAAGGATCTTATGAAGAGTTGATACAGTTTGTCGATTATTTCAATTCCAGAGATACACAGATACAGTTTATCATTACCTGTCATCAACAAAGTATTGAGTTTCCATCTATTTAAGTTGAAATTTAACTTACCTGTGAGCCAATTTTTACGTATTCGCCAAGTATGTTCCACTCTAGCAGAGTATAAGAGTCAAACCGTTTTTGTTAGAACAACAGTTTGAAAGTAGGAGCTACCTTAAAAAATCTATTAGAGCTGCATTCCTGAGGGCACGTTTTGCCCAAAGAGAATTATTGATACAGGAGAAAGATAGGATAGAAGATATAGAACAAAATAGTCCTACCTGTATTATTCCTTACTCTAATGTGGCAGGAAAATTTGTCCATATTATGAGAACTTACTGGCATGTGGTAGAACTTTATCCCCCTTTACAACAGTTCTCTAGAGTGGCTTACAGTAGAGGCAGGACCTTAGGTCAAAGATTGAGTCAGCGGGCTAAAACAGTGAACGATAGTGGAAGGATTGAATATCAGAATGTTAGATGTGGAAGATGCCAATGGTGTAGTAAAACCATTGTAGGAAACACCTGGCTTGCATCCGGAAATATATTTGCCATCAGAGCAAGACAAAATACTGACTGCAATAGTGCTGGAGTGATATATGCGATCGTTTGTCCTTGCAAGTTGATATATATATTGGACGTACGAATAGACCAGTCAAGATTAGATTGAATGAGCACAAATCTTGTATTATCACCCAGAATCTACAGGCAGCTAAGATGCATCACTGGATTGTCAAAAAACACAATATTGAGGAGTTAGAATGACGGGTTATTGACTCTTTAGAACGAGGGCGAGTGGGGAGCAATGCAGAACAGGTTTTAAATTTCAAGGAACAGGGCTGGATACACCGGTTAGATATGGGTGGCTCCTAACGGCCTTAATTGTGAGGTAGAATGGGCTATATTGATTTAGCCACTCCTCTTGGATGTACGGGGTGATCTATAACTAGTAGGAAGAACGCTGCCGCCATCTTACTTGAGAGTTAGAGCGAGTCAGATGACAATAGTGGCACTGGTAAGCAGGCAATAGCCTACTCTAACAATAATGCTCTATTTTCAGAAGTTTTTTTTATAATTTTAACATTTAGATATAGAAATATAAGGATGTTTAAATGCTTTTTTACTTTTTTATAGGGGGATCCTTGATAAAGCAAAATCATTGCAAAACATATTGGATCATTAACTCCCAGTCAAGTTGAAATCATGATGAATTTAAGTTAAGTATGAAATTCATCAGAATATTACAAAATTTCCCCTCCAAAAAATATATAAAATTATTTATAAATTAGTTAAAAAGGAATTAAGGCCAGTGTTCCTGCTGGATAAAAGATTTATTATCAGAGGTGAAGGAGGTGTTTCTGAGGCCTTTTTCCCATAAAACTAAATTCTGAAATTGTTTTTCTAGTGGTGAATGTTAAAGTTGGAGCGTTATTTAAATATTTTATACACTCAGGTTGATAGGTGAAGGTATATGAAGTTATCTGAGTGGTTATCCATATTTGATAATATAAGGCCACCTTAAGTACGAACTGTTTCGTTTTGAGATACTTCTATGGCATGACATGCATAAAAAGACATATGGGGCGAATATTTGTAGCAATGCCACACTTTGTCCAAGGCCAGATCCACAGTGAATATGTAAATTTACACATACTACCTCTACTATATGCAAATTATCTCATGCATATTCATTGTGGATATCCTGAAAACCTGAGCCTGATTTATCTATACCATCTCTGTAGTCATCCTTAAATAAGCTGATATTAAGATTTCTTTATGATATTGTGGTGGCACATCATTGCACTGGCATTTTATTTTGGGGCATATAAAAAAAGTTTACTCTGAAAAAAATCCACTATCTAAAAATGAATTTACTTGTTATATTTAACCTAGATGCCTTTTAGTTTTAGCTAGATCCTTATGTGGTTCCAAAGTTCTCTGGGGTCATACCAAAATTTAAAGTTGTGCTATTTTTGTTAAATTCTCTTTGATACATCACAATATAAAGGGTATTGGTCATAGACTTAACTCACTAAGGATAGGTTTATTGCTATTTTTGTTAAAACCAGGTTTTTAGTATGCATAGCCATTTAGCGTACGTGGGTTTCCGTAAACAAGTCCATGGTTCTGTTTAACCATGCTTCAACACTCCGCCCTTTTGTAAAACACCATTTGTTTTATATGTGAGAATTAATATTCACGAGTAACAGTAATTCAAGGATTTGGTCATTTAGAAGGTGTCATTGTTCATCTCAATGCAGCCCCAAAGAAAGTTTTATTGCACTTAACATGTTTTTTAATCATATTTGTGGCGAACATTAAAAATTTGAATTCTAATTTAGTTTTATTTCAGTTTTTATTCCTAGTTCTTTAGGTTGGTTGTTTTTAAACAATATTTTTATTGTCTTTCTCTTTTTAATTCAACCTTTAAGGATACTTTTTGTATAGGTCATTTCAGGTTTTCTTTTTCAACATTGATCTCTTTAGTATGTATTTTATTCGAACATTGTCTAATTGGTTGGCACAATGGCTCTTACACTATCTGTTTTTCATCATCCATTTTTGTCATCTATTCTTCTATTTATCACCCTTAAAAATCATTCATACTCTTCACATATGTGCACATGTTTGCACTTAGTATGGTCGCTTTGGCTTATCCATTATCACCTTACTCTCTATAGTGACATATTCCACATTATTTTGTCATCACCATGGCTCATGTTTTTATTTACACAATTCACTTTTTGATTGAATCGTCACTATCACTCCTCTTTACTATTTTAAATTTTTATTTTTTCATCCTGTTTTATATTTATCTTTTATTTTTATTTTAAAGCAAACACTTTTCCTTAAATCCTGAAGAAGATGTTCTACTTGAAACACGGACCGTGTTGGGTCCATGTATTATGATGTGTGACATTGTATGACACCACTTTTTCTGATTGAATAAATGCCTGCATCACATACATTTGCTCCGTGGTATCTCTTTTCTTCTTGCCTTTCCCCAAAACTATCAAACAGTCTCAAATATACCATTTTAAGAAAAGGTTTTAAACAAAGCAGGGTAAATTCAGATTTAAGAATTCTGTATTGAAGTAAATATAATATAACAATTTTTTATTTATACATTGCAAATACCTTTCAGTTCAATGTGGCTTACAAAAATAATAATTTAAAAAACAACTTTTTTTTTTGTTATTGGAGTAGGTTAGAATTAAACACTACAAATTCATAACAGACGATTACATCCTGCCTTCATGTCTCCGAGCATAAGTTTCAATAGCAGTTGAAGGACATTTGCTTTAGTTTTTGTAAAGGTATACAGAGTGCCTATTTCACAATATTTGCGATTAGTATAGAGGCTGTGGCTACGGCCGCCAGTCTCCCCTCCCCAACGATCACGTCAGGAGGGTGCCCAACCCCTCCTGCTGGACCCCCCAATGACCCCCCCCATAGATTGCCAGCAGGAGGGTGCCCAACTCCTCCTGCTGGACCCCCCAAAAGCCCCCCCCCCCAACCCACAGGATCCTAGGGCCTGATTGGCTCACATTTCCCACCACAAGTATAGTAGTTAGTGTGGGATATGGGCCTGGAATCCACTGCACTGACCACCAGGATACTCCAGAGACCTGCTTGCTGCTCTACTAGGACTAGCCATACCATCTGAAGTTGTCATACAAGTAGGTATGTACTGTTTCATTCACATCTTTAGAGGGTGGAAGGGAGTCAGTGACTACCGGGGGAGTATGTGTAGGGATCATGCCTTTATTCCCCAGTGCTCATCTGGTCAGTTTGGGCAAATTTTTGGCACTTATTTGTTATTAAAACAGGTCTAGCCCTGGATATACATATTCATAAAATGTGTGATTATGACAGGGAGTACGTAATTGAATAGCGATTATAAAGATCAGCTGGTTCTTGCTGAAGGGATTTAAATTGAAATAAAAACGCTGCTGCCATCATAGTCTGGAAAGTGGTTAAGCTGGATGGTATTGGTGATGCTGGTAGGCAATTTTTAAAGTTAATAGAAATTAGTATAAAGGGTTAGAGCTATTGATGGGATATTAATATATTATTCCTTATCGGGAAATGTCCTTGAAAAAGCATTAAACAAAATTTGTTGGATAACTTCCCAGACTTCAAGACCCACTAAGTTAAGCAACCAGAACAGAAGAGAAATATCATAAAGGAGACAAATTTAAATACCACATAGGATATACGTGGTATATAAATAATTAAAAGATAAATAAATAAAATAGAATAGTGGTGCCAGCATTTCACTGCATACAATTTTAATGTAAAACACCCCCCATAAACTTGCCATTCTAATGATGTCATAGATGTTATTAGGACGTCTATGTAATGCCTAAAAGGCAGAATTGATGTCAGGGAGAAGGCTTCTGGGCCGGCCATTGTGCAGTCGCTGCACTCGCCTCACCTGGCTCTGTTGCTGCCTCGGCGGCGGGGAATCAAGGAGAGATCCCAGGCTCCACGATCGCCTCTCCCCATGCACAGCTTCAGGATGCTCTCTCTGAAAACGGGACATTTCGGCGTCCCGAAGCTGTATGTGGGGACAACGGGACAGGGGATCTAAAAACGGGACGTATGGTCACATTATTCTAACCCCTCCCCGCTCTCTGGATAACAGCCACAGTGCATAAGCAGTTTCACTTTTAAAGTTAACAATAATACATTGCAGTTTTTTCAGTTCCTAACCTCTACTTGGCAAGCAGCATTTCCATGGGAACCTCTTCTTCGTCACCATTCTGGAGATTTACTTCCCCACTCTGAAGCAACTTCCATGGGATGGGTCTGTTCTAGTGAGGACTCCCTGTCACTTTCAGCAGCGTCCAGCATTTCTATATCTCCCTTCTTCTGAAGGCTGGAGCTTTCCACTAAGTCCCCCCCCACCCTTGCATGCCTTCTGTTTGTATTTAAGTTCCTCTCTCCCTGGGTGTAACGGGCACTATCTGAGAAGGCTTTACTTTTGTTTCAGTGGTTTCAGCTGTGTATTTAGCTCAGTTATTCACCTCTATGGGCTCAGATGTAGCTCTCTTTTCACTCCCCTGGGAAACTGGAACCTAAGGTCTGGTTTAACCGCTAACCTCTCTTCTGTCAGCTTGAGAGTTTTTACATATCATTCTTGTGGGTTTGGGATGCCCTGGCATCATCTGGGCAAGGAATATAGGTCCATTTCTGGGTCTGCTTAGGACGCACGGGTGTTTTGGACGGCTCTGTGCTACCCTGCCTGGAAAAGCAAAATATTAAAAGAGAAAGAACCGATGATGATCTGACACATAAAGCTTAGGGCAATGAAAATGTTGAGCCCTGAGTGGTGTTGCTGAGATTTTAAGGAAGAGTGAATTTACTTGGGGTAAAGCTTATTGTCTAAATTGTTAAAAAAGACCTCAAGTTTAGTCGATTTTATGCCTTATGGGAGAAGAATTTCCACAGTATGAAAGCAGGCATTAAATCCTGTAGAACAATGAATTAATCTTTCTTTGCCTCCTTAGATGTAGCGTTAAAGCTTCTGCACACTTTGCATTGGGGCAAAATAACTAATAGCCTCACTATCATTGATTTTCTGTATCGTGCACCCACAAAATTATGCACAGGTGTTGCAGTAACCCCATGCCAAGTTCTGTGCACTTTTGGTGCATTAGCCCCCTAGTAACCTCTGTACCGTGGAAGCAATCCTGCATTACAGCCACCTTGCCCATCATTATTAGAAAATGATTCAAGTCCTCAGTCAACACATTTCCTAGGCTAAGGCAGGAAGCAAGCCTATTTCTTCTAAATATCTATTTCTAGTATTTGGTCATATAGCCATTATTATATAGTGTATACTTTGCACATCGCCACTGGAAATGTGTCTGAATGCTACTTAACAATAAGTCTTGATCTGCTAAATTTCCTAGATGCTAAAGATATTTTATCATGCTTTTCACGTATGGGGGAATTTGCTTTTAATTACGAGAATATTACTCCATAAATAAACAAATAATGTGAGTTAGTAGAGAAGCGGCTGATGTAAATCATGACAACAACTCATTTATCTTTGTCCTAACAAGACAGTAGGAAACAGCATTAAGCCCTTGTATTTTATGCAGGAAGAATTATTTCTTTAAACAAATGACATTGAGGCAGTTTGTTTCCCAAATGGCAGTCTAGCATGTAGTACTAGTGGCCAGAGGTGTGTTTTGCCTCCATGAGACGAAGAATTAATCTCTGTGATGGCACACACCAAATGTATGTCTGGAGTTAGAATGTAGGTTGTCTTATGGGATTTGCATTACATTAGTGTCTTTTTTGGGTCACTGATGCTAATGAATACTAGCAGCAGAGAGCGTCACTTAGCTAATTTGTGTATTATTATCAGTGTTGTCGTTAATTATGTCTTGGTGAGGAGAAAAGGGATTAATGACATGTCACAGGTAATTTACAATGATCAGACTCCCCAGGACATTAAGAATACTTTGACTGTTTAAGAGTGCTAGGCAGTCAGGTCAGTTTCCACCTTTAGACTCACAAATTTGTTAAAGACATTAAACAAAGTCAACGAAAATAAACCTGATGTTATATTTCTTTTGGGTGTACTTCCCTAAAATATAGCATTGTGTATAATGTTGGTAATCATAATGCTCACTCATTTCATCCTTGCATGCTCCTCCACCAATTCATCCCCCCCATCTTACACCCTAAAACACAATAAGTAGAAAAACAGGGCCACAATTTTATTTTATATCTATTAATAACACAGGGAAGATAATTTTGTCTAGGTCATCCATGTGCCAACACAGATGTCTAAGTTGAGTTGACTCTGCCCTTGAAAGAATGCAAGGAAAAAATATGATGTAAGTCAGGAGTCTCAAAGTCCCTCCCTGAGGGCCGCAATCCAGTTGGATTTCCCCAATTTTCAGGATTTCCCCAATGAATATGCATGAGATCTATGTGCCTGCACTGCTTTCAGT
Source organism: Geotrypetes seraphini (assembly GCF_902459505.1). NCBI lineage: Eukaryota > Metazoa > Chordata > Amphibia > Gymnophiona > Dermophiidae > Geotrypetes > Geotrypetes seraphini. Next base: position 76,657,433 of record NC_047090.1, on the reverse strand, counting down.
GCATATTCATTGGGGAAATCCTGAAAACCCAACTAGATTGTGGCCCTCAAAGAGGGACTTTGAGATCCCTGGTGTAAGTGGTCCTGTGAATATGCCACTTATATTTGTAACTCAGTAAGTGGTTCGGTATGTATTCCACTTAAGCTTGTAAACCTGTTATAAGAAATTTCAAAGCTGCATTGGTAATGAATAGAAATAAAACAAAAAGAAAGATGTTAAGATGGTACCTTTTTTATTGGACTAAATTAGTACAATTTTAACTAGCTTTATCAATTGTATTCTATTTCTATTTTATTGGTCTTTTTAGACATTTTATAACTTTATGTGACAAAATAATTTGTATAAATGTTTTCACATGTTGCATTTCAATTTCATTTAATATTTGCCTATAAATGATTTATCTAAGTAGTTTACATTAGATAAGTAAAAATAAGATTAGAAAGAGAGAGAGCTGCATTAAAAAGAAGCTAGGTTACAAATGTAGTATGTAGGACAGAGAAAAGAAAAGGGTTGCAATTATACTTATGTATTTATGGTTGTAATCTGCCTTGTATAAAGGCGGACTATAAATAAACTATAAACTATACTAAGACACATAAGGGAGGGAGGTTGTGAGAAATATAGATGTAGGACATAAGCGAAGATGTTCAGACTGCGCAAATACTAAAAACAGGGCATAGCCTAGGGGTGTTCATTAACAAAAAGATGAGCCTTAAACATGACTTTGAACCTTTTAAATTGCAATTCAGAACCTAATTCACGAGGGATTGACGTCTAGAGAGTTGGTGCAACAACTCAAAACAAGATGTCTTAGCTGCATATGAAGGAATTTTAAGATGTGTAAGGATGACTAAAAGATGGTGTTGTGACAAGTGAAGGGTGGGATTAAGAGCATACGGTATAAGGGACCTATAAAGAAACAAAAGCATGTCAGAATGAAAGATCTGATGAACCGGAGCCAATGTTTTAAAAATTAAGTGGTGGTAGATTGGAAGGCAGTGTTCTGCTTTAGGAAGGAAGGAGTTACACTATCATATTTCCTAGCTCCATGATTAGTTTAAGTGCTATAGTTTGTAGTAACTGGAGTCTTCAGAGCTGATATTGAAATCCATATAGAAATGAATTACAATAATCTAAATGAAAAGTGACCAAGGAATGAAAATTAGTAGTTGAAGGGAATTAGTGTCAAAGACATGCTACGTAAATTTGTCAGATAGTAAAGAGGGACTTCTTAACTAGAGATGAAATGGATGGATGGATAATGCCACCAACTCATGGCAATACACACAGTGAGGAATTCATGCTTTGATGTTTCAAGGCAGAGTACAGGAGTGGTTTGCTATTGTCTTCTCCCTCGCATGTCACTGCTGCCCAACATAAGGCCCCTCAGCCTACAGCACTTGGTATTCCCAGGTGGTCTCCCATCCAGGTACTAGCCAGGCCTGATCCTTATTGAAGATATGTGAACGCCATGGGTGACTGCTATTAATCAATAAAACTAGAAAATAAAAGCATGCAAGATGATACTAGGTGATTAACTTTGAAACTGTTTGGGGTAAATGAGATCAGTGAATTGTGGAGCTGTCTGTAAAAGATTATTTTAAATTGGCTATGATAAAATCAAACGGAATAAAAATATTAAAGTTTTGTAAGCTGAAGTTCTCAGAAAGGAAAAAAAAGCCCCATAGTTAGACAGGCTGACATGCACAAAGTTAAGACAAAGAAAAAAGCTTGTGTTAACAACTTTCAGTAAATGGAAAAGGCGAGGTATAGTTTTCCCAGAAATACAGGAAACCCGCCTTTACAGAGAGAATCAAAAAAATGAAGTATGTTTCTCATAGATTAACACACCCAAGCTAATTAGGAAAGTTCATACAGATAGAAAAAGTGACACACTGCCACCTACTGGGTTTAAAACTGGGCTTAACATTGGCAAATTTAGGTTTTAAATGTACACTTACGTATTCCTGGGAAGGAAGTCATGTGATCAACTGTGCCACTGTATTCTTACATATGGTAATTATTACAATGATGTCACATATGGTATAAATGTCTTTGTCTTGAATTTCTCCGTTGAAGAGAAAGAAAAATGGGTAACATGCATGTCTCTCCCCAGACATGAAAGACATTAATAAACATGAATTTGATTGTTATACGATTTCCAGGTCTGAGTTATTTGAATTTACAGAATAGAATCCCTTGCCCAATTGTATTGGGAGAGGGAGCCCATTCTGACAATTCTTTTGGCCCCTTTGATCAAGTCTCCCAGCCTTGCTTGAACACCTGCTTAGCTTCTGCTAGCAAGAGAAGGTCTAATCAGCGCGGTCAGGCCTTAGGCAAAGATGAAATATGAACTCTGAAAGTAAGATGAGTATCAAACAGGATCAAGAAGTTTTATCAAATCCTTCAAGGGACTGAGTCCCATGTATAGCAGGGAGGTATTGCAGGAGTGATGACCCAGTCCATGGGAAAATAGGGCAAAAGTTTTAGAAGAATTTAGCTTCGATCCATTAGTAGCTAACCAACTGGCAACACTGGTGTCAATTATTCAAAGCAATTTAAACACTTGGGCATTTAAAATGCTTGTATGGGGGGTATATTAAGCGGCATTTTACTGGCTAGTGCTACCCTATTTGGAGGAAATTCTATATATGGCACCTAAAAAAATCTGCAATAAAAATGTGTTATTCTATAAGCCATGCTTAAAATTTAAGTACAGTTTATAGAACAGTGCGTATGCTTGGGAACTGTGCCTTAGTCTACCATTATGCATGTAAATTAAAGGAATACCACTGATCCACCCATGACCCACCCATTTTCACACACCCTTTTTGACTCGCATGTAAAATTTAGGCCCAGATCCCGCACCTAAATTTGCATGCATAACTTGTAATTGATAACAGCAAAAAACATCCAACGACAACAGCGAGTTCAAAATGCAGCAATGAGGCTATTGAAAAACTTATAAGTCCATGACCCTGTCCAAGTCCAGTGACCTTGGTTGCTCATAACCAAACGCTGCATCTTCAAGGGGCTGGTGCTAGCATACAAATACCTACCCAGATACTTCTCACACAAATTTTCTCGCTATACTCTAAGGAGAGGGCTACGCTCCCAGGGTGAAATACTTCTACATACCACCCCCCTCCCCCCCAGCTCCATATGGCTGCTCTCCAGCTCCAAATGGCTCAAAAACAATCCTACTCCCATTTCCTACCAAGCCTTTAGAATAACCTACCTTCGACAAAATGGAGCAAGCTCACTCACCAGCAGGGGGAAAGGATGGTGAGCAAGTATCAGCGTTATTCACATTGGCAAATGCGACCCAGACTCGGACCAGAGGTCATGGCCTGAAGCTGAGAGGGGACACGGCCAGAACAAATTTCAGAAAGTTCTGTTTCACACAGCGAGTGGTGAATGCCTGGAACTCTCTCCTGAAAGAGATGGTGGAGGAAACCACCATTCTAGGATTTAAGGGAAAATTGGACGCACATCTTCTTGCAGGACACATTGAGGGATACGAGTGACTAATCTATTCGCCAGGGTATGCCTGGCTGAGCCGCCGCGTGTGTGGATCGCCGGACTGGATGGACCCCAGGTCTGATCCGGTGTAGGCATTTCTTATGTTCTTATCAGATCCCTTGAGGGACTTCTAAACTATAAAAACCTGACTTTTTACCTAGTCTTAACCGTTAACCTTAAACCTCCTCTACCTTATCTCTCCACAATTACCCCTGTGGAATACTCCATAGACCGCGACTAAGGTGTCTGATACTAGAAGATGTTGATCATTTATGTATAAATGATGCATGCACACCGGGAAACAAGGTGGCCAAAGCATATGGCTCACATGCTAGGCTTGTAAATTTGTAAACTATATTACAGTCTCCTTTTACCACTCATTTTAACTGTGTCTTCCACTTGATTCTAAAGTCATACCCTAATCAAGACAACCTGTAACCCAATGCATTTGAAGATTATCCTTATGTAATTTTGTAATCTAATCTAATCTAATCTAAATCTTGGGTTTATATACCGCATCATCTCTGCAGATGGATCTAATATAATATAATATAATATAATATAGGAGCCAGAAAGGACTTGGTGGAAAAATTTGGTGACCGGAGCCTGAGGTATAGAGGGTTTTTCTTTGATAATGGTGAAGTAGAAGGGGAAAGCTAAAGGAACCAGTACACCAAAATCTATTGGCCAAATGGACAAACATATTCCATCTAAGCCACCTAGAGATCCTATAGGGGATTCGGCCACTTCAGAAGCCTAGCTAAGTGAGGGTGGTCATTCTAAGCCCTCCCCTCCATATACTCCCTAAGGCCACCTGAGACTGCTTCTGTTAAAGATCCAGTCCAGGTGGACAAAATATCTGCTGACTTATCCATGTTCTCAGGAATAACATAATGCTGCTAGTATAGGTTTAGGTTTAGTATTGTCCAAATGTATTTAAATCTTTGGACGAACCTCAAAATATTACTTTGAAAGATATTTGGCAAGTGGTTGTCAGGACTGAAGAATGATAAAGACTAATATACCACAGCTATGAGGTTTTTCTCAACAGATAGTGGGAAAATTTAATGAGGTTGATATGAAAATTGATAAGTTGGAAACCAGACTCTCTCAGATTTCTTCTAATTTACCTAATTACCAATCAGTTTCTTCTGCTTTTGTTAAAAACAGTCTGATTATACATAGAATTTCTTAAAACTCGAATGAAAGCAAAAACATTACATTTATTGAATTTTACTCTTTATCTACTGTCTCTTGAGATTTTGTCACGCAGATATTTGAAGGTAGTATTGCTTTGGGATAAAGTTGAAGAATTAATCATTTCTGACTGTGGTTATGTTTCAGTACCAAAAGCTGAAGCAGTTGAGGGAAGTGCAAAGGAGAGAGCTAAAGAGTTTTTGAATGTAACAGATTTTCTTGAACCCTCACAAGAGAAATTGCTACCAGAGCAACCCTCCTTACAACTTTCTCAATGGAACAGGAGAAAATAAATATCTTAATAAAATATTTCCAGAATAAGAATTCTCAGTTTTGTGGTCAGCCCATATTGATTTTTCCGGATGTGGCTAGGACTACGGAACTACATCGCAAGGAATTTTTGAAGTTGAAAGAGAGAGGGATCTTTGGGAGGTAATTTTTTCTTTCAGTTTCCTTGCAAATGTGCAATAATGCTAAAATTCAAAAGATATATTTACTTTGATCCTTCTCAGCTTGAGTGATTATTGATTGAAAAAGAAGTTTCTGAAGTGGATTAAGAGATTTAAAGGACGAATTAGTATAGAATATTGGATGGGTGGTAATAGAAGGTTAAGGTCCATATTTCTGATTATGTATTAACAATTGTGAATTAATTTCTTTTGCCTTTTCCCGTTGATGTGGATTGTGTATTTCAATTACTTAATTTTTTAAAATTACATATTTCAAATGAAATAATCAATAAAAATAAATAAATGAATTTTAATTTGGGCCAATAATTTGCTTATTAAAATGCCAATTATTGGTGCCAATTAGCTTAGAACATATGAATTGCCATACTGGGACAGACTGAAGTCCAATATCCTGTTTCCAACAGTAGCCAACCAGGTCCCAATCCGAGATAGTAAACAGATTGTTATTGAATTAAATTATACACACAAATATGCCCATATTTGCACGTGCAGTTTTCAGTTCTTCTTGTAGAATTAGGAGGTTAATCTATGGAGTTGGCATCAATCTGCTATTCAGCACTTAACTGGGTAATAGTTTGAGAGACTTGTGAATCCAAAATAAAAAAGTAACTGGATATCGTCTGCATAACTGTAAAATGTTATTCTAAGGGTTTGGAGTAAAAGAGCAAGTAGTGCTCAGAAAATCTTAAAAAGTATTGGCCAGCTTTATTAATAAAATAAGTGCCCGGAGGGTCTAGGAAACGAAAGATGTTGTTTTTGAATATATGGGAGCCTTATCTGCAAGTCTTACATCCTAAGGGTCGCAGTGCGGTTTTAAGATGGTTGTCCTAATTTGTTAGTTAGTTGGGTTGGGAGAGTAATGGTGAGTACTGGTGGGGTGGAGAGTATCACTGGGGGGAGGGAGAAGAGGGGGGTTTGAGAAGGGGAAATGGGGTGTATTGAAGGTTCTGGCAATTAGTCAAAGATAGGATAAGTGGCTCAGGTGGGGGGAAGGGGTGGTGTGACATTTTTGGGGTTCATAAGAGTACAGGGCTTTGGAGTACCTTTCCACCCTCATTAATCTCACTTGCCCTATGTAGAGAAGGAAGGGGAGGGAGTTTGGTTGATATTACTCTTTTATTGTATATGCTTGTTCTATTATTGTATATGATGCATTATTATTTGTACTGTGCACTTTTGGGGTGCACTGGTGTTGTATTTGCTGTGTTTGCATCAATAAAAATTGTTTGAACCTAATAAAATAAGCGCAGTGAAAATTTCCCACTTGGTGCTCAGGGCTGAGCGCTCTTTACAGAATAGCACTTAGCATGTATGCTAGCGCTCAGCTATGGGCAAAAGGACTAACCCAGCTAAAACCTAGTATAAATCCTGTTGTCACACTGGGCATGCAGCCCCCAAATTCTATAACACTTTGCATAATTCTATAGAATGCCCCTGACCCACCCATATCCTTGCATCCCTCTTCATACACAGTCAGATCTGCGCAGAAATCAAAATTAGAGCTGATTATCAATAATTGATTTTTAACCGCCAATTATTGATTGCTCTATGTTAATTATGTTTTAGAATTTTAATATAGTACAGAAAAAGGGATCCAAATACACCAGTCAGCAACACCCACAAAGAAGTGTACATGCCAGCAGAACTGAGACAAATAATTCTTTATTGGAAAAGACCAGACACTGCCAGTGTTTTGGCTCTTGGCCTGCCTCAGGGGGTCTTCTCTTTAGTTGTCAGTCAAATTAATTCTTATTTAAAAATGATGATTGTCCCAATATATCAAACCATCTCACACAGACCGCGTTCAATGGAAACTTTCTGTTAGAATTTTAATGTAACATTCAAGCATGTACTTGAAAAAAAGAAATCAGAAAAAGACATAGAAATATAGGGAAACACCTTAATACAGGAAATAATTATCATGTACTAATTCACAATGTTGCTGGAGTCAAGCAGGAAATAAACACAGAAGAAGGGAAAAAAACCCTACCTACAAGGCAGATGAATCCTATACAGTGACAGCCAGCAATGGCATGCGGTCAGGGCCTTCAGGCTATTCCACAAATACCCTAAGGCTGAAGCAATATGCAGCATCAGGCTGAAGGCTTGCTTCTGACTCCTCCTGCTTAGTTCATCGTCCTATGCATGCAGCATTTTTACCGAATCTCCTTGAAGGCTACTTACTGACCAATCAGCATGTAGCATACTGAGCACAAAAATTTGGTTTCTTCTCCTGCTACCTCAGAGCCTAGGAGCGTGTAGTACCATCAGGGGATTCATTTCCAGCCTATCAAATTAAAACAAAACTAAATGAAACAAAAGCCTTCAGGAGGATTCACCACAGGAACTGAATCCCCTGACAGCATGATGTGTTCCTGTGCTGACTGCCGGTTTGCAATTCGTGCCTTCCCCGTCTGTGACCGCTGAATCAGGTTCCTGCTTTCCCAGTCTGCGAGGTGTGGAAGTGAGTAGAGCTGTGCAGATTGATCTGGGCTTCCAGAATAGGATGTGCTGGGGGGGTCGGGAGGAGGGGGCCCTTTAGGGTCTCTTTTTGTTCAACCTGGCCAAACTCCTGCATCCGCTGGCCGGCGGTTTAGCTCGCGATACTACGCACGTTAAACCGCTAGCGCGGCTTGATAAAAGGAGCCCTTACTTATTTGGATTGATATATTTCCCCTCTTAGTTTGTTTATTTTTATTTTAAGTATGTTTTAATTTCTTTTTATGATTTGGTTTTATTTGTCAATTAGGTATCGCTTAATACAGCAACTAAAGCGTCTTTTCACTAAGGCACGCTAGCCGTTTTAGTGCACTCTAAATATTAGCGCATGCTAAACGCTAACACGTCCATTATAGTCTATGGACGTGTTAGCGCTTAACATGTGCCTTAGTAAAAGGAACCCTATATTTTTTATTTTTTTATTTTTATTTTTATCTTTGTATCATGATTTGGCGTTCCTTTCCTTTTTTAATTGATGTACACCGCACTGATGTTATAATTGAAGAGCGGCATATAAATACAAATAGCCATAAATTTATTTCTCCTCTTCCCCCACTCTATCTCAGTATATAACACTCTTATCCTCCCTGTCTTGTCAGCTTGCAACCTCAGGTTCATCTTTGACTCTTCTCTCTCTTTTTCTTCACAGATCCAACAGACTGCCAAAACCTGTTGTTTCTTTCTCTATAATATCACCAAAATTCAACCCTTCCTCTCCGAGTATACTACCCAAATCCTTATCACCTCTCACCTAGATTACCGCTACTTGTTTCTCACAGGTCTTCCGCATAACCATATCTCTCTCTTTCAATCCATATTTTTGTTATATAGAAAATGGTTGTCACAGGTTAAATATTTTTCATATAAACATCAACCGAGATAACTAAAGTAATAGCGTACACCTGTGGGAAGCCATTCCACACAGACCATGTCTGAGACAGTAAAATGAACTATACAAGGAAGCCATATTCTCCTAACTTCATTTTAGAGATTTCTGTACGTTTGAAAATATAGAATCCTATAATTTGAGATCAGCAAAGGTTCTAGCGGCCACAATTTTTTCCACCCATTTCACAGTTTAGAAATGGAAGGACACACATCTGTGTAGTGAGATTAAGTTAATGTGATTAAAGCCCTATTTTATCGTTTATCTATTTTCTCATTATCATTCGCAGTTTGACACTTGTGGAATAAAGTGATCTTATTATAGCACACTATCAGAAACCCCCATCCTGAGAGTAAATCTAGATTAGCAGAGTGATATTTAATGTTTACCATGGTATTTGTTAAACTAAAATGGATGATTAAATGTTAAATAGAACAGAGGTTAATGATCTTTGCTATTGGAATTATAAAAAAATAAATAAAAAAGAATAAAATAGTGTTAATGATGGATGATGTTGTTGTTCTCTTGGAGATTAAGGGCATGAAAGCAATGGGCCCCCAGCTGTGAGTAATTAGTAAAACTATATTACGTTCTTCTAGTTTACGATTCATGACTTTATTTTGAGACCAGATTGTGTTTGGAGGTTTAATTTAGTGAATCCAGGGTGAATCCAGTCTGAGACCATCATCTTAATTATAAATAAATGAAGGAAGGAAAGGAGAAAAGAAAACCTAAAATAATGGTTTAGAGAAAGATAGATAATAAGCAGGAGGTGTAGAGGATTGGCATGTACACCCTCTGTGCACACCCAGTCAGTAGGATTTTCAGGACATCCACAATAGAGAATGACACAGGGACATATTTTCCCATCCTGTCCCTGCCCCATTCCTGCAAGCTCTGTCCTCATCTGCACAAGCTTCAAACACCGTAAAATCATAAGTGTTCGAGGCTTGTGCGGTTAAGGCAGAACTTACAGGAATGGGACAGGGACAGTGATAAAACTCATGGGGACACTGGGAAATTGAGTTCCTGCGGGGACATAAATTTTGTCCCCATGTCATTCTCTAATCCACAATGAATGTGCATGAGATAGATTTGTATGCATTGCCTCTTTGGTATGCAACACTTAAAGAGCAGTTGTATAAAATGTTTGCATGTATACTTTACTAAATGCACTTAGAGAATGACACAGGGACAAATTTGTCTCCATCCCCGCAGGATCTCAATATCCCCGCCCCGTCCCCGTGAGTTCTGTCCCTGTCCCATTTCTGCAGCTCTGCCTTAACTGCACAAACCTCAAACACTTATGATTTTAAAGTGTCTGACGTTTGTGCAGATGAGGACAGAACTTGCAGGAAAGGGGCACGGACAGCTCGCGGGGAAGGGACAGGAACAGAGAGATCTCACGGGGACGGGTAAAATTTGTCCCCGTGTCATTCTCTTATTGTACATGCTTATTATTGGTGGACCGCTCAGTAAATGTTCTTGTATACATATACGAGGGGGCCACTGAAAAGTTCTCAGCCCAACCATCAAAGCTGGGACAGTCTCCATTGAGGGCTATACACTTAGTCCAGTGATTTTTCACTTTTTTGTTCTGTTCTTGACATTATACGTTCCGTTGTTGACATCATATATGTATCAAAAAATGGCTACCACAACTAGGATGCTGAATTTTAGAGCTGCAGACACACTTCTGGCCACGCATTGTTCCTTCTGCCTGGTTAGAGGAGGAGCTGGGTCCACATGATGAGGGCATGGGAAAGGCTCCAAAAGAGATTTAAGGGGATGCAATGCATCCTAGTGAGCATTCAGCTCCAGCTTTATGGAACTCTTTACCACCTAGCTTACGTTTGGAATCACCGAATTCTCACTTTCAAATTCTTTTGAAAACATCTCTTTGAGCGCGCTTCCTGTTAACGTTGTAACTAGTAGAGAGCACATCTTTGCAGTGATAGACCATGAATGGTTTTATGTCTTCTGTATGAAAGTAGTGTACTATCCTATTTTAATGGTGTTCCTTTTTTGCTTTTATTGGATATATTTTATTGTAAACCGCCTTGAATTGTGCTGTAACTAAGGTGGTATATCAAATTTTTTAAAAACAATAAAACGAAGAACCATTAGGAGGACAGAGCAGGGAAAGATGAAGTAGATGGAATATGCATGGAAGGCAGATATGTCAGAAACTGCCCTGAAGCAATCCAAAGATTCACATGCAAGTGATAGGCAGATGGCCTGGGGACAGATCACTCACACGTATACAGAACAGGACTGTATTCAGAGGTTGGAAAATGGTTTAAGACAGAAGTTAATATAACACAAGTGACCCACATGCAGTGGTAACATACGTATTATGTGCCTTGGTCTGTTAACAAATGTAGAAGACGGAGGACCCTTGCAGCCGTGCTCTGATGTTATCCATCTAACAATTCCACTAGTCATTATCATGTCCTTGAAGTTGACAGTAATAGGAAATATTATACTGGTTCAGTGCCCCACAGGAAGAATAAAAAGACAGAGTGGAAGAGAGGTCAGTAACCACCACGACATAGCTGTAAGAAGTGACAATATAGAGCATGGGGAATGTAGCACCCTGGGGGTTTATTTATTTATTTATTCAATTTTCTATACTCTTCTTCCAAGGGAGCTCAGAATGGTTTACATGAATTTATTCCCTATCTGTCCTGGTGGGCTCACAATCTATCTAATGTACCTGGGGCAATGGGGGGGAGGGGGGAATAAGTGACTTGCCCAGGGTCACAAGCAAGGAGCAGCATGGGTTTGAACCCACAGCCTCAGGGTGCTGAGGCTGTAGCTTTTAACCATTGCACCACCCTCTCCCCTGCCTGCCCCCCCCCCCAACTGAAGCTGCTGCCACCAGGGATCCCTCCCTACCGCCCTGTATGCCCTTCCACTGCACCACTCCCCTGCCACCTCGCCGGAGCCGACACACTCCATCAGCAGCATCCAGCAGCAACTCTGCACATGGATAGGCCACAACTCACAAGTCTTTTCCCCAACGTCAATTCTGATGTCAGAGAGAAGGTCACGGGCCAGCTAATCACTGCCTGACTGGCCTGGAACCTTCTCTCTGATGTCAGAATTGACATCTGGGGGAAGGCTTGTGAGCCGGCCGCGTGCAAGTCGCTGCACGCACCCTGGCATATCCCTGTGCGGAGTTGCTGCTGGATGCTACCGATGGAGCTGACACCACAGAATTAAACCGGTCATCCAAGCCCTTGCCAAACAATAACTGTTCCTTAAAGGGAAGTCCAGCCAAAGTAGTCTTGGAAGTGGAATCACCAGCCCATTGTCTGACCCAGAACATCCTACAGGCAGAAATGGAGTATGCCAACACCTTAGCCAAAACTCACATAAGATCAAACAATGTGTCAGCAACATAATCTGAGCCAGCCAAAAGAAGTTGAGAAATAGGATCCATAGGCGCATAGACAAAGGACGCCGCCGAAGCAGCTTTTATGCCTAAAGTAGCTGCATCAAAAAGTCTCCGGAGGACCACCTACACATGGTGGCCCTGCATATCTTTAAGCACCACACCACCTTCACTGGGTAAAGAGGTGTGCTTAGTCACCCGCGCAACCAAAGAATCCACCCTAGGCTGACCCAGAAGCTGATGGCACTCTTGTGCCAGAGGATACAAGTGAGGCATGGCTCTTGCTATCTTAAGAGCACCTTCTGGAGGTCAGCAAGCTGGTCATCATCTGGATCCCCCCGATCAGGATCAGGCAGCACAAGAACAGCAGCTGACTAAGATGAGGACATGTCCATAGAAGCTATGCCACTTATAGACGCATCTGAGGTGGAGCGGGACTATGCAGGGGAAGAATGCCAGCTCTGAAAGTCATTCCACAAATGTTTCTTAAATTCAGAGAAAGCCTCCGGCTCCTGGGGTTTAGAGTCACCCTTTGATGACTTAACTTTGCGTTTCTTAGGCTGCGGAGGGTCCACAGTCAGACATAAGGAACTAGCAGCCATGCCAAGCCCAAAAATAAAGAAGGCTGACACACCGATTTAACTGAGCATTTGGTCACCTGCGTCAACATGGGAGAGGCTAAGCTGGATGCTGCCGCCTCTCCCGGGCATGCCATACAACACATGGCACAAGAATGCTCTTAAGGCACTAAATTTGCACAATCCTGGCAAGAATTCACATCAGACGAGCCCAAGGACTGCATCCCAACAAATTTTGAGGCAGTTTTGAAGAAGCAAGGAACTTTTGAAAAAAGATCACTAAAAATCCAAGATGGTCACTGTTAAGAAAATCATGCCAAAAATGCAATATTTATATTAAACAAACTACAAAAACAGTGATTTTAGGATTTTCTGGAGGAGGAACACATGGGGACATGCAGAAACCCTCAAAACTTTGAATTTCAAACTTCCCATGAATCACCTCACAGGCTGTTACAATCTTTACTCACTGTGCCCTGTGCTGAAAATATACTGCAGCCTGCCTCAGCTCTCTTTCAGTAGCTAGAATCAGAAAATCACTGTCTCGAGCTGGGAATGCCTCTGAAACGCTGATGTTTGGGCTGTCAGTCAGACCCGATGCCCAACTGTATCTCCACCCCTGCAGACTGATGGATGTGCTCAGGGATGGGCTGAAGTGAGAAGACGCAGCTGGCAATCTGCGAGACAGCACAGGGTCTCCAACAAATGCCAAATAGCCTGCGCTGGAACCTTTATTCGGCAGAAGGAGAAAAGAGGGGACAGCCCCAAGCTCCTATGAAGTAAATGCAGGTACTACCAGGGCCTGTTAGCTGCAGACTGAAGGCTATGTGATCTTAATGCAGGCAGAGCTGAATAATTGCTCTGAGCACTAGAAACCCTGAAAAGGGACAAAAACACACCAAATAAAATAATAAATTGTGGGGAGCAGAACACACTCCTGCAGGCACGTGTGCAGAAAGGAAAAAACATAGGTGGAGCTAAGGAGCCCAGTGAAGTACCCGTGAAGCACAGAGAAAAATCCGGAGTGTATTCCTTCTGCATATGGCACGTAGCCATGGGGACACTACCCATCTGTCTAGAATGTATCACCTATTGCACTGGAAACTAAGGTTCTTGGAGGGGTTAGGAGAGGGGCTGTGTAGGAAGATTCTTTATTTCTAAGTTTGACTTTTAAAGGAAGCTGGGTTTTAGAGCTTGGGCTTGAGGAAGGAGCCACTTACAGGCTATGCTTAGGATTCAGAAATATCTCAGGAACCTTTCTAACCAAAGGAATTTTGTTAACGTTCCTGAATTTTGAGGGAAAGAAAAATAGTGTTTTAAGCTGAAACAGCTTGGAGTGTTCAGAGCAGTGCTGAGCTGGGCTAGGCTATTTAGACATGCTGCCTTGCTGGTGAGCCAAACTTGGACAATTAACTTATTTTATGTTTTCTCAGGAAAAAACTGGAAAATTAATTGTAAATCTCAAGTTGCGACTGTGAAGTTAGGGTTGTCAGATTTCTTAATGAAAAAAGAGGACATATGGCCATGCCCCATTCTGCCTCTAGCCCTGCCCCCACACAAATTTTGTCTCTTCTTCTCTGAGCTCGGGGCCACATTTGGAGGGCCTCTGAGCATGCAAGGATGTGATGCAATGATACCACATGCATACATGCATTCATGCATGTATGCATGTGATATCATCGCATCGCATCTGTGCATGCTCAGAGGCCCTCCGGATGCAGCCCTGAGCTTGAGGCCTCCAAAACCTAGACAAACTGCTGGGATTTGGAAATCCGTTTGGACACCCGGACAGTCCTCTAAAAAGAAGACATGCCCGGGTTTAACTGGTAACCCTTCGTGAAGTAACTAATGAGATTGACCAAGATTTCCTGTGAAAGGAGAGCAGGAGTGAAATCTGTTTTCCTAATTTCAGCTACTGGGTGGTTTAGTAAAGGGAACCAAAATTACTATTTTTATTTTAATTTACTGCCAAAGAAGACACCGACTAAGCATGTTCCATACAGGAAGTAAGGGTTTTGCTTCCTTTTATTTTGTTCAGAGAGGATAGTAGGTTCAACAACTGATCCTGGGCCTGAACTTTAGTCCTGCCCTGGGGAGATCCAGCACAAGTGCAGTGAAGACCAGTTGACGGTACCCATGGCAAGAGAATGTCAAGGACCTTTTTCTTGGTTTGCATACTACATTCCTACATTCAAACGACATTGAGTTTTTTGGCTTTTTTTTTTTTTCAATTAAATACTCAGTCTAAAATATACTCATCTGGGTATCCCATTCTTATTTGCTCTTGGTATCTGGAAAAACAAAAGGAAGAAAAATATCATCACAAAGCAACCTAGCTTAAAAATAAGTCTGTAATGTCTGGGGTTTGAGGAAATATACTTATAAGGGTTCCACTTGAGGTGACACCGAACATTGGGTGTGCTTGAAGGAGGAGATATGCACAGCTGTGATTTTATTAAAATTTTAACTAAATGGTAACTGCACTTTATATGGGTTTTGACAAGATTTTTAATTGGTTTTAATTGACTTTAATGATAAATCACTTTAACTGGCTGGAATGCTCTTATAGTTCTGAGAAAGCTGTTTTACTATGTGCAATAAATGTATGTTGGTTTTTAGCTGAGTTATGTGTGATGTCTCTTTCTTCCCACCTGATTCTCATAAGATCTCACCACTCAACAAAGGTTGTATTTTGGTGGAAGTATGCCTTGACCCAGGGGGACCTGACTTACCATCAGGCACTGTGACCAATGGCTAATTTGCTTTTGCTCGGGGTCAGGGTAGTGCTGAAGCCTACACTAATATAGGCCAGCATTACTCGGGAAGGTGAGAAGCTAACAAGTTCTCTGGCTCACTTGCAAGTAACAAGAGCTTTGTATGCATTAGCCTTCCCAAAGGGTGGGGAGGGAGAAGAAGCTTCCTTCCCTACAACAGAGACAGGGTGATGGACAAAACATGGCAACAAAAGACCTACCAGAATCAAGACTGGCAATAAGTAAAGTTTTTCACTTATCAAAAAGATCGTTGAGTGATATGGAGATTTCAATCTCGGAAAAAGGGTATTATATCCTTTGTGCCTACACCTAACTATAATGCTTTTAACACCAGGGTGGATTATTGATTATTTCTTTAATAAGAACATACAGTAACTAACAATGATCAATCCATAATCAAAAAGGATAGCACTTGGAATCCCCCAGGCAACACTAACCCTGTCATTCAGGTGTTTGAAAAATTGGAATAGGAAAACAAAGGACACTTTTTCAATTTAACAAAGACAGAAAAGGAAGCCATTATGTTTTTGAAAAATGATTCTTTTATTATGTCATAAAGTGCTTCTTCCAAAAAAATTAAAAACACCGACATTCCCCCTCCCTTTTTATCAGGTTGGGTTGATGAGTGCAAGGCCAGCCGAAGGGAGACTGTAGGAGCTGTGCCTAGTCCTGAGCACATGGTAGCAGAGTTCTGAGCACATGGCAGAACAGTGAGCGGAGAGTGTGCTAGCAGGAAGAAGCAGAGAGAGGAGCAGAGAAGGCGGTGCTAGCAGGGGAAGAGGCGAGAGCTAACTCCGCCCACCCCTGACATCACCAGCCAAACTCCCCCCATAAAAGGGGACGAGCCAACAGCAGAGAGTTCACAGTGCAAGGCCAGCCGAAGGGAGACTGTAGGAGCTGTGCCTAGTCCTGAGCACATGGTAGCAGAGTTCTGAGCACATGGCAGAACAGTGAGCGGAGAGTGTGCTAGCAAGAAGAAGCAGAGAGAGGAGCAGAGAAGGCGGTGCTAGCAGGGGAAGAGGCGAGAGCTAACTCCGCCCACCCCTGACATCACCAGCCAAACTCCCCCCATAAAAGGGGACGAGCCAACAGCAGAGAGTTCACAGTGCAAGGCCAGCCGAAGGGAGACTGTAGGAGCTGTGCCTAGTCCTGAGCACATGGTAGCAGAGTTCTGAGCACATGGCAGAACAGTGAGCGGAGAGTGTGCTAGCAGGAAGAAGCAGAGAGAGGAGCAGAGAAGGCGATGCTAGCAGGGGAAGAGGCGAGAGCTAACTCCGCCCACCCCTGACATCACCAGCCAAACTCCCCCCATAAAAGGGGACGAGCCAACGGCGCGCAGCCATTCGGCGCACGGCGAAGGCGAGCGGCAAAGGCGCTCGCCTTAGCGAGAGCGCCTTTGCGAAGGGCATCAAGAAAGGGCTATCAACTATAGCCGGACTCCCAACTTATAAGACTAGCTAACTAATCAATTGTTTTCAGTCTTTCTTTAGCGTTCTACCAAGTCTTTAACTATCAATCTACAACTTTCTACCAAGTCTTTAACTCTCAATCTTACAACTTTCTATCTCACCAACAAGCTACTAAATCTTTCTCACTAAACAGGCACACTAACAAACAGACGTTCTTAACTGACAATTAACTAACTGTTAACTAACTAACTACTACTACTAACTAACTAACTACTCCATCCCTCAGACCAAGAACTAACTAACTACCTCTATCCCTCCCTCAACACTTACTGACCAACACCTAACAGCCCCCACCCTAACAAACATCCTAAAAAAAAAAAAAAATTTAAATTAAGAAATAATAACAATAAACCTTTGTAATGGCAGGTAGGACTAGAAGCAGCAAGACTTCAATCAAAACAGGCAGTTCAGTCACCGAGAGCACCCAGGGGATGGCTATGGTCCGAGTACAAATGGAAGGAGAACCAGGACGGAGGGCATAGGTCTCTGTACAGACCGAGGCCATCCCCTCAAAGATGTCTACAGTCTCAACGCAGACAGAAGTAATGGTTCAACCGGACGAAAGCCTTTTGATGGAGCTAAAGAGCCTGAGAGAGGAGGTTCAGCGCTTAAGGAGCATCCGAGACGACGAGACCTTCATCGATGGAGTCATCCAGGAGCTGTCTCAA
This sequence comes from Geotrypetes seraphini, assembly GCF_902459505.1. Lineage (NCBI taxonomy): Eukaryota > Metazoa > Chordata > Amphibia > Gymnophiona > Dermophiidae > Geotrypetes > Geotrypetes seraphini. The sequence goes on along the minus strand of NC_047090.1, from coordinate 76,639,973 downwards.
ATCGCTGAACAGGAACCTGACAAGACCACCCTGGGAACACCCATAGCATCCAAAACGGCCACCTTGAGACAAACTACCGGAATGCAGGAAGTGGTTGGAGACGCTGACTCCTGGCAGTTGGTGACTTCCTCCACAAGAAAATGCAGAGGACCTAACTCTGTCTCTTTTTCCCCCATACAGGACAGCTCAACATCGACACCTCATATCGCCCTGAGGAACAGATATCAGCTGCTACAGGAAGGTCCAGAGAAAGAGCTACAAGTAGTTGTTCAGCAGACGGTTCCAACTCCGGAATCAACAGTACAGCCCACCCCTAAGAAGCGCAGAGTGGTGGTCATCGGAGATTCGCTGCTGAGGGGCACCGAGGGACCAATCTGCAGACCAGACCTACAATCAAGAGAGGTCTGCTGTTTGCCAGGGGCCAGGATCCGGGATGTCACTGCTTGCATTGACAGACTCATCAAGCCCCGAGATCACTTCCTCATGGTTCTAATCCACGTCGGAACCAACGACACCGCAAGGAGCAGCCCGGACAGCATACCTGAAGACTTCAGGGCCCTGGGGGAGAAGCTGAGGAGGATGGATGCGCTGGTAGTCTTCTCCTCGATTCTCCCAGTGAGGGGCAAGGGCAGAGCCAGAGAGGATCGAATACAAAGGGCGAACGACTGGCTGCGAGGATGGTGCAAGGAGATGAACTTCGGGTTTCTGCACCATGGAGAAGCATTGCAAGGACTACAGTGACACGACGGGCTACACCTAACCAGAAGAGGGAAGAATGTCCTTGGACACCGCCTAGCCCGCCTACTCCTCAGGGCTTTAAACTAGGTAAGTCGGGGGAGGGTACAGGCACAAACAACATACCAGGCGAACTAAAATGCCAATACATTTATGAAGCTGAGGAAAGTAGACACTGAAATGCTGGGTCAGGGGTGAGTGCACACACTTTTGAGTCGGGAGTAGGGTCACATCATATTTATGGGTCACATTGTAATTCCGGGTATATGGGGAGTACACATTGTGGTTCTGAGCCTCAGGAAAGCACAAATAACACAAACAATGCTAAAGGTGTTCAAATAGCTCAAACAGGAATATCCCCATTGAGACATAACAAAAATATAACATGGAGGGCTATGTACGTCAACGCACACAGTTTAGGAAACAAGATCCTGGAATTGGAAACAGAAATAAGGAATGCCGACCTGGATGTGGTGGCGATATCCGAAACCTGGCTCACAGACTCCCACGGGTGGGACATGGTCATACCGGGTTACAACTTGCTTCGCCGGGACAGAGAGGGTAGGAAGGGAGAGGTGTAGCATTATATACTAAAGATGACATTAAGGTCACGAGAATCTCAGATGTCCAGTATACTGGGGAATCCCTTTGGGTTAATTTGGCCAGAGGGAAGGACAAATGCTTGTATCTTGGCGTAATTTACAGACCCCCAAGACAACAGGATGACCTGGATATGGAAATAATCGAAGATATAGAAAATATCACTTTGCGTGGGGACACAGTATTGCTAGGTGACTTCAACATGTCTGATGTGGATTGGGTTACACTTACCTCTGCTTCCGGCAGCAGCAGGAGGCTATTAAACTCTATGAAAGGAGCAAGCCTCAGGCAACTGGTGTTGGAACCGACAAGGGATCAGGCAATACTGGACCTGATACTTACCAATGGAGAAAGTGTCACAGAGGTCTCGGTGGGCGACACATTGGCCTCCAGTGACCACAACATGGTATGGTTCAATATCAGGAAAGGTTTCACTAAATCTACTACACTAACCAAAGTCCTCAAATTCAAGGACACAAATTTCAAAGAAATGGGAGACTTCGTTCACCAGGCGCTACAAAGCCAAGAAGAAACCGATAACGTGGAAGACATGTGGTCGACTTTGAAAGCAACCATACAAGAAGCAACAAACCACTATGTAAAATCAGTAAGTAAACGGCGAAGGAACAATAAGCCACAGTGGTTTACTGCGGAGATCTCAGACCTGATCAAGGAGAAGAAAAAAGCATTCATCTCCTACAAACAATCAGGGAAGCAGGACTCTAGAGCAGACTACCTGGCCAAATCAAAAGCCGTCAAAACAGCAGTCAGAGAGGCTAAATTCCTCATGGAGGAGTCTCTAGCAAAGAACATCCAGAAGGGAGATAAATCCTTCTTCAGGTATATCAGTGATAGAAGAAAAAACTCAGGCGGGATTGTACGTCTTAGGAAACCAGACGGAGACTATGTGGAAAAGGATTCGGAAAAAGCCCAACTATTAAATGAATACTTCTGCTCAGTCTTCACCCGAGAAGCGCCAGGGCTCGGCCCTCAGCTACAGACAAGGGTTGGCTCAGTTGACCCGTTTAGTAACTTTGAGTTTACGCCCAGCAGTGTCTACGGTGAGCTGTCAAGGCTCAAGGTTAGCAAGGCAAAGGGGCCGGACAACCTGCACCCCAGGGTGCTTAGGGAGCTGAGTGATGTCTTGGCGGAGCCACTGTCTGCGCTCTTCAACCTCTCCCTTAGTACAGGCAGCGTCCCGTTGGACTGGAGGACGGCTAACGTCATTCCACTCCACAAGAAAGGCTCAAAGATGGAGACAGCAAACTACAGACCAGTGAGTCTAACATCGATAGTGAGCAAACTAATGGAAACTCTAATCAAACACCAATTAGATAAGATCCTGGATGAGGAGAATCTACGGGATCCCCGACAACATGGATTTACTAAGGGGAGATCCTGCCAATCCAACCTGATCAGCTTCTTTGACTGGGTAACGGGGAAGCTGGATATTGGGGAGTCCCTGGACATCGTGTACCTGGACTTTAGCAAAGCATTCGATAGCGTACCACACCGCAGGTTACTGAGCAAGATGAGTTCTATAGGATTAGGTGACACATTGACGAAATGGGTTGGGAGCTGGCTTGGAGGTAGGCTCCAAAGGGTGGTGGTGAACGGCATCCCCTCCGAAATGACGGTGGTGATTAGTGGAGTACCACAGGGCTCAGTCTTGGGCCCAATCCTATTCAACATCTTTATAAGAGACTTGGCAGAAGGGCTTCGAGGTAAAATAACATTATTCGCCGATGACGCCAAACTGAGTAATGTAGTGGGCAAATGCACAACAGATGAAGATTCAGTGCCCGACAACATGATGCACGACCTACTCCTACTGGAGCGATGGTCTAGGACATGGCAACTCAACTTCAATGCCAAAAAATGCAAAGTTATGCACCTGGGCAGCCAGAATCCATGCAAGTCTTATACTCTTAATGGCGAGATCCTAGCAAAAACGGTAGCAGAACGAGACTTGGGGGTAATCGTCAGTGAGGACATGAAGTCTGCCAATCAAGTGGAGCAGGCTTCGTCCAAGGCAAGACAAATCATGGGCTGCAGACGAAGGGGTTTCGTCAGTCGTAAGGCGGAAGTCATTATGCCATTGTATAGATCCATGGTGAGGCCCCACCTGGAATACTGTGTGCAATTCTGGAGGCCGCATTATCGCAAGGATGTGCTGAGACTGGAGTCGGTGCAAAGAATGTCCACCCGGATGGTCTCGGGACTCAAGGATCTACCATACGAAAAAACGGCTTGACAAATTACAGCTATACTCGCTCGAGGAGCGCAGAGAGAGGGGGGACATGATCGAGATGTTCAAGTATCTTACGGGCCGCATCGAGGCGGAGGAAGATATCTTCTTTTTCAAGGGTCCCACGACAACAAGAGGGCATCCGTTGAAAATCAGGGGCGGGAAACTACGAGGTGACACCAGGAAATTCTTTTTCATTGAAAGAGTGGTTGATCGCTGGAATAGTCTTCCACTACAGGTGATTGAGGCCAGCAGCGTGCCTGATTTTAAGGCCAAATGGGATCGGCACATGGGATCTATTCACAGGGCAAAGGTAGGGGAGGGACATTAAGGTGGGCAGACTAGATGGGCCGTGGGCCCTTATCTGCCGTCTATTTCTATGTTTCTATGAGCACCACGAGCTAAATGCCAAGCTGCCCATGCTACGGGGTGGCGGGAGAGTCTTTTATCAATAATAATGGTCGTTTTTTAAAAATTTTACTTTTTTCTTTAGTAATCATAAATTTAGGGTGAATACAATTTAATATGAGCATGCAAGTGTGCTTCTTAGAAAAATAGTGATACGAGAGAAAAATTAAATATACAAACGAGAAAGAGAAGACATCCTGAGAGGAGACGTGATCGAAACATTCAAGATAATGAAGGGAATAGACTTGGTAGATAAAGACAGGTTGTTCACCCTCTCCAAGGTAGAGAAAACGAGAGGACACTCTCTAAAATTAAAAGGGGATAGATTCCGTACAAACATAAGGAAGTTCTTCTTCACCCAGAGAGTGGTAGAAAGCTGGAATGCTCTTCCTGAAGCCGTTATAGGGGAAAACACCCTCCAGGGATTCAAGACAAAGGACTCCTTTTACTAAGCTGCGATGGCGTTTAACGCGCGCCAAATTTTAGCAGGTGCTAAATCTGCGCTATGTGGCTAGAACTAATGCCAGCTCAATGCTGGCATTAGCGTCTAGCAAGCGCTAAACCCACTATCGCAGCTTAGTAAAAGACAAGTTAGGCAAGTTCCTGCTGAACCAGAGCGTACGCAGGCGAGGCTGGACTCAGTTAGGGGACTGATCTTTGACCTAGGGGCCGGCACGGGAGCAGACTGCTGGGACCCAGCAAGACTTATGTTCTTGAGAAATTGCTCCTGAGAGCTAAAGACTCTCGTGCAGAGCAGGGTACAAACGTGTAAGCTTAAAACAGCCAGTCATGCTCTCTGCTCTGGTCAAAGGAAAGGAATTCTCTCTCACCCTTAAATAGTATTTTTCCCTACACTGGTCCTATTCTGTGAACTTATCTGCTTACTTTCAGGATGACATCCCTGACTATTTATTACCCTGTTACCATGGTATTCTAGCTCTGTCCCCTCTCTTATCTTCAGGCAAGTCTGCAAAAACATGTACCTCTCATAAATTTCTTTCAGGGGCCTTCTTACTGCTATGTTTGTTCTGGCACATTCCACAAACCTTTTTGAATGCATCAGGTTGGTTTGTTTTTATATAACTATGTTGTAATGCTCACTATTTTATTTCACTGTACAAGTATCTATGCCTGTACATTCATTTGTTGGATTTATTGAGCTATTATTTGTATTCTTTTGCATTTATAGTTTCTCTTCTAAGTTTATGTTTTGTTTTCACATACATATGATTTATATTTTGTGGATATGGTTTTAACTCAATGTGTATTTTGAATTATGTTCAACAGTTTTAAGCCCCTGACTAAACCTGTCCTCAGCCATGTGGGCAACATAGGGCACTGCTATATTCTTTCATGTTTTGAATAAATATCTTTGTACTTTCATCTCTTGGTGCCCTGTGGTATGCCCTATTTGTTCTGTTTCTTTCTTATGTGAACAGAAAAGAGCAGACATGAGATTAGTGAATTTTCACGAACTTTATTATTATATTCAAAATATTGCGGTAAGGTTGATTTTTGGACTGAAACGATTTGATCACATATCGCAATACTATCATAGATTACATTGGCTAGAGTAATTTTCAAATTTGGTTGTGTATGTTTTAAAGTTTTGAACGGATTACTGCCAAGTTATCTTTTTGATCATTTCAAATTTGTAAATAGGAAACATGTACGGAAAGTACGCTTCTTTGATTTTCCATCAGTAAAGGGAAGTGTTTACAAACTATTTTTTGTAGAATGTTGGCATATCAAGCAGCTTTGTGGGAAAAACAAGTTAGTCCGTACATATCCCTTTTCATCTCCTATTCAGCCTTCAGAAAAAATGTTGAAAACATATCTCTTTGGTAAATATCTTGACTAAACCTTTATGATCTGCTATAGTGTTAGTATTTCTTGATTTGTAAACCGCACAGAACCGTAAGATAGCTGCGGTATATAAGAATTTATGTTATGTTATAAAGTTAAATTATGTTGCTAGTACTCTTGGTCCAGTTGGTAGCGCCATGAAAGAAAAAGAAAAAAATCAAGAGGAATCAGTTTTAAGTGTAGTGGGTGATTATTCCAAGGGCTTCCTTTCACTTTCAAATATTTTAGTATACACTTCTCCCTCCGTATTTGCAGTTTCAGCATTCACGGTTTCGATTATTCCCGGTTTTTAGCTTTCTGGCTCCTCCCCCCAAATTACATCAGCTTGCATAGAGAAATTGCTGATTCCAAGCATTTACAGAGAAAATCGCTGATTCCCAGCACTTTCTTCACTGTGTTTTGCCTCTCCTTCAGGAACAGGCCAGGCCTCCCACCATGGTATTCACGGTTTCACTATATTCACAATGGTTTTTAATAGAAAACAGCGAATAACATATGAAAAAGTTATTTGCGGTTTTTCTGTATTTGCGGTTCTGTTAATCCCCTATCACAGCGAATACGGAGGGAGAAGTGTAGAATACTAATAATAGCAGTAGGGCTCCTTTTACAAAGCCACAGTAGCAATGCTGCCGCGGTAAATGCATCGGAGCCAATTCAATCCCTATGGGCTCTGGTACATTTACCATGGCAGTACAGCTTTGTAAAAGGGGCCCTTAGTGATGGGATTTATTGTTTGCTAGTTTTCGCCTGTTTTGAAATAGCATTTCTTCGACCTTGAAATCATTTTTTTCTTTTATTCATCTCTTATTTTTCTTCTCCTTCCTTCATTCCCCCCACCCAGTTGTGTTAACCTTATATGTTTTTCTATTTTATAATTATTGTAGCTCGTCCCTTTTTTTCCTACATGTTCTTGTTCATTTTCCCTCCAGGGAATGTCAATTCATGTAATTGTTGTTCTGTAATTGATATACACTTCTCCCTCCGTATTCGCTGTGATAGGGGGATTAACAGAACCGCAAATACAGAAAAACCGTGAATAATTTTTTCATATGTTATTCACTGTTTTCTATTAAAAGCCATCGTGAATATAGTGAAACCGTGAATAACATGGTGGGAGACCTGGTCTGTTCCTGAAGGAGAGGCAAAACACGGTGAAGAAAGTGCTGGAAATCAGCAATTTTCTCTGTAAACGCTTGGAATCAGCGATTTCTCTATGTAAGCTGATTTAATTTGGGGGGAGGAGACAGCAAGCTATAAACCATGAATAATTGAAACCGCGAATACGGAGGAAGAAGTATATTTGTATTTTTTTACCTGTATTTTATATATACTTATAATTCACCTCGAAATTCTTTGACAGGTGATTATATCAAATTTTCATAAAACTTGAATAAACTTGAAAATTTAACCCCCCTCTTCTACAAAACCGCGCTAGCAGTTTTTAGCGCAAAGAGAGCATAGAGAGCCACGCTGAATGGCCCGCACTGCTCCCGACACTCATTGAGTTCCTATGAGCGTCGGGAGCAGCGCGGGCCATTCAGCGCAGTTCCCCGCACTAGACACTGCTAGCGCAGTTTCATAGTAGAGGGGGTAAATGTCTGGGTCTTTCCAGATATTTAAATGCTGCCATTTACACATGATTTGAGCTTGAGGGGTGGTAGATTCAAAAGTAATGTAAGGAATTTCTTCTTTACGGAGAGGGTGGTTGATGCCTGGAATGCACTACCGAGGGAGGTGGTGGAGAGGAAAACGGTGACAGAGCTCAAAAATGTGGGATGAACACAGAGGATCTTGAATCAGAAAATAATGGTATATATATATATATATATTGAAGAACTAAGGCCAGTACTGGGCAGACTTGCATAGTCTGTGCCTGTATATGGCCATTTGGTTGAAGATGGGTTGGGGAGGGCTTCAACAGATGGGATAGCTTAGATGGGCTGGGAAGAGCTTTGATGGATAATTCAGTAGATGGAACCTAAGCACAGTACCAGCTTTGGTTCTGGCCCAGAAATAGCTTAGAATGAAAATTAAAATTAAATCATTAATTTAAAGAGAGGGTAAGGTTTGGCAGACTGGATGGACCATTAAGGTCTTTATCTGCCATCATCTACTATGTTACTATGGATGTTTCTAATACAACAATGTTTATGTAATTTGGGGATTTAATTTATCATTTAACCTATTTTGCATTATGATATGTCATAAAATTTCAGGTAGTGAAAAGTATTTAGTTTATGTCATCATTCACTGTTCAGCCATGTGTTCAATCTATATTCTAATAGCTTGAACATTTTTAAGTGATACTTCAGAATGGAGTGGCAGCAGAATTGAATTCCACAGGATAGGAGCAACTACCGAGAAGCAGGTAGTTCTAGCAAGATGTGAACAAATTTGGAGAGGAGTGGATGTAATCCAGCGAATGCTGCTGGAATGAACAGGGAAATATGAAAGACGAGATCTGTAGAAAAATTGAGATAGACCAGAATAAAAAATCTGACAAAGTCAAAATTAAGATCTGGTACGGAATGTGAAGTCAGTGAGCAGTCATCAGAAGAGGCGTTACACTATCATATTTCTTTGCCCCATAAATAAGCTTAACTGCAGTATTTTGGATTAATTGGAGATATCAGGTTTAGTGAAAAAAACAAAAGGAATTGACCCCGAAATATCCACAGAGAAGAAAATCGAGAGAAAACCAAAAAAAACCCCAGGGACCCCCAGGGACCCCTGAAGAAGACTTTTTGTCGAAATGCAGACCGTGTTGGGTCCTGTATCCCTAGCGGACTAGGTCCTTTAAGGCTTTTATGTGGATGAATTTATTTTATGTGGATGATTTCAGTGTACCTTTGGAACTTTGACACTTTCAAATAAAGTCCATTTTGGAGCATCATCACTCCACAGAGCTTTTTTTGGTTTTCTTAGTACCATGAGCCATGAACCACAGAGTTAAAATAATCAACACAGGAGATTATCAAAGAATGTACTAAAAGGTGAAAGCATTTTGCACGAATGAGTGAGCAGCACAAATCTTTAATGTAAATAAGGATTTCACCAGGAAGGAGACAGGTTAGAACAGATGGACCAACCATTGGGGACAAGTACAACAGTAGTCTTGGTGATATTTAACCCCCTTTAACAAAAGCACGAAAGAGGTTTTTAGCATGAATGCTATGCGCTATTTTGATGTTCATATGAACTCTATGACTGTCAGAGCAGCACAGAGCATTCAGCGCACCAACCAGCACTAAAAATCTCTTCTGCACTATTGTAAAAGGGGGAGGGGGTAAATAGTTTGATATTTCAGCAATGGCCTGAGGTAAAAGTGTGTGCAACACCTCCTCTGGCAGTTTCCCTGGATTCGACAAATGCCTCCACAGGGGCCAGCTCTGCCATTCCCCCTTTATATACAGTACAGTATACCTAGTGCCACAATGCTTTCATCCAAGGAGAGAAGGTATTAAAACAGGGGTGTCATATTTATGGTTATTTGTATGGATATGTTATCACACTTATAAGTTTAAAAATGAATAAAGATTAAAAAAAAAAAAAAGCAGGGGTGTCAAACTCAATCACATTAAGGGGCCAAAATCTAAAGCACAGGCTGAGTCATGGGCCAGACCTCACCCAATCTCTGCCCCAGACCCCGCCATTTTTTCCATTCAATTGTCATATATGCACACACAATATAATCTTATTAACAATACATAATGGTTAACCACAAAAATTAAACTACACAAAGCACACTGTACGTATGCTTCTCAACATTCATTCCTACCAGAACACAGATAACCCCTATGCACATATGGGACCACAAACTAAAAGTACTAATATATACAAACAAAACCCTGATTCAAGACTCTGCATGCAGTACAACCCCAGAGAAATAGAAACAACTGCATTTCTTCCTGAACGGTGCAAAATACAGACAGCAGATGTAAATTCTCAAAATTGATACAATTCAATCACTAAATTGAAAATAAAATCATTTCCCCTATCTTTGTTGCCTGGTGATTTGGTTTTCAAAACATCTTTCCCAGTCTCTGGCTGCACTTCCTTCTGTCTGTGCTCTTAACTGTGTATCCAGGGCCACTTTATCCATTTGCTGTTTTTCTCTCCTTCACTGTCTGCCATACATCCATCTTTATCTAATTGTACAACTGACCTAAGTTGGTAACAAACCTATGGAGAGTGATCAAACTAAAGTTTATAAAAATACTCAGAGATGTTGAAACTCTATAAGGAAGGCTGAAAAACCTCCCTTGGGTGAAGAGTTCACCTTCCAGTCACTGTTGTAGTTCAAAACAGGTTCCTGGTTTGGTAAAGCTGATAGAATTAAGCTCGTGACTGATGGATAAGCAGTTCACTGCTGAAAGGTCGGTGAAGTAAATTCTTAAGATTCAAAACCGCCAGCTCTTTGGAGATAGTGATCAAAGTTTTTTTTATAAAATAACAATGACTGGAAGGTGAACTCTTCACCCAAGGGAGGTTTTTCAGCCTTCCTTATAGAGTTTCAATATCTGAGTATTTTTATAAACTTTAGTTTGATCACTCTCCATAGGTTTGTTACCAACTTAGGTCAGTTGTACAATTAGATATTGTTAGCCTTTTCTGACCTTGGGTTTATATTTAATATCCCTGAACATACTACAGTAAATATACATCCATCTTTAGCATCAACTTTTAACATTCAACTTTCTTCCATTTTTCTGCTTTCTTCTCAAAATCTGATCTACTTTTCCATGTCTTCCCTTCCCATCTATCCATGTGTACCATCTCCTCCCACTTTCTTCTCCCCTATTCCCATCTATCCATATGAAGCATTTTTTCTTATCCCTTCCCTGCTCAACATGTTGTTGTGCACCATCTCTTCCCTCTGTCTCTCATTCCATCCCCGTGCACCATCTCATCCCTCTCCCATGAACAGACAACTCTACCTTCCCCCTTCCCCCCTCATATGATCTGACATCTTTCTCCTCTCCTTCCCATAGCCTGGAATCACTCTCGTTTCTCATGATCTGGCATCTCTCTCTCTCCTTCCCTCTCTCTTCCCAAGGTCTAACATCTCTCTCCTTCTCTCCTTTCTGCGGTCTGGCATCTCTCTCCCCTCTTTCCCTTCCATTCCGTGGTCTGACATTTTTCTCTCTCCTTCCCATTCCAGTGGTCTGACAACTCTCTCTTTCCCATGCATCTCTACTTCACTCCTCTCCCAACACCATGTCCAATAATTCTCTCTCCCTCTCTCTGCCCAACAATTTCCCTCGTTCTTCATCTCCCCATGTGCACCATCTCTCTTTCTCGCTCTCAGACACCCAATTCTTCCTTTCTATTCCCTCCCTCACCTCAGCATCTCTTTCCCTCTCTCCATTCTATGGCTCATCTCCCCTTCCCTCCTTCCCTTCATTCTATGTCCCAAGTTCATATCCCCTCCCTCCTTCCTAAGATAAAAACAACAGACTGTGGATGTGGATATTCTGAAAGATAATTTTGATTCGCTCTTCACAATAAAATAATAATAATAATAGTTTATTTTTATATACCACCAAACCATCAGTTTTGGCGGTTTACACAATGGTAATTGCATCAAGTAATTAAAATACAGATCCAAATAACAATGTCTTATAAAAGGAAATAACACAATTCAATAGAAGATACTGATTAACAAAGTACAACACTAACTTATTGAAAATAAAATATGCACAATACAGATTATTTATACTACAATAGATAAGCAACTTTAAACCTTACTCCATAAAAATAATAAAAATCCGCCTATCATAATAATTTTGAAATCTATTAATTGTTGTATTGTTTAAATAGATAAGTTTTAAAATCTTTCCGAAATTGATGGTAAGTGAGGGCTGGAGTAATAAGAGCATTCAAACATGAATTCATTACTCCTGCTTGAAAAGAAGGTGTCCTATCTAAAAATTTCTTAAAACGGCACGCTTTCGCTGAAGGAAAATAAAACCAACTGGTTCTACGTATATTTTTTTTACATTTAAAAAATCTAAAATGAGCAACAGGCTAAGATGGAGCTAACCCAAATAAAACTTTATAGCAAATACATCCAAATTTAAACAACACTCTAGCCTCGAACGGCAACCAGTGAAGTTTTTGATAATATAAGCTGATGTGATCATGTTTTTTTTAATTAAAAATCAAACGAATAGCTGTGTTTTGAATGAATCTTAATCAACTAATTGTTTTTTTATGAGCACCCAAATAAATAATGTTACAATAATCTAATATTGAAAGAATTGATGGTTGAACCAGTATTTAAAGGGGTGAGTAGACTTAAAGGGGTGGGTCAATGGAGTGGGCAGACTTGATGGGCTATAGCCCTTATCTGCCGTCATCTTTCTATGTTTCTATGTTTCTATTTTAAATGATATAAAAATCAAAATTTTTTCTGATGGTACGCAACTTCCAAAGTGTAATAAAACATCTTTTGACCAATAAATCTGTATGAGCCTTAAATGATAAAGTATGATCTAATGTAACTCCTAATATTTTTAAAGTAGGGACTATTGGATAGGTTTGACCATTTACCGTCAGCATCATTTCAGTAGGTTTATCATTAGGGCTAGCAAGAAAAACTTTGATTTATCTGGATTCAATTGCAATTTAAAAATGCAAATAAAAGTCTAAAACAGCAATACACGTATGATTGTCAAAGGGAAGGCTTCTGAGTGAGCTGCGGCACACGTGAGGAGCCGCCGCCCGCAGCTTTGTGCACAGAAACGACTGCGGCAGTGAGGAGGAGGGAGCCAGCCAGAAGGTAAACACCCGGGGGGCGGCAATTAGCAAAACACCGCTTCACCCTCAAGCTGGCTGCCTGTGGCCCGCGGGTTGGACACCCCTGGTCTAGTGTAAGGTGCACAGTCACTGCGGGCCACATAAAATGGCCAGGCGGATTTGGCCCGTGGACCTTGTGTTTGACATATGTATATTAAAGGATGAATTTCCTCCCCTCTCTCTCAGGAATTCATCTCTGGCAAATCTCTCACTGCTTTCCCTCACCACTAAGCTCTGTCCTCTTTACCAGCCTTCCACAACTACCTCAAGATCTCTCGACTCTGATTTTTTTAAACAATAATTTTTAAGGACTGTATTGTTATCCCTTTTAGATAAATTATTGTAAAATGAGTCGAGCCCTAATTTTTTTTAGGGTTGACTCGGTATATAAATCTAAGATTAGATTAGACGCTAAGGAGCCCTTCCTCATATGAGAGGAGTTCCATCCCCTCTATCATCTTGGTCACTCTTTTTTGAACCTTTTCTAGTGTCACTATATCTGCATTTAAGTTAGGTGCCAATGTTATACCAGGTTTCAGCAGGCATAAATTCTGTGCCCAGCATTAGCTACAAGATCCAGGTCAAACTTATCCTGGTTTCTATATTTTTTTACAGTTTTGTTTATTTGGATACCCAATTAAATGTTTTGTATATTACACAGTATTTTGTTATGTCAGGAAGGAGTCCCTCAAGGGTACAAAGGAGGATTTTACATTTGCCAAGTTATTAAGGAAGGATGGGGGGTTCCAAATTTTAAAATTACGAGGGTGAATCAAAAATTAAAGGCAATTGTATTAAATTAAATTACGCCATAACTGGGACAGAGCTAGCAAAATTCATGTGCTCTTGTTATTTAATTTGAATTTATAGAAATAAAAGTTTGTTTGTCCCAAGGTTGACATGTTCTATCCCGATCCCCACTTGTTCTCTGTTTGTTGGATTTTACATAGGGTTTCTGTTTCTTTATCTCTGCCCTAAACTTTTATTGGGCCATCACTTCTTCAGATGTCTCATGTAATAAAGTTTTGATTCTTTCAGTACTTTCCATCCTGCATTATATATCAATTTCTAAACTTGAGCAAGTTCATTTCTCCCATCTCAATGTTATGTTCCTTCAAAATACACTGGCTGTGCAATATGGGGGTGGGCTAACCCTCAAAACATACATGGAAGTTGACAAAATAATTATAACAACATATAATTAAATCTCTGCTATTTAAGTCATTCACTCACAAATATAAGCTGGTAGACTGTAGAAAAGATGTTATTAACTGAGCACAGAAATGGGAAGGACATCTTGTAAAGCATTATATACTGAATATTGTGGTTGGGCGTGGCTGATTGGACGTGTCCAGTGGCCAATAGCCTAAGCCACACCGACCTCGGCCGAACGATAGTGAGGTATGGGTAGCTGGGAAGGATTACAATAAAGTTCAAAAATAGCGTCAAAACACCTGGGTGCCACAAAATAAATCTTTATTTCACACCAGACTTGGTGCATTTAACTCATTAGTAGCAACTCAAAATGAGTTCCAAAAATGCAAGCAAACAATAGTCCTTGCACAAAATACAAAACAAAACCAATCAATTTGTTTCCTTTATTTGGCTTGTTGCCATCCACTGGCTTCTATTTCAGTCTTTTAATGGCCATTTCAGAGGCTCTCAGGCCTATCTGCCACACTGGGCTGGCCCTTCCCGACCCAGCTACTATTTTCCACCTGGCCTGTTCAAACAGATTCTGCTGTGATTTCTTATAAGTCTTTTCACTTGGGAAAAGTACACCTTGGGGTTTTATTAACCAAAATACCCCCAGAGGTGTTAGGATCTGTACCCGCCCTGTAGATTTTGGTGTACAAAAATCCCAAGCAAGATCCCACTAGATTCTGAATAAAGAGTTCCCCAGTGTCTTAGTTCCCCAGTGTCTTGTGGCCAGCAGTGCTTTAAGTAACCAATTTTCATGCACTGCCTCAAACAGCATAACATAAAATAAAACTCAGTCCTGCTTGGATTTAGGCTGTGCATTTTCCTTGCAAGTTTCATACAAGTGGGAAAAAAGACCTCTGTCAGCCAGGGGCTTTAAATAATACAGCCTGGTTAGTCTGGAATCTTCACCAATAATTTCCCTTTTATAAACTCCAAACTTTTCTACTGTTCCTCAGCCCTACTCCATTAAATCAGGGTCAGTAGCGTATGAAAAATCCTCACTCATATCTTCCATACTCTGAGCTTCATTCATTTCTATATTATCTTCATTTATGAATGAGTCCTCAAAAAAATCCTCCCAATCTTGAGGTCCTACCTGCCCTTCTGGAGTATAAGGCTCTGGTGCATTTCTGTTTCCTGGCAGAGAAGGTCTAGTTCCTTTCTCTCTCCCTGTTGGGTTCCTGCTGTGTGGCTCAATGTCTGCCTGCCTGCAACTAGGAGCCCCACCCTTTTCTCTTTCAATAGCTAACTGCCTGTGCTGGAGTGCAGGTGTGCCCTTAGTTCTGGCTAATTCTGAGCTCAGGTGCTGTTCCAGTCCTGACTTTAGGAATTCTCTGCCCTTGGCCTGATGGGATTTGTAGTCCTGTTACCTTTTTTTGCACTTGCTGCTTAGAAAAAGGTAAACAGGCATGAGGAGTCTCCATCTCCCTCTGCGCACTAACTGTTCCTGAAGCCAGGTGAACACTGTTTCCTTTACTTCATCACGCTATGTCTTTAGCTCTCCGGGTCAAAGTGATGCGCCCATATCTCATCGCCAACGGCGTAGTAAGGATGAGCGGTGCCCAGGACAGTGGCACCCCTCACATGCCCCACTCCCATACCCGCTGCACGCGTGCCCCCTTTCCTTTCCATGTACCTTTTTAACTTCTCTGGCATGCCCACGTCGGTGATGGCTTGCCCTTTGACATCACTTCTTAGTCGTGGGCGTTAGAGAGACCGCCGATGCTAATACGGGCAGCAACCTCATGCCAGGGAAGTAAAAAAGGTACAGGGGAGGCAAGTGGCGTGCGCATAGTGGCAAGGAGAGGAGCGGGGGAGTGGGAAGAGAGGAGGAGGGGTGCTGCGCCCTTAGGAAGACCGCAACCAGGGTGGACACACACACACACCCCTGTACTCCCTTTACTAAGCCACTGCTCATCACCAGTGACATTTCTCTCCAGAATACTCGGATCTTCTTCATACTGTCTCAGGAACTGGGTTGCAACCTCCACACGCTGTTGCTTGTGCAGATTAGTAAGCTGTTTGGGAGCCCACTCTGCGCAGACTTTCCTGTATCCCAAGTCATCATGCATTATGGCAAATACAGATCCATAGCTGATATCCAAATTTGCAGCTAATTGAGACACCATGATCCATCTTCTCTAATCAAGGCATCTGCTCTGTCAATGTGCTCTTGTGTGTGTGATGTTGATGGGCGACCAGAACAACCTTCGGCGGTTACATCTGTTCTTCCTGCTTTAAGCCTTTCTACCCACTTATAAACCTTTTGTTGAGTCATATTGCTATGTCCATACTGAGTCAATATCCAGCGTTGAATTTCCAAAGGTTTCACTCCCTCTGCCCAAAAAAAGCACACTATTTCACGTTGTTTTTCGATGGTGCAATCTTGCAATAGAGTGTCCATGTTTCTGACCTCATGGCTGCCACACAACTAAAGGCCGAGCACTGCACTGTGCATGGATGAACTACCCAAAAGGCAATGTACTTACGAGTACATATGTTGTATTTCACTAGCTCTGTTCCAGTTATCGTGTAATTTAACAATTGCCTTTAATTTTGTATTCTCCCTCGTGTATATTTATATATATCTACAGTATATCTATCTATCTATCTATGAACCTATTGTGGCAGCCATTTCTTGTTATTTAAAAATAACATAATTATAGTCTAGTATTCAGGACTGTGGTATATCTTATACCCCCAGACAGGACCTTCTCATTCTCTGCTCTGCATAGAGTTAGAACACATTGGATATCTCCATTATCCCAGCTAATGCCTTTAATACTCCTTAAATAGAAAGCTATAGTTAATCTTAAACATCTTCATAAGCAGACATTTCAGTTCACCTATTTGGTACACATTGTTCTCTTCGACCCCCTGCTCTGACAGCATGATTTTTTTGTTAGCAATTTAACTATGCACGGGGAGTAACACCACCGCGCAGAACTAAAGAACTGTCCAATTAAATCTATTCTAGGCCTCAGCTCCTCCTATTGCATAGTGATGGCTCTGGTTTTGACCCAATCAAATGATTTAGCAAAGGCCTGGCTTGGAATTAGAGCTGAAGCTTAATGCCATGGTTTTAAGTACCTGGGAATTACTCAGCTTGATATTACACTTTGACTTCAGAATGTCTTCTTAAATTGAGTCCTTGTGCACAAAATTACCCTATTATGAAACAAAAAGTCTGCAGTGAAGAGCTATTCAAGAAGGCTGCCAAATATACAGAAATTGCTATTCAAAACTGGAGCACAGGGTGTGTTGGAGAATGAATAGCTGTGAGATGAACAATAATGAAAAGAAAAGAAAACAATGGGGCACCATTGACTGCAAACCAAGGATCATATTGTCAGTCTGATTGTAATATGATTATCTCTTTACTAGCATGAAAAAATTGTTTGGGAAATATCAGTTCCTTATAAAAAAAAGCAAGGGAAACTATGTCAAAAATGCACTAGCCATAACATCAGCATGATAAAACAGCAAGAAGCCAAACTGCTGCTTGAGTGCTCCCAGTCCCACGTACATCTTGACATGTTCGCCAGCACGAGCAGCATCTTTCACTTGCTGCTCATGCTGGCCTAGGTTCCCTTCTGACGACACTTCCTGGTCCCAGGATAAGCAGCATAAACTCTATTTTACTCTTTTGGGATCTTGGCAGGTACTTGTGACCTGGATTGGCTACTGTTGAAAACAGAATACTAGGCTTGATGGACCTTCACATGCCAATCAAGATAATATTCATGACCCCAGCAAAGACATGGAGTTTTTAGCCATGTCTGGGTGTTTGAGGTCTTTTTTCCTTGTATGTATACTGTATATCTATATAGATATAGATATATAGTGTGACAGGCAGGACCCTGTCTCATCCAGAGACTCTGCTGCTAACTCTCATTATGCCAAGCTAGTGCCTATTCCCAGAGAAAGAAAAAACATTATAAAGTCTGACAAGCAGGCAATAGGCATAGCAGAAGGGCAGATCAGAAGACCTAAGGCAGCAGCAGCTCAGGATTCTATTGTATTTCCCTATTATTCATTGTTCCAACCTGCAGAAAGAAAAATTCCCTTTAACCCTGCAGTATTACAGCCTGATACACACAGGGTTAAAGACAGGGGAGGAGTCAGAACAGCTGACTTGCAACAGGCATAGCAGGAGCCCAGGAGAGAGAAAATCTCTACAGCTGAGTGCAAAGGGAAGGAACAAGCCAAGCTGAACTCTCTGCAGTGCCTGTCAGGAAATGCTGGGAAAATTTACAGACCAATTCCTCTACCACGTTGGGCAAGGCAACTAGAAACCTCCAGGCAAGAAAGCAACTCATTTCCTATGGAAAGGTTAGCTGGGGAGGGGGAGAACTCTGAAACAAAGTTTACACAAGCTGGCTAGGAGAAAGTGGCTTCAAACAGAGTGGGGGAGGGGAGCTACAAGATAGAGAAAGTAGCAGGACTTTGAATCAAATAACTTGCTTCAGATGCCCAAAGTTTGTCCCTATCCTGAGTCACTAAACCACTGAGATCACTATTCTGTAATTGGGTGGAGTATGTTCCCATACCGACTGGCCCTGAGTTAGGAAGAGAGGGCAGTGGTATGAGACATTTTGCTCTGTGGAGCTGGGGCACCTGTGGGAGTGTCCGTTGAAGGACTGCAGCTATTAAAAGCAGTTGGAAGTTTGGCTAAGGGCAGGACAGTTGCCTAGTAGTGCCTACAAGCCAAGAAAAGTGAATTTTTGTTGCCTGTTGAGGGGCTGTGGAACTGTGCTAAAATTGCAGCCTCTGGGACAAAGACTGGATGAAATAATTTTGCTCTGTTTTGAGAGATATGATAAAAACCTGAAATTGTGGGGCATTATTGAAGGGAAGGCTGTATGTTGGGCAGCAAGGACTGTTTGAGAGAGCAGCAAGGCTATTTTGGGTTTTGCTTTCCCTGTATGGAAAAAAATACTGAGGAAAATAAAGTGTTTTTCTTTTTGAAACAAAAAGGACTGTCTTATTTCCATTGACACTCTGTGGGGACTAGATCCAAGCGCTCGTGGTGGGTGTTTGGGGCCTTGCCTGCTTGCGGGTCCTGGACCCTGCCACAATAGATATAGATATCAACTTAGGGAGGCATACACACGATTTCACTTTCCTTTTGATTTGATTCTATTTTTTTTAGTTAAATTTTTCTCTACTTTCTTAGTGTTTGGAATTTTGATATAAATATACTGTGCATGGCATGTGGAACATGCAAGCTGACATTGCAAAATCACATTTAGCATAGACCTGCCTTTGTCATCCCTAAATGACGCATTTATGCCCAACTTCAGGAGGAGAGTGTAGAGGTAGTCCAAGGTAATATTCAGTGCATTATCTGGTTGGTACCACTAAATATTCATCTTAATGGCACTCATCTTAATGGCACTCCTATCCAGATAAGTGTCTTTAAATAGTGGCCACCCAAATATTGTCTCTTATATCTGATGGCAATAATAGTATTAAGCAGAATATAAGGAGAGGCCCATAATCCAATATGTGTGAGACATTCCTTGCCTAGGAAAACTGAAGAAAAACGGCTGAGAGAAGATATGTTTGAAGTTTACAAAATACTGAGTGGAATAGAATGGGTACAAGAGAATCAATTTTTCACTCTGTCAAAAATTACAAAGACTAGGGGGACACTCAATGAAGTTACAGGGAAATACTTTTAAGACCATTAGGAGGAAATTTTTTTTCACTCAGAGAATAGTTAAGCTCTGGAACGTGTTGCCAGAGGTTGTGGTAAGATAGTGTAGCTGGTTTTAAGAAAGGTTTGGACAATTTCCTGGAGGAATAGTCCATAGTCTGTTATTGAGAAAGACATGGAGGAAGCCACTATTTGCCCTGGATCAGTAGCATGGAATATTGCTACTCCTTGGGTTTTGGCCAGGTACTAGGGACCTGGATTAGCCACTGTGAGAACAGACTTGATGGACCATTGGTCTGACCCAGTAAGGCTATTCTTATGTTCTTATGTATGTTCTTAATGTATAGATAATAAAAGATGAAGCTGAATGATACAGAATGATTTCATTTTTAGTATCTCTGGTAAGGTGATTGCTTAAAGGCTTTGACCCAGCTGCATCCTGGTCCATTAACAGAATAGAGGAAGTACCCAAGTCCCTAAAACAGGGACTAGGTCACTATGCCCTAAGTTGACAAGTTGCATTGAAAAAAAATAATGAATTCAGCTAGTCTAAATGCAAATGGAGCAAAACTAAATAGCATGTGCAATTCCAGTAGTTGGAACCTAAGGATAGTACCGGGTAGACTACAGTTTGTGGCCCACAAAAAACAAAGGAAAAAAAGACAATTCAATCATGAAATTATAATGCATGCAATTACAGGGCAGACTGGATGGACCATTCAGGTCTTTATCTACCGTCATTTACTATGTGACTATGTGATAACTAAGACCCCCCCCCCCTTTTATGAAGCTGTGTCAGGCTTTTTTAAAACCGTCCATGGCAGTAAAAACTCCAGTGCTCATAGAATCCCTATGAACGTCAGAGCTAATACCACCATGACAGATGATAAAAAAAGCCTAATTAGGCTTCATAAAAGGGGGCCTAAGTCATTAGTTTTTTGCTAGGGAAAATTACTAATGAAATAAGATTGACAAGACATCATATGATCAAAAATAACCAAAAGAACATTGTGCAGTATATTATTGGATCTTAATGAAGTAATTGTATTATAACTGGAAGATGTACTAACTATGTATGTTTAATAATGAATGAAGTGATGTCATAAAACTAATAAAATGGTCAGTCACATGTGTCACCAGTTAGTAGATCGCCAAGAACTCCCAAGGCCTTGGTGTTTAAAGTACAATTTGTGTCTGGTAGTTGTTGGTCTCCTCCAGAGATGGAAGAAAGGGCTGAAGAGTATGAAAACTGTCCATGTAGCTATTCAGAGTAAACATGTCTTTTCTAGATGTAGCAGGTTGTGAAAATACAAGTATATGTATATACTATACAGTATATTTACACTTTGGATTCAGATGGAGCAGGGGGTTTTAATATAAGATGGAATAATAATAGGGCTGAGAAAATGTTTTATGCTTTTGGAGTTGAAAAATATTTTCACATATTTCATCCATAGAAAACACGAGAGATCTCTGTTTCTGCATGCCAGGCTCTACTTCCTAAACAAGAATTTAACATCCTCATTAAACATATATGAACTAGAAATCAATAAAATCTTGTGGCTAGAGCTTTTGAGCAAAATTAATGACTACACCTTGTCTAACGTTAGAAACTTCACTTGTGGTTTGCAGCTCCAGCTTTTAAAGAAACCTGAGTCTAGTAAACAGTAGCGGTGCTCTGCTACAGAAGAAATTCTGGCTAATCAGTTTAGAGATCATACACATTTAAATATTGTTATGGTTATATAAATTATTCAATTATTTTTAAATATTATATTTATATGATTTTTCAATAGGAATTTCAAGAAAACCTCTTCAGAGGCAGCAAAGTCAATTACATGGAAAATAAAAATTTGAAAAGCACACATGTAGGAAGATAAAATGGGATGTTCCCCTTTCCTCCATTTGTCTGAGGCAACTAAATATGAAGATATATGGGGCTCCTTTTACAAAGTGATGCTACTGATTAGAAATGTGCTGTATGCAAAGAAGCCCATGGACTTGGACTTGGAGATGGATTTGATGGAGAAGGAGAGATGGACTTGGAAGGAGGAGGGAAAAATGGGGAGAGGGAGAGATGAACAACACAGAGATAGCAGAGGGGGGATAGCTACACCTGAATTCATATCAAGCCACAGCATTTAGCAATTCAAGGGATTAGGGCAGTGTATCGCAAATTGAGTGCCTCCTGAGATTTCAGCTGTGCCCAGCACACTGGGGAAGAGAAGAGGCGTCGGCGCTGGCTAACTGCCTATAGGATGTGTTTTTATGACTTTCCTTTTTTTTTCTTCTTTTTTACACCGTAATTTTTATGCTTTTCACATAACAGCAACCGTATATATTTCACATATGGCCACCATACACTTCTCATTGATTGTCTTTATAAGTAAACATTTCATTGGAGCATTTTTTCATCACCATCATTTTTCTCATCACTTTCAATCTTTATAAACTTGGTCACAATTACTTTCAGATTTCACCATCACTTTTTTACTTTTGTACCATATCACTCTTATGCATGATGCCACTTACATCCTTAGATTCTACAACACAGAGACTCTCCTTATTTGTCTACATATTATTCAAATGCAACACTATCATTTATAGGACCCCTGAAGAAGACTATCTTGTTGAAACACGGACCGTGTTGGGTCCTACGCCCTCAGTGGAATAGGTCCTTAAGGTTTTTATGTGGATTATTTTACTTTTATGTGGATTGTTTAAGTAGAGTTTTGGAACTTTTGAACTTTCAATAAAGTTCATTTCAGGAACATCGTTACTCCACGGTGTTTTTTGGTTTCTCTGGCAGTCATCTGATGCCAGCACCTCTCCTTCTCTCTGGCCCTCTTTCCTGCTGGAACCACCCCATGTTTCTAACTAATTTTAAAGCTAAGTTATAGATTGGATGTTCCTATTTTTGACCTGATATTGCCTTGGTTAAATAAAATGTTTAAACTTAAAAAGCTGTGTCATTGAAATTTAATTGAATCGAAAAATCGATTCAACAGGGCAAATCGAATCAAATTGAAATATTTTCCCCTGAATCGGGCAGCACTAGTGATTATAACTCATGCTGATAAGGGTGGAGCTACGGTGCTGCTATCAAAGGAACAGTACACAAATGAAGTGAGAAAACAACTATCTATGGGTAACTATCGATGGGTAACTATTATCAGAAACTTGATCAGGATCTGACTATTCGTCTCCAACAAATTGTTAATGATCTTGTCTACACAGAAAAAAGGCATGCTCACTCAGAAAGAAAGTTCATTTCATATTAATCAATATCGTCAAATACCATATATCTATTTTTTATCTAAGGTTCACAAAAACATCTCTAACCCGCCTGGGCGCCCAATATTATCTACGAGAAATTCAGTATTAGAACCGTTGTTTATTATGTTGGGACAAAATCTTACAACCTTATGTACCTAATACCCATTCATACAAGATACTGCACATATGCTGTCAATACTGTCAATAGTGAAAATCTCTCAATGACATATTATTCTTGTTACTATGGATGTTACTGCTCTATATACGAATATTCCGCAGAGTAATGGGCTTAAGATACTTAAAGAAACTTTGGACACATGCAGCCCTACCCCTAGAATCTCTACTCAATTTATGATGGAACTGGCTAAGCTAGTGATCACTGAAAACTATTTTGTATATGAGGATGAATACTATCTACAAATACATGGAGTGGTGATGGGTGCCACAGTGGCCCCCAACCATCGTCAATTTATATATGACAAAGTTTGAGTTTATTTATTTTATTTAAAAATTGATAGATATGTATATCTAGCAACTCAGTTTGATCAGATAGCATTATGGAAATGATATCTGGTTGATATTTTTTTCATCTGGTTAGGAGATGAAGCACAGTTGTTAGCTTTTGCTACCTGGATTAATTCTGTCGATCCTAACTTGAAATTTGAACTGACTTATCATAGTACTGCCATTAATTTTTTGGACATCTATATTATTTGGGAAACTGACTGTTTTGAAACAACGCTATATCATAAAGAAGTAGATCGTAATAACTATCTAAGATTTCACAGTTTTTACCCTTATGGACTGAAGAAGAGCTTACCTGAAAGCCAGTTCCTAACAATCTATAGGATGTGCTCCTCTGATACTGAATTTGACATACAAGCATGGACTTTATCTAATAGATTTCTTCAACGGGGCTATCCCCACAAAGCAGTTCACAAAGCCTGGCTTAGAGCAAAATACTCTTTGTGCTCTTTTCTCTCCCCTTAATGTGGACTTGAAATGGTTTCTTTTTGCTGTATTGAAATGTACAGTATGTAATAGATGAAGTGAAAAATGGGAAAAACAGTGGGCCTGGAAGCATCAGCAAACTTGCATGTTATATTTACTACAAGCTATCTGGCTAGCGTGCAGTTAATGTGAAAGCATTTAGTTCCCCACCCCCCTAAATAGGAGGCGGTAAAGTACTCCTGCATTAACTGCAGCAAAGTATTGCAAGCTAACTGGCCCTTTAACTTGGGACCAGCTTTTGAAAATGCTGGCTCTACCCACACTGGTTGCCATGTAAAATTTCCAGCTACTGTGCATTATATTCCCACATCAAGCTATGGTAACTACAAATTTTATTGTAGTTTAGAAAAATGGCCCCATAATTAGGACTACTTTTCCTCTAGATGTATCAATTTGTGCTTGACCACATAAAATTTAATCTGCCATTTAGACGGCAGATGGTCCTAGTCCCCTTCTTTGTCCCAAATATGACACTCGGCTCCCTGTGATCAGTCCTGGTTCTTTTCCGTGGCTTTGCTGCTGGAGCAGACTCTATATGAGTCTTTCATGGTCCTAGCTCCTATCTGTACCCTTGCCATCAATTTGAACTCACTGCTTTGTCCAACCTGCTAGTCTGGGTTCTCTTGGCTCCCTTTTATGTCTCTATTGCCAGTCCTGGCCCTCATCTTCCAGTGTCCTCATGTTACAGGATTGATACTTGTATGCATCTGTTTTCTGCAACTGAAAATAGTCATTTGTTTTCCTAATAAATGTTACCTATGTGTGTGACAGCCCATACAATGAGGATTGTTGCACCTACAAGCTGTTCAGGATCTCTGTCTGATAAAATTGCCTGCTGGGGCGAAGAGATAAAAATAGGTGCAGTTCTATCCTATGCTATTATGAGCTTTAAATGTTTCTATACTATTTGTCCCCAGGAATTATTTATTGCATGATTCATGCTGGTCTTGTATCATAGCATCTGAGAAAAGCCTTTAAAATTCTTTATGGAACCATCAATGACATTCAAGCAGGATGCATGGTCTAATACATTATTTATGGTTTTCATATTTAACACTGAGACCAGCACGCCCCTGAACTTTCTCAAAGAGACGTGCTATTTATGTAGCTACCAAAGCTTGTTTCCTGGTTCTATGCCTCACCTCATGCCATATTTCTGTTTTTAATATAGCCCAAAACAAGGGGATTTTAATGCTTTGCAACAATAGCACTTTCTTTCAATTACACATATAGCCACCTTCATCTGCCCTACATTAAAGAAAGGATTTCAGGTGATAGAGCACCCCATTGAGAGAAAAATAGACTTTAGGGCTTGTGGTCTCCCTTTGGCTCTCTTCAAGAGCATCTCAATCAGCTGGGGCTTCCTTAAATCCAAAGTTACTAACCTTAAGGTAGTCCTGGGTCCTCAAGTGCACTAAAAAGAATGTTGTCAGCAGTTATTTTATGCATGCTTAAACCGGGATATAAATTCTGTCACCCAATTTGGGGGAACTCCACGGTATTCTATAACTCTGCTTGCTAATTTTAGGAATGCCTATATAACTCCCATGGCCACACCCCTTTTGGGTTACATTCTATGGTATTTAGGTATAAACATTGTTATAGAGTGGCATGTAGCAAAATGGCTGCACAAATTTAAATTGTGCCAATTAGTATTAGATAGCACTCAATTATTGGCACTTCACTTCTCCCTCCGTATTCGCTGTGATAGGGGGATTAACAGAACCGCAAATACAGAAAAACCGCGAATAACTTTTTCATATGTTATTTGCTGTTTTCGATTAAAAACCATCGTGAATATGGTGAAACCGTGAATAACATGATGGGAGACCTGGCCTGCTCTTGAAGGAGAGGCAAAACACGGTGAAGAAAGTGCTGGGAATCAGCGATTTTCTCTATAAATCCACAGAATCAGCGATTTCTCTATGCAAGCTGATGTAATTTGGGGGGAGGAGCCAGCAAGCTAAAAACCGTGAATAATCGAAACCGTGAATACAGAGGGAGAAGTGTAATTGGCATGTCAGCTGTATATTAGGCAAAATCAACTCGGATATGTGAAAATTCAATAATACTCAAATCTACACTTTCACAATAGCAAAAAAATAATAAATCATGTGTCAGTGGACATTATGTGTCAGTGGACATTATTTCAAAAAAATGGAGGAAAAAGCCTCAGACTGGAGCCCTCCCACCACCACATGTGGCTTTTTCCTTTTTTTTTTTTAAACTCCTCTTCACTTGAACTGAGGCAGTACTGTCCACTGACACATGATTTATTATTTTTTGCTATTGTGAAAGTGTAGATTTGAGCTGTATATTAGGCGTCATATGTAGAATCTTATAAAGTGAGCACTCTAAGAAAGTGTGCTTTCTTTAAGAAGAGTGTGCACTAATATCAGCAAATTACATTTTTTGTCACAAGTAACAGCCCACCTCTAAATAGTAAACAGTAAAGGCCAGATTCTATAAGAGGCGGCACCTACCTCAGGCCCCCTTTTATCAAGCCGCATATAATTCCTATGAGCGTTCAAGCTTTTACCATAGCGGCTGGCAATAAAAAACCCTAACGCGGCTTGAGAAAAAAAAATTTAATTGGCCGATAGGTGCCTAACGGCTAAGTGAGCGTGTTTGGGGTGGAGACACATAGACACTGCTAGGTGTGATTCTCTAAAGAATCTAGATGCCTGCAATGTAGGCCTAAAATCCTGGCCTAAGTTTTTGATAGGCACTGTTAGGTGTAATTTTATAAACGGCACCTAATCATGATCGACACGCAGCCAGCACCTTTTTTTCTAGGTTATTTTAATGCGCGGACCATGACCATCACCAGTAAATTATACCTGAATATTCTATGCCAGACCATGCCTGCATAGTGGCATTAAATATCCGGTTGTGACTGCCAAGAGTTTGCCTCTGGAGTTTATAAGTAGCTTGGCCATTATTTGACTCAGATCCACATGCTTTATGCAGGTCATAGAAACATAGAAGCATAAAGGCAGATAAAGGCCAAATGGCCCTTCCAGTCTGCCCATCCACAGTAACCATTATCTCTTCCTCTCTCTAAGCCTATCCCAGGCTGAATATCCCTCAGCCACACACAGAGACACAGATACACACAAAGACACAGGAATGTACCCATCCAAATAACAGGTGAAGAAATAAACACAGACAATGAGGGAAAGAGAGAGGACGGGGAAGCAAGGGTTAAAGAGTTAAGGATAATTCAAACTGAGACTCATAGAACAAGAATTGTTAGCCAGTCTTCTCCAATAGGTAAGACTCTGAGTTGCATATTTTATACTCGTAGCAGCTTTAAAAAGCCTTTCATTGAACAGTAAGGCCTCTTTAATATTTTTATGTTAAAATCTTTGAATTAACAACAGAATACCAAATATATTTGTTTCTAAAATATACAGTGGATCACAAAACAGTCAAGCATAATGTATAATGTTTCCAAATTTTATCCTAAGTCCATCCTTACTCTACCAGACCTCCTCTTTTTTTACACTTACATTACTCTTGCTTTGAGGTGCAAGGCCATTCTACCAATCAGGGTATTAAATTATCTCCACAATAGAATAGATCTTTTTTTCATGGATAGTGTTCTGTCCCCACTTTATGTGGGCATTTGCTCAGTTTCTTATATAAGAACAAGTTTAAGTTTCTTATGTTAAGATGTATGAGTAAGGACTTAATGCCCCAGAGGGCCTTGCTTCTCCCAAAGAGCTAGGCTACATCCACAGAGCTGAAACTCCGCCCTTCTTCTCCAGTGTGAGAGAGAACTGTTGCCATATTTGTCTGTATGAGAACCTGAGTTAGCATTATTTTCCCACCAGATTTTTCAGCCTTTATTTCTAATAATCAAACACAGCTTGAATTCTCTATCTAAGTCTGGAGAACAGTTTTATTTTCACAAGATGTGGACACACTCCCAGCTTGAATAAGATGGGCTGGTAGAGTGAGAAGATTCTGTGAAAGTTGAACTGCCTTGAAGCCATCAAATGTGAGTGGTTATTCTTTATTATTATTTATTTCATGTTATTAAAGAAAGTTGCTCAAAAAATGCAGAGTCTGGCTGGTAACACTAAGATTACAGAAGTAAGGGATAGCTAAATCGGCTAATGCGCCTTAGTAAAAGATTCCCAAAGTTACCAATAACTCAGAGTGAGTTCAATAGTGCTTGACAACCTAAGAGGAGTCCTTGCTTTCAGCACAAAAACCTGAGAAAATCCATGGTCAAGACTACAGTGAGCTGTAGCTGTATAGTGAGATTCAGTCAGCACAGATAGTTAGGTTATTAATAAACTTTATATACCACCCTTTGATGAAAACATCAAAGTGGTGTACAATATAATAATTAATTCCAAAAATTTAAAAATATTTCAAATTAATTAACTAATTTGTGCTTTATGAGATAAAAAGTTTTATGTATGTGTAGCCCTGAGGTACCATTAGTCATGGGAACAGAGTGCCAGCAAATATATAGGATAGTGGGTCGGTTTTATTGTTTTGATATACTGTATCACTATTGGCATGAGTATTAAGCAGTAAACAATTACAAAAATACAATCACAAAAACACTTTAAAAACGGCAATAAAGAAGAGCTCAAAAGAACATCTAAACATTTCACACTTCTAAGATATGGCTTCATGGATAACGAGACTTTGATCATCAAAGCATACATGAATGATTTAGTCTGTATTACCTTAAGAAAACATCTAATGGCATATATAGGAAGTAATTTAGCCATTCTCAACCCAGTCCTTGGGACACACCTAGTCCCATTGAGTTTTCAGGATTTCCTCAATGAATATTCATGAGTTAGATTTGTATGCAATTGAGGCAGTGCATGTAAATCTGTCTCATGCATATTCATTGTGGGTATCCTGAAAATATGAAGTAATTCCTTAACTGGGTGCCTGTAATTAGATGCCCAGAGGGTGCCTGGTAGGACCCCATTCTATAAAGAAAGATAGGCACCTACTTTCCTTATAAAATACAGAAAAAAATACAGTACATGCCTGTAATTTAGAAGTGCACATTTATGCCAGCTATAGAACTGAAGTAAATGTTCACACCCAGGGATAACAACAAAAAGACTGTAGAACAGAAGATCGAATGTACCAGTTTGTAGTTTAATAAGCGTCCAAATAAAACCATGACACCAGCCTACTTTGGAGTCTTTTGAACTGTGCTGCTTGTTTGTAATGTAATGTAATGTAATGTAATTTATTTCTTATATACCGCTACATCCGTTAGGTTCTAAGCGGTTTACAGAAAATATACATTAAGATTAGAAATAAGAAAGGTACTTGAAAAATTCCCTTACTGTCCTGAAGGCTCACAATCTAACTAAAGTACCTGGAGGGTAATAGAGAAGTGAAAAGTAGAGTTAGAGGAAAAATAAAAATAAAATAAACATTTTAACAAGACAGCATTGATCTAAATACTTTGGAAGGTAGAAGAGAGGAGAGAAAGGAATAGAAGCAGAAGGGGGAGCCGTTGAACAGTAGAATTCTGGAGAAATTTAAATGATAGAAATAGAACAAAACAAAGACAAAAGGCAAAACAATAGATAAGATTAAAGATAAATCATAAGCTGGAAAGAAAAATAAAATAAAACTTTGTCTTCAATCCACGGTTTCAGCGTCAGTGATGAAGTGGAGCAAGTAAGTTTAGGAGGAGCGATTGACGTTTCCAGAAAGGGCTTCTTCAGGGAAGAGACTTGGCAGACTTAGCCTCTTAACTACTTGGACTTTTTGTGACTTTTATGCTTTTATATTTAAGACAGCCAAGGACCTGTAGGAGATCCTGGCCGGGTTTTCCAGGACCCCCCCCCCCTTGTTCACCTTTACACAAACAGCACCAACACAGGGCTCATAGGTTCAACAAAGAGTGGGAGTGCATGGCAGCCACTATGGCCCATGCCGGGGACAAAAGGGGTAGACCAGTGCATGCAACCATTCCCTTCCCCCTTCCCCAACTGGTGTCCATGTCTTCTTAGGGTTGCCAGATTTTCCTTTCAGAAAATACGGACCCCTAGCCCCCCCCAGGCCCACCTACTTATGCCCATCCCCACCCCAAGCCCACCCTAGCCCCGCCCCCCACTGCCCGTGGCTTTGTAAAAGCCAGTGTTTGTTAGCTGCCTTTTGAGAAACACAAACCACAAATGCTGTTAATTTAAAATTGTAACTCTAACTGCTCTTCTCTGTTTAAGTAGTTGAGAAATATTTTGTGTAGGTTTAGGTTTATTAGGATTTACTATTCCGCCTATCATAAAATCACCTAGGGGACTTACAGACTAAATAATAGGTGACGGATAGGAGGGGCTAGGAGGACATGACATGACTTAAAGGAATGGAGGGAAACAGGGCAGGATTAATTCATTGAGGGCCCCTAGGCCACGCCCCACCCCACCATGTGCCCAGGCAGAAACAGGAAGCTGCGTCAGAGGGAAGCTTTGGGCAAGAAGCACCGCTTGCACAATTACAGTTCCCGTTGCCTTTCTTACCCGCGTTGCTTGCTTGTCTTACTTTCCGTCGATGGGGGGGGGGGCCGCGTTGTGAGCAGCCAGGTCTGCTCAAGGGTGGGTACAATGAATATGACAAATGGCACATGACGTAAAGTTCAAAAAACTTATCATTTTTATTTATTTCAATAACATCCATCTTTACAGTGCCAAAACGCTGGCCTTCTGATAAAGATCTCAACTCGATAATTCGTTGCTCCCCAATATTACCTTTTGTCTTGCATGACATCATTACTTGTCAGCCAATCCATTAACAGAGGCTGTCCTTAGATTTGGACAAAGAACTTCTTTTTAACATGGAATATAAGTTCCAGAAAATCATATTTTTTGTTTACATTCATTTCTGAATATACATAAACCCATTATTACATATTCAATATTTTTTTTGTCCTTCTCAAGAATTATTTCAGACAGTTTGTCTATGTAACCTGCTGAAAAGTTTTTGGCCCTTCCTGTCAGCATCAGAAAAAGGAGGAGGGATATTTCCCCCTCCCTTCTCTGAACTTTACAAGAACTGACAGGTTCAAATTACACTGGCATATTCCTAACTGTGGGCTACAGTGCCTTCCCTTCCTATGCTGGGGACTGATACAGGTCTCTGACTCTAACTTAATTATTTCCAGATGTTGCCTTAGGATTTTTCCTTAGTGTTCTTTCAGGTTTAAAATATATAAAATATTAGAAATTAAGTACACACCATTCTTTCATATATATCTTTCATACATCAATCATTCCTTCGTTCATTCGGGGCCCCTTGCACACATCTAACACACTTAATACATGTTATGCTCCATTTTGGGATACGTAATCCAATATGCTCTTCCTAACCGGCCTTAAGCACATCTGGTATCAATTAGAACCATGAGGCTAAAGGCGGGAAAAACCTAAACAAAGAACCAGACAAAGAAAAAATCACTAACACGAAATGGAGTCACTACCTCAAGATGGAGTTCTTAATATCTCTATGCATGTATGTTATGCATTACCTAATTTTCCTCTATGATCTGACTTAACAGCAAAATACATATAGAGAATATTATTATGCTTTTCCTTAATATTAATCTGTAGTGTGTTTTTCTGGCCTTGGCTACATCCATATTCAGATTTTTATTCACCTATCTTTTTGTACGCTTCTATTAGGCATGGCCTTAACTAACACATATGCTTGTATCTAACTAGAGTTACCCAGAATCATACGAAAAGCAGGCGCTTTTGTAGAAAAACTCCACAAAATACTCCACAAACACATGTTGTTCATTATCTATTCCATAGCACCCCCTAGAGTGCCACTTCAATTGCCAATCGTGGTGGGGCCCGCGTTGCCGATTGGGGGGGGGGGGGCCCGCACTGCCAATTGATGCTGGAGGGGCCCATCGCCATTTGGAAAAAACAATGTTGATGCCCTCCTTCATCGGGCCCCCCTGACCATTTCGGGCCCTAGGCACTTGCCTACTTGGCCTATTGGTTAATCCTGCCCTGGAGGGAAAGAGCTACAATTGAACATAGTATAGGAAGGGACCTTTTTTCCTTTACTCAAAGACATGCACACCAGATGTCAGCATACTTAGACTAATCAACTGAATAAGGAAAAATTCAGAGATATTCAATGAACTC
Organism: Geotrypetes seraphini; assembly: GCF_902459505.1. Lineage (NCBI taxonomy): Eukaryota > Metazoa > Chordata > Amphibia > Gymnophiona > Dermophiidae > Geotrypetes > Geotrypetes seraphini. Next base: position 76,608,025 of record NC_047090.1, on the reverse strand, counting down.
CCTTAAATGAAATGGAGAACAAACTCATATCAAGTGAATTTTATTACCAGACCTCAAACACCCAAGGCACTATTTGTTAATTTTTTCGTGCCCTTAGTGGGGTGATGTGTTCATCATCTGTCTTGGTAAAGTGATGTGTGCAAATTCATTTTTAATTGATTTTTAACAGGCTGTATAAAATTCTAAAGTGCTTAAAGTGCTGTAAAGGGAAGACACTTATCTTTATGCCCGACAGCTGCCCAACCGTTTCACTCTTGGTTTCATCAGGGCCTATGCCTCTTTGAATCCATGCACCAGTTTTCTGGTGAAGGAAACTGTTCCTGAACCAAATTGCTAGCACCAAAGCCTGCCTGTGTAATGCGTTAAAAATTAATTAAAATTAATTTGCGCACGTCACTTTACCAAATAGAGCAGGAATAAAATTATTTATAATGTCCAATGTGACAGGGACAAGAGGATATGGACTGAAGCTAAGGGGGGACAAGTCCAGGACAAATATCAGGAAGTTCTGCTTCACGCAACGAGTGGTGGACACCTGGAATGCTCTCCCAGAGGAAGTTATTGCGGAATCCACCATTCTAGGATTTAAAAGCAAACTAGATGCACATCTCCTTACAAGAGGCATAGAGAGATATGGATGACTAAAATTACGCCAGGTGTACACCTGGCTGGGCCTCCGCGTGTGCGGATCGCCGGACTTGATGGACCAAAGGTCTGATCCAGAGATGGCAGTTCTTATGTTCTTATGTTCTTATGTTCTAACACATCACCCCAGTAAGGGCACGAAAAAATTAACAAGTAGTGCCTTGGGTGTTTGAAGTCTGGTAATAAAATTCACTTGATATGAGTTTGTTCCCCATTTCATTCAAGCATAGTTAGACTACCATCTTCCCTTTTCTAGAGTTTTCTTGCTGATTCCATTGATTTGTATAGATAAGGGCTCCTTTTACAAAGGTGCGCTAACGTTTTTAGTGCACGCAGCAGATTAGCGCGTGCTAACCCCACGCTACACGGCTAGAGCTAACGCCAGCTCAATGCGGGCATTAGCATCTAGTACGCACGGCATTGTAGCGCAAGCTATTCCACGCGTTAATGCCCTAACGCAGCTTAGTAAAAGGAGCCCTTAGTTATAACTTTTAGGACTATAAATGTAAAGAATTGTGCTGCCGAAACACTGATGAATTCCGATAGCAAAGGGGTTTTTTCTGTCTCCCAATTCCTCTCCTTGTCAACGAGATTCCTTATGCAACTCTAAATAAGGCTACTTTTTATTGATTAAACTAAACTAAACTAAACCTTAAGTTTGTATACCGCATCATCTCCACAGAAGTAGAGCTCGGCACGGTTTACAGGATAGAAAGAAACTACAATGAAAACTGGAAGGACTTAGAAAGAGAGGTTTAAAGGGAATTAGTATCGTTGATGGAGGGGTCATTGTATTTTAGAGAAGAGCCAAGTTTTCAGATGTTTTCGGAAGGGTTGGAGGGAGGTCAGGCACCGAAGCGGGGTAGTAAAGCTGTTCCAGAGTTGATCTATTGCAGAGTGTATTTCTTTCTAAAGATATTGATCTTTTATACCTGTAAGAACTGTTTTCTCTGTTTTTCTATGGGGGGGGGGGTTATAAGCACACAATTAAAGAGTTCTAAAAGCTCCTAATACTATACATGCTCACTCTATCATACTCCTCAAATAGAAAATTATCAAAATAGTTGATTATCTCCTTGCTGTGTTCTTGGGATACACTATGGTACAATCTCCCACATTGCAATCTGGATTTATTAAGATATGTAGTAAGATGCATCTTCTTAGTCCCACACCACTCAATGAAAAAAGTCCAAGCTAAATCCAATAAATCCAAAATCCTTTTTTTGTTTCCTTGAATCCTTTGAAGGCTGTCGCAGAATTCTTTATGACTTCATTCCACTTTTTCTCTTACTTTTTATCTCGATCAATGGTCTTCACTAATTTTTAAACAATGGCCATTTTGGGTGCAAAAGAAGTGAAGGAGAGCCAATAAATATGTTCCTACTTTGGGTCATAACACCAATAACGCTTCTTGACATTCATTTAGGGTTAACAGATTTTCAATCTGGAAAATCAGATCCCCCCTAGACCCACCCAAAGGCCCACCCAGCCCTACCCATCCCTACCCCACCACGCCCTGATTCCACCCCCATCATTCCACCGATCCCACCCCCAAGCCTGCCCCAGCCCCGCCTCCAATCCCATCCCAGCTCCGCCCCGTTGCCTGTTCTCATCGGGCAGCACATCTGCACATGCGCAAATGAAATGCAATGATGTCACGACATCATCATGTTGTGTCAATGCATGCGCAGATGCCTTCCTGCACAAAGCAAAGCTTTTCAAAACCTGGACAATGTGCCGGGTTTTGAAAAGCCATCTGGACCCTTAGACATGTCCTCAAAAGGAGGACATGGGGGAAATCTGGACATCTCGTAACCCTGCATTCATTCCTATCAGAACACCTGGCCTTGGTCACATGTGCAGAACACAGATAAACCCTATGCAAATACAGGACCACAAACAAAACAAATGAAATGCAGTACAGCGGGGTTATTTTAAAAAGTTTCAGGATGTGTGGAAACCATTAACGAAGTATTGTAAAGATTAATTCAAAATTGGTTCCCTTATATTTATTTGTTAATTTAAGGTGCAGGGAGGGGGGGTTATTATTACATGTTTTATATGATAATGGAATATATGGAAGGGTGGGTTGGGATAGGGATGGGGATAAGAATTTGTGAGATGTGTCAATGATTATTTCTAAGTGATGTATTTATTGTTTATGTGATTGAATATATTTTAACACTTGATGTAATCTTGAAAATGAATAAAGAATATATATTAAAAAAAAATAAAAAAAATGAAACCCTAAGATGCCAGGCTCTGCGTGCAGTATAACATCAGAGCAACAGAAAGAAATGCATTTCTTCCTGAACAGTGCAAAATATAGACAGCAGATATAAATTCTCAAAACTGATGTAGTTCAATCACTAAATTTAAAATAAAATCATTGTTCCTACCTTTTGTTTTCTGGTTATTTTATTTTTCTAATCATCTTTTCCTAGTCTCTGGTTGCACTTCCATCTGTCTGTGCTCTTAATTGTGTTTCCATGGCCTTCTTATCCAATTGCTGTTTTTCTCTCCTTCATTTTCTGCCCTGCATCCATTTTTGGCATTAACTTTTAATATTCAACTTTCTTAAATTTTCTGCTTCCTTCTCAAGTCTATCTACTGTTCCAATGTCTTCCCTTCCCATCTATCAACATGCATAACGTGACCTTATGTCCCATTTTGAATGGGACCATCCTGTATTTAATTAGCACAGCTTCGGGACGCCAAATGTCCCAATTTTGAGCAACCCACTGAAGTGTGCTTCCTAGCGCAGGGGTGCCCAAAATGAAGGCAATGCGAGTTGATTTCCCAGGAACAACGCCAACGCAGGAACAGATCAGGTGCATGCAACTGCACAAGCCTTCCCCCCACCCCCCATGTCAATTCTGACATCAGAGAGGAAGTTTCGGGCCAGCCAATCACTGCCTGGCTGGCCCGGAACTTCCTCTCCGATGTTGGGGGAAGCACCTGGCCTGTTCCTGCGGCAATGGCTTCGAGAAAATGGCGACGGCGGTGGCTTGGGGGGGCAGGGAGAGAGAAAGAAAGACAGAAAGAAAGAAAGACAGAAAGAGAAAGAAATGAAAGAAAGGATGCACAGTCAGAAGGAAGTGCAACCAGAGACTCACCAAACAACAAAGGTAGGAAAATTTGTTTTATTTTCAATTTAGTGATCAAAATGTGTCAGTTTTGAGAATTAATATCTTCTGTCTATATTTTGCACTATATTTGTCTATTTTTCTATAGTTGTTACTGAGGTGACTTTGAATATTTAAAAGTCATCTGTCTTGACCTCTTTGAAACCCCCCCCAATATAAATGATAACTAACATTTTCTCTGCATACAGTGTGCTTTGTGTTTTTTTAAAGTTCAAATTGTTTATTGGGATTTAAGTAATACATAGAACAAGGAATATAATCAACAAGATAAGTTCAATAAGTGCAATATGTTTTTTAAAATTTTATGGTTACCTATGAATTAATAAGATACTGTGTGTACATGAAAAATGAATGGAAGACATTGGGGGCAGGGCTAGGGCAGGATTGGGGACAGGACTGAAAATTAATAGATGTCCCGTTTTGAGGAAAAAATAAATGGTCACATAAGAACATATGAATTGCTGCTGCTGGATCAGACCAGTGGTCCATCGTGCCCAGCAGTCCACTCACACAGCGGCCCCCAGGTCAAAGACCAGTGCTCTAAATGAGTCCATCCTCACCTGCGTACATTCCTGTTTAGCAGGAACTTGTCCAACTTTGTCTTGAATCCCTGGAGGGTGTTTTCCCCTATAACAGACTCTGGAAGAACGTTCCAGTTTTCTACCACTCTCTGGGTGAAGAAGAACTTCCTTACGTTTGTACGGAATCTATCCCCTTTTAACTTTAGAGAGTGCCCTCTCGTTCTCTCTACTTTGGAGAGAGTGAACAACCTGTCTTTATCTACTAAGTCTATTCCCTTCATTATCTTGAATGTTTCAATCATGTCCCCTCTAAGTCTCCTCTTTTCAAGGAAGAAGAGGCCCAGTTTCTCCAATCTCTAACTGTACAGCAACTCCTCCCTTTTTCTGCTCTTCCCTTGGCCTCCATCCATGTGTACCATCTTCCCTCTCTTTCTTCTCCCCTATTCCCATCTTAAACAGCATTTTCTCCATCTCTCTTCCCTTCCTCACCCCTCACATTCCAGTACACCATTTCCTCCCTCTATTTCCCCTTCCTCTCCACCCCTGTGCAGCATCTCCTCCCTCTCTCTTCTCCTCTGGTGGTCTGACATCTTTCTCCTCTCCTTCCCACAGTCTGGTATCACTCTTCCCTCCTTCCTCTTTGTGGCCTGGCATCTCTCTGTTCTTCTTGTTCTCCTCTCCCCTACCTCTCTCTCCTCCTTCCCTTCCCTGGTCTGGCATCTCTCTCTTCTTCTCCTTTCCTTCCTTCCCACCCCACCCCACCCCATGGACTGGCATCTGTTTCCTTCCCTTCTCTTCCCATGCCCTGCCATCTCTCTCCTCTCCTCTCCTTCCCTTCCATATCTCCCTCCCCCTCCATGTTCTGGCATCTCCTCTTCTTCTTTTCCCCTTGTTCAGGCATCTGTTTCCTTCCCTTCCCCCACATGTCCTTGCAACTCTCTCTTCTCCTTCCATCTCTCCCTCCCCCTCCATGCTCCTTTCCCTCCTTCCTTCTTGGTTTAGCATCTCTGTCTCCTTCCCTTCCCTCCATGCTCTGGCATCTCCCCTCCTTTCTATCCCCTTAGTCTCTTTCTCCATCCCTTCCCTCCATGCCCTGGAATCTCTCCCTCCCCCTCCATGGTCTAGCATATCCTTCCATTTCCTCCCTCTCTTGCTCCCTCCCTCCCCAGTTGGCAGCGTAGCGTTCACAACTCACACTTGCCAGCTTAGGGCCTTCCTCTCTGCCGGATCCCACCTTTGCAGAAACAGGAATTAGGTGGGACCCAGCAAAGATAAAGGCCTGAACCCAACAAGAGCAGCGAATTGTGAACACTGCTGCTGCTGGAAGAAGTTCCTAATGCCAGCCATTGGAGGAGGAGGAGACACACTACATCCCCTTAAGCGCTGCAACTGGGGTGGACTGCCCCCCACCCTACCTCCCCTGCAGAATCTTTTAAAAAAAAGTTATATATTGTAATGGTGGTAGGTATCTGCTGTGCTGAGGCAGTTTAGAGCTCCGGAACTGCAGTGTTATGCCACCCAGTTTCTCTGGGTGGGCTCTTATATCCACCAATCTGGAAGAAAGAGCTGGATCTTGATGGCCAATCAGGAGCACTTCCGTGTAGAAGTACTCCTGATTGGCCATCAAGCTCCAGCTCTGTCTCCATGATTGGTGGTTGTGCAGAGCTCTCTGGTGTGAGTGGCAATCAGCAACTGGTGCACAACTGAGCAGCAGCTTAGAAGGGAACATTGGATGGAATCCTAAACTGGAGCACGAGCTGCACAAAAGGTCTCCGCAGGCTGCCATTGGCTCACAGGCCTTGCAGTGAAGACCACTGATCTAGATGGAACTTCTGTACCCATAGACCTCCCATAGATCTACATTCCTTTTTCCTAATTAAGTTAGGCTGGCCCAGGGAAACTGTTCTTTTGTTAAAGGCAGCTCTATTATTATTTAGCAGCCTGGAACACCTTAGGACTCCCTCTACTTTAGGATTAAAAACCAAGCACAGTTCCCTACAAAAAAGGGAACACTTTTTAACAGTAATGGGCATAGGCCCGTTCTTCATTACTCACTAGTCTTGAACACACAAGATTAGTTGCAGACTCCAGATTATTCCTCCACATTGTACTCTGCTACAAGTGTTTCCACACTGATGGTGTTCTCCCGTCTCATGCATCCACTATGAAAGAACCACTGGGTATGTCTGGCTCCCGAACTAAGAAGAAATTTTACTGCAATGATTTTAGGATCCATTTTAGGTAGTAACTTGACCAAATTGTATGCTAAACTTGACTCTTTATATCTAACATTACTGTACACATATAAATTAATAATCTGTTTGTCTATGCATTATGTATGCCAACCTTGTAACCCGTTCTGAGCTCGTTGGGGAGGACGGGAAATAAAACTAACCACATAAATAAATAACTAACTGAGACCATGTGCTCCACTTTGGGACGTAACTGAGCATTCTCTCTGTAGTTGCTTCTAAGCCAATGAAAGCATTCAGCCCAGGGAAATTACATTTGTATTTTCTAAATAGGGCTTTACAATATCTTTCATTTAAAAAAATGTACCTTTCTAGGTTCATTGGATTACAGCTGCAGAATGGGTTTCTTTTCCCATCTCACCATTTCTTTAATTTTTTTTTTTCTGAGCATAGCTTCAGTGTACTGTTTGGGGAATTCTGAGATTACATTACAGTTTATGAATCAACAGAAAGTAAAATACACAAGAGATGAGATCAGCCATTTTTAGTTCACAGCAGAAACTTACAAATACCAAAATGTATTTAATATAATTGGGTCTTGCTTATTCAGCCATGAATGTATAAGCAGTTCAGGGGGAGTAGAATGACAACTTTATTTAAAAAATGTTCTCTGATATTGAATTCTGTTTTAATAACCCTCTGACATATTTACATTGAAATTATGTGTGGAAGTAGGGTGCAAGGGGGCTGGGATCTATGACATTATATGTGAACTTTGCGCAAAGATTTACAAATAAGATGATTTTGTTCTCTGAAAATATGAAGTACAGAATTATTATATAAAAAAGAACAGGCCAAATGAAAAGGTTTTTGGAATTTCAGAACATCTTCAATGTGGAAATTAGTAATGGCAACTAGCAAACCAGTGTAATATTGAATAACGACTACACTACACCAGTACTCTCTAATGTCCCATGAGGTTAATTAAAAATGGTTGTGTGTCTTTTGTTGTTGTTTTTTCTCATACATGTATTCGAACATGCACAGAGAACAGCCTGGAGATCTGTTTCAGCAGCTCCTTAAAGCAAATTCTAAAGCAGGAGTAGCCAGCAACAGAAAGGCAAAATCGTGTTGTCATAATTTTTCTCATTTCTTCATTGCTTTTGAATTTACATAGGCTTCCTCAGAGGAGAGTCACATATCATGAGCGCCTTCTCATCATCAGGGAGGCTTTTTTCAGGCAGGACATTGAAATTTGTCGCCAAAGAATATGGTAAAAGCAATTATTTTAGCAGGGTTTAAAAAGGGTTGGACAAGTTCCTAAAAGTCCATAAAAGGCTTGGGGAGGCTTAAACCTAATAAGCCGATTCACATTTATTGCAACCTGGACATACTGCACTTTATTTATTTATTTTAAAATTTTTTTACTCATAACCATCCATGAATTCTGAGCGAGTTACAATCCAACATATATACTGTATACAGTAAACCCCCGCAAATTCGTGGTTCGCAAATTGCGGACTCGGTAATTTGCAGTATTTTCTGACCGCCACTTCCTGGTCCTAAAGTCATGGTTACACCAATCAGGAGCTGTTTTGATATGCTATCTGGCTTGTCAAAGCAGCTCCTGATTGGTGTAGCCCTGCCATGCCAGTCTCTGCACCCAGCTCCCCTGCACCCAGCTCCCCTCCCTCCCTGCCAGGTTCTGTACCCTTTCCCCTCCTCCTTCCCAGTGCCTTGGTGGTCCAGTGGTGGCCGGGACAGGAGGGATCCCTCCCACTTCCTGACCCAGCCCATTTCTAATTATTTTTATCTCCCTCCCGCCTCCCCCACAAACCTTAACTATTCCTGGTGGTCCAGCGGTGTCAGGGAGAGGAGAACATAAGAACATAAGAATAGCCTTACTGGGTCAGACCAATAGTCCATCAAGCCCAGTAGCCCGTTCGCACAGTGGCCAATCCAGGTCACTAGTACCTGGCCAAAACCCAATGAGTAGCAACATTCCATGCTACCAATCCAGGGCAAGCAGAGTCTTCCCCATGTCTTAATAACAGGCTATGGACTTTTCCTCCAGGAATTTGCCAAACTTTTCTTAAAACCTGCTACGTTATCCGCCTCCTGTCCCAGCCCAATTCTAATTATTTTTATCTCCCTCCTGCCTCCCCATGTAGCTTAAGTATCCTTGATGGTCCAACCTTCTTTTGCTACTGCCTGTGCAGAGCCGCTAGCTGATTGGCTGCCACGAGTTCTTGCAGTCTCATGAATAGTGAAGAAGAGTGGGTACTAAAGAGTTTGGGTAGAGGTATTGAATAGGGTGTGTGTTGAATGAGATGTGGGATGTGGTGAGATGTGGTGAAGAAAGTTGGAGAAATGTTGCAAAGACCTAGAGTGGCTGAGGTAGACTTTGGAATCAGTAGAAAAAGACAGAAGGCTGTGGAGAAAGCAAAAGTTAAGAGGAAAGGTCTTTGAAGGGGTTAGAGTGTAGAAATACTTTAGAACAAATAAAGCTGAGAAGGATATAAGAGATAGAAGTAATGAGCTAAAGGTATTGTATAGGATAAGTGCCATAGCAGGAACTGGAGTTGATATATAAGGCAGATGGCAGCTGAGGAAAGAGTGAATACTGTGAGTGAAAATGGGGACAAGAAGAATGAAAAATGTGAGAAATTGAATACTGGAGAAGTAGTGAAAAACCAGAAAGGGAAAAGGGTGAATTCAGAGAAAGACATGGAAAGCTGCAAAATAGATGAGATGTAAAATAAGGGCGCTTGAAGACTGTATGGCTGCAGCGTCCAACCTCGGCTCTCGCCAGGTCAGGTTTTCAGGATTTCCCAAATGAATATGCAATTCTATTCTATCCACTTTAGTTTCACCGTTTTACAATTACCTACACTTAGCGTAAAGAACTTTAAATAAATAACTCTCAAATTTCATTTTGTGCTGGTTTTGCAATTTTACAATTTCAAGTACAATGTGCCACAAAAAAACATTTGCTCCGTTTAGTGTGCCAGAGCAAAAAAAGAAGTTTGAGAGACACTGCTTTAGAGAAACATGCCTGGCAGTGCCTAAGTCTTTCTCTGAACCTAAACACACCTAGGCGCCAATCTTTTGTAAAATTGTGCTTAAGAAGATAGATGCCTATCACCTAAATAATTTTTATTTATTTTCAGAGGGTTGTGTTCGTGAGGAGCTAGCTAAAATAAAGGTAGACAAAGCAATGGGGCCAGATGGTGTACATCAGAGAGTGCTGCTCCGCTGACTGACCTTTTCAATGAGTCTCTAGAGTCGGGAGTGGTACCGGAGGACTGGAGAAGGGCGGATATGGTCCTCTCCACAAAAGTGGAAGTAAAGAAGAAGTCAGAAATTAAAGGCCGGTAAGCCTCACTTCTATGGTAAGCAAATTAATGAAAATGTTTTTAAAACAGAGAATGGTCAAGTTTCTGGAATCCTGTAGATTAGAGGACTGGACGCAACATGAATTCACTAGAGGTAGGTCTTGTCAGACAAATCTGATCAATTTCTTTGACTGGGTGACCAGAGAATTGGATAGAGGATGTGCGCTAGATGTGGTGTATTTAGATTTTAGCAAAGCCTTTGACAGTGTTCCACATAGACGTCTAATAAATTGCCCTTGGGATGGGTCCCAAAGTGACGGGCTGGGTCAGGAACTGGTTGAGTGTAAGGCGACAGAGGGTAGTGATCAATGGAGATCGCTCTGAGGAAAGGGATGTTACCAGTGGTGTGCCTCAAGGTTCTGTTCTTGGGCCTGTTCTTTTTAACATTTTTATAAATGATATTGCTGAAGGGTTGTAGGTAATATTTGCCTCTTTGAGGATAATACCGAAATCTGCAAGAGTAGACATGCTGGATGGTGTGGAATAACATGAAGAAAGACCTGGTGAAGCTTGAAGAATGGTCTGAAATTTGGCAGCTAAAATTTAATGCTTAGAAATGCAAGGTCATGCATTTGGGCTGCAAAAACCTGAGGGAACGGTACAGTTTAGGGGCTGAAGAACGTATGTGCACGACAGAAGAGTGGGACTTGGGTGTGATTGTATATGATGATCTTAAGGTGGCCAAACAAGTTGAAAAGGTGACGGCAAAAGCTAGAAGAATGCTAGGTTGCAGGTTGCATAGGGAGAGGTATGGCCTGTAGGAAAAAGGAGACATTGATGCCCCTATATATGACTTTGGTGAGACCGCATTTAGAAAATTGTGTACAATTCTGGAGGATGCATCTTCAGTCCAATGTCAATCCAGAGGAAAGCTATTAAAATGGTGTGTGGTCTTCATGATAAGGCATATGGGGACAGACTTAAAGATCTCAATCTGTATATTTTGGAGGAAAGGCGGGAGAGGGGAGATATGATAGAGTTGTTTAAATACCTACATAATATAAATGTGCATAAGTCGACTTTCTTTCATTTGAAAGGAGACTCTATGAGAGGACATAGGATGAAGTTAAGAGGTGATAGGCTCCAGAGTAATCTGAAGAAATACTTTTTTACGGAAAGGGTGGTAGATGCGTGGAACAGTCTCTCAGAAGAAGTGGTGGAAACAGAGACTGTGTCTGAATTCATTAGGGCTTGGGATAGGCACATGGGATCTCTGAGAGCAAAAGAGATAATGGTTACTGTGGATGGGCAGACTAGATAGGCCATTTGGCACTTACCTGCCATCATATTTCTATGTTTCTAATATCTGGACCCATGGCCATGCCCCCCAGGCCCGCCCCATTTTGCCCCAGCCCCACCCCCAGTCTAAGCTTGTTCTCTTGCTCATGAGCCGCATTGGGAGAGCATTTGCACACACATGATTCGATGATGTCACACGCATGCGCATGACATCAACGCATTGCATCCGTGCATGTGCAGATGCAAATCCCAAGCTGGAAGCTTTTCAAAACCTGGGCAAATTCTGGGTCTTGAGTGTCACAAGCACTTTTAGGATAATACACCATAGATCCTAGATAATACAGCTCGATAAAATATGGGATCACTTACAGTGCAGTCAAGGGATGAACCCCTTTTTTTCTTGTTGCTATTATTAATATTTGCGCGCCCCCCCCCCCCATATAACGCAGATTCACTTATAATGCGCTCAAATATCTTGGACCCCAACATCAGCGTCATATGGGGTCAATGGTATACAAATATGGAAATTAACCATGAACTATAGTCATTTATGCAAATAAAACTCAGCAGGATTTAGATAGCCAGTAAACCTGACACTTGCTTGTTAGCACTTTTTGTAAGCTCTTTGAAAAGGGAAATTATAATTTTGCAAATTGAACCGTGCTGCTTATGCTTGCACTATATAAATATTATCACCATGAAATTCTGAACTATGAAAGCTGATATATGGTTCAGTGTTTGCATTGCATGAGTATTTTGCATTGGAGATGTATAAGGAACAATATTGTATTCTAAGCTACTGTAATACCTTAAACCATACTCTGGTTCACAGACTAACTACATTATGAATTCGGGGTAAAGAAATTGAGAAGGTTTTATGACGCCATAATTCACAGGTTTACGGTCTGAATTTTTGTTCATCTCATTCTCAGGTTTTACCTTAATAGGTTTTCTTCTCTGCCCCTATTGCTGATAGTATAGATATCGCAACAAGATATTTAAACTTGCTAATGGTGAGGGAATCTGGATATGTCAAAAGCCTAATTTGTAGCTTCGGCTTCTAGGAGTGAAATCTATGGTCATTCTGTGTTGTGCAGCTTCCGCCTGTGTAGCAAGTTGCAGACCACAATAACCATTGAAAGTTTAAAGCCTTCATATCCATTACATTCCCTGTGTTCCTACAGCTCCACATTTTAGCTAATATTATCTAGCCCTCAAGTGTAAAACAGAGCCCCTTCAGTCCTATCAATTATTAATTCCTTGCTTGCAGCTAATGTTTGCTTTGAATAATTTAAATACATCTTCATTTATCAATAAACATAAAATGTTAAACAAAGAATACTGATGAAGGGCATTATTTAGGCCATAACATTTTATGAGATTATTTCAGGTGCCTGTTTTGATTTATTAATGCAATATATTTTATAATTATTTTTCCATTTCTGGAGAAAAATAAATAAATAGATCAGCTATATGTCTTGTTTTGTCAAAGGGTTAGGGAGAGCTCTGTTGCTATGTGATTATTTGCTGCATTTTGTTTTCCCAGCTTCTTCGTGATTTAAATCAAAATGAAGACCATTTATTGTTTTGGGGGTTTTTTTCTTTAACATGCTCCAACATTGCTTTGAACATAGTTAACCCAAAAGGGGGGAAATGCTCAAGCTATGTTAGGGTGCAACCCATGATATTTGCCTCTTAACATGTGTTAGTAGGTCATCAGGCTGCTCAGTGGTACAAATTGATGTCTGGATTTTTGAATAAAAAGCCAAAAAATAGTCTTAGAGACATCTGGAGCATCGAGATAAAACAGTATATTTCTGTCTCGGCCATGAATTTGGATTTGGAGATTGAAATGTACAGCATCAGCATCTATGAGACAAACGGTTATTTTTGTTACATAGGATTTTCTGGACCCCAGTTCGATTAAATAAAATAGATAGTTCTAAGTCTAATAGATGCTGGCATTGTCATACTGGTATAGGGACTTTGGATCATCTGTTGTATTTTTGTCTGTTTATATTAATATATTGGAAGTCAATTTGGGGACAAATAAATTTAGTACTAGATTCAAATGTTCCAATGTCATATGAGGCTATAATTTGTAGAACAATTTTACATGTAAAACCCACTCTAGATATATATAAGAGTTGTCTATTTATGATCCTAACAGGTATAGCCATTCAATTGATTACAAGTAATTGGGAAAACCATGATAGAATTAATTATACATTTTGGTAGGTGAATGTATGTACTACATACAGATATGAACGAATTAACGTAGAATGTAGGGGTTTTAGTGAGGTATTTAATAAAATTTGGAGCCCATTGACTAAATTTGTAAAAATATAATAATGTATTTTCATCATATCTCTTCTTTTCTTTGGTTTATTTATCTTTACACATCCAGGGGGGTGGGGGTTGGAGGGAGGAGAATAAATATTGATAGTGATATTTGGGTAACTTTATTCTTTATTTGTATTGTATATTAGGATATATTATGATATTATTATATGCAGGAAAATGAAATTATTGAATGATATTTATGTTACCTGTATAGATAATAGTGGAATATGTGGAATATCTTTTGTTCTTTCATTTGTATGACACTGTTTTTGATTAAAAATCAATAAAGAATTAAAAAAAAAAAACATGTGTTAAAAGTGCTTTAATGCTAGCTATGGTGCCCTAATGCAGTACTAAATAAGTTATCCTTTGGTGCATAGTAATTAGACACAAAACATTCCTGGACATAAAGAGGCTGACACACAAATTGGCCTCTATTACCGACCGCCGGGACAGACTGAGGAAACCGACATAGAAATGATGGAGGAAATTAATCGGGGAAGTAAATCAGGCAATGTGACGATCATGGGAGACTTCAACTTTCCGGGGATAAACTGGAATTTGGGCACGTCAAACTCCGGCAGGGAGATAAAATTCCTGGATATGATAGAAGACTGTTTCATGGAACAAATGGTAGGAGAACCGACAAGAGGAAATGCAGTCCTAGATCTGGTCATAAATGGCATTTCGGGAAGAGCAACAGATGTAAAAGTTAAGGCCCCGCTAGGGACAAGTGATCACAATATGATCTTTTTTACCATTAGCATCGGAAAGGGGAAACCAATCAAGAATAAAACCAAGACCCTTAACTTCAAAAAAGGAAATTACGACAGCATGAGATCCATGGTTAGAAAATGGCTCAAGAAGCACAAAGCAGAAAACCAAACAGTTGATCAAGCATGGTCATTGCTGAAAAACACCATCACAGAAGCACAGAATCTTCACATACCGAAAATATCTAAAGGAAGGCGGAAGAAGAACAAAGGAGAACCAGCGTGGTTATCAAAAGAGGTGAAAGATGCAGTGAGGGAGAAGAGGAATTCGTTTAAAAAATGGAAGCGAGAAAAAACATTAGAGGCCTGGAACTGTCACAAAATTGACCAGAAAAAGTGTCATAAAGTGGTAAGAGACGCCAAAAAAGTCTATGAAGAAAAGATAGCTCAGGAAACTAAAAATTTCAAGCCCTTTTTTAGATATATAAAAGATAAGAAACCAGCAAGAGAGACAGTGGGCCCTCTCGACGACCAAGGAAAGAAAGGTTCAATTAAAGAGGATAAACAGGTTGCCGATAGGTTAAATTCATTCTTTGCCTCTGTCTTCACAAATGATGACATTTCAACAGTGCCAGACACAGGAAAGATATTCACCGGAGGCATAGAAGAAAGCCTCACATCAGTAAATGTGACGTTGGACATGATATACTTTCAGATTGACAAACTGAAAAGTGACAAATCCCCTGGACCGGATAGAATTCACCCGAGAGTTTTAAAGGAACTTAAGGTCGAAATTGGTGAATTGCTACAAACTGTGGCTAATATGTCAATTAGAACCGGGCAAATACCAGAAGACTGGAGGATAGCAAATGTTGTCCCAATTTTCAAAAAAGGATCAAGAGGTGAACCAGGAAACTATCAACCTGTGAGCCTCACTTCGGTTCCTGGGAAGATAATTGAAACACTGATTAAAGACAATATTGTACAACATTTGGATGATCACAACCTAATAAGGGCTAGTCAACACGGTTTCAGGAAAGGGAAGTCATGTTTGACAAATTTACTACAATTCTTTGAGAAAGTAAACAAACAAGTGGATAGTGGGGAGTCAGTGGACATAGTCTGCTTGGACTTCCAGAAAGCGTTTGACAAGGTTCCACATGCAAGGCTTATGAAGAAACTACTAAGCCATGGAGTAGGAGGAGAAGTGCACAGATGGATCGGCAAGTGGTTGGAGAACAGAAAGCAGAGGGTTACCATAAATGGGAAATTCTCGGACTGGGAGAGGGTGACTAGACTTAGACAAATACGCTCTATCTCACAATTATTCAATACTGACTCTTTGAAAATACTCATTCATTCTCTCGTTATATCGAAATTAGATTATTGCAACGCATTGTTTAAGGGTATTGCACAAAAGGAAATCAAACGTTTACAGATCATACAAAATACAGCTATCAGACTTATCACAAAAGCTAAAAAATTTGATCATATAACTCCTCTTCTTAAAGAAGCCCATTGGCTCCCAGTGGCCCACAGAATAATCTATAAACTTTGCTTACTCACATTTAAATCCCTTCTATGTAAAACTCCGGCTTTTATTCATAAATTATTAATCCCTTATTCCTCTAATAGAACTTTAAGATCAGATGAACAGCACTTATTAACAATTCCCTCGCTAAAAACAATTAATACGCGTCGACAGTATATCTTTTCAGTCACAGCGCCCCAAACCTGGAATTCTCTCCCCAATTATCTACGTGAAGAACTTAACTTGGAAAATTTAAAAGTAAACTAAAAACTTTTTTATTTAATGACGCCTTTATTATTTTATACTATTTGGTCTCATTTAATATATTTTTACAAGTCTTGGAACCAATTCTTTTCTCTTTTCTATACCATTTTTTCAATTATCCCCCCTCTTATCTCACCCATATGTGTTTTCCTTTATTTGTTTCCCACTCTGCTCAAATATATTGTAATTTCTCCCCCTACTTATCTTAATGTTTCCAGTTTATCTCGTAACTGTCCATGTCTTGTTTGTTTTTAATTATTTTTAAAAAACTTCTTTTATATTGTAATTTTAATCAAGTGTTAATCGCTTTGAAACTGATAAAGCGATCAATCAAATATATATTAAACTTGAAACTTAAACTTGAAACTAGCGGCGTGCCCCAGGGCTCGGTTCTTGGGCCCATCTTGTTCAATATTTTTATAAACGATCTGGAAGAGGAAACAACTTGCAATATAATAAAGTTTGCAGACGATACAAAACTATGTCGGGCGGTTGACTCTCAAAGGGACTGCGAGGAACTCCAGAAGGATCTGAACAAGCTGGAAGCATGGACATCAAAGTGGCAGATGAATTTTAACATAAACAAATGCATCTAGGAAAAAAAACAAAGAACACGAATATAAGATATTGGGGGTGACATTAGCAAAATGCGAACAAGAAAGGGATTTGGGGGTACTGATTGACAGAACCCTAAAGCCTTCGGCACAATGCGCGGCAGCGGCGAAGAAAGCAAACCGGATGTTGGGCATGATTAAGAAGGGGATCACGAGTAGATCGGAAGATGTAATAATGCCACTTTATAGAACAATGGTTAGACCGCAATTGGAGTACTGTGTACAACATTGGTCTCCATACCTCAAGAAAGATATAACTCTGCTGGAGAGGGTACAGAGGAGAGCCACGAAACTTGTCAAGGGATTGGAGAATTTGAGCTACAAAGAGCGCCTTATGAAATTGGGACTGTTTACCCTCAAGCAGAGAAGACTGAGAGGGAATCTAATAGAGACTTTTAAATTAATAAAGGGATTTGATAAAATGGACCAAGAAGAAGCTTTACTACTTTTTCGGAGGTGACACGGACAAGAGGTCACAGACTGAAACTGAGAGGTAGCAGGTTCAGGACGAATGTCAGGAAGTTCTTTTTCACACAGAGAGTGCTGGGAATTTGGAATGCTCTCCTGGAGGATGTTGTGACAGAGATTACTGTTCTGGAATTCAAGCGCAAGTTGGATGCACACCTTCTTGCAAATCATATTGAGGGCTACGGTATATCTGGGTCTCCAATCAGGAGCACCTAAATGGGCCGCCGCGTGTGCGGATCACCGGACTGGATGGACCTCGGTCTGATCCGGTGAAGGCTTTTCTTATGTTCTTATTTGGTTTTTTGATGTCTGTTATTGAGGCGTCTTGTATGCCTTATGGGAATTTTATATTTTGATGTATGTCTGGGTTTTCGTCGTTGATGCGGCGTGTATGTTATATGTAATTTGATTTAATATATAAGTAAGTAATTTGTTATAGTGTGTCTCTGAAGTGTTTTGTACGATAAATGTAAATCTTTTATTTTGTATGTTAATGTGTAACTCGTTCTGGATAAGGGCGGGTGAGAAATAAACAAATAGCTAAGTCTCAAGCAGTTGTCTAAAATGCTCCACATTTTTACCTAAAAATAAATGACCTAGCTCAGCAACAAGAATCCTTCACAAACAAATGAGACTTGAGCAGTCGCCTAACTGGTTCAACATTTTTACATAAATGTACTTGACTTGGCAATAAATTCCACAATCTTGCCCCTCCCATTGAGAAAGATGCCGGTCACTGCTCTCCCTATCCCTATAGTCCCAGTATCCACCCTCTTTCCCCTACACCCACTTTCCTGCCTCAATTATTTCCTTCCCAATTCCAAGCATCATCTCACATGCCCTTTTCCCCAGCATCCAAGTAAAGCAGCTCATTACTATGTAAATAGAACACCACAGCCTGTGTTGTGCCAGTAAAATTGGCTACAGTTATTTTTATCATCCCAGTAGTGCCTTAAAGGGACTGGCATACAGATGTATTTTGAGTAGCTACAGTGCTTCCCAACCAAAGACAAACTCCCATTCAATGAGCCCCTCCAGCCATGTTTCCTACCCAAATCAAGGCCTCCTCATCATGTGTCCCCAATCAAGGCCCTCCTCATAACTTTCCTCAGCTTCCCCCTTTCAAACTGGTCCCCCTAGCCACCAATCTTACCCCCCACCCTACCTACCCCACATCATTTCTGGGGGTCTAGTGGGAGACTAGGCAGGAGATATCCCCTCTTGCTGCTGCCCTCATGGGAGGTAAAATTAACAGGTGTGCAGTAGGCATACAGTTCTAAGCCATGAAATTACAGAGTAATACTTTATGTTTTTTTTCACTCAGAGAATAGTTAAGCTCTGGAATGCATTAATAGAGGATGTGATAAGAACGGTTAATGTAGCTGGTTTAAAAAAAAAGGTGTGGACAAGTTCCTTAGGCTCCCTTAGCCTTTCTTTACAACCTCAGCCTCCACAGTCTCTGTCAGCATCTGTTAAAGTTCCCATGAGCGAATAGCATAGCTGGTTTTAAGAAGGGTTTGGACAATTTCCTGGAGGAAAATTTTGTCCATAAACTGCTGTTGAGACAGACATGAGAGAAACCACTGCTTGTCCTGGATCGGTGGCATGGAATGCTGCTACTATTTGGGGTTTTGCCAGGTACTTGTGATTTAGATTGGCCTCTGTGAAGACAGGATACTGGGCTAGATGAATCATTGGTCTAATGGACTATTGGTCTAAGGGACCATTGGTCTAATGACTTAACTGCACCTAAATCAAGAGAAACTAGAAACTTCTACTTATTTGCTTATCCAAAAATTAATGGGTGTAGATATAAGGCCTTCTTAGATAGGACCCTAGCATTTCAAGCTGGTAGGCAACAATCTTGGTTAGGTAAATGTATTCAGCAAGCTAAGTTATCTTATTGCAGCTTTCAGAAGATAATTAAGACCACTTTGCTCGATAAGTTTATTACTTAATGAGTTTTATTACTGAAATTCTATTTTACAAATATTTGTATTTTTTACTGTATTATTGCATTTCACTGATTGTCCAGCTCTTTTTAATGTAAACCACGTAGAACTTTTGGTTATGGCGGTATAAAAGAATAAAGTTATCATTATTATTATTAAATAGTCTGCAACAGCTGTCATACTTGGTGGGTAATACTTTAAATTAATCTAAATCCAATTATTTTCAGCACTTACCAATGCTAATCCACATATACACACCAGAAACACTTCAGTCACATTTAACAATGACTCCAGAGGCAGTATCCCATAACTTAATTCAAACCTGACTAGGCACAAGTTTGTTATAGAAACAATCATATTGACAGACTTCATATCCTGAAAAATATTCATAAACACCATCTTATGTTATGGGAAATTATTATAATTTAACATTTATCTTTCAACACTGTTTTATGGCAATGGCTTCTTAATCTCTATTAAAAGCGATATACATAATACAATACAGTACGTATATTCCGCCATTAAACCTCAGCTCTATGCAGATTAAAAATTTAATATACTGAACAAGAAGAAACATCAAGGAAATACATAAAAATCATTTTTAAAAATTCATATATTTCTACCTTATACTTCCCAAATTCAAAATCAGTTTTTTTCTTTTTTTTTTATAAATCTTTATTAATTTTCAAATATTAACAGTAGAATACAATGAATTTAAACATAAACATTTCACAATACATACTTTAAATACACAAATAATTTGAAAACAATCATTTTCTCCCCCCTTCTCCCCATAACTAATAAAGTAGAAGTACATATTTAATTTCAGTAATATAGATAAATTAAGTATAGCAAACAATAATACATTCCCTTCCCCCCACCCACTCTGGATGTGTAAGGAAATCAGATAAAAGGAAAGATACACGACAGATATTGTGACTCAATGAATGCAGTCAATGGGTTCCACACCATTTTGAATGCGTTACTATATCCCAAAATCAGTTTCAATATTCTTCAAAAAATATCGCAATGACTATCTTTCTAAATTTGATATAGTTCATAATCTGTGAAGTCAGTCTTTCTTATATTTATTGAGATTTTTACACAAAAAGAATATTCCCCTGGATTGCATATATTTGTGCGTGAATACCAGATGCATGCAAAAACTAAATGGTCAATTAGGCGCTAGCAGCCAGTTGTTAGAATTAATTGGAACTAATTAGGAGTTGCGCATGCACTGTCCTATGCCCCATTCTGTAACATGTTGCACAACATAGCTGGTGGCTTGGCTAACTGGTTACGTGCTATTTAACCAACCAGGAGCTGATTATATAATGCTGAATATCCAACAGATGCTAGCAAACAAATGGGCAGGGGCTGCACAGCACAGCAATAAATACCCGAAGATGCATTTGTGGGCCACATAAAGGCACAGACATATAAAGAGCAAAAAAAAAAAATCAGTTGCTCTCTCCTTGAGTAAAGATAATATTGTTTCCCTATTAATGCAGGGGAAAAGAGAAGTCAGATGAGGTCAGGATAAGTGTCCCCCCAAAAAACAAGTTTTGGGAACAGCTGTATATTTTTTGTGAGAAGGTTCTGAACGTAGAACGATTGGAAGCACATTCTAGAAAGAAGGGGCTCTGGCTGAAGTCCATAAATCATGAAGTGTCCAATCTAAGCTTAGTGAATGGAGGTGCAATAAAGTGATGTATGTTGATTTCAGTCTCCCTCTTTCTCTACACTCCTACTTACCCATTTTCCATTTCCCACTCACACTTCTCCAGTTCTCCCATTACCATGTCTATTTTTAACTCCTTTTCCTCTCCAATACAACCTTTTGAGACACTCTAGTCCTTCATTTCCATTCTATGTAGTCAGACTTCAGTCCTTATCTGCCTTTCTCTACTTCTCATCCCCTTCACTCCCTCCATTCCCCCTCCCTCTCTTCAAATACCATCTTGCCCCTTCTACTGTCTGACTTTTCCCCTTTCTTCACCCACCTAACCTACTTCTACTCTTGCCCTTCATCCCCAATCACCTAGTCCCCAATGTCCTCCTAATCTCCATCCCTCCTCAAACTCAGTCTCTACTCTTCCTTCAACCAAACACAAAATCCTTATTCTCATAGCTAGCTCTGTACCCAATCAGGTCCTAAGTCTGGGTCTTCTCCCATCTAATTCTTAAATAAAACTTAACTCTGAGTCACTGCTAACCCTATTCCTATAGTCCCAGTATCCACCCTCTTTCCCCTACACCCTGCCTCATTATTTCCTTCCGAAATTCCAAGCATCATCTCAAATGCCCTTTTCCCCAGCGTCCATCCTCTCTACCTCTCCCTCTTTTCCTAGCTTCTTACTAGCCCTATGTACCTCTCCCTTTATATCTTTCCATCTGGCCTTCTCCCTCCTCTCCCTTAGCCTTTCTTTACAACCTCAGCCTCCACAGTCTCTGGCAGCATCTGGCAGCTATTCCCATGAGCGAATAGCGTAGCTGGTTTTAAGAAGGGTTTGGACAATTTCCTGGAGGAAAAGTCCATAGTCTGTTATTGAGAAAGACATGGGGAAAGCCACTACTTGCCCTGGATCGGTAGCATGGAATGTTGCTACTCCTTGAGTTTTGGCCAAGTACTAGTGACCTGGATTGGCCACCATGATAATGAGCTACTGGGCTTGATGGACCTTTGGTCTGACCCAGTAAGGCTATTATATTATTATGTTCATACAATCTTAAGCTAATGGTCTTCTTTTAATTTTAAATAGGAGCCATTGCAAAAAAGGATCTCTAGGAGAGCTGACAAATCCTGCCACACAGCTGCATCTCCACTACTCTGTTTCTCTTCCAACCCTCCCACCACACCATCATAATATCTTTCTTTCAGATTCTCCTCATCCTGCACCATCAGTCTCTCTCTCCCCCCCCTCAACCCCTTCCCATACAATGCAACCAAAAACCCCAGCCCTATATCATCACTTTCACTCTGCCTCCCAAACTCTCACCATGACTCTCCCCTTCCAAATCTTTCACCTCTGTGCCACCACCACGACCAGCACAAGCATCTCCCTTTTCTTCCTACCCTCCATCACCACCAGAACTCTCCTTCTTGGCTTGGTTTCCTCACTACTATGTCAACATCTCCCTCCCTGTCCACATGCTCCTGTACTTCAATAGCACCTCTTTCTAACCTTCCCACAACAGCACCATCATCTTTCTTCTCACCCCCCCCACCCCCAATCAACCTAGCGACCCCAATATACCCCTCTCCTGCATAGGATGTACTACCCTGCTCTCCCAAGCCACAACAGTCCTAGACAATTTGAAACAAGCAGCTTTGAAACAATTTGAAACAAGCTGCAATCACAAGCCCTCTAGATCAGTTTCTTACTCCACAACCTCAGCAGCAGTAGTAACCCAAGCGTAGCAGTGCAGCAGTCTGATGAGCAGTCACACATCAAGTAGAAAGTCTTATTGATGTTTTTACAAGATCATCATCAGAACTTGTGATACAGAAGTTTCAAAACTGTAATTATAGGTAGCATTCAGCCATGTGTATAGAGCTATCTTCAGTTGGTAGGGCCTAGGGATTCTATCCACTACAGCTCCCATATAGGTCATGGTGAGCCCCCTAAACCACCTCCAGAATCCCCTAGACCCACTTATCTACCACCCTAATAGCCCTTATGGCTGCAGGAGCTACTTATATGCAGGTAAAAAAGGGTTTTGGGGGTGTACAGGGGAGTGCACATGTTTCAGTATCAATGCAGTGATTACAGGGGCTTATGAGCATGGGTCCTCCTCTCCATGAGTCCCTAACCCACCCTCAAGACAGCTTAAGCCGCCTCTGTACTGGATGACTAGGCTTTCCTATGCCAGGAATCCAGGTGATGATGGTCTGGAGGCTGAATTTTAAAGGTGTGATTAATATTTTTATGGGGGTTGGGGGGTCGGTGATCACTGGGGTAGTATATGGGGGTCTGTTTTTTGTGTTTGCAGTGCTTATCTGGTGACTTTAGGTGGGCTTTTGTGACTTAGACCATGTTTTACCATGGTCTTAGTCACAACGTCCAAGTTCCGTCGATCCTCGGCTGTATAACTTTCGGTTATACATACTGTACGACTAAGTCTAAGCCTACCCATGTCCCGCCCAACTCCCGCCCTCGACACTCCTCCTGAAATGCCCCGTTTAGCTTTGGTCGTTCAGCGGTACTATGGAGGCCTAGGTCGTTTAGAAATACGTCCAAAACCCGTTTTTATTATCAGCACTTGGACATATTTGGACAATGTTCATCCAAGTGCCGACTTAGGTCGGTTTTTGGACGTTTTTCTCTTTCGATTATGAGCCCCATAGCTATTTATGTTGATATTTAGGCTTTAAGAAGCTATGGGCTAGTGCATAAAAATAGGACAGACTTATAGAGGGATAGTGTGGTGCAGTGGTTAAAGCTACAGCCTGAGCACCCTGAGGTTATGAGTTGAAACCCATGCTGCTCCTTGTGACCTTGGGCAAATCACTTAATCCCTCCATTGCCTCAGTTCCATTAGAGAGATTGTGAGCCCACTGGGGCAAATAAGGAATAATGCTTGAGTACTTGAATAAATTCATGTAAACTGATCTGATCTCCCATGGGAAAATGGTATAGAAAATTGAATAAATAAATAAATATGTGGTAACATTTATGCACTAAACCCAGCCGCTTAAGGATTGAGCACTTACGTGGCCAGGTGCTTACTCTGCCCCAGAATGCCTCCAACACAGCTGGCTTTGAGTTAGGCACTAGCTGCAAATGTCAGCATTTAACCAGTTAAGTGCCACTGAAAATTAGCGACTAGATCAGGCCAAACAATTTAACCAGTCAGTGGCTGGCTAAAACATATTGAATATCAGTCCCTTAGATTGTAAACTCTGTGGCAATAGGAAAATACCTAGAAGACCAGAATAAAAATTACTTTGAGCTACAACTGAAAGAGTGTTAGATAAATGTAAATGAAATAAAATTGAGTGGTTATGGGGATAAATGGGGAAAGAATCAAGGAAACCCTGTTGTATTTACATACTTTCCACCAACAATACCTTTTTTTTAAAAAAAGGATGGTCATTAGGTACCAACAGGTTCTCTCCTGAATCATCATTAAGATTAATCAGGGAATTATACAACTGGATATAACAGCTTCTCAAACCGACCCGGTTAGTATGTACAGTAAAGAATAAACCAACGATTAAGTGATTTGAGACCTTAAGCCCAGTAGCACCAAAGGGGAAGAATGTGGTGCAGTGGTTAAAGCTACAGCTTCAGCACCCTGAGGTTGTGGGTTCAAATCCACTCTGCTCCTTGTGACCCTGGGCAAGTCACTTAATCCCCCCATTGCCCCAGGTACGTTAGATAGATTGTGAGCTCGCCGGGATAGAGAGGGAAAACTGCTTGAGTACCTGAATAAATGCATGTAAACCGTTCTGAGCTCCCCTGGGAGAACGGTATAGAAAACTGAATTAAAAAAAACCAACATAAAGTATATTTGGCACACTAACACCTTCAGCTGCCTTGTAGTTATGTATGCTATCCACAGGTGTGTGTCTCTGGGGCTTACACTCGAACCCTAATCCCAACCCTAACCCTAACGCGGTCTAACACTTCCCATATATTACTCCCTCCAGCCATGATCTATCTATGCTGAATCTGCTCACTTCTAATTTGGAATCATGAACGTAGTCCTTTTTACTGTAAGCCGCAATGATTCCTTGTCAAAAATTGCGTGATATAAGAAGCTGTATTGTATTGTTGCATTGTATTACTCGTGTCAAATAAACTGAACAATAGCTTTTTCCAAAGAAGAAAGAATTGTGGTACAGAAATAGGTAAACAATAGAAAAGAAAAAATAACTTAAGCAGAATTGACATGTTAAGTAATGCTTATCCTACCCAACGAATATAAACAGCAATATCTCCATCCTAAAAGATCAGAATGTATAGTGTTAGTAGCACTACATAATTTAAAGTACATAATGATGTGTAGTGGCAGAAAATCATAATATCCAAATATTTACATTTAGGCACTATGGGGCTCATAATCAAAAAATAAAGAAGTCCCAAAAACCATCATAAATCATCACTTGGATATCCTAATCAAGTGCCAATTTTTGAAGCCAACTTTCTGGACTTCTAGTGAGGCATTTTGCCCAGTGTGCATCTAGAGTTCCACTGGGCGTGTTTGGAGGCATGTTATGGGTGGGCTTTGGGCGTCTTGCGGTGATAATTGTGAGCCATCCAGAGGCAGAAAAATACCTACTATACCCGAATATATAGGACACCTGGAAACCTGAAGGCTATTGGAAGTGATGTATATTCAGGTACAGTAGGTATTTTTCTCTTCCTGGAGGCTCACATTAAAAAAAAAAAATAATAATCTCAAATAGCAGAGGTAAGATTTGAAACTAGGTCCCCTGATGCTTAATCGACTGCTATTAGGCTATCTCTCTGCTCTGCATGGATGTCTGTGTCAATAGAACGGAACAACTCCAAATAATATATCAATCTAAGTTAAAGATAGTAGTTCACCCCTCTTCCCTTTTGTATCGCTAATTACTTATGTACATACATTGTATGCTTCATTGTACAAATTGTTTTATTTTGTCTCCCAATTTTAAATTGTAATACGCATAGAAATATTTGATACTGCGTGTACAACAAACTTCTAATAAATTTGAAACTTAAGTTAAGAAACTTCTTCAAGGATCCCAGCAATGACACCCAACAGTGATTCAAACTTTCATTATCGCTAGGGATTTATACACCAAATCTTCATCGATCCGTAAAAATTCAATTATATCTCCTTCAGGTAACAGGATATCAAAAATATTCATAATCAATCGTCTTCAAATATCTCAATATTTAAATATTTCAGTTATATAGATAATTTAACTAGTACTTAGGTTTTTTTTTAAGTTAGGCAGGGAACAGTCATAACACTGATGTGGCTCATGTTTGCTTTTAAGCTATATCAAAGTTAGCCCCCTAAAAAAATGTATTTCTTCAAACTTTGATAATAAAAACTTTTATATAAAAAAATATAGTAGTCAAAAAAATATTACCTTTAAATTCACCTCTGTCATTTCAAGTCATTCTTCATGTGCACCAGGATGGCACAGGCTTTTTTTCACAGCTGTTTATTCAAATTTCTCACATCAGCTGATAACTACATGACCAATCAGAGTTAATACATCAGACCAACGTCATCCATTCACTTTTGGCACTGAGTCCCAGCAGAATGACTGAATTTAAAAATCTATCTTTGCTCTTTATACAGTAATTAAGTTGTTTTTCATAACTGAAGTGGATTTCCAGTTTATAAGATAGAAACATAGAAACATGACGACAGATAAAGGACAAATGGCCCATCTAGTCTGCCCATCCACAGTAACCATTATCTCTTTCTCTCTCTGAGAGATCCCACGTGCCTATTCCAGGCCCTCTTAAATCAAACACAGTCCCCGTTTCCACCACCTCTTCTGGGAGATTGTACCACGCATCTACCACCCTTTCTGTAAAAAAGTATTTCCTCAGATTACTCCGGAGCCTATCACCTCTTAACTTCATCCTATGCCCTCTCATTGCAGTTTCCTTTCAAATGAGACTCGACTCATGCACCTTTATATTACGTAGGTATTTAAATGTCTCTATCATATCTCCCCTCTCCCGCCTTTCCTCCAAAGTATACAGATTGAGATCTTAAAGTCTGTCCCATATGCCTTATGATGAAGACCACACACCATTTTAGTAGCCTTCCTCTGGACCGACTCTATCCTTTTTATATCTTTTTGAAGGTGCGGTCTCCAGAATTGTACACAATATTCTAACTGAGGTCTCACCAGAGTCTTATACAGAGGCATACTGTCCTACAGGCCATACCTCTCCCTATGCAACCTAGCATCCTTCTAGCTTTCGCCGTCACCTTTTCAACCTGTTTGGCCACCTTAAGATCATCACATACAATCACACCCAAGTCCTGCTCTTCTGTCTTGCACATAAGTTCTATAGCCCCTAAACTGTACCGTTCCCTCGGGTTTTTGCAGCCCAAATGCATGACCTTGCATTTCTTAGCATTAAATTTTAGCTGCCAAATTTCAGACCATTCTTCAAGCTTCACCAGGTCTTTCTTCATGTTATTCACACCATCCAGTGGGTCTACTCTATTGCAGATTTTGGTATCATCCTCAAAGAGGGAAATCTTACCCAACAACCCTTCAGCAATATCATTTATAAAAATGTTAAAAAGAACAGGCCCAAGAACAGAACCTTGCCACACAGATGTTCAAGTCTCTTGTTTCCTCCCACTCATTCCTTCATTTCAGGTTGTGAACTAGATGTTCATGATGGACATTTCCAGTACATGGACTTCCATTTCACATGTATCTTAGAAAAGACTATATCCTGCTCTAAAATACATGTGAGATGTACATCCATTTGTGACATTCTGTTCTGTCTTGGACATCTATATTCTGAATTGGACATCCTTTCTAAAAATGCCCTCCAGATGTCCACTGCAAGACATAAGGACCAATTTGAAGAGATTTGAAGAGGGCACCCGCTCAAACTAAGAGGGCACCCGCTCAAACTAAGAGGGCACCCGCTCAAACTCAGGGGTGGAAAATTATATGGTGACACCAGAAAGTATTTCTTCAAAGAGAGAGTGGTTGATCATTGGAACAAGCTTCCAGTGCAGGTGATCGAGGCAGACAGCGTGCCAGACTTTAAGAATAAATGGGATACCCATGTGGGATCCCGACGAGGGTCAAGATAAGGAAATTGGGTCATTAGGGCATAGACAGGGGGTGGGTAAGCAGAGTGGGCAGACTTGATGGGCTGTAGCCCTTTTCTGCCATCATCTTCTATGTTTCTATGTTTAATTGTGTATCCCTTTAATGTTCCTTTGTAGGAGTATGACAAGTTTAATTAATGAATTAATTTGCTTGTTTGTTTATTTATTTATCGGGATTTATTAACCTCTTGTGTGAAAAGATTCATCCAAGGCAGGATACAGCAATTTTATAAACAGCATAACAATAGTAAAATGACCAAATATAAACATAAATACGATGAATGAAATAAACTCAAAATCAACAAACTCATTTAACAGCACTGAAATTCAAATAGCAGAGATATAACACAGTGACACTGCAATACTTATGAAATACCTACTAAGCACACACTGACTAGACTGACACGGAGGGCTCCTTTTACTAAGGTGCGCTAGCGTTTTTAGCGCATGCAGCAGATTAGCGCATGATAACCCTACGCTTCGCGGCTAGAACTAACACCAGCTCAATGCTGGCGTTAGCATTAGAGAGTTGCACGGGGACAGAAATCCCACCCATCCCCGCCAGGATCCTCTCTGTCCCCACCCATCCCCATCAGGATCCTCTCCGTCCCCACCCATCCCCGCAAGGAATTACCTCCATCTCCGCCCGTCCCCATAAAAAGCAGCAATTAATTCTGACAGGATCATCAATTCCACAGTTTCTTTTGTGTTTGCGCTGCTGTTTTCCTTGTGGAATCTCTTTCGTGGAACTCTTTTTTTGTTTCTGTTCAGGTAATTAACTTATAAACCCCCTCTTTTACTAAGGCTGACGTGTCCATTATATTATATGGACGAACCCTGCTTCCAAATCCTTCCATCCCCATGGGAGTCCCGTTGGCTAGAGGGGGGTCCCCGTGGGAGTCCCGTGGGTTAGGGGGGGATTCCCGCGGGGCCCGCGGGATTCCCGCGATCCCCATTCCGGTGCAGACCTCTAGTTAGCATCTACTGCATGCGTGGCATTGTAGCACGCGCTATTCCACGCGTTAAAGCCCTAACGCAGCTTAGTAAAAGGAGCCCTGAATGTCAGACAGTATGTCCTGAGAGGTTGAAATGTTTTCCTACTGGTTTTTGAAGATTGCCAATTACTTATGCCCAATGGTTTCCATTTATGCAAAGGGTATGGGACTTGACATACTGCTTTTTCTGTGTGGTTTCGATCAAAGCGGTTTACATATTTTATACTGGCTTTTACAAAGCCATGATAGAGATTTTCACCGTGATCCGGCAAGGTAAATGCTCCAATGCTTGTAGAATTCCTGTGAGCGTTGAAGCAGTTACCTTGCCAGCCCGCAGCAGAAACCTCTACCACAGCTTTGTAAATATAGGTACAGTGGTGCCTCACACAACGAACTTAATTGGTTCCAGGAGCAAGTTTGTTATGCGAAAAGTTCGTTATGTGAAACGCGTTTTCCCATAACAATACATGTTAAAAAAAATAATTCGTTCTGTAGCATAAAATATGCTAAGATGACATAAAAAAAGATAAATTTTTTGTTATTTTTATTTAGATACATCTAAAAACATACATCTCCCTGTCCTTTTACTTCCACTATCTTCCTATCCCATCTCTATTCCCTTTTGTCCCTCTCCCCATGATCAATCATCTCACCACCTCTCTCTTCCCTCACCCTCAGGGTTCAAGATTGCTTCCACTCTTTTTCCTGTTGTTCTCTCTGCCTGTCACCCTATGATTTAGCATCCCTTCTGCCCTTGTCCAATATTTCCCCTTCTCTCCCTCCCTCTCATCCCCTGCTCCAACATACCGTATTTCGACTGCCCTTTCATCCCCAGGCCTGCCAACTTCCACTCATTTACTGCTTTCTCCCACCTCTGCCAAAGCCCGCCCCCCCCCCCCCCCGCAGTGAACGGCAACACCAGGCACCCCCCCTCGATCGGCAACACCAGGCACCCCCCCTCGATCGGCGAAACAGGGCCCCCCCTCGATCGGCGAAACAGGGCCCCCCCTCGATCGGCGAAACAGGGCCGGCGACTGCTTTCTCCCGCTGCTGTTGAAGTCTGTAAAGGGCTCTAACAGTGCGTATGATGCCAACTGCTTCCTTCCTCCTTCCTCTCCCCTCATGATGTAACTTCCCATTTGGTTGATGGAGGAGGAGGAGGAGGGTAGCCGGTAGCGTCACGCACACTGCGCGGAAGGATGCAGCTCGGGCGACTTCGTTGTGTGAAACGAAGTCCGTTGTACGAATCAAGACCTGAAGTTCGTTGTGCGCAGCGTTCGCTGTGCGAGGCGTCCGTTATGCGAGGCACCACTGTACTTATTTTGCACCTGAGGCAATAAAGTTTTAAATGACTTGCCCAGAATACTATTTAAGTTTTCTTGTATTTGTTTTAAGCTGATTTCAGAAGAGTCTCCATTTTATTTGTTCCCTCACTTTGAATTTTATAGACCATCAAGGATTACAAGAAGCTCTAGCTTATTTACCTATCCTAAGCTAAATGGTGTCAGATATAAGACCTTTTTTGAAAGGACCTTAGAATTTCAGGCAGGCAAACTTCAATGTTGACTCGGTGAATGTCTTCATCAAGCCATGTCTTACTGTTCTTTTTGAAAATTAGTAAAGTCTGCTTTGTTTGACAAATTTATCACATAATTAGGTCTTTTTAACATTGTAATTATTTTACTACTTTTAATCCTGGTTTTCTTTAATTTTATGACATGTATATATTTCACTGATTGTTCAGTTTCTTACAGTGTAATCCACCTGGCGGTATAGAATAAATTTATTATTATTAGTGGGAATCAAACTCACAACCTCAAGGTACAGAGGCAGCTGCTCTAACCACTGGGCCACTCCTCCACTCATAACTAAGATGATATTTTTATCTGTTAGTTTTTTATAAATACAGTAGTAAAGAACCTTTTTGTTGTGGACGGTCAATTGGTCAAGTCTTCTTTTTTGGGTGATTTTTCTCATTGCTTTGTGCTCTTCCTGGGGCCCTTCCAGTCTTCGGTCACCTTCGGTAACTTTGGGGTCACTTCCAGTTTCTGGTCACCTCTGATCCCTCTGTGATCACATCTGATCTCTGCTCACCTCTGGTCATTCTGTGGTCAATTCTGGTAACCTCTGTCCACAATGGCAAGCTTATTGGGGGTTAGGTGGGTGCCAGCATTAATCCTCCCGAAGTCTTGTGAAGGAGTTCCCAAGTGGCTTATGATGAGATTACTCCGGTGGACCCTCTCCTGGCTGGGTTACATTCAAGGACCACTTCCTTCCTTCACTGGGCTAAGGCTTAAGTCCATATAAATTTCTTCTCTCTTCTCCAGTCACATCTTTCCTTTGTTTTATATCTTTTGTAAATGACATGCAAATTAAGATTCTCTTCACTTTGCCTTATGGGTCCTGCTCAAACCCAGCTGGTCTTAGCATATTGTCTTTCCTTGAGGGTTACAGATCTATTGGTCCTTTGTGATGGAATGCATACCCCATCACAGTTGTATAATTTTCATATCTAATATACATGCATCTTCATGTATATTTATCCATCTCCACTACTATGTTTCATTCATCTGCCACCCATCTGTCATTTTTGTTCTCTCAGTTAGAGCATCTTACATTTTGTCTATCTGTGGGTCTCCCTCTTATTTTTTTTTTGACTGTGGTGATTATCCCAAGCAGGCATGGATTCTTGTCTAAACAATTGCTCAAATATTTAAACAATAACCTTCCAAATCAAATAGCCTAGAGAGATTTGGTACAGATAGTTAGGTTTTTTTAAATAAAGAGCAGAGTTAAACAAAGACAAAAAAAACTGGGCAATTTTTACAGCTACGGATGCCTTTGGAAAATTTCTTGCAGCTAAAACTAAGGAAATGTATCAGACTGGTGCAGGGTATGTGTCTGTGAAGGGATGGGGGAGGGGGACTAGGCTAGATAGACCATTTTGGTCTTTATCTGCCTTCATCTACAATGCTATCATTATGGGCTGATATCTTCCCAATAGAAGAATGAGAAAGAGTAAGGAAAGCAGCCAGATTGCTTTTCCAGGGATTTTTTTTTTTTTTAAGTATAAGGTGGCATTGCAGCTCGTACATGGGCAGTGTCAACACTGACAGTATTTGACAAGTTATTACCAAAATTAAAAGCATGTTTTCCTATCTCTGCTAGTGCAGACACATATGTTACCAGCTCCCTGCATGCTGTCATTCGGAATGTCATGTTCAGTAAGTATGAGTTTGTATCATTTGAAACAAATTTGAGATAAATCCAGAGGAAAGAGATAAAATCACTGTCAGTTTATGTGAACCACAGCTCCTATAACCTCTCAATGGGAAGGGCCTGATTATAGGAATATATCCTATGATTTTTACCCTGGCTCTCTATCCGCCTTCACATACAGTTCAAGCTTCTATTGCTGACTTACAAATGTGTTCATTCTGCTGCCCCCTCTTCTCTCTCCTTATATACCTCCCAGAGAACTCCATTCCTCAGATAAGCTGCTCTTAGCTGTACATTTCTCTTCCACTGCCAATTCCAGACTTCATTCCTTTAATCTAGTTGCCCCCTATGCCTGGACTAAAGTACCCAAGTTTGTCCACCAAGCCCCTTCCCTTACCTTGTTTAAAAGCAGACTGAAACCTACCTTTTTGATATAACCTTCAATCCATAACCCTACTCCCCACTGCCCACCAACAAAGCCAGCAGATTAACCATTCCCCTTAACTGTATTCATGACATCCTGTTTGTCTGTTTAGATCAGTGGTCTCAAACTCGCGTCCCGGGGACCACATGTGGCCCGCCAGGTACTAGTTTGAAGCCCTCGGTATGTTTATCATAATCACAAAAGTAAAATAAAACAGTTTCTTGATCATATGTTTCTTTAGTTATAAATGGAAATATTATTATTAAGACTTAGCTAAAAGGAAAGATTTATAAACTATAAAGAGTTTTACCTCATGTAAAAATGTCATTTCTGTAATAAGACATTAACTATTTTTCTGAGGCCCTCCAAATACCTACAAATCCAAAATGTGGCTCTGCAAAGGGTTTGAGTTTGAGACCACTGGTTTAGATTGTAAGCTCTTTCGAACAGGGACCGTCTTCTTTGTGACTCTGTGTAGGTTGTGTTTCAGAAGGAGGTACCGCAGCAAGAAGGAAGTTAGGTTTAGGCCTAAACATTCTTCTAGAGTATTGGTTTGATCTGTGTGTTCTTGCAGTGGATCTATTGTTAAATTCTGTAAAAGAAACAGAGGAAATTGTTCTCTTAGAATCATAATCTATGACAGTGGTGTATAGGTGCATCCACATTGTGTCTGTGGTGGTAACTGCTTGATTAAAGCAATTGTGTGTAGGTATTATTTCAAATGACCACCCAGTTATTCTGTATTGGTCCATGTAAAGTATAGGGTGGACCCTCCCCGGGTTAGCTTTTACCCAGTCATCTGTAATTTGTTTTAATGTGATGTCAAATTGTTTAGCAGTATCGCTAGCTTGAAATGCCCAATTGTCCATCATTGTGTATTTGAAGTTTAGAAATTGTCTTTTGTTTTTGCGGTGTCTTCTGAACCTCCGTCTTCTGTAAACACACCCTCTTTTTCTGTATCCATGGAAACGTGGTCTTCTTTTTCTGTACCTCCTTCTGGAAATAAAGATAAGGTGTGAAATAACGATGAGTCATTGTGTTATTTAAAAGAGAGAAGTGAGTGCTAGTATTACCACTCACTTCTCGACACGAAAAGCCATAGGATAACATTGAACAATCAACCACAAAAAGCGGTTTCTCTATTAATTTAGATGGAAGATCCAGAGTTAGATAAGCAATTCCGGTTGATTTCCACACCCGACCTGACTCCGATTGACCTGGAATGCTTGGAACAACTAGAGGACAGCTCGGATGGTGAAATTGAGCACGTCGCCACCCCCCCCCCCCCTAAGAAGAAGCTCCGGAAGGAGAAGAACAGTGTGGTAAAAAACAATGTTAAATATAATAGATGGTGTTTTACATTGAATAATTATGTCAATAATGATATAGAGCTGCATACGTCTGGTAGCGCAATAGAAATAATTAATAGTAGTAGTGATTCCTTTTTTAAAACCAGCATGCAAGTTAACCAAGGGCGATGTACATGAGATTTTGAGACCACAAAACTCCATGATTACTAAGAATTATTTATTCTTTATTTAGTTGCAGAGCTCCTCTGTTTCATGGAGCAGCTTAAGGGTAAATTTTGTGGTAAGACTCTTAAATATGCAGCCATTCTTTGGCTGATTTTCATATTAAGGGGGGTATTCATCAAGAGACACTAATCGATTTAGCACAAGTTAATAATCTGTTTGCACAAAGGCCCGGATTCTCTATAGGGTGCCCATATCTATAAGCTGCTGATCGTGTGTCAATCACGTGATGGTGCCCTATAGAGAATCACGCCTCCGTTAAAGATAGGCACTAGAAATTTAGGACAGGGGTTTCTGGGCCTATATTTCCGGTGCCTATCTTTGTCATGAATCGCGCCTCTATGGGCGTTTTAGGTTCCCTATCACCACTTCCAGCATTAGCCATGCGCATAGTGGCATTAGATGGCTTAAAGCGCCTATGCAGGTATGATTCCGGCACATATTATTTAAGCACTGGTAGGCACCTTAATTTTGCATTTTTTTTGCTGTTTTAAATGGCATTTGTTAATTAATTTAGGCTCTGGTAGTACGCCTAGCGGCGCCTACATTTAAGCACTGTTTCTAGAATTTCCCCCTCAATGACTTCCAGAAAGCCTTCGATAAGGTACCACATGAGCGGTTGCTCAGGAAGCTATGGAATCACAGGGAGGTCCACCAATGGATCAAAAACTGGCTGGCAGACAGGAAGCAGAGGGTTGGTGTAAAGGGCCACTACTCGGACTGGCAAGGGGTCACAAGCGGGGTTCCTCAAGGGTCAGTGCTGGGACCGCTCCTGTTTAACATATTCATTGACGACCTGGAGGCGGGAACAAAATGTGAGGTCATCAAATTCGCAGATGACACCAAACTATTCAGCAAGGTTGAAACCACGGTAGATTGCGAGGATCTCCAAAGGGATCTTACGACACTGGAAGAATGGGCGAAAAAGTGGCAAATGAGCTTCAATGTAGGGAAATGCAAGGTCATGCATAAAGGGAGAAGGAACCCGATGTTCACTTACAAAATGGGGGGATCAATGCTAGGGGTCAGTAAGCTGGAAAGAGACCTGGGAGTGATGGTAGACACGACATTGAAGGCGTCGGCACAGTGCGCCACAGCCTCGAGGAAAGCAAACCAAATGTTAGGTATCATTAAGAAGGGTATCTCGACCAGAACGAAGGAAGTCATCCTGCCACTGTACCGGGCTATGGTGCGCCCGCATCTGGAATACTGTGTACAGTACTGGTCACCGTACCTCAAAAAGGACATGGCAATGCTTGAGGGAGTCCAGAGAAGAGCAACTAAACTGATTAAGGGTATGGAAAACCTTACATACACTGACAGACTGAAGAAGCTGGGGCTGTTCTCCCTGGAAAAGCGGAGACTCAGAGGAGATATGATAGAGACCTTCAAGATCCTGAGGGGCATCGAAAAGGTTGACAAGGACAGATTTTTCAATTTGAAAGAAACCACAAGAACAAGGGGTCACTCGATGAAATTGAAGGGGGACAGGTTTAGAACAAACGCAAGGAAATTCTTTTTCACACAGAGGGTGGTGGACACATGGAACACCCTTCCGGAGGCCGTGATAAGAAATAGCACAGTACAGGGTTTCAAGGAAGACCTGGATAGGTTCCTGGAGGACAAAGGGATTGAGGGGTACAGATAAGAGCAGTGGAAGGTTTAGAGATAAGTGTAGAGGTAGGTATAAAATTAGTCAGGGACCGCTGCTCAGGCAATATGCCTGATGGGCCGCCGCGTGAGCGGACCGCTGGGCTGGATGGACCTCTGGTCTGCCCCGGCGGAGGCGACTACTTATGTACTTATGTACTTAATGCCAAGATGCCCATTATATTTATATGGGCGTCTTAGCATTTAGCATGCAATAAATCGGTTAGCGCACCTTAATGAATTCCCCCCCTAAGTGAGGAAATTAGTATTAGGCTTAGAAATATAAATCGTTTTTTACTTTTTTGTGTTGACAGTTTATTTTATTCTTTTCTGTGGAGAAAAGGATCTTAGTGATTAATACTTGGCATGGAGGGGGGGGGGGCAGAGAATAGAAAGATAAGAAAGGGAGTGCTTTTAGTTATAGCAGAAAAAGTCCCCTACAGTATATGCAGAGACAATCTTAGCTTACATCAAAAAAAGAATATACAGTGGTGCCTCACACAACGAACTTAATCCGTTCCAGGAGCAAGTTTGTTATAGAGAGTTGCGCGGGGACAGAAATCCCACCCGTCCCCGCCAAAATCCCACCCATCCCCACCCGTCCCCGTGAGGAATCCCTCCGTCCCCACCCGTCCCCGCGAGGAATCCCCTCCGTCCCCACCCGTCCCCGCGAGGAATCCCCTCCGTCCCCACCCGTCCCCGCGAGGAATCCCCTCCGTCATCATCCTTCCCTATAAACTTCAGAAATAGTTATTTTATTTAATTATGCTACTGAATTAAAGGCTCTGGTAGAGACCCATTTACAAATAAGCAAAGAGACTATTAATTTGGAAATATTAATTGGGAAGAATACATACTTTGTAAATGGGTTTCTACCAGAACCTCTAATGTAAATATAAAATATAAATACTCAGCTGATGAGAACCCACAAACTGTCAGCTGAGGACTTCCTTTGCAGTTGGCCTGGGGTCCCTTTTGCCAAGCTTGGCAGGCAGCAGTAGCGTCCCTGAGTCACAGATGCTGGCACCTCAGTGGCTCATGGATGCTGCCAGCGACTGCTGCGCTTGGTGGAGGGGAGTTCTGACCATCTCTAGAGGAGGTCCTCTGCTGGCGGTGCTTGGGGATCCCCACCAGTCACAGCAAGGGCCAACAAGTACTTCAACACTGTAGAAATAAAACCAGAAATGCATTTCCTTTTCTTTTGAACACAAAACAAAGATATCTGCCATATACATTTCCCAAGGCAGATGACTCTATGCAATGTCACCTCGGTAACAAAATACAAAAATAGACAAATACACCCCCTCCCTTTTTACTAAACCACAATAGTAGGTTTTAGCACAGGGAGTTACGCTGAATGCCTCGCGCTGCTCTCAATGCTCATAGGTTCCCTGCGCTAAAAAACAATATTGCGGTTTAGTAAAAGGGAGCCATAGTGCAAAATATAGACAGCAGATATAAATTCTCAAAACAGACACATTTTGATCACTAAATTGAAAATAAAATCATTTTTCCTATCTTTGCTGTTTGGTGATTTCATGAGTCTCTGGTTGCACTTTCTTCTTCTGACTGTGCATCCAATCTTTCTTCCTTTCTTTCAGCCTCCTGTATGTTTCCTCTCCTCCAGACCTCATTCTCTCCCCCAACTTTTTCTTTCTGTCTCCCTGTTCCCCCTTCTTTCTGTCTCTCTGTCTGCCCCCTTTCTTTCTTTCTCCGTGCCCTCCCCCAAGCCACTCGGTTTGCTGCCACCACCATCAGGGAATAGCCCCCAAGCCACCGCTGTCCCAAGCTTCCCTGCAGAAGCGTCGCGCTGACCAGCATTCCGCTCCCTGACGTCAATTCTGACGTAGGAGAGGAAGTTCCGGGCCAACAAGGCATTTCTCCTCATTCCATCCAGCCTGAGCCCCATCTCTCCTTGATCCAGCATTTCCCTTCTGTGTCTGTCAGAATTACCATTCCACCTATTTTCCAGCATCACCCTTCTTTGTGTCCATCTCACCTATATCCCTATCTCACCACTTTTTCAGAATCTTCATTTGTCTCTGTCCTTGTCTTTACCCCATATTCACCATTTGCCCTTTCAATGTCTTTATCTCCCCCCCCCCACACACACTTTTTCAGCATTACTTCTATGTCTCTATTTCACCTCCTCTTCATGTCCCCTCTGTATCTCTATCCTTATTCAGAAGGTCCTGCTTACCCTTTCTCTTCTTTGTGTCACTATCTCCATTTTCAGCTTTCCCCCCTTTTCCTTTGTTAATGCACCCTGTAGCCAGAATCTTTCCACCCTCCCTCCACTCCGGCCCAACCCAGTATGAAATATTTCCTTTTGTTTCTCTCCCCTCTCTCTTCTCCTCCCTCACCCACGAGTCCTGCATCTGGCCCTCTCCCTTCTACCTGCACCTGGCAACACCCCCCTGCTCCGCGGCTCTCTTAAGCAACTCGTCAGCAGCGGTGATCAAGACAAGCTGCCGACATCGAGGCCTTCCCTCTACGAGTCCCACCTTTGTGGAAAAAGGAAGTTGAAACAAGCGGGACTCGCAGAGGGTAGGCCCCGACGTCAGAAGCTGCTGCTGAGTTGCCGAAGAGAGCCGCAGGTAGAAGGGAGAGGGAGATAGGAAGGCTGTAGAAGCTCCGGAGCATGACACCGAACCCGGCCAGGATGATTTCTTTTTCAGGCTGCTGCTGCCGCTGCCATCCCCCACCCGAAATGACAAAAAAACAGCCTAATGCCCGCGTCGGGAAATAGCCATGCTGAGCAGTGAGCTCAGCACGTACACAGATGAAAGCCTTGCTTGCTGATTGGTCCGGCGGCACGGTGGGGCGGGGCCGCCGGACCAATCAGCAAGCAAGGCTTTCATCTGTGTACGTGCTGAGCTCACTGCTCAACATGGCTATTTCCCGACACGACGCCAGACTTGTAATCTGCATGCTTGCATCGCCAGAATTTAGGTAGGTTGTTTTCATCCCCGTGGGAGTCCCGTGGGCAAGGGGGCGTCCCCGTGGGAGTCCCGTGGGTCAGGGGGGCATCCCCGTGGGAGTCCCGTGGGCCAGGGGGCGTCCCCGTGGGAGTCCCGTGGGCCAGGGGGGGAACCCGCGGGATCCCCGCGATCCCCGTTCCCGTGCAGACCTCTAGTTTGTTATGTGAAACGTTCGTTGTGTGAAACGCGTTTTCCCATAAGAATACATGTAAAACAAAATAATTCGTTCTGCAGCATAAAATATGCTAAGATGACATAAAAAAAGATAAATTTTTGGTTATTATTTTTATTTAGATACATCTAAAAACATAATTGTTTTTTAAAACAACACACATTTTTTAAATTTAAAGACAGACTAAGTAGAGTCTAATTTTACAGTGAGAGGGCAGAGTCTCAGCGGCAAAAACTGGGACTTAACTGTTCATTTCTTTTTTTTTTTCTACCGTGTTTCCCCGATGATAAGGCAGGGCCATCAAATAAGACAGCCCCCCCTTTTTAGAAAAAAATGTAAAATAAGGCACCCCCCCGCAAATAAGCCACCCACCGATACCTGCGCTTACCCGAATCGGGTGGTACGGTGGGTGACTCCGTGTGGTCCCTGGCACCCCCGACACGATCGGGGCAAGAGGGAGCTCAAGCCCTCTGGCCCCCCCGACTCCCCGACACGATCGGGGCAAGAGGGAGCTCAAGCCCTCTTGCCCCCCCCGACTCCCCGACACGATCGGGGCAAGAGGGAGCTCAAGCCCTCTTGCCCCCCCCGACTCCCCGACACGATCGGGGCAAGAGGGAGCTCAAGCCCTCTTGCCCCCCCCCCGACTCCCCGACACGATCGGGGCAAGAGGGAGCTCAAGCCCTCTTGCCCCCCCGACTCCCCGACACGATCGGGGCAAGAGGGAGCTCAAGCCCTCTTGCCCCCCCG
Organism: Geotrypetes seraphini; assembly: GCF_902459505.1. Classification (NCBI taxonomy): domain Eukaryota; kingdom Metazoa; phylum Chordata; class Amphibia; order Gymnophiona; family Dermophiidae; genus Geotrypetes; species Geotrypetes seraphini. Next base: position 76,568,468 of record NC_047090.1, on the reverse strand, counting down.
ACTCCCCGACACGATCGGGGCAAAAGGGAGCTCAAGCCCTCTTGCCCCCCCGACTCCCCGACACGATCGGGGCAAAAGGGAGCCCAAGCCCTCTTGCCCCGCCGATTCCCCAACTCCCCGACAATATCGGGCCAGGAGGGAGCCCAAGTCCTCCTGGCCACGGCGACCCCCTAACCCCACCCTGCACTACATTACGGGCAGGAGGGATCCCAGGCCCTCCTGCCCTCGACGCAAACCCCCCCTCCCCCCAACGACCGCCCCCCCCAAGAACCTCCGACCGCCCCCCCAGCCGGCCCATGTGCCTCAGGCCCCGCCCCCAGGAGGGACCTAAGGCTCCCGGGCCTATTCTGATTGGCCCAGGCGCCTTAGGCCCCACCAGTAGGCGGAGCTTTGGGACGGATGGGCCAATCCGGCCTCATTCCGTCGATGGCTGCCTGCCGGACAGGCGGGTTTGGCTCCCGTCTGTCCGGCCAACTACAGAAAGGTACGGGGAAGGGGGTTGGGGGTGTCGTGGGGGTCGGCCAGGGGGGTCGCGGGTCGGCTGGGGGGGCGGTCGGAGGTTCTTGGGGGGGGGCGGTCGTTGGGGGGAGGGGGGGTTTGCGTCGAGGGCAGGAGGGCCTGGGATCCCTCCTGCCCGTAATGTAGTGCAGGGTGGGGTTAGGGGGTCGCCGTGGCCAGGAGGACTTGGGCTCCCTCCTGGCCCGATATTGTCGGGGAGTTGGGGAATCGGCGGGGCAAGAGGGCTTGGGCTCCCTTTTGCCCCGATCGTGTCGGGGAGTCGGGGGGGCAAGAGGGCTTGAGCTCCCTTTTGCCCCGATCGTGTCGGGGAGTCGGGGGGGGCAAGAGGGCTTGAGCTCCCTCTTGCCCCGATCGTGTCGGGGAGTCGGGGGGGGGGGGCAAGAGGGCTTGAGCTCCCTCTTGCCCCGATCGTGTCGGGGAGTCGGGGGGGCAAGAGGGAACCAGGCGGAGAGAGGGCAGTTAAGCGCAGTGCCTGCGCGGAAGGATGCAGCTCGGGCGACTTCGTTGTGTGAAACGAAGTTCGTTGTACGGATCAAGACATAAAGTTCGTTGTGCGCAGCGTTCGCTGTGCGAGGCGTCCGTTATGCGAGGCACCACTGTACTCCAGAAAGAAAAAAAAATCATGTTATATAAGTGTCGTGGAGGATGGGCTGGGGAGGACTTCAATGGCTGGGAGGGTGTAGATCAGTGGTCTCAAACTCGCGGCCCGGGGGCCACATGCGGCCCGCCAGGTACTAGTTTGAGGCCCTTGGTATGTTTATCATAATCACAAAAGTAAAATAAAAGTTTCTTGATAATATGTCTTTAGCTATAAATGACAATATTATTATTAAGACTTAGCCGAAAAGAAAGATTTATAAACTATAAAGAGTTTTTACCTCATGCAAAATTGTCATTTCTTTAATAAGACATTAACTATTTTTTCTGAAGCCCTCCAAGTACCTACAAATCCAAAATGTGGCCCTGCAAAGGGTTTGAGTTTGAGACCACTGGTGTAGATGGACTGGAGTGAGCTTTGATGGAGAGTTCAGTAGTTGGAACCTAAGAACAGTACTTGGCAGAGCTTTGGATTCTTGCCCAGAAATAGCTAAGAAGTTGAACGAAAAAAAACAAACCAACAACCCAACAAATTTTTAGATTGAATCAGGTTGGGCAGACTAGATGGACCATTCGGGTCTTTATCTGCTGTCATCTACTATGTTATAATGTAAGTGTATTATGCAATAATGATTACAGACAGAATCTCCAAGCCTTTGGCATTGGAGGCATCAATTTCATCGTGTACTTTTGTTTGAGGTTTAGGAGGTTCGTAGGAAAGGTAAGGGGAGAGTGATAGAGGGATAGGATATATTAAACTTAAAAACTTTGAAGGATATATATAGTATGGCTTAACTTAATATGATTGTTTTTGTTAATATTGTATACTTTGATATTCTTTGGATTTATACTTTCTTCCTTTAATAAAAGCAGTTGTATTTTTAATAAAAGCAGTGTATTTTTTTTGAAGGAAAAGCCTCAGACCACTATATATTCACAATATTCCCTCCTTTTAGAAATTTAAAGCAGTCATATAAACCTGGTTCTCTGAACAAGCATTCAACTCCCATATCTGATAGTTCAATTTTTCTCTCTGGCACTGTATTATTTGGAATGATATATTTCAGATAGTTGAGGACTTTAATGTCTGATTGCTTTCTAACCCTCTGTATGAATGTAATCTGACCTTTTATATAATTGTAGTTCCTTTCACTTTTCTTCCTTGACATTAAGATTGTATACTGCCCAGCTCTGTATGTCAGTATAGAAAGCTTTTAATAAACATACTAATAACACACAGTGTGCTCTTTCAGTGCTCGGGTGTCTTTCAATCATCAGAGCAAAGAAGCAAAGAGGTTCTTTGAAAATTCACAAAGCAGTGGTGTGTGAAACATCGGCTGGACCGTTTGAACTTGGGTTGTGGAACATTTCCAAGACAGTAAGTAAAACTGTTTTCACTAATTCACGGATTACAACATTTAAAAAAGTTTATGTTAAGATGTTAGATTCTCATATTTTACAGAAGGTTTTATCAACTCCAAAAGCAGAAACAGAGTGCTCCTGGTCTTCAAACCAACCACACTTTTTTTTTTTTTAGTTCAATAAGTTTTATTATGAAATTATGAATAACAAACAGATCATAGCAGATTACCTTATAAAGGAACCAACATTGTCCCGTACAATAATAGTTACATTAAATAGAGAAATAAAACCATTAATGGAGTTAATCAACACACAGATGAAGATAGTATATCAATAATTAATAACAGTTATCAATGCAAAACTAACAACATGGACATACATTAGTAATGAAATTCAACAAAATAAATTTGATATGTCACTATATTTTAGGAGAGGATTCCATATCTTACGGTATTTGTGCAAACTACCCCTCTTTTCGGCAAAAGCCCTTTCAAACTTAGCAATAAGGCATACTAAGTTCCACCAAATGATATATTCAACCCTCGAAAAAATCCTTCCACACTTTAATAGCAACCAATGGTAAAACACATACAGAAAACCATCCAGCACATCGTTTGACTGCATCAGTAGTCCTAAAATATATCACCACCACCATCAGCAGGGCCCGGCCCGGCCTAGGCCAACCCCCCTCCCCTTATCTTTCAGTTGGGAGCAGGAGGGGTGCCCAGTCCCTCTTGTTCTGTAGGGCTCCTCCACGCGAATGCGGGCTTTAGGTCCCACCTCAGTGCATCATGTGATAACATAAGAACATAAGAATTGCCGCTGTTGGGTCAGACCAGTGGCCATCATGCCCAGCAGTCCGCTCACGTGGCGGCCCCCAGGTCAAAGACCAGTGTTCTAAAATGAGTCCAGCCTCACCTGTGTACGTCCCAGTTTAGCAGGAACTTGTCCAGCTTAATCTTGAAACCCTGAAGGGTGTTTTCCCCTACAACAGACTCAGGAAGAGCATTCCAGCTCTCCACCACTCTCTGTGTAAAGAAGAACTTCCTTACGTTTGTACGGAATCTATCCCCTTTCAACTTTAGAGAGTGCCCTCTCGTTCTCCCTATTTTGGAAAGTGTGAACAGTCTGTCTTTATCTACTAAGTATATTCCCTTCAGTATTTTGAATGTTTCGATCATGTTTCCTCTGTCTCCTCTTTTCAAGGGAGAAGAGGCCCAGTTTCTCCAATCTCTCACTGTATGGCAACTCCTCCAGCCCCTTAATCATTTTAGTCGCTCTTCATTGGACCCTTTCAAGTAGTACAGGGAGGGGCCTAAGGCCCTGATTGGCTCGGGCGCCTTGGGCTCCTCCCTCGATTCACTAAACAAATGCAGGCACACCTACTGGGCTGGACGATCCAAAAACAAGCGACTGCTGAGGACCAGTCACTTGTGCAAAAACTCTGCTCTCTGCCCCGACTCTCCTGCTCTTGATGCCCTGCTCTTGTAGTTTTAACCCGTGAGTTTAAAGCAGGGCTGCACTACGGCGTGTTCTGTTAAGTTTCAGAACATGCCACAGTGCAGCCCCATTTTAAACCCACGGGGTAAAACCACAGGCTCATGAAAAAGTAAACCTTCCTTTTTCTTGTGTTTCATTACCCTGGTCTCATTAGCATATGTTTAACCCTGACCTTTCCTTTCACTACAGAAGAACTTTTCGCCTAACTGCCGTCAAGCGCCTTTTTGTTAGAGCAGAACTCTGGTTTGCTAGGTAAGAGCCAGTTCTCCTCCAAGCCCAGTTGCTTTTCGGAGCCCCTGGCCGCTCTTTATTTGCCCTCTGCTTTTGGAAAGCCTATGTCGGCTTGCTATTCTTGTCCCAGTGATTTATACCGTGCTCTGCTCTCAGAAACGCCCTGGTAGATGCTTTACAGTCTGGGCAGCAAATCTCTCTGAAACCCCGAGGTGCTGATTTCCGGTTTAAGCGCTGCTTCCAGATGGAGCAATACCAAAAAAGCCGTGCCGGGCTGGGGACTGGCTCAACTCGCTAAACCACGAAACAGTTTCTGGTTATGCACCACCAGCTGCCGCGGTCACAGATGCAACACAGAGAACCTGTTTAGGTCAATTTCAATTTACTAAATCTTGCACCTATTCCTGGCTACAAATTCTGCAGGTGAGCAAAAGTATACGTTAAAAAAAAAAACCTGCAGCATATCAGCATCTGTGTTTTAAAACTAAAGTTTCCAGCTTTCTAGCTCTTCCTTGCCCAGAGAGCATGTGCAGACTGTCTACAGGCAAAGAAGATGGTCTGCGCATGTGTCAGGATCGCTCTCCATTTGCATGAGGATGCATTGAGGATCAGTCGGCCTGCCATGGATCGCCCACGCATCAGGTAGTGGTTTGTTTTTTCCAGGACTAGGCCCGCTGTGAAGGAAGCGCCGATGGCAGGAGGGAGCCGGCATCCCTCCTGCCTTTTTCTTCGGGGGGGGGGGGGGGGGTGGAGACAGAGTTTGTGTGTGGGGGGGGGGCTTTTTTCATTAAAAAAAAATTGGCCAGATATTTTGCGTGTGTAATACATGCAAAATATCTGTCCCATTTAAAAAAAAAAACCGCTGACAGCAGTAAAAGGCTGCTTCTCTGGCTGTCACTACTGTCAGGGCTGCCCCAACTCAATCGCTCACTGAGGTGGGGAAGGAGGGAGAGATCTTGGATGAAAGTGTAGTTGAAAAAAGGTGAATCTGTGGATGGAGATGAAAGAAAAGGAAAGATGCTAGACCTCCGGGGAACGGAAGGTAAACGGAAGTGGAGGACAGAGATGGCAGATTGATGGTTATCACGGAGAAAGAAGAAAGAAGGAGACCATGGCAAGCAAGACAACCAGAGCCTGGGACCAACAAGATATGAATATTGACCAGACAACAAAAGGTAGAAAAAATAATTTTATTTTCTGTTTTGCGATTACAGTATGTCAGATTTGAAAAGTGTATCCTGCCAGAGCTGGTGTTAAACCGCAAACGTGAGCTAGGATTTAACAGAGAGAGGAAAAGTCCTTTTTGTTTCTTTATTTTGTTTCCACCACTGGTTCCCAACCTTGTCCTGGAGGACCACCAGGCCAATTGGGTTTCAGGCTAGCCCTAATGAATATGCATGAGAGAGATTTGCATATAATGGAAGTGAGAGGCATGCAAATCTGCTCCATGCATATTCATTAGGGCTATCCTGAAAACCTGATTGGCCTGGTGGTCCTCCAGGACAGGGTTGGGAACCACTGGTTTACACCACAGCGCCAGTGTGGTTAGGAGAAGCCAAAGGGGGGGGTGAAAAAGCTATAAAATAAACCCACCAGGATGTTTGAATAAAACACCCAATTGGGCAGGAAAATCTAATCGAATTGAAAAACCAATTCAATAGGCTGAATCGAATCAAAAATTTTTTTCCTAAATCGGGCAGCACTAGTTTGTGCTACTGTCTTAGACTTTAGGACCTGGAATTGGGAAGAGATGGCATCCTCAGTACTTTATAATGCAAGTGAAACGAGGATTTGGTCAGGTTTTTGAAGGGTCTGCAGAAGAAAAATATTGTATAGGCTGGGGGAAATGGGAACTTTTCTTCCTATTTTTGTGAATGGCAAGGCTGAGGATGTCAGTGTTCAGTTAAAATATGTGTTTTATAAGAAAATATAATAATGTGTTTTATAAAGTTTATAAACATTGCTTGGCTACCCGATGAGGTGTTCCTAATGGTGGTGGTGGTGGCAGCGTGTCAATGTGTTGAGAGAAAGAGGTGGTCTGGGAAATTCTGCTGAGCAAACTCCAGGCCCATTTCCACTCCCCAGTTAGTACACTCCACTCAACTGGTTCACACACTGAGTGGGTCTTTGGATGTTGTGCCTGGGTAGTTGTTTTGGGATCTCTTCCAGTGGTTTGTCAGTATCTCCTTGTGGTTGAAGGAAGGAAACTTTGTTAACCTTAGCATTGACCTTCAGAATATGTTTGTAACAGTGCTGCTTGTGTGGCATTAGGCTATGTAGTGATCGGAAAAAAAAAACCAGACCTTTGCACATTTTTGCACTATATGGTGGGTGTATGAGGAGATTCACATTTCCTGCACAGCTAAGTCCGTGTGAAGTTACCTTGTGCTGTATTTGACATCTAGCAAGGTCTCTGTTTGGAAGGAAAGATCTCAGCTTAAAAATGAAGTGGCCAGAAGTTATGGTAAAAGCAGATAGCGTAGCTGGTTTTAAGAAAGGTTTGGACAAATTCCTGGAGGAAAAGTCCATAGTTTGTTATTAAGACATGGGGGAAGCATCTGCTTGCCCTGGATCGGTAGCATGGAATGTTGCTACTCTTTGGGTTTTGACCAGGTACTAGTGACCTGGATTGGTTACCATGAGAATGGGCTACTGGCATGATGGACCATTGGTATGACCCAGTTAGGCTATTCTTATATTATGTTCTCATCTGTAGGGGCCTTTGTTTTCACTTCTTATTTTAATGTATTTTTTTTCTGGGAACTTATCAGTGTTTTTTTATAATGGGAACAAAAATGGAAGATAATTAATGTGTGTGGAATGGGGGGGGGGGTAACTAATTTCTTCAGCTAAATAATTCAATCCACCTCTACCAGACATAGGAGAACTCACGCACCATTCACACACCCTCCAACCAAAAACGTCAAAAGAAAAAAACAGTTCGACAACCTCCTAGTCATTCGAGCTGCAACACTTGACCCCCAATTCTGCAACCTATTGACCTCGACCACAGACTACAAAACCTTCAAAAAAGAAATAAAAACCCTTCTATTCAAAAAATACATAAAACTGAACTAACACAATCAGAACTATCCCAAGGATCACCTGCAACTACTCCATATGTACTTCTGATGTCATGACAATTCAGACGTAATTTATGTTATGGTATGTTTGGAATAATGGTTACATATATGAGGTTCAATAAAAGAAAATTTTCACTGCCTGTTTCTATTATGACCATTTATTCCGTTTCATGGTTATTACAAAAATATTTTTTTACATGGGGGGTGTCAAAAAATGATGGGCCCCGGGTGCCACATACCCTAGGTACCTCTAAACAACACTTCCAATAGGAGACTGGTGTGGTCATGAGATGTTATAGTAAATTTACTGCAGAAGCAATGAGAAAACAATATCAGTTCTTTATTGCTCAAAAAGAAGGAAAACGCCTCAGAAAGGGCCCTTCCACCTCCACAATGATGGATCTAAAGGTGGTTAAGCGGTAACCTCATAGGCAAAACCTTCTTGCAAAAGTGAGCAATTAAATCAAAAACTGTGCTTCACATAAATGCTGAATTAAAGATAGAGGCAAAAAAACCACTTATCTTAGAGCTGATCGGCACACCGACGGAGGCCAGCGTTTCACCGACAGGCTACATCAGGGTGTGACCCGACCGATCAGTCTCAGCCAAGCACATACAGTCTGAATTACCAAGGCTTGCTTCTGCCTATCTCAAGAAAAAACTTGAGAGTTCCTCTTTCTCCCTCAGGGTTCTGAGAATCCATGAGGGAGAAAGAGGAACTCTCAAGTTTTTTTTAGAGATAGTCAGAAGCAAGCCTTGGTAATTCAGACTGTATGTGCTTGGCTGAGACTGATCGGTCGGGTCACACCCTGATGTAGCCTGTCGGTGAAACGCTGGCCTCCGTCGGTGTGCCGATCAGCTCTAAGATAAGTGGTTTTTTTGCCTCTATCTTTAATTCAGCATTTATGTGAAGCACAGTTTTTGATTTAATTGCTCACTTTTGCAAGAAGGTTTTGCCTATGAGGTTACCGCTTAACCACCTTTAGATCCATCATTGTGGAGGTGGAAGGGCCCTTTCTGAGGCGTTTTCCTTCTTTTTGAGCAATAAAGAACTGATATTGTTTTCTCATTGCTTCTGCAGTAAATTTACTATAACATCTCATGACCACACCAGTCTCCTATTGGAAGTGTTGTTTAGACATACATTGGTTTTCAATATATCTGAGTTGTATATACACATACTCTAGGTACGCCACTGACTGGCTGTTTAATGCCAGCACCTGTGGAAGCATGGATTCTCATTGGCTGCTCATGTGATTGTTTAATTACCTTCCTCATTGCTTGTTCTGTGCTGTTCACCCCACTCCCTCTCTGTGCTGGGCTAGCAGCAGTGGGTGTGAAAACTGTCTTGGGATTTTGGTTAGCAGTGTACAGTACTTGTTTAAGGGCAAATAAACACCTGATTCAGGACTGTTCTTATCCCCTGAAACATCCTGCCTTGTTCTAGGTTCTTTCCTGCTGGCTTTATTAACTGTGGCAGGGCTGTCTATGGGTGACAACCTGTGAGTATTAGGGTATAGCTCCTTTCCCCTGCCACAATAATTTATTTTAACACATATATTTTTTTAACTTATATATAGATATATATAATTTTAACACATACATATACGAGAGAAAGAAAGAGAGAGAGAGAGAAATGATTTAGAGATGGGAATTAGTAGAGAGGTCATTAACCCCTTCCTTTATAAAGCTATGCTAGCGTTTTTAGTGCCAGCAGCCCTGGTAACAGCTCTGATGCTCATAGAATTCCTATGAGCACCCGAGCTGTTACCGCCGCAGCCAGTGCTAAAAACGCTAGCGCGGCTTTGTAAAGGAGGGGGTAAATTTGCTAATGACACTTGGATATCTTGTGGGGATAATCAAACATCCAAGTCTGACTTGGATGTTTCCCACTAAATGTCCAAAGTTAGAAGCACAGAAATGTCCATTTTCAAATGGGATGTCCAAATTTTTTTCCCCCATAAATCACCTACTTGGACATCTTGGCCACTAAAATGTCTAGACCGCCAAGATGTCTAACTTTATTTGCCATTTTTAACAAAAAAAAACCCCATCCAAATTGGCATCATTTAGACATGGGAGAAGCCACTACTCTAATGGACTGGCCACATAGACATACCAACGGAGCAGTGGGCACTTTAGAGGGGACTGCTATGAGCTTCACATAAAGGGTGCCAGATATAAATCTCACTATATACCCCTTATAATTTATGGTGAGCCCTCCAAAGCTCCCCCAAAACCTACTAGACCAACCTGTCTTCTACCCCCCAATAGCCCTTATGGCTGAATGGGGAACCTATCTGGCAGTGTAGTAGGGTTTTGGTAGGCTATACTTAACACCATGGATGTTGTGGTTAGAGTTTTATGGGTCTGGCTCCTCCTCCTCCTCCTCTATGGTTTACTAGCCCACCCACCTGGCTACGTAAGACACCTGTGTGATGCTCTATTAGAATTGGTGAAGCCCCACTTGGAGTATTGTGTTCAATTTTGGAGACCATATCTGGCGAAGGACATAAGAAGACTTGAAGCAGTCCAGAGGAGGGTGATGAAAATGATAGGAGGTTTGCGCCAGAAGATGTATGAGGAGAGACTGGAAGCCCTGAATATGTATATCCTAAAGGAAAGGAGGGACAGGGGAGATATGATTCAAACGTTCAAATACTTGAATGTATTAACGTAGAACAAAATCTTTTCTAGAGAAAGGAAAATGGTAAAACCAGAGGATATAATTTGAGGTTGAGGGGTGGTAGATTCAAAGGCATAGGAAATTCTACTTTACGGAGAGGGTGGTGGATGCCTGGAATGCGCTCCCGAGAGAGGTGGTAGAGAGGAAAACGGTGACTGAGTTCAAAGAAGCGTGGGATGAACACAGAGGATCTAGAATCAGAAAATAATATTAAATATTGAACTAAGGCCAGTACTGGGCAGACTTGCACGGTCTGTGCTGTATATGGCCATTTGGGGGAAGATGGGCTGTAGAGGGCTTCAATGGCTGGGAGGGTGTAGATGGGCTGGAGTAGGTTTTGACGAAGATTTTGGCAGTTGGAACCCAAGCACAGTACCAGGTAGAGCTTTGGATTCTTGCCCAAAAATGGCTAAGAAGAAAAAATTTAAAATATTTAAATTGAATCAGGTTGGGCAAACTGGATGGACCATTCGGGTCTTTATCTGCCGTCATCTACTATGTTATGTTACTATGATTTCCCATACTAAGTGCTGCTGTACGCTCTCATTCAGATTTTGGGGGGGGGGGAGGAGGGGGTCAGTTACCACTGGAGGAGTGTTGGGGGGGGGGGGGTCATTACTTAATCCTTCCACTGGACATTTGGTCAGTTTGGTTATCCTTTTGGCACTTAGGTGCTTCCAAAAGAGGTTTAGCCCAAAAGTCTAAGTTCTGTCCAGAACATTTTGCAAAAAGTTTGATTATCCCCACAAGATATCCAAGTCTAGCCCTCCCAAAGTACACCTATAACATGCCTCAACATGCCCCCTTGAATACTGGACACACAGCGAATGAAATGTCTTACTAGACGTCCAGTAAAATGGTTTTGTGTATCGGCACTTGGACGTCCCATCCAAGTGCCGACATAGGTAGTTTTTTGGACATTTTAGTTTTTTTGATTATGTCTCTAAAAGTTATTCAAAGTTGTTAAATTTCAAGAGGATTGTGAAAAATTGCAAGATGGCCTCATGAGACTGGGAAATTGGGCAACCAAATGGCAGATGACATTTAATGTGAGCAAATGCAAAGTGACGCATGTGGGAAAGAGGAACCCAAATGAAAGCTACATGATCCAAGGCCCCACATTAGGAGTCACCACCCAAGAAAAGGATCTAGATGTCATCAGTGACAGGACAAAAACCTTCTGCTCAGTGTGCAGTAAAGGCAAAGAAAGCAAATAGAATGTTTGGAATGATTAGGAAAGGAATGTTCTCAGGGGGTCATCATTATAATGCCCATATATTGCTCCGTGCTGTGACCACATCTTGAATGCTGTGTGCAGTTCTGGTTACCACATTTCAAAAAAGATACAACAGAATTAGAAAAAGTATAGAGCAGGGAGACAAAAATAATAAAAGAGATGGGACAACTTTCGTATGTTAAGGAATCATAGGAAATCATTTTTGCTGTATGCTATTCTTCTATATTGCTTTGCAAATTAACCTTCATGTATCCTAGGCCTCTCCTAGTCTGACAGTTTCGTTATCAGACGATAAGAAGTTTGTAAATCTGGGAAATTTTTTTTGATGTGTACATGATTTATTCTTCTTATCTTTTCACACCACACTGTGATACGATATTCACATTTTGATTGTGCACGATAGCTCCTCTCTCTTGCAGGTTAAGAAATATAGATTAACAATATTTATTTGCTGATATGCATATTTCCAGACAGTTTCTTTTCTCTGCTGCTGTTCTAATTGCCTTTCCTAACATTTTTATTCTGAAGTTCTGGCTTACTGTGCTATGCTGTATTTAAGATGTATGGGCCTGATATTCAGAGCCACTTAAATGACCAGGAGAGGCTCCTGGCCATTTAAGTTGCTTGGTTGGGGCTAACTGTCAATATTCAATGGCATTTAACTAGAAAGTGCTGCCTAATATTGCCCCTAAATGGCCAGCTAGAGGGTCAATCTGGAAAGCGGCAATAGAAATTGTGTTTACATTGGTGTGATATACAGGCCTCTTTCATAGACAGAAAAACTGGACAGAGATTTAATTGGAGACATTCACAAGATAGTTATAAAAGGGGAAGTACCACTAATAGGTGAATTTAATATGTTGATTGGGGTATCCCTATTGTGGGGTCTTCTAGAAGTAGGGAGGCCCTGGATTCTCTACAAGAAGAGGCATTCCAGCAGTTGGTAATAGAACCCACGTGGGCTAGGACCATACTGGACTAAGAGGAAGATTCTCAAAACTTTATGATAAAATCTGATGGGCTGCTACCGAGGTCGCTATTGTAATGATTTCAAAAAGGTGAGTCATTCTCAAAAGACCCTGCATGCAAATGAAGCTGACAGATGATCATGTAGGTTCGCTAAATTTGCTTGAGATGAGTCACTGGTGGTAGTGATCAGCACATGCGCAGAATATACCCATATATTAAACAAAAAAAACCAAAACCCACCAAACCAAATCAAAGATCGACAGGAGGGATGCACACTCTGTCCTGCCATGCTTGCGTAACCTCCAGACACCTACCCCTGGCAGCAGAAAGGATGCCCTCTCTCCCCTGCCATGTCACACAATCCCCCGACACTACTACCCCGCAGCTTAAGGCCCTTTCTAGAAGGGGCCTTAAGTGCCTGGGCCAATCAGAGCCTTAGGCCCCTCCCAGGATGCACTGGGAAGGGGAAGGCCTACCATTTTGTAAGAGGGTGGGCCTGTCAGCCAGAGCAGGTAGGCGTCTTTCCAGCCGGACTTCATGAATAAGTTATGAAGGGGCAGGGGGTGTCATTGGGGACAATTTCATTCCACAATAACTGATCCCTAGAGCTGTTAATCACTAGCTTTTAACTTTGTTAAATCCACTCAATTTGTAGCATCTTTCAATCAATGTTAACTGGCAGAACATTGTTAAACGTCTCTTCCAAAGGAAACTATGTAACCATGCCATTACTGGATCAAGACCCAAATAGAATTGTGCAGAATACCTGGGATATTTTCATTTCCAAAGATAAAAACTTAAAGCAAGAAAACTAGGCATTGTGATAAAGAAGAAAAGCACAAGAACAGCACTATTAATAGAAGTGTTAGTAGCAAATTACTATTTTATACTATGAGTGGAGAAAGGGGTGATCTTCAAGTACCAAACTGTGAATCAGAACAATGTAGAAAGTATCTCAACTGTATTGGTCAATGGTGACCTGATTAAAAATTATTTCCAAACACGTTTTAATAGGGTTGTCTGTAAATATAACAACTTATAGATGGAAAGTCTCTTTAGCACATTGCAAGTAAGCATGAGCAGTGAGCCTAAGAGACTAGAATTATCTCCAGCATACCATGGCATAGGGTTCATTTTTGTCATGGTATGTGCAAAGTTAATATATATAAAAACACCTAAAGATATTTAAATATAAATAACGTTATCAGAGACTCACTAAGGCAGGTTCATAATACGGAGAAAAAGACCTCAGTGTTTCCTGGGGGTCAATCTGGGAAACTACTATGACAAATGCTAAGTTGTCATAGAAAACACATCCTTGGTCATAAAAAAAAGTCAGTGAAATTACTATCGATATTATTATATTAACATTATTTATATTTGAATATCTTTAGGTGTTTATATATATTTTTGATATTCTGCTTGTATTGCATTATTTTATATGCAAAGTTAACCCAGCTGGAGACATTACTCCTATTGAACATCTCTAAAAAATATCTAGAGGATCTGAAAACATTTTTTATTTTGAGCCAAGTATTTGCTGATTGCAGTGATAAAGAATATTAGAGCTGTTTCAGGATTGGTTGCCCCTTCTCAAAAACAATTACATTTGGAGATTGACAGGGCCAGCGTTAAAGAGGGGAGAAAATAGGGCAGTTGCCCTGGGTCCCACAGCTACAAGGGGCCCCCAACTGCCTGGTGAGGTGAGAAGCTTTCTTCCCTTCCCTACCTGCTGTGACTCACTTCCTGCCCTCTCTCCCACCATTAACACAGCCTGTAAACCAATTTAACCCATGCTGTGGGGCTCTAATACTCTGTGTGCTGCTGCCAGCTTGCCTTCCTCCCCTCATGATGTAACTTCCTGTTTCGTAGAGAGGGGAGGAGGGAAGTTGGCTGCAGCATGTACAGAATTAGGGCCCTGTGGCATGGGTTAGATTTGTTTTCAGGCGGCAGTAGTGGGAGGGACAGCAGATGAGTGACAGGCAGTGGCATGCACAGGGTTAGGGCCACACAGTATTTTTTTTTTTTAGTTTGTGGGCAGGCAACAAGTGGGTGACAGGTGGGGAAGTGAGCTCCCAGTTCCTAAAGGCTGCCATGACTCCAGAAGGAAGGGACTAGGAAGAAGCTTCCATGAGTGACCAGGAGAAAACAATTTGACAATAGTAGACTGAGGGGAAGAGACAAATGGGACCATGCCACACGATGTGAGGAAAGGAAAAAAGAGTGAATGTTCAGTCTCAGCATGCATACTGATTCTTATATACCTCATGGGCATGGAAAAGCTTTTGTTCTTACAAAATTCTTATGAAGCCAATCCCAAAGTTATATGAGATACAAGAACAGCAACAACAATTTATTATTTCTGTAGGGCTAACAGGTGCACGCAGCGCTGTACATTGGAATTACTGGGATAGCAAGATGATTAATAATCTTTCTTATTCCATGCTGTTAAAATATCTTTAAGACTGTATTAACAACAATTAGCTAGAAGGCGGGTTGGTCATTTAGAGAACATGTGTGTGCCATGATGGTTCCCTTTATAATCGTGGTCCAATTATCTTCAGATATGGCCATGATGAAGGTGTACTGAGCACATCACATTCACAAAATTAATATTTCAAAATAATTTATTAGAAATCTGGAACTATTGATTAAAATAATAAAATAGGGCATTATAGTGAGTTATTTATGATATGAATGTCAGGCATAGTGCTGTTTCCCATTATAAAATCATTTTTCATCATCATTGTCATTCTTCTGTAGTATTCTTTTCACCTAAATATTTATATATGCTGCATTTTCTTGCTCAAGCTCTTTTACACAACACTCACAACAGTCCTTTGTCAGAGAGATGTTCTCGGTTTGCATTAGTTTTCCATTATGGGAAAGATGCCTTTGACCATCTGTCCTGTTCAATTAGTGAGAGAATTGAGGTGATTCAATGAACTGACACAGCATTTTCAACTCTAAGCCATGGACTCAAATGCAGCTCAGTAGTAAGCAAAAAGTATTACTATCGAAAGACCATCCTTGACTGATATGCAGTGTGCTGGTGATTTTGACCTATGCCTCTGAAAAAAAAAGAGTCACTGTCACAATTTGTCACTAAGGGCTCCTTTTACTAAGCCACATTAGAGCATTAACGCACAAAATAGCGCGCGCTAAATTGCCACATGTGCTAGATGCTAACACCAGCATTGAGCTGGCGTTAGTTCTAGCCACACAGTGCGGGTTTAGCGCATGCTAAAATGCGTGCGCTAAAAACGCTAAGTAAAAGGAGCCCTAAACAGACGATTTACCAACTGTGAGGTGATTCTACATAGCAGGACTTTGAGGAAAAAAAACATGCCAAATACATAGAAATTTCAGCATTTTGCATCTCTCTTTAAAAACAGTAAATTTTCAGGCAGAGAGCACTGAAGGGGAAAAGGCTGAAATAAATCCCATCTTTCTCCCCATTCCCAAGTGTTCTAGTTCCTACTACTGTGTGAACAATAAGTTAATTAGGCCATGGTCCCTATGGCTAACCCACTTTGGATTCTTGCCCAAAAATGGCTAAGAAGAAAAAATTTAAAATATTTAAATTGAATCAGGTTGGGCAAACTGGATGGACCATTCGGGTCTTTATCTGCCGTCATCTACTATGTTATGTTACTATGATTTCCCATACTAAGTGCTGCTGTACGCTCTCATTCAGATTTTGTGGGGGGGGGAGGAGGGGGTCAGTTACCACTGGAGGAGTGTTGGGGGGGGGTCATTACTTAATCCTTCCACTGGACATTTGGTCAGTTTGGTTATCCTTTTGGCACTTAGGTGCTTCCAAAAGAGGTTTAGCCCAAAAGTCTAAGTTCTGTCCAGAACATTTTGCAAAAAGTTTGATTATCCCCACAAGATATCCAAGTCTAGCCCTCCCAAAGTACACCTATAACATGCCTCAACATGCCCCCTTGAATACTGGACACACAGCGAATGAAATGTCTTACTAGACGTCCAGTAAAATGGTTTTGTGTATCGGCACTTGGACGTCCCATCCAAGTGCCGACATAGGTAGTTTTTTGGACATTTTAGTTTTTTTGATTATGTCTCTAAAAGTTATTCAAAGTTGTTAAATTTCAAGAGGATTGTGAAAAATTGCAAGATGGCCTCATGAGACTGGGAAATTGGGCAACCAAATGGCAGATGACACCGCATGGGAGAGTGTACTACATTAACATGCAAACCAGGTCATTAATGCAAAATCAAGGGAAAACTGAGAAGCAAAAACATTTGCAATTGCAAGTTTTCACCAAAAAACGTTACAACATCTTAGTGAGGTATATCTTTTCCTTATTCCCCATAGGAAAGTTTTTTTTATGAGGGTTTGTCAGCTCTCTTATCCCGCCAGACTATTTTGATATGCCGCCTTTCTGTAGTTCAACCAAAGCAGTGTTACAAATATTTATACACAGAGCTAAGTGACTTGCCCAGGGTCATAAGGTGCTGCAATGCAGTCACTCAGCAGCCCTCACTACCTCTCGTCACTTATCTCCCCTGCGAACTCCGCTCAACTGGTAAGTTCCTCCTGCCTGTGCAATTCTCTTCCTCCACCGACTCCAGACTTTGTTCCTTCTACCTTGCTGCGCCGCATGCTTGGAACTAGCTGCTCGAATCCCTGCGGCGGACTCCGTCTCTGGCAGTGTTCTCTCTATGAGCGTCGGAAGCAGCGCGGGCCATTCAGCGCGGCTCACCGTGCCACAAATGCTAGCGCAGTTTGATAGAAGAGGCCCTTAGTCCAGCAATTTTCTGCGTTTTTCGTTCCGTATTTTTCCGACGCAATGAAAAAAGTGGAAAATGACCGGGCTGAGTGCATAGCCCTCGATGGAGACTGCCCCAGTTTTGTTGGTTGGGCTGAAAACTTCTCAGCAGCCCCCCTCGTATATTGGCTCCAAAGGGCAGCACTGTTGGCAGTTTCTGAAGAGAAGCCAAAGACTGCACAGACATAGAAGCTGAATTACAACCTCTCATATTTAGAAGTGGCCCTCCAGAGCAGGTTTGAAGCACATTAGGAGAATAATGTGAAAAAGCTTACACCTATTGTTGCTCTTCCTGAGCTTCTTGTCTGGACAAATGGAGGGCTTTAATTTCTTGTGCTGTCCACCTGGCAAATTTTATAAATACTTCATTCACAGAGAAAATACAACATAAACCCGTGCATTCTTTTGGGATCAAATGCAGTATAACAATTACTTGGTTCTTATATTGGTTATAGTAAAGAATGACTGTTGGGAGGAACATAATGTCTTTCTTGTGAAGACTCTGCTTGATTTGACAACTGGAACCTTTTAAACCTCAACACTAATTTAGCTGATCGACAACAAGTTTGAGTTATTGATTAAGGCTTATCCTTGCTTAGCTATGGGTTCTGAATGATTGCCCTTTTTTTCAGGTCATGGCTTGTATTAGTTCTTTTTTGTCTAGACAACCCTTGTTATTATGCTGACCCACTTCAGGTATGCTAAGGCAAATCAGGGTCTTTAAAAGGATTGGAAATGGCAGTGAATCATTAGAACCTATTGCTATGCCAGAGGGAAGGGTAGCAAGAGAGTCTTAAGTCTTAAAAGTTACACAGCAATCTAAAAAGCTTATTTATTTATTTTAAAATTTTCTATCCCGCTTATCTACTAAGTGGGTAACAAATTATTACATACATAAAATAAAACAAACTCCATACATTCATCAATACATATTAAAAACCTGCTTCCTTTAAACATGCCGTCTTCTAGTAATAATACTAATAATTTTATTCTTATATACCGCCAAAGCCATAATAGTTCGAGGCGGTTTACAATAAGAACTGGACAATCAGAGAAAAAGCACAATGTAAAATCATCAGATAGCTACATACAGATAAAAGAAGTAAAACAATGAATCAGGTTACAAATCGATTAAACAATTTCATTTTTACTGATTTTCTGAAACTAAAATAGGATGAGGAATGCATGATGATATTACCCAGCCAATCATTCAATTTACCAGCCTGGAAAGCAAGAGTTCTGTCCAGGAATCTTTTATAACGACAGGCTTTAATTAGTCAACATATTCTGACATCTGCTGAGTTAAACGATCTGCTCTGAAATGCCCTTACAAATACTGTAAACATGTCTTTAGATATTCAGTGTTCGCCTGCGAATTCGCAGTTCGCGGTTCACGGACTCACTCACTCGGAGTTTTCTCCGACTGCCTCTTCCTGTGGTAAAGTCGGGCTACACCAATCAGGAGCTGCGTGTCAAAGTAGCTCCTGATTGGTGCAGCCCGACTTTACTACAGGAAAAGGCAGTTGGAGCAGACTGCGAGTGATTTCTTTCACCCACCAGCGCTCCAGCTGCCCTCAAGCTGCCTTTTGAACTTTAAGAGAACAAGATGAAATCTGCCATGAGAAAACCCAGTGAAGAGACATTTTCTGACCAATATTACCTGGCAGTGGTCAATAGGTTTTTTTTAACACTGGCTGTCACTGGTTTAATGAGTCCTGGATATTCAGTACTGGGCCATATGCAGGCACCATCACTGAACATTCAGGGCTAATTCTGGAAGCAGTGGCCAGCAGAGTTTATGTGGGTTCCAGCTGATATTCAGCCAGGGCCCACATAAGACACATCTGAGTATGTGATGGATATGGAAAAACTAATGTAAGCCACATGTGGAGGAATGTGTACGCTAAAGATAAATGGCCACTTCTCCGCAGCCAAACATGGTAGTAGTGTTGCTCTGCAAAGCTCTAAGTAACAGGATTCCATTATGATGTATTTGGTATCCATTCGTTCACATCATTTGATGGTTGTGAGGGTGGGGCAGGAGGGGTCATTTGGGGAGGTAAAGTAAGTAGGAAATGTTATGGGGGTTCAAATAGCTGTGGAAGTTAATTGCAGAGGTAGTTTTGGTGGATGAGGCAGTTGAGGTGTAGTTTGGGGGAGGTTTTGTGATGGTCGGGTACATGGGGATAGTTAAGTGTAATAGAGTATGTGGGGGTAGTTGTAAGGATTGGGTAGGAGGGAGTATAGGGGAGATAGCTGTGGAATGGTTGTGAGGGCTGGGAGATTGTAGTTGGGAATGAGGTAGGTGGAGCTATTCTGGGTATATTGTGAAGGGGAACTGGGGTGTGATGGAGACAGTAGAAAACAAGAGATAGGGCGTTGAAAGAAGCAATTCCCTGACTCAGTGTCCCGCAAACTTTGTCGAGCCGCGGCACACTAAATGTAGTGGCCGCAGCTCGAGGCATCCAGAACTGCTCAGACGTTGACACGATGTCACGGGCATGTGTGACATAATCACTTCGACGACCATGCATGTGTGAAGGCCCTCCAGATGGGCCCTGAGCCGCCAGTGGGGGATGCCAGCAGTGAAGATGCACGGAGAGAAGGAGAAGCGCTGGCACTGGCTGACTGCCTTCAGGATGTGCCTCTCATCGCACGAGGCATGTCCTGTAGGCAGTCAGCCACCACCAGCACCTCTCCTCCCCCACAGCATCTCGCGGCACACCTGAAATCTCAGGAGGCACACAGTTTGTGATACACTGCCCTAACTGATATGTTTCACTGTATTTAGGTTTATATGTGGAATTGCTTCTCCCATAACTATGCACAGAGTCCTTTTTGTAGAGAACTTATTTCTTTGGAACTTCCAATTCAATCTGGCCTATTTTTGAAGTCAGTCTTTCTTTTCACTGCCAAATTTTGTCTCATTCCTTTTACATTTGCAAAGAATTACTTCATATCCAGACAGATGGATATTCTCTATCTCTTGTGTATAATTCTTTTTGAAACATAGGGTTGGAAAGTATAAAAATTATTAGAGACTGAAAAGAATCCACATGCAGAAAGATGCATGAAATCAATTGAGAATGGGACAGAAAAAAGTGAGGAGAGAAAACTTGTAAGCTATCAAATAGCATAAATCAGGCAAAATAAAAAAAACCCAGAAAATAAACAGAGCAACAGAGGTTACTACAATGTTCCTAAGGTCATACATGTCCCAGAAAAGACTTGAAGATAGTGATTGTATCCCATGGAGCTGACTATATTGAAGTGTAGCAGTCAAATGTTTTGTTGTTATTTTGTATGTTGGATTTTAATAACTGGTTCAGATTAAATTAGAAAGCAGAATTCAGCTAATCAGAGTTGAACCAGGACAGATCACAAATGGGATCAAATAAAGAAGTAGGCCCGAGGATTTAAGCTAGGGACTGAAATCATGGCATCCTACTTTTACCACTGACGCACCTTGTGACTTTGGGCAAATTAATCTCTCTCTCATTATCTCAGGCTCCTGCTTAGATTCTCTGCTGTTTCAGGCAGAGCCTTGTTGCTCCTGAGTGAATTTCAGGTCTCTTTTGACCCAGTATGCTATTCAGGCATTGTCAATGTTCAGGCTGCCTCAGATGTAGGACAAACCAGGAGGAGATGGAAGAGGCATCACCTGAAATAAAATGTTCCTTAGCCCCTCAGTATTTTTCCTCACTTGTCTCCCCCTATGCTGCTCCACCTCCCCCCCCCCTCCGTGAACACCATTCATGGGGTCAGTCTCTCTTATCTGTGCCCTTCTCTTCCACTACCAACTCCAGACTCCGTCCCTTCTTTCTTGCTGCGCCATATGCCTGGGTCAGATTATGAGTCAATACGTCATGCTCCTTCTCTAGCAGTATTGAAATCCAAGCTAAAAGCTCACTTTTTTGAAGCTGCTTTCAACTCAACTCACCGCCAGATAGCGATACCCATCATATCATTCCTTCTGCTAGAAACTCCCTAATCCTGAGATATCCCGTCAGGGCAGGATTAACCAATAGGTCTAGTAGGCACGTGCCTAGGGTCTGATATTGTCAGGGGGGAACGATGAAGGAGGGCATCAACATTGTTTTTTCCAAACGGCGATGGGCCCCTCCAGCATCGATCGGCAATGTGGGGCCCTCTCCCCTCCCCCCCCCCATCGACGGAAAGTAAGACAAGCAAGCAACACGGGTAAGAAAGGCAACAGGAATTGTAATTTTGCAAGCGGTGCTGCTTGCCCAAAGCTTCCCTCTGACGCAGCTTCCTGTTTCCGCCTGGGCGCATGGTGGGGTGGGATGGGGCAGGGGGCCCAGTGTACTTGTGTGCCTAGGGGCCCTCGACGAATTAATCCTGCCCTGTGTCCCGTCTGTCTGTCCAAATTAGACTGTAAGCTCTTCTGAGCGGGGACTGTTTATTGAATATTATAGGTATAGCGCTGTGTATGCATTTCAGCGCTATAGAAATGATAAATAGTAGTAGTAAATAAATGAACGTTATCCGCTTTTCGGGTATCGTTTGTCCATTACAGCTCCACTTGAATTGCTGTATCTGCTTCTCTCAAATGCAAATATGTACAAGTTCCTGCTTGTATCGAGATTACTTGAAGAGTCTTCCCCATCTTCCAGTTTTAGAGTGAAACTTTGACTATTCCTATGAATCTGTTTCAATCACAGGAAACATCCCCCAGCCTCTGTATATGGCACCCAAATTTGGGCACACTTCCAAGACGCGCGTGCAACTTAACTGGCTAACAAGCCGTTAACCAACAATAGGTGGATGCTAACAACCAGGCGCCAATTAAGATTTGCACGTGCAGCCGGCTGCGCGCTAATCTATGATGCTGGGCACTTAAGTCCCATAGTGTGCTGATCTTTTCTAGTGACCATTTTTGAGTGCCATTAAATCCCTCCCTCCCATGAATATAATAGATATGGTTTCAGTTCTACAAAATTCTTAACCCCCTTTTTTACTAAGGTGCGGTAGAAGTTTCTACTGTGGCCCAGGGCATTAAATGCTCCAAATGCTTATAGAATTCCTATGAGTGTCAGATCAGCGTTGGCATATACAGTAACATGATACCACAATCGCACTATATTTACAATCTATAGTTCTTGAGAAATTGGATTGCTACAGGTGAGCTATTGCAATTTTATAGTTAAATGGAATATAACACACATTTTAAGGATCATCAGAACGCCACCCAAGTCATAATACTTATTATCCCAGGACAAGCAGGCAGCATATTCTTAACGTATGGGTGACGTCACAGACGGAGCCCCGGTACGGACACTTTTTACTAGAAAGTTCTAGTTGGCTGCACCGCGCATGCGCGAGTGCCTTCCCGCCCGACGGAGGAGTGCGTGGTCCCCAGTTTCTTCGTTTCCGCGGAGCGAAGAAGTCGCATGTGTTTCAACGGCTGTTGAAATTATTTAGTTTGCCTTCCCGCTCGCGTATTTTTTTCGATTTTCTTCTATTTTTTTCCTTCGGATTCCTTTAATTTTCTTTTCAAAAAAAAAAACTCGTCGAGTTTTCTTTAATTTTTTCGAGCCGGCCCCGGCGGGGCCTGTTGACACCATACAGGCCTCCGGCTTTGATTTTGCGGAGGCCGTGTTTCCCTTCATGCCCCCTCAACCGGGCTTTAAGAAGTGCCAGCGATGTGCACGCCTGATCTCTCTCAACAACCCGCACAATTGGTGCCTGCAGTGCTTAAGTCCAGAGCATCGGGCTGACACCTGCACCCGCTGTGCTACGCTTAAAAAGCGCACATTGAAAAATAGGCAGATCCAACAAAATATTTTGTTCGGTACCGGATCTGCCATGGAACCTGCTGCGACGTCGACGGCACACCAAAAGTCGGCTCCGATGACGTCGACACCACCGGACCCTTCCTCGGGGTCGTTGGGCCCAGGTAAGCCGGCTAAGAAGCCTTCCACTTCCCTCGAGCGCCCTCCTGCCACGGTTGCGACACCGGCCCTCCCGGCACCGCACCGACCCCGCAAACGCACCGCTCCGATATCGGTGAGTGCCTCATCATCGGCCTCCTCATCGCTGGAGCGTAGAGCGGCACCTCTGGTACCGAAGAAGAAAAAAGCGGTACCGGTGCCTCCCCTGGATGACCGCATCATGGCCATACTGCAAACACAGTTACAGGAGCAGCTGCAGCAACAACTCCAACAACTGTTGCCGGCATTGCTGGCGCCGCACCTTCCGGTACAGGACCGGTCCGAGCCTCGCACTGTCCCATCGGTGTCGACCCCCTCGGTACCGATTAATACCTCCATGCCGGTGCTCTTGGCTGAAACACCTACAGCGCATACCCGTGCTGCTGCCGACCCTGCCCGGTCCCGGGAACGACATCGGTCTTCCTCACCCGGTACCGCCTCGGTGCGCTCAGGCAAATCTCTCTCAAAGACCCGCCATGCCGAGCCCTCTACACCAATGTCCAAACGTGCACACCCCGACGTTAGAGACCCAGACTTGTGGGAAGATTCCCCACACGGTACCGAAGAGGATGCTTCGTCAACCGACGAAGAACCCTCCATGACCGACACCGTCTCAAAACCAGAGCAATCCTCTTTCTCTAAATTCCTTAGGGAGATGTCAGCAGCTCTTTCCATCCCCTTAGAGTCCGACTCTAAAAAGTCTCAGGCTTTTCTCGATGCCCTAGACTTTGAGCAACCTCCCAAGGAATTTCTAAAGTTGCCCGTCCACGACATCTTACGGGAAACTTTCTATAAAAACAGGGAGACTCCCCTCACTGTTCCCGGGGCCCCCCGCAAATTGGATAGCTTGTACCGGGTTATTCCAATCCCAGGGTTTGACAAACCTCAATTGCCCCACGAATCCCTCCTGGTGGAATCTACTTTAAAAAAATCTCAGGGTTCCAGTGTATATGCCTCTACCCCTCCTGGCAGAGAGGGAAAAACTATGGATAAATTTGGTAAGCCGCCTTTTCCAAAATGCCATGCTAGCCAATAGAGCAAACAATTACACCTTCCACTTCTCCTTCTACATGAAGCATCTGGTGCAACAGCTCTCCTCCTTACAGAAATATCTTCCTGAACGTAAGGTCCCTCTTTTCCAGCAACAAATTTCCAGCCTCCTCCAACTCAGGAAGTTCATGGTTCGCTCCACCTACGACTCGTTTGAGCTGACCTCTCGCGCATCTGCCATGGCGGTGGTTATGTGCCGTTTGGCATGGCTGAGAGTCTCTGACCTAGACATTAACCACCAGGACCGCCTGGCTAATGCACCTTGTCTGGGTGATGAACTCTTCGGAGAGTCCCTGGACTCGACAACCCAGAAGTTCTCCGCACATGAGACCAGGTGGGACACTCTGATCAAACCTAAGAAGAAGACTCCATCTACTCGCCCCTACAGACAACAGTCTTCTTACCAACGCAGGTTCTCGGCCAGACCTCTCAACCCGCCTCAACAACAGTCTCGCCGTCCTCACCACCAGCATCAGCCTCAGGCTCGCCCGCAGACTCAGCCTGCCAAGCCTCTTCCTTCATCAAAACCATCTCAACCCTTTTGACTCCTTTCTCCAGAGCATAGCCAGTCTCCCCCCGTTGTTACCTCTCCCTCAACCTATCGGAGGACGTCTTCAACTTTTCCTCAGCCGTTGGGAGGTCATCACTTCGGACCAGTGGGTCCTCAACATCATTCGCCACGGCTACTCTCTCAACTTTCAGACTCTTCCACCAGACCATCCTCCCGTAGAGTCTGCTTCTCACTCCTCCCAAACCCCCCCTCCTCCTGAGGGAGGTCCAATCCCTCCTTCTTCTCAATGCCATCGAAGAGGTGCCTCCGGACCAAAGGGGTCAGGGATTCTACTCCCGCTACTTCCTGGTTCCCAAAAAAACAGGAGATCTTCGTCCCATCCTCGATCTCCGGGACCTCAACAAGTGTCTGGTGAAAGAGAAGTTCAGAATGCTCTCCCTGGCCACGCTTTACCCGCTTCTCTCTCACCATGACTGGCTATGATCCCTAGACCTCAAGAAGGCCTACACTCACATCCTAATCAATCCGACTTCACGTCGCTATCTACGGTTTCAGATACGGCACCATCACTATCAGTACAAAGTGCTACCCTTTGGCCTCGCATCATCACCCAGGGTGTTCACCAAGTGCCTTATTGTGGTGGCGGCCTTCCTCAGGTCTCACAACCTTCAGGTGTTCCCCTACTTGAACGATTGGCTGGTGAAAGCACCTACGTCTCCGCTTGTGCTACAAGCCACTCAACACACCATCTCGTTCCTCCATCTCCTGGGGTTCGAGATCAACTACCCCAAGTCGCATCTGCTTCCCACACAGCGACTTCAGTTCATTGGAGCAGTTCTCGACACCACTCTAATGAGGGCATTTCTCCCCTCCGACCGCCATCGAACCCTGCTCCACCTCTGCCGTCAGGTGCTCCTTCATCACTCCATTCCAGCTCGGCAGATGATGATCCTCCTGGGCCACATGGCCTCGACGGTCCACCTCAGGACACCTCAGTGGACTCTAGCCAACCAATGGTCACAGACCACCGATCCTCTTTCTCATCCCATCTCTGTGACATCGTCTCTTCAGCAATCTCTTCAATGGTGGTTGAACTCCTCCAATCTTTCCAGGGGTCTACTCTTTCATCTACCCCCTCACTCCATGATCATAACCACAGATGCCTCCCCTTATGCGTGGGGAGCTCACCTGGGAGATCTTCGCACCCAGGGACTCTGGACCCCTCAGGAGCGTCAACATCACATCAATTTCCTGGAACTCAGAGCCATGTTCTATGCTCTCAAAGCCTTCCAGCACCTTCTCTACCCTCAGGTTCTTCTCCTATGCACAGACAACCAAGTCGCCATGTACTACATAAACAAGCAAGGCGGCACTGGATCTCCCCTCCTCTGTCAGGAGGCCATCCACATCTGGACCTGGGCCACGGCCCACAGTCTCTTCCTCAAGGCTGTCTATATCCAGGGCGAACAGAACTCCCTGGCCGACAATCTCAGCCGCATCCTTCAACCTCACGAGTGGACTCTGGATCCTCCCACACTCCGCTCCATCTTTGCTTGCTGGGGCACTCCTCAGGTGGACCTCTTTGCAGCTCCTCACAACCATCAGCTGCCCCAGTTCTGTTCCAGACTCTTCTCTCCTCATCGTCTGGCCCCGGCTGCATTCCTGCTCGACTGGACGGATCGGTTCCTCTATGCCTTTCCTCCACTGCCTCTGATGTTGCGGACGTTATCCAAACTCCGCAGGGACGGAGCCACCATGATTCTCATCGCTCCTCGGTGGCCTCGCCAACACTGGTTCTCCCTCCTGCTCCAGCTCAGCTCCAGGGAGCCCATTCCTCTTCCTGTGTTTCCTACTCTACTTACACAGCAGCATCAGTCTCTACTACATCCCAATCTGTCCTAGCTCCACCTGACAGCTTGGTTTCTCTCAGGCTGACCTCTCCAGAGAATCTGTCTCAGCCTGTCCGTTGTATTCTGGATGCCTCCAGGAAACCGGCCACCCTCCAATGTTACCATCAGAAGTGGACCCGGTTCTCCTCTTGGTGTCTGCTTCATCATCACGATCCCACCTCATTGGCGGTGGAAACTGTACTGGACTATTTGCTCTCTCTCTCTCCGACGCTGGCCTCAAGTCGACCTCAATCAGAGTCCACCTCAGTGCCATCACTGCGTTTCATGAGCCTATCCTCAGAAAACCTCTTACGGCTCATCCCCTGGTTTCCCGGTTCATGAGAGGCCTCTTCAATGTCAAACCACCTCTGAAGCCTCCTCCAGTCGTCTGGGACCTGAATGTGGTTTTATCAGCCCTCATGAAACCTCCGTTTGAGCCTCTTGCCACAACTTCACTCAAATTTCTTACATGGAAGGTGCTTTTCCTCATTGCCATCACCTCTGCCAGGAGGGTTAGTGAGCTGCATGCACTGGTTGCCGACCCACCTTTCACTGTTTTTCACCATGACAAGGTGGTTCTGCGTACCCATCCGAAATTCCTCCCCAAGGTAGTCTCGGACTTTCATCTCAACCAGTCCATTGTGTTGCCTGTCTTTTTCCCTAAACCCCATTCTCATCCTGGGGAACAGGCATTGCACACGCTGGACTGTAAGCTTACTCCCTTGCTTACTACCTTGACCTACCGTACCAGGGCTCACCGCTCGTCTCCTCAGCTCTTTCGTCCTTCGACCCTAACCGTCTAGGTCGTCATGTCTCTAAACGGACGCTTTCCAACTGGCTTGCCGCCTGCATTGCGTTCTGTTATGCTCGGGCCGGTCTCTCACTGGAAGGTGCTGTCACGGCCCACAGGGTCAGAGCTATGGCTGCTTCTGTGGCTTTCCTCCGTTCCACGCCCATCGAGGAAATCTGCAAGGCTGCCACTTGGTCCTCAGTTCACACGTTCACTACTCACTACTGTCTGGATACCTTCTCCAGACGGGATGGGCACTTCGGCCAATCTGTGTTACACAATTTATTTTCCTAATGGCCAACCATCCCTCCTCCCTCTCTGTTAGCTTGGAGGTCACCCATACGTTAAGAATATGCTGCCTGCTTGTCCTGGGATAAAGCACAGTTACTTACCGTAACAGGTGTTATCCAGGGACAGCAGGCAGATATTCTTACGTCCCACCCACCTCCCCGGGTTGGCTTCTTAGCTGGCTTATCTTAACTGGGGACCACGCACTCCTCCGTCGGGCGGGAAGGCACTCGCGCATGCGCGGTGCGGCCAACTAGAACTTTCTAGTAAAAAGTGTCCGTA
Source organism: Geotrypetes seraphini (assembly GCF_902459505.1). Lineage (NCBI taxonomy): Eukaryota > Metazoa > Chordata > Amphibia > Gymnophiona > Dermophiidae > Geotrypetes > Geotrypetes seraphini. The sequence goes on along the minus strand of NC_047090.1, from coordinate 76,540,730 downwards.
CCGGGGCTCCGTCGGTGACGTCACCCATACGTTAAGAATATCTGCCTGCTGTCCCTGGATAACACCTGTTACGGTAAGTAACTGTGCTGTGTGGCAGCACTTCTCATAGATCCATATCTCTACGTGTGTCCATACACTGTTTCAATTCTTTTTAATTCTTCAATTCCTTTTCTGCTTTGTTATTTATAAACTCATATTTTCTGAAATGATATACACTTAGCTTTGAATAGCGTTGCGCCACCCCACACCGACTCGTTTCATTCCTTCATCAGGGTCGGGGATGGAACTGGAGCTGCAACACAACACAAGCTAAAGTTACTGTATATTCAAACAAAACTCTTTTCAATTTTACCTTTTAAAACTTGCAGCAATGCCTCATAAATCAAAATGCATAGCCTTGCCAACAGCACAAGCTCATGCGCTTATCCCTCCAAAGCAATGCCAAAGTTCTAAAATGGCCGCAGTGACACGCTAAGTACGTATTATGACTTGGGTGGCGTTCTGATGATCCTTAAAACATGTGTGTTATCTTCCATTTAACTATAACAGTGCAATAGCTCACCTGCAGCAATCCAATTTCTCAAGAACTATAGATTGTAGTTACAGTGCTATTGTGGTATCACGTTAGTATATCTGGTATTGAATACTTGCCACACAAGCTTGCATTTGCCTCTGTGCATTAAGGGGGAAAAGAAACACAAACACCTTATTTTGCACTGAGAAACCGTTTCCAGCGAGAGTCTGCAGAGATTACAGGTCCTTCAAAATGTGGCGGCCCAACTTGTGCTTGATACACAGTGTGACCTCGCTTGAAAAAGATCAGAAATAGGGAAATCATTGGAAACTAGAGAATTCTGAATGCTCTTTCTGGGACTTTTGAACCTGTCGGCAATCTTGTGATGGTTAAGATTTTGGTCTCGTTTTAGAATTGCCCCTGTACCATGAGTAAATAGATGTATTGTTTACAACTAAAAACGCATTCTGTTTGTGTCAATCAGATGACGGTGTCCGGAAGGGATCAATAGTCCAGTGAGGAGAGGGGCCTCATTATTTCATACCCCATAGACTCCTGAAGCAGACCTTTTTGGCCCAAACATGTACATGTTGAGTCATTGAGTTATTGGAAGAATAAAGTCATTGAACCATTGAATGAATAAAAGGACATTTATGCAATAGCTTGGGTTCACCAGTCTTTATTAGGACAATTCCACTCCTTATCTTGCGTAATTGAATACTGGTGCCAATTATTTTGAGACAGATCAGCATTGGAGCATTTGGGGCTCCTTTTACAAAGGTGCATTAGGGCCTTAACGCACGGAATAGCGCACGCTAAAAAGCCCCACACGCTAGCCGCTACCGCCTCCTCTTGAGCAGGCAGTAGTTTTTCAGGTCGTATGCACTAATCCGGTGTATGCGCTAAAAACGCTAGAGCAGCTTTGTAAAAGGAGCCCTTAGTGATCTGGACCATGGTAGAAACTTCTACCATGGCTTAGTAAAAGGGGAGATAAATGACATAGAAGTCCAAATATCCAGAAATATCCATCCAAACATTTTTTTCTCATTTTGCATAAATAAACAAAATAAGATTGACTGGTGTGTCTTATACAGATTTATTCCAGTGCCTAATCTTTGCACACTGTTGGGTTCTCATAAAATGCAGACCAATAAAATTAGAATGTGATTTTCACCGTCTCTGGGGTTAATCTTTGTCAAATATTCTCCAGTCCAACTCTGGATTTGAACAAGGTCTGATGAGATGCAACTAGCCCTAAAATTAGCAGGACAATGATCTTTGTCAAGTCAATAAATCAATTCAAGTTAGAAGGAGAAAAAAGGTAGCAGAAGGACTAAAAGCATGGAAAAGTCCATATGAATAAAATGGAAATGAAACATCTGCTGGCATGCCGTTGCTGAAGAATTTGCTTCCCTTGCTCTAAATTTATTCAGGGAAGGCAAAGAAATTTGTATATAAGATTCTATGACTTTAAGATATATAAGGGTTGATTCATGAGTTATGGTAACTATTTTTTTCTCTCAAAAATGTGCCAGCATTGGAAATCTATTTAATGTATATGTTTGAAAGTGTGTGACAAATACAGTGGAACCTTGGTTTACGAGCACAATTTGTTTCAGAAGCATGCTCATAAACCAAAGTGCTCGTATATCAAAGCGAGTTTCCCCATAGGAAGTAAGGGAAACTCGCTTGATTCGTTCCCCCCCCCCCCCACCCCCTCGAGGCCATCGGCACTGATCCACCTCAACCCCCCATCCCCGAGACCACTGGTGTACTTCCACTATCCCCTCCCCCCCCAAGAACCGGCATCTCCCGCCCACCCAAACATAAGACCTTACCCAGATCTGGCACTGGCACGCAGCACCAACCCATAGGACATGCCAGTACCCGAAGATCCTGCTTCGTGCCTGGGCTGGGCCTTGAGCATCTGCACATGCTCAAGGCCTTCTGGCTCCAGGAGCATGCGTAGATGCTCAAGACCCAGGCCAGGCAAAAGGCAGGATCATTGGGCACCCCCACCGGCACATCCTGTGGGTTGGTGCTGCATGCTGGTGCCAGATCAGGGTAAGGGCTTGTGTTTGAGCAGGTGGGGATTGCCGGTTTGTGGGGGGGGGCGTTCGTGAGCGGGGGGGGCAATGCCGGTTCTAAGGGGTGTTTGCGGGTGGGGGGGGCGATGCCGATTCTCATGGTGGGGCACGCAAATCAAGTTAACGCTCGGTTTGCGAGGTATGATTTGCTTGAGTGTTTTGCTCGTGTTGCAAAACACTCGCAAACCACGTTACTCGCAAACCAATGTTTGACTGTACTTCTTAATGTTGCTACCAGATGAGAGGCGAGTGCAGCAGTCTGATAGGGGAGAAGCAAAAAACATGACATTTGAAATCACCATTTTATTAACAAACACATAATACCCTATATACACAAATATAAACTGGGGGGGTTATTTTCATTTATAATAATTGTTATATGGCTTTGTATTTCTAATTGCCTAGTGTAATTATTATTGTGTAAACCGCCATGAACTGATGGTTTGGTGGTATATAAAAATAAACTATTATTATTATATTCAGTTGTCCTGCCTTGCACTCAGCCCTCCTTCCCTCCCTTCCTCCTTTCCTCCCCAGTTCTGCACCCAGCCTCTGAAACCCACTGCAGGTCAGAAATGGTTGTGCAAGTTCCCGGGGCAGTCTTGCATGTTCTCATGGTCTCATGAACTGCCCCAGGAAATTGCACAGACATTCCGGATCACGGCTCCGCACAAGGCAGGAATGAAGAAAAATCATTCCTGCTCCACTTCACTGCTAGACCAAAAGGTATGTTGGACACGAGAAGGATCGCTCCTGTCCCAGCTCACCAATGGACCACAAAGGCTTAAAGGCAGGCCTGCGGGAGGCCTGCAATGGGTCAGGTGGAGGTGAGGGGAGCATGCAGACTTGAGGACCCAAATATAAACTGAAAGCCCTATTATTGGGCCATTTTTTGGCTCAAAAAATCTTAGGGCTCCTTTTACGAAGCTGCTTTAGGGCATTAACGCATGGAATAGCGCGTGCTACATTGCCGCACCCGCTAGACGCTATTGCCAGCATTGAGCTGGCATTAGTTCTAGCTGCATAGCGCACAGTAATATCCTGCGTGCGCTAAAAACGCTAGCGAACCTTAGTAAAAGGAGCCCTTAGTTTATATTTGAATATATACGATAAATGTTAGCTGTTTCACTAAACCCAGCACACCATAAGCTTGAGAGTGAGTATGTTTAACTGTTAATTTCCTTCAAGGCGTCTTCATGTAGGATTATGGCATTGTGCAACAGTTCTGGACGTTTCTCCCATACTGCACGACGCAGGTGGTACTGCAGAAACGACTTGTAATACTGTGCATTCATAGTGTGTCCCTCAGGAACTGCATGACACACAAGACATCCTGGGAGACTACTTTGAAGGATGTTAACAGTTAAGCAGTTTGTACTTGTACTTTGTTCTTTCTGTTGTACACTGTATGCCATAACAAAACGATTTCAAATGTCATGTTTTTTGCTTCTCCCCTACCAGAGACCGCTGCACTCATCTCTCATCTGGTGGCAACATGTCACACACTATCAAATGTCAAGTGTTGGCACATTTTTGAGAGAGAAAAAATAGTTGCCTTTACTTATGAATCACCCCTCATATAACAAATGAATTCACTTTCATGTTATTCCAGTTAGCCATCTCTTCATTCATCCTCTATCAATTTGGGCACAGTTCTCTGAAGTGTTTTTATTATCAAAACTTGAACCACCTGTGTGCTTCCCTCTCTCTGCAAAGCTGGGGAGGCCAAAATCCTCACTTTTATACGACTACTTAGAATTCCCTGCAGTCATAGCCTTGGAAAGGTTACCGGCTACTTGATAGATGGCGTACAAACTGGGTTGCTCCCACTCTGCTAAGTGCAGAGCCCAAGCCTGGCAAGGGTGAGGCAGCGTCAGATACACTTTCAAGCTATTGGCAATGTGTCAGACATTTTAAATCTTTGATTCCTAGTCCTACTAATGCCAGGCAAAGTAGAAGGATTACTCACTATTCCAGAAGCAGACAGAGGCGCGCGCACACACACACACATACTTAGAAAACAATATACAGTCTTCAGGGAAATTAAGTAATGCCAATGAAACAGTGTACTCAGAAAGTTCTTGGATAAATTAACAATGCAATTACATTATATGACATGCAGCAAGATGGATGAGCAGAACTTGGCTGGAATTAGGTTCTGTTTTCAAATTGCAATTTATTTGAGGGCTTTAATGGATGCCTTATTAAAACATACTGGTGTTGGTCGGGTTTCAGTGCATGTCACTGGAGTACATGATTGATGATAACCTCTCCTGCTTTCCTTTGCACATTTGCTGGGAATCTAAGCAAGAGACTGCAGATGCCCTGGCCTAGTATCGATCGGCTGAAAGATCTGCGGCATGCAAGCACCAGCTAATAATGCTCTCTGAGCTGAATTGTTTCATAAGGAGCCTTTTATTCCAACAACTAGAGCTTATGATAAAAGATAAATAGCAGACAAGAGAAGAATAGAGAGAGGAGATGAGATTTAGAAGGGAAGAGAGGCAAGAGATACATACAGTAAGAATGAAATGATTAAATGTTAAGTCAGAATTATGGTGAGGCAGTCAGGCTAAGTCTGATGGGGGTATGCAGTGAAAATGAAAGTCTAATTACAAGCTCTTCTCACTACCTAGTGAGTTCCTCGTGTACTGTAACTCTCAGATCCCTCTCATAGCTAGGGGACTCACACTTAGCACTGGGGCCGAGTCCCGATTCAGTTCTCTTTACCACTACATACTGTTTGACTCCATGAATGTTCTCCAATAAAGAATCCTTACATAGTTGTGATGCTATGAAATGCAAGGTCATGCATTTGGGCTGCAAAACCCCAAGGGAATGGTACAGTTAAGGGGGAATATTTTGTGCATGAAAGAGGAGTGGGTTTTGGCCAGGTACTAGTGACCTGGATTGGCCACCGTGAGAACGGGCTACTGGGCTTGATAGACCATTGGTCTGACCCAGTAAGGCTATTCTTATGTTCTTATGCTCCAACCACTTTGGTGTATCATCCGCAGAACACAATGCAACATTGCATAAGTAAATAAAAGGTCATTGATTGCATATACTGCCTTTCTGTGGTACAACCACAGTGGTTTAAGTTTATGTGCTATACTGTACAACCATTCATAAAAAAAATAAAATGCAGCACAGTGGTTTACAATTTAAAAAAAGAATCAATTAGGAAGGACACAGGACAGAGAAATAGGACAGCATCGCTCATATCAAAGAAAACCACATTATTAAATATTTTATTACAATTGAGTACTTTGTTCCTAGTGGGCTCACAATCTAATTTTTTTTTTTTACCTGGGGCAACGGAGAGTTGAGTGTCTTGCCCAGGAATGCAAGGAGCCACAGAGGAAATTGAACCCAGTTCCCCGGGGGCCTTGGCCTACTCTGCTGACCACTCCACTATTTTCACTCTGAATATTTCATTTATTAAAATTTATACGTTTCAAGTTTAATAAAAGTTTGACATTATTGCATTGTCAAAATATTTCAAAGCGATGTGCAAAAATAAAATTAAATAGTATATGCCAAAACTATATCTTCCTCTTTTACTAAAGCACGCCAGCCGATTTAGCGTGCACTAAATATTAGCACATGCCATAGAATGGACACCTTAGCTTTTTGTGCGCGCTAAATCGGCTAGCACGCCTTAGTAAAAGACCCCCTATATTATTCCAAGGTGAGGTACAAAAAACATACATATTAAAAACATAATCACAAAACAATAAACAGAAACTTAAGAAAGGTCCAAATAGTCATCTTGTTTCCTCATGGACTATGGGGCTTTCCATGGTTAAATTCTAAGGGGCTCATAATAATATATACATATTTTTTTTAAATGTTCAAAACATGGCCTAAATCAGTACTTGGACGATCAAAAAGACAGATCATCCAAGTACCGATAATCAAAGCTGGTTTTAGACGTATCTAAAACCAACTTAGGCCTTTACCCTGCCTCTGAACGCCTAGAGCAAAAGGCGATTTTAGAGGAGTGGAAAAGGGCGGAAGGTGGCTCGACCTAGATTTAGGGCTCCTTTTACAAAGGGGCGCTAGCGGTTTTAGCATGCGCTAAAATGCCGCACGCGCTAACCGCTACCGCCTCCTTTTAAGCAGGCAGTATTTTTTCTCTCTGTTTGTACCATTTTTTTCTCTGCCACCTATTTTCTCTGATTGTAACATTGTACCATTTTCGCTGATTGTCCAGCCCTTCTTCGTTGTAAACCGCCTCGAACTACTATGGCTTTGGCGGTATATAAGAAATAAAATTATTATTATTATAGCGCGCGATAATCCTGTGAATGCACTAAAAACGCTAGCGCACCTTTGTAAAAGGAGCTCTTAGTCATACTGCAAGTATAACCAAAAGTCTACGGAGATTGCCTAGCTGGAACTTATACGTTTTGACTTAGACCAAGTCAAAACAGGTATAAGTTCTGAACAGGGGCCGCTGAGCTGATTGCGGCTGCTGAGATCAGCTCAGCAGCTCCAACAATCTGCCCACCTCCCACTGCAACGATCGCAGCAGAAGAAATGCCAAATCTCTCCTGCCACGATCGTGATCCCACCCCCTCTCCCGAACAGCCGCGAACTGGCAGGAGGGATCCCAAGCCCTCCTGCCGACACCCCGGAACCCCCGACAATACTGGCAGGAGGGAGCCCAGGCCCTCCTGCTGAAGACGCAGCCACCGAACCCCCCACCCTCTGACAACACTGGCAAGAAGGATCCCAGGCTCTCCTGCGGAAGACAGCCCCCCACCCTTCTACAAACCCCCTTCCCCCAACAATACCGGCCCTCCTGCTGAAGACGACCCCCACCCCTGGGAACCTCCTCTGGACGGGGCTTTAGGCACATGGGATGAGTTGGCCAATTCCGGTTGGCCCTGTTGCCTAAGGCCCCTCTTATGGGCGGACCTTATGCGCCTGGGCCAATCAGGCCTTAGGCCCCTGCCTGGTGTATCTCACAATGCACCTGGAAGGGCAGGCCCACCATTCTGAGGATGGTGGGCCGGCCGGCCAACATTACGGTTAGTGTGGAGGGGATGGTGGTGGGGTTGTTCAGGGGGGTTCATGGGGGGGCCGTCTTCATCAGGAGGGTCTGGGCTCTCTCCTGCCAGTACTGTCAAAGGTTCAGGGGTATCGGCAGGAGGGCTTGGGAATCCCTCCTGCCAGTTTGCGGCCATTTGGGGGGATTGCGATCGCAATTGTGACTGCGATCGCAGCAGGAGAGATTAGGCATCTCTCCTGCCATGATCATTGCGGGAGGGGGGGGGAGATTCTGTAACCGGTGTTGTTTTTGACCGGTGCCGATTACAGAATCCAGCTTTTAGGCGAAGAACTGGCTCCTCCTTCACCTAAAAGGTCTTGTTTTGGGCATTTGGGATTTGGGCAATTTTTTGTTTGGGAATTTGTTTTAAGGTTAGACATAGTGGTGGTCTGGGCGATTAAACTGCTGAATGTAGAGGTAGGCGATTCTTTAAAAAAAACCTCATTTTAGACGTGTTTTTTTTTTGAGAATGGACATTTCCCTGATGCTACTTTCAGCATTTAGGGGCTTAGGCCAAAAGGGGACTTAGACGTTTGTTTGTTTTTTATTATACCCTTCCACGGTTCTTCCTTTCTACTTCAGATTTCCCTTCCTACAGTACTTAATATTCACTGCTTAGCCTTGATTGTTTACTCCAGTTCTCGTGTCCTCCATGAAGGGCCAGTGCTTATGAGAATGAGACAATCACCTAGAGTACCAAGATACTTACTGGTGTTAGCAAAGTGCTGAATCTTTACATCTGTTTTGTTTCTATGGCTGTAATGTGATAGTGTTTCCTGATTTGTCTAGGCAATGCAAACTAGGCAAAATGCCTTTTTAGCAAAACACCAACATACATTGGCTCTGGGAGCTACATTTTTTGTAAAATGTCCCTGTAAATGTTTTGTTAAGTATCAGTTTCAAAATTTTGTGTTTAGAGCCCTCACATTTGCAAAGTTTTCTAGAAGCCAACGTACCACCAAGGCCTATGGTTATCTCATCCCCTATAGGTGTTCAGGAATCTTCGTAAAAATGAAACCCATTTATTTGCTTTCTTTTCCAAAGATTTTTCCTCTAATGAATGATATTTATTTTGTTTAGATATCATTATTTTTTTCTGTTCTTGACTCCTCTCTATTAGTGGGTATCTTGATGTAAATTGCTTAAATTTTTCCTTTTAAATTCTGGTTTTGTTGATGTGATAATTAAGGGCTCCTTTTATCAAGCCGCGCTAGCGGGGTTAATGCACGGGACTTTTCATCACGCACTAATCCCTGCGCTGGCCAAACACTACCGCCTGCTCAAGAGGAGGCAGTAGTGGCTAACGGCTATTACATGCGTTAAACCGCTAGCGTGGCTTGATAAAAGGAGCCCTAAATTTAATTTTAGATTTTCTGGTGTGTTTGTGGTGGTATGGTTGTCTTTGCATTCCTTTGTGGTCATTTTCAGCTGGAAGTGCAGGCATGACAGGATGCAGAGTTTGGGGCACAAATTTATCAGGTGGGGCTCATGGGTGTCTTACCCTTGATGATCACTACTTATGTACTTCCCATCCATCTGTGCCTGTCTGAAGGGACTTTAAACTAAACTAAACTAAACCTTAAGTTTATATACCGTATCCTACAGAAATGGTCAGGAACCACTTCACAGGTCACAGACCTGATGGGCCGCCGCGGGAGCGGACCGCTGGGCGTGATGGACCTCTGGTGGCAACTTCTTATGTTCTTATGTGTTTTTTTTTGTTGTTGTTGTTTTTATTTAGAAATTTTTACATTATTTAACAAGCATATCATCTTGTACAGAAAGTGCAATTAAGAAAACATAATATTAAATTTACTTTCAATCCAGAAAATAAACCAATCAACAAAAGGAAATAATTCTCAACTTAATCACATACTAGTCCTCAAAATTAGAATCCAAGACTTAAGAAACAGAGTGAAGGTACAAAATAACAACCAGACAGAGTCACACTATCTGATACTGAAAAGGAGCTAATTATTCCTTAGACACTGATTTTTCTCCATTCCCAAGGCGCTTCGTGGAAAGGAATACCGTCAAATGAGCTGGTTCAAAAAAACACATATTTCAAAGTATGATACCTTACTACACATTTACAAGGATATCTAAGAAAAAATAAACCCCCAGTCTGAGTCACACCAGGTTTCAGCATGTTCTTATGTTCTTATCCTCTCCATAATAATAGAGCTTGGCACGGTTTACAAGAACTTAAAATAAGAAGGAAAAGAATAATGGGGTAGGATGTTGAGTGCAGGGGGAAAAGAGCATTACAATTTTGTGAAAAGCCAAGTTTTCAGGTGCTTACGGAATAGTTGGAAGGAGCCCAGGTTCCATAGTGGGACAGTAAAATTATTCCAAAGTCCTGTGATTCTGAAAAAGAGAGATTTTCCTAATTTTCAAGAAAGAACATTATTAGGTAAGAAAGAACATTATTAGGTAAGAATTAATTTCAACATTATTAGGTAAGAACTAATTTCAACTTTTACAGGTTCCTCCAGACAGGCACAGGGCCCACCTGTGTCTTAGAACTCTGCATGTATTCTGTTTGGAAAATTAGTTGATCATTTTTCAGTCTTGCTTTTTCAGATAAGTTCTTCTTATCAGGTGGTCTTTTACACAACAGTGTGTCTTAAGTCTATGATAAAAAGAAAAAAAAATAATGATTTGTTTTGTCACTAGTAGGTGCTTTAATCTGTTTAAAATGGTTTTTTAACCTATGATTAAGCTCAACCCTATAATCAGGTCCTTTGAGTGATTACGCTATTTATGGATGCTGTGTGGGTGTCTGAGGTTTTTCCACCATTGAAAGAAGTATTATTGTGACTTTTCCCTTCATGTTTTGATTGACTGAAAATCATGTTAAAAGACATAATTTATCTTGGATGTATCATGTTAATAGTTTCAAGTCTTCTCTGCCACATAAGATGTAGAGGATTGCATGAAACTAAAAGAGCTTTAACTTTTTGGATAATGCATTTACTATTCATGTCAATTGCCTCTATGATATAGGATGCAAATTAATGCCCAGATGTTCAATTTTTTTTTTAGCAGACAATGTCAAATTAGGTTTTGATTGTTAATGTTATATCCAGAAAAGCCTGAGAAATTAGCTATTAATGTGAAAAAATAGAAAGTGAAGTAATTGGATAGGACATATAAATCATTATATCATTAGCATAGGCTGAGGTTTCAATTTCCAAATTTTGATAACCTCCATCTTTACATTAATAAGGATAGCAAACAATAACAGCTTTAATGCTAAATTAAATAGAAAAGGGGGCAGTGGAATCCTTGACAGGTGCCTCCCTTTAATACAAGAGTATCAGAAATCATATAATTGTCTGTCCATACTGGTCACTCAGGTCCACTCTGGTCTCAGGCTTACTGGGGGTTAGACCAGAGCCAGCATTCCTCCCCTCAAAAGTGACATATAGGAGACTGTGGTCTCTAAAAAATAAGGCTCACAGACTGGTCTCAAATCTTAAGGCCCAAAACAAGTGGAAGTCTTACTCCTTGTCCCTCTGTACAGTCAAGGTAAGGGAATCTCGAAATGTACCAATCAGTCCAAGGACCCCTTTAATGTCTAGAAGAGCCCCATCTCCTATCCTGCTTATTTCAAAACAAAATGGAAAAGGAGTCTTTTCATCCAGACAGTAGTCTTTTGTAGTTCACTTTTCTCATATACATAGATACTGTATGTAAATTAGTTCATTCAATTCAGTTGGTGGTCCCCAGTATGCCCTTTTCCTCTATTAAATAGAAAAAGAGTCCAGCATACCCTACCATATTGTCCTCCCTCAGACCCAGGTTGTACTCCAATAGAGTTTTCTCCCGATGGACCTTTCCCAGGGCACGCTGTCTCTCGTGACGGGACATATACTCCATCACAATTTAGGGGGTATATATATAGATTTATATATACCCCCTAATTCTATATTTAGCACTCAAAATTGTTTACTAAACTTTGGGATCGCACCTAAAATTGTACACACTATTTAATTGCATAATGAAACAATTAGCAACAATAATTGGGTGCTAACAATATTGATGCTAATTGAAACCAGGAAGAATTTACATGTGCATCCTGTTAAGTGATCTAAAGATGTGCGGATGTGTGGATCTGAAAAGGAGGCATGGTCATGAGAGGGGCATGGGCAGGTTTCCAAGTTTATTAAAATTTTCTATCCCACACCAAGGGTCATAGCCTTCTGGGTGGCTTACAATCTAAAAGGCCAAATATTCGTTTTACATAAATCAATATAAAATAAAAGTAAGCAGAACAATCTAGATGAAAATTAGTTTAAAATTACATAAATCAAAATCAATATCTAAAATTCTAATGTCTCCAGGGTTCTCTCCATATCCAACCACTTTTTAACCATTCTCATATGCATCAGAGAAAAGAAATGTTTTTAGTTCTGATCTGAATTTATCAAGATTCCCTAATAATCAAATTTTTAGTGATAGACCATTCCAAAGTTGGGGGCCCTTAATGGGAAAAGTTATGGCTCTTATGTGTTCTTGAACTATTTCACGATATGATGGTACTATAAGGCGTTTTTGATTTTCCGATCTAAGTGATCTAGATGGCACATATAAATAAAAAAAACATGCCGGATAGAGAAGTTCATCTGTCTGTATAACTTTAAAAGTTAATAAAAGTATTTTATAAACAATATGATGGTTAATTGGTAGCCAGTGAAATACTTTCAAATGATGAGTGATATGATCAAATTTCCTCAAATTAAATAATACTCGAATTGCCGTATTTTGTACATAAGAACATAAGACTTGCCAACTCCGGATCAGACCCTAGGTCCATCAAGTCCAGCGATCCGCACACGCGGAGGCCCCGCCAGATGTACCCTGGCATAGATTTAGTCCCCATATCACTCTATGCTTCTCATAGGGAGATGTGCATCTAGTTTACCCTTACCCGTATCACTCTATGCCACTCATAAGGAGATGTACATCTAGTTTATCCTTAAATCCTAGAACGGTGGATTCCGCAATTACCTCCTCTGGAAGAGCATTCCAGGTGTCCACCACTCGCTGCATGAAACAGAACTTCCTGATATTTGTCCTGGACTTGTCCCCCCTCAGCTTTAATCCATGCCCTCTTGTCCATGTCACATTGGACATTGTAAATAACTGTTTTTCCTGCTCTATTTTGTTGATTCCTTTCAGTATTTTGAAAGTCTTGATCAGATCCCCTCGCAGTCTCCTCTTCCCAAGGGAGAACAGCTCCAGTCTTCTAAGTCGTTCCTCGTAATCCAGATTCTCCATACCTTTCACTAGCTCTTCCCGGCACCCTCTCCAGCAGTTTTATATCCTTCTTTAGGTATGGAGACCAATGCTGGACGCAGTATTCCAAGTGTGGTCTGAACATCGCTCTATAAAGCGGCATTATAACTTTCTCCGATCTACTCGTGATTCCCTTCTTTATCATGCCTAGCATTCTATTGTATGTTTTGTAGTCTTCTAATTTATTTTTGCCTAATTCCTGCATAAAGAGAATTACAGTACCGGTAATCCAATTGATGAATTACAAGGGAATGTAATAGTATGTCTAAAGCTTTAGGATATAATAGGTCTCGAATAGATCTGATTAATCTCAGTTTGAAAACTGAACATTTTACTATACTAGATATCTGCGGCTGGTAAGTCAATTTCAGGTCAAGAATTTTTACAGAAGTCACCATAGGTACCTCAATACCAGTTATTTTAATCTGATGTGGTAAACTAACCTTATCAGTGGGTGATACCATTTTTGATGACTTATCTGGGTTCAATGTAAGTCAATGTTCCATTAGCCAATTAGAGATTTGATTGAGCTTTTCGTTGATAGCTATCTCAGACAAGGATTAATGATTGAGTGTATATAGGATTTGAATGTCATTTACATTACATTAGTGACTTCTATTCTGCCAGTACCTTGCAGTTCAAGGCGGATTACAAAAGAAGGTAACTGGACATTTCCAGGAAAATTATGGTTTAGGGTGCTGTTTACATAATTGAGTTTATGAAGGGAAAATTACACAAGTGGAGGAGGCTTTGAGGGGGAATTTACGAGGGGGGAAGAATAAGGGGAAGTGGTTTGGTATCTAGATAAATTTTTTGAATAGCAGGGTTTTGATTTCTTTTCAAAATGATTTGAAGTCAGTCATTGTAGTCAGCAAATTGGAGATGTGATGGTCAAGTTTCGCTGCTTGCGTCGCTAGTAGGTTGTCATATACCTTCTTGCGCTGAGTACCTTTGAATGGGGGGTAGATCAATGGGGTCTGTGTTCTCCTTTGTCTAGTTATATTGTTCCAGTTTAGGCGATTGTTTAGATATGTGGGGGCAGTGCCATTTATTACTTTGAATAATAGACAGTACAATTTGAATTGAATTCTCGCTTGCATAGGTAGCCAGTGAGAGTCAAGGCATGCAGTGGTGATGTGGTCATATTTGTTAAGTGAATAGATCAGATAGATATACATGGTAAACCCTACCAATTGTGTCAAGGTTAAAAGTAGAGCTAAGTAGATGTTACATAATAATGGTAATAGTATGGAACCTTGAGAGATACCTGTTTCCAAAGGAAGTTGTATAGATGTTTCATTTTGCATAACCACTGAGTATATATGATTTGACAAATAAGAAGTAAACCTTGTTAGCACATCTTCTGAGATTCCAGTTTCACGAAGACGTTCCAGCATTAATGTGTAATCTATAAGATCGAAAACACATGATAGATCAAGAGATATCATCAGTAAGTTTTTATAACAGTCAAAAGCTCTATGGATGTAAGATGTAATACCTATCAATGCCATCTCTGTGCTATGGTGATGTCAAAAAGCTGTTTGATGTGGATGAAAAACATTTGTTTTGTCAACAAAATCTTATAGCTGTTGATATACAACTGATTCAACAAAAGACATGGCGGTACTTGAGGGAGTACAAAGAAGAGCAACCAAACTGATAAGGGGAATGGAAAATCTCCCATATACCGACAGATTGAAGCAGTTGGGACTTTTCTCCCTGGAGAAGCGAAGACTTAGAGGAGACATGATAGAAACCTTCAAGATCCTGAAGGGCATAGAAAAAGTAGACAGGGACAGATTTTTCAAATTAAGGGGCACCACAAGCACAAGGGGGCATTGGGGGAAATTGAAAGGGGACAGGTTTAGAACAAACGCTAGGAAGTACTTTTTCACTCAGAGGGTGGTAGATACATGGAACGCGCTCCCAGAGGCTGTTGTAGACAAGAAAACACTAAATGGTTTCAAAGAAGGTTTGGATAGATTCCTAGAAGAAAAAGGGATTGGGGGGTATAGATAGGTATAGACCATTGCTCAGTCAATGGGACTGATGGGCCGCCGCGGGAGCGGACCGCTGAGCAGGATGGACCTATGGTCTGCCTCAGCGGAGGCAACTTCTTATGTTCTTATGTTCTTATGTAATTTTGGACATAAATGATAAATTTGCTATTATCTGATAGTTACTTGGGTCAGATATATTTTTTGATCCACCTTTTAATCTTGGATGTAAGAAAATATGTTTCTGTTGCTCAGGAAAATTTCCTGATTGAAGGCTAGTTAAAACTAGAGTGGATAAATGGTAGTAGTGTCTGAAGTAATTTTTTAAGAATGCTTGAAGGGATAGGATCCGAAGGCGAGGTTATAGTATGTAATTTTGATACGAGTCTTGAAAGTTGTTCTGGATTTGGCAGGTTAAACCTTTTCATCTTACTACTTAAAGAGTTCTTTGAAAAAGTCTAATATAGGTACGATTTGAGAGTTACCAATAAGAAATGTCTTTCTTAGGTTCCTGATTTTAGTTTGATTTTAAAAATCTGCTAATTATTTAGCTGTTGGTAATTTTGCATTTTGGTCGTTTGGTTCATGCCATGGTATGTTGTTAGTGTTCTTAATATATAAAGCTGATGTATTTGGTGCTTTTTTAATCTTATTGGAATAATAGGATTTTTTTTGTTTGTTCAATTACTTTGTAATAATCATTTGCTATTAATTTAAATGTGAGCAGGGTTTGCTGTGTTTTATTTTGATGTCATTTCCTTTCTGCTTGTCAGACTTGCTTTTTCAGATCTAGTAGGTCCTTTGTAAACCCTGGATGTTTTGATTTTGATAAATTTTTTGTCTATAGGGCAGTTGTAGAGCAATCTCGTCTAGTGTAGATTTAAGGGAATCAATCCATGTTTCAATCTTCATGAAGTGGAAAAATGTCAAATATATCTAAATTTAGCTTTGAATGATTACTGTAATCACAGATGTAGGTGTGATCAAACTCAAATCTCTATAAAGATACTGTCTATGAATCTGAGCTGATCGAGAACTGTTTATCTTAAAAGCAAAAGTAAAAAGTGAATGACCTCTCCATGGCAATGGTGAGGTCCTAATTTTTGTGATCGAATATTTATTCGATTTGATAGACATAATTTGATCAATAGTATGCCCACTATTATGTGTGGGTTTAATAATGTGAGTAATTAGATTGACATCTGAGTCACATATAAGAGAGTCTTTGTCTATGGACAATGTTGGATTATCAAAGAGTATGTTAAAGTCACATAAGATAAGGCCTTTCCTTTGCAAATGCAAACAGTGTCTCACTTCTGGTTCACCACACAATTGTTTCCCACGTACTCACCTTTATAGGACCCCCAGGGATCCCTGAAGAAGACTTTTTGTCGAAACGCGGACCGTGTTGGGCCCTGTATCCCTAGCGGACTAGGTCCTTATGTGGATGATTTATTTTTATGTGGATGGAATTATTTTATGTGGATGATTTCAGTGTACCTTTGGAACTTTGACACTTTCAAATAAAGTACATTTAGGAACATCGTCACTCCACAGAGGTTTTTTTTTTTTTGGTTTTCTCTGGATTTTCTTGTTTGTGGATATTTTGGGGTCAATTCCTTTTGTTTTTTGCAAGTCACTTCAGCATGTCACACTACTAGAGAGATCGGGTTAAAATGCCACATTTTGGAGGTGGGTGGCTTAAATGGTGCATAGTCATATCCACCTGCTGGAGGCTGCAGGGATGGATATAGGCCAGTGGAAGGATCAGTGAGCTGAGGAGAAACATGAGAATAAGGGGGTGGGTTTGAATTGTCTGGATGCGTGCAGAAGGGATTCGGATCAGCAGGAGTAACTTGGACAGGAGCATGATCCGACTCTGGAGCAGTGTCCTGACATGGGGTATTGTCATAAGTAGGGGGATCATGACAATGATCCCGCCATAAATTCCACATCCTAAATGTTCCAATTGGGATATACCTTTTTTATCATTTATAATAGCAGTGCAGAGGGTAACAAGGTCACTCTAGTAAAGAGAGCCTTCCTCCAGCCATTTCCAATCAATAGAATTTTTCACGAGTTTTTTAGAGGTGTTCTTAACCCATTTATCAGGAAAATGCTGTATAAGCTTATGCAAGCCAGGGTGATTAGCAAGTTTAACAATGTCCACGATTGACATAATAATAACAAGCAAGATAGTTGATTATAACCCTATAAGTAACACACTTTGCTCAAGAACAGCTACAACACAGAACAGGATGCGTATATCTTGAATTTCCCTAATTCACCCGTTGGCACCGTGATACAGCCGGGAAAGGCTTTATTGTATGGAGAAATGCTCTCCTTTATGGAGAAGAGAGGCTTAGAAAGATAGCTTTGAAGACATAAATTTTGTGGGCGTTCAGTAGAGTTTTACTGGCATGAAGACCGCCCTCAAAAATATGCTATGAACACAAACAGGTGGAAGTTTCAGGAACAAAATATAGGTTAAGGAGAAAAAAGAAGTCAGGCATCAGTTCCCATATACTGTCAATATATGTCAATACTGACTGGAAATGTATTTAACAGGTAACAGTGATAGATCAGATTAAAGTTTGGTTACCAAGGAAAGTTTTGTAAGTGACTGTATTCACATGGTACCAACGGTGATGATTCATAAAAACAGCACAAAGCAATTTCAAAAACCTCTAATCGCCTAAAAGCAGCATGCTTTATTTTTTCCACTTTTCCTTTTTTATTTTTTATTTTTATTGAGCAAACCACAAAAGAACAGGAGACAAGCTCAGTGTCCCTGAACTGGGCGATAACAGCATCAAAACAATAAAGAATCCATGAATACAAAGCCTAATAAGCAGCAGAATTGCAAACGTCTTATCTAGAAATGCCTAACCACACTAAATAAGAAAATGAGAGAGAGAAAAAAGGTACTTACAAAGAACAGTTGATTTAAAGTACTCAAATAAACAGCTGGCTCTGCTCAGGTTCGACGCAATACCCACCAGTCACCTGCCGGCTCACTCGAAGAAAACAGGCCATCCACCAGTTACAACTCACTCTGCCTTGGTTTTCGGGCACACCCACCAGACACAGCTGGCTCTGCCTCGATATATGGGCACTAAAGGTCTACACCAATATCTGCAAAAAGAAAGAAAATTAGAGAACAAAGGTGCAATGGCTAGAGCTAAAAGGACCCAAA
The DNA here is from genome assembly GCF_902459505.1 of Geotrypetes seraphini. Lineage (NCBI taxonomy): Eukaryota > Metazoa > Chordata > Amphibia > Gymnophiona > Dermophiidae > Geotrypetes > Geotrypetes seraphini. The sequence continues at coordinate 76,522,579 of NC_047090.1, read as the reverse complement.
CCCCCTGTTCACGGTTGGGGTCACCAGATGAGAAGGGGGCTGCTAACCTTCTCATAAACTGACCTCGCAACAACCCAATTGCTGTATATAATTTAAGTTTATTAGCAATAGACAAAAGTCATCTTAAATGGAAAAATAGTACAGCACATTGAACCAATGGATAAAATACAAAGTGGCCTGCTCTGATATGTATCCATCCTAAAGTCTAAAGCAACTAGTATTCTACTTATATACTTTTAGTTCAATAGCCTAGAGTACCAGTTACAGATTACATACTCACTTTCCATTGGTTTGTCACATTCATCATTTCTATTGATTGTACTGGTTGTATGGTCTACATACATATCACAGAGCCATATTGAAGCTTGATGTCACCTAGTGTCAAAAACTGACCTCTCTATTTTCCTGACAATGCATTCCTAATACTAAGTTCAATAATTTCTGAGAGTAGGCCCTCTCCCTTCCTGAGCCTGATTGTTGATTGTCAGCATTTCTGATACCTTTTGGTAGGACACTTTGTTTGGGTTTATCTTCAGGAAAATCTCAAAATGTCCAAGGCTGCTACCATCAGCAAATAACCAATGTTGTAATAGTCAGCAGATGCTTGCCAGCTTTTGGGGGCTAAGATGAATCTCTTACAGAGCATATTGTTTCTTGCTGACAGAGAAAGATATAATTGTTCAGAAACTAGAATTCAATAACACAATGTCTCTCTTCAAAATATAACTTTTGGGGTCTCATAGAGATCTTCACCTACATTTTCATGAAGGTCTTACTTACTCCCAATTCTTCCTCAAAATCTCTAATCATTTCTTGTAAGTATGTTATAGAATTGGGTGTTTCTGGTGGTGAATGATGTAACAATAGGATGTCCAGTGATATATCCTGTACAAGTCTAAATTGACAGAGAAAGCAGTGGGAACAGATAATGAGCAATCCACAAGAGCCAGCAGTACAAGTCAAAGCCTTGTTTATTTTAATCCAGGACATACAGTAACATGGACCCAACACATACTGTGTTTCGGTGAACATAAGTGCCTGCATCAGGGGTCACTAATATAAATAAAAAAATATATAAAAACATGCTCACTTGGTCATAAATACATAAAACAAATTACATTGAAAAGCAAAAGTAAGGATGACAAGGCACATCTGTAAATTGGAATTCAGAAAGCAAAACGGCTTCTTTGTTGATGCATAACTCTAAAATGTTTTTAAAAAAAAAACCTACGTAAAAGAGATTCACACAGAAAAATGCTTGTACATAAAAACATCATATAAAGTTTCATCTTTGCATCCTCCAGAAAGAAACATGTGTTGGGCAAATAAACAGCATGGCCCAAGGTAGGCCGAATATCCAGAATGTACATTAAAAAGTCACAATATAGACAAATAAAAGAAATACATAATCACAATGTCACTCCCCATGCATTATTCTTCACCTTCACCGAAGCATCGGTCTTCATCTTCTTCAAAGCATCGACCATCGAAGCATTGGTCATTGTCTCCAAAGCGTCGACCATCGGAGCATCGGTCATCATCTCCAAAACATCTTTCTCCAAAGCATTGATTGCTATTCTAGGTACAGTTCTGCTTCTTCAGAGCGTCAGCAAAAGCACCATCGTGCTTCAGAACACAGGTCCAGTCCTTCCAGGCATCCTCGAAACTGAGAAACATACTTCCTAATCCAAGCATCTCTCTCCTGCATATTCAGCCAAGCATAAACGATCTGCATCACCTACTTTTTCAACTCGGTACTATTCCAGGAGGCAGTACTTTTCTTCTTCCATGCCTGAAGATTCAGATCTTCATTGCCAATCTACACGTCGGGTTTCACCTTCCTAAAAGGAGGCTTATGGTTCCCAAGCAGAGTGTTCTCCTTGTTCCACTTCTCATAGGGAACTTTCACAATTGGAACCTGTCTCATTCACACGTTTCATTCGACAGATGGGTAAGAACCTTAACGTAAAGATAGAAGCAGACTCCAGATATTCCAAGGAGTACATGGAGGAGTTAGAAATCAAACATCCTCCCAAAGAATTGCTTAAGCTTCTCATGAATGGCATCCTGAAGCACACCTTTTGCAAAAATTTGGACACCCCATACTCAGTACCAGCAGTCCCTGGGAAACTGGACTCTCGCTAGGTTATCCCTTGTTTGGGTTTTGGGAAACCTCAATTGTCTCACCAGTCTCTGGTACTAGAATCTACCCTAAAGAAGTCAGCCCCTTCTTAGGTTTTCGTTACGGTAACTTCAGGGCGTGAGGGTAGATCGATGGACAAGTTCAGAAGGAGGTTATATCAAAAACTCTATGTTGGCCAACAGTTTTAAATTATAACATTTACTTCACCTCATATTTGAAGTTTTAGATTAAGATCATGCCAACCTATTTCAAATATTTACCTTCTCATCGACAACCAGTTTTCAAACAAATGTACTGTTCTCTCACATAGCTCTGAGTACATCTGGTACAATCTTCATATGATGCATTTGAGCTGTCATCCAGAGTCTCAGCATGAGGCAACTGGCGTGGTTGAGAACTGCTGGCATGGACCCTAACCTTCAAGATCAGTTAGCCAATATCCCTTGCCTGGGGGATGAACATTTTGGGGATTCCATTGAAAATGCGATGAAAAAGCTTTCTGAGCATGAAAAATCTTTTGCCTCATTGCTCAGGCCTAAAGCTAAATCTTCTACCTCCAGAGGGTACAAGCCATCTTCTTTGTACCAGAGGCACTATTCCCCTAAGTCTGCGCCTTACTCTAGACCGCCACAGAAAAACCAATGCCAGCAATGTCCTCAAAAGGCTCAGAGACCTGCTGCGTCCAAGGCAACTCAGCATTAAAGACCATCTTCTGCGGAGCATAACTACAATCACTGTGTCTCTATCTCCCCCCTCTTCCCATCAGGGGTAGTCTCACCCATTTCTACCATCGATAGAAATGAATCACCCAATCTCTGGGTTCTTACCATCATTCAAGAAGGTTATTCCCTTCATTTCCTTCACACTCCCCCAGAGAGTTTCCTTCCAACTCTCTGCAGGCCTCCCTTCTTCTTCAGGAAGTCAAAGCTCTGCTCATTCTCAATGTCATCGAGAGGGTTCCTCCGACTGATATTGGATCTCAGAGCTCTCAACAAATTTCTAGTCAAAGAAAAATTTCAAAAGCTGTCTCTGGCGTCTTTGTATCCCCTTTGTCTTTGTAATGATTGGTTATGCTCTCTAGATCTCAAGGAGGCTTACACTCACATTCTCATTCATCCAGCCTCTCACAAGTTCCTCAGATTTCAGGTGGGAAATCACCACTACCAATACAAGGTGGGAAATCACTACTACCAATACAAGGTACTACCTTTCAATCTGGCATATCTCCCAGAGTTTTCACCAAGTGCCTGGTAATAGTAGCAGCAGCTTTACGAAGTCATGGCCTCCGGGTTTTTCCATATCTGGACAATTAGCTCATCAAATACCCTACGTCTTAGGGAGTCACTGTAGTGACACAACAGACTGTCTGGTTTCTGCAAAACATGGGATTCAAAATCAACTTTCCCAAATCTCAGCTGCAACCCTCTCAGACTTTGCAATGTATTGGAGCTCTTCTAGACACTGTGCAACTCAGAGCATTCCTTCCTTAGCAGCGTCAAGATGCTCTTGTACAACTTTGCCAACAAGTGTCCACCCTTCCTTCACTCTCAGCGAGGCACATGATTGTTCTCCTAGGTCACATGGCCTCTACAGTTCATGTGACTCCTTTTGCCAAACTTCACCTAAGGCTTCTTCAGTGGACTCTGGCTTCTCAGTGATCACAGGCTTTTGACACGCTCTCCTAGGACATTACAATGACATCTTCTCTGCGGCAATCTCATCAGTGGTGGATGCTCTCTTCCAATCTTTCCAGAAGTTTGCTGTTTGAAATGCCCCCTCACCAAAAGGTTCTCATGGAAAATTAATCAACCTACACTTGGAGGGCTCATCTAGATGGTCTCTGTACTCAAGGGCATTGGTCCACCACAAATCGTCTCCATCACATAAATCTATTGGAACTCAGAGTGATCTTCAATGCTCTCAAAGCTTTTCAGCATCTTCTTCAAGTCGTACTCATTCATACAGATAACCAAGTACTATTTGAACAAGCACAGGGGAACAGGATCCTTTCTCCTTTGCAAGGAAGCTCAGAAGATTTGGAATTGAGCAAACCCTCACAACATTTTTCTGAGAGCTGTCTATATTCAAGGAGAGAAAAACTCAATGGCAGACAAGTTAAGTCGCATTCTGCAACCTCACGAATGGACACTCAATTCACCGACTCTTCATTAGATTTTTTTTCAGTGGAGGACTCCTCAAGTATACCTTTTTGCGTCTCTCCACAACATCAAGCTGCCAGTACTCTCTTCATCACCTGGAGGCAGATGCTTTTCTGCTTGGAATGGACAAACCAGTTCCTCTATGCGTTCCCTCCATTTCCACTTATTATCAAGACACTTGTCAAACTCACACGGGAACATGCCACTATGATTCTGATAGTTCCTTGGTGGCCCAGACAACCTTGTTTCTCCCTTCTACTTCAACTCAGCAGCAGAGAACCACTTCTACCAATATTTCCATCTCTGCTTAGACTGAGTTCTCGTTCTCGTCTTCATCCCAACCTGCAATCTCTATATCTGATGGCTTGGTTCTTCTCTGCATAACTTCACACCTTCAGTTTTCTCAATCTGTCAGACATTTTAGATGCTTCCAGAAAACCTGCCACAAGGCAATGTTACAACCAGAAGTGGACTAGGTTTTCTACTTAGTGTGATCTTCATCACCAAGAGCCTCAGTCTACCTCCTTGTCTTCAGTTCTGGATTATTTATTTCATTTATCTCAATCTGGTCTCAAATCCACCTCTGTGAGAACCCATCTCAGTGCAATTGCTGCTTTTCATCAACCATTAGAGGGAAAACCTCTATTTACTCATCCTCTGCTTTCCAGATTTATGAAAGGACTTTTCAATGTCAAACCACTTCTCAAACCACCTCCAGTGGTTTTGGATCTCAATGTTGTTCTTGCTATACTAATGAAGCCTCCATTTTAATCAATGTCTACGGCTCATCTTAAATACCTCACTTGGAAAGTAGTCTTCCTCATCTCTCTCACATCTGCTCGCAGAGTCAATGAGCTACAAGCCTTGGTAGCAGACTCACCATTTACAGTATCCCATCATGATAAGGTGGTACTCCGCACTCATCCATAATTCTTACCCAAAGTTGTTTCAGAATTTCATCTCAATCAATCCATTGTGCTCCCAGTGTTCTTTCCCAAGCCTCATTCTCATCCTGGAGAAGCAGCTCTTCATACTCTGGACTGCAAATGTGCTTTGGCCTACTATTTGCAAAGGACTAAATCACATAGATCTTCCCCACAATTTTTTGTCTCCTTTGATCCAAACAAGTTGGGGCATCCAGTTTCCAAGAGGACAATTTCCAAAATGGTTGGCTGCTTGCATCTCGTTTTGTTATGCTCAGGCTGGGCTGTAACTGGAGGGTCGAGTCAAAGCCCACAAAGTTAGAGCTATTGCAGCTTCAGTAGCTTATCTACACTCTACTCCTATTGATGAACTAAGCAAAGCTGCTAAATGGTCCTCGGTTCATACCTTTACTTCTCATTACTGTCTGGATTCCTTTTCCAGATGGGATGGCCAGTTTGGCCAAACAGTATTACAAAATTAATTTTCCTAAACACCAACACTCCCACCATCCCATTCTGGTTAGCTTGGAGGTCACCCATACGTGAGAATATGCTGCCTGCTTGTCCTGGGATAAAATATAGTTACTTACCATAACAGGTGTTATCCAGGGACAGCAGGCAAATATTCTCACAACCCAACCACCTCCACTGGTTGGATTCTTGCATCGGGTAGGAAGGCACTCATGTATGCACGGTGCAGTGAGTTTCAAACTTTCTACAGTTCTTCAAGCAAAATTGCTTTTGCAGCTGTCCACATCGGAACTCTGTGGATGACATTACCGATATGTGAGAATATCTGCCTGCTATCCCTGGATAACACCTGTTAGGGTAAGTAACTGTGCTTTCTTGATCCTCCTTCAATCCAGCGCTCAAAAAATGACTGTGCTCTCTGTGTTACAAGACTTTCAAAGATCATAGATTCTGTTTCATCTATACGCATGAAATATGGAATATCTGGCAGTGGTGGATGCTGTAAGTTTTGTACCATTAGTAGCTTTGTTTCTGGTGCAATTTGGTCATCAAAAAAGGCAAGTGCTGCTAGGTGCTCAGACAGAAACTATAGATATCTGGAAATGGCTGCAAGCGCCTTATTTGCAACAGTTTTATTTGGATATGTGTTGAGCTAGCCAGCAATTTAACATCATAATATGGAGCCCTAATTCCCATTGGCTCAATCCCATATTGCCATCACTGACTCACACACCAACTTATAGCTTTGCGGTAAAGGTTTTCCTTTGTCATAGTGATGAAAATTGACCAGTTGAAGAATATCCAGTCCACGTGGCAGTCTAGCAGCTGACAGTCTGACTTCCCAAGGAGCCAGTTTTCGAGTGCAGATCACAAGCTAGACAATGCCATACAAATTAATTGTGCACAATCACCTACATACACAATACACAAGCAAACAGTGCATGCTTGTGTGATCTCTAAATATTGTCTAATCAAGCTGAAATTTGACACATGAGAAAGACGTACCAAGTGGACAAAATTAAGCCTTGTGGAGGCAATATTTGACAAGATTAATTTTTTGCATATTATCGTGGACCACCCTAATACAGTACATATTGAGGTCTGTAAGTCTGTCTCCATACACTTTATGGCAAACTAAAAAATGGTGGTAGGGGGAGTACTCTGATTCCAACAGGAGGGTAACATTTATTATACATCTTCACTGATGGTTTCCTACGCTGATAGTTTTATGATCCTGCTATTTTTGCTACTGCCTATTAACGATATTGTGGGCGGTGCCTGGCATACTTTCTTGTATAAGTTTGTGACTGGTTTCACTGAAATTGACTTTGACTCTGAAGCAGGTGCTCTGCGCTGAAACGCAGTTCTGTGTCGAGTCTATTTATTTATTTAGTTTTCTATACCATTCTCCCAGGGGAGCTCAGAACGGTTTGCATGAATTTATTCAGGTACTCAAGCATTTATCCCCATCTGTCCCGGTGGCTTACAATCTACCTGGGGCAATGGGGGGATAAAGTGACTTGCCCAGAGTCACAAAGAGCAGCATGGATTTAAACCCACAACCTCAGGGTGCTGAGGCTGTAGCTTTTACCTATGTGTTGGAATCAGAGTGGTCCCCTCCCCTATTTTTTTTTTTTTTTGGGGGGGGGGGGGTGTTGCCTTATTATTGTTTGCTTTTTGGGGGCTTTTCTTCTCTTTTTTGCTCCATAAACTTTATGACAGATACCACTTACCAATTTTGTAGTGTCTCTGGACCAACATGGTATACATGGGCTCTCCTAAATGATGGTGCATAAATGTCAACTTATACTATCCATAACCGATTCTGGTTGCCTAGATGGTGTTACAGAATTAGGGCCTGATTCTATAAACGGCACCTACATTGACCGGTGCCTAAAAAAATGGTACCAGCTGCATGCAAATCATACTTAGGCACCGTTTACAGAATCACGGCTAGCAGCACCGATGTAAAAACTTAGGTGCCTGAAATGAAAGCAAGGGTTTTAAAGGCCTACATTTCAGGCACCTAAGTTTTTGGAGAATTATGCTTAGTGGTGCCTAAGTTATGCTCCACCCATAGAAATGCCCACTTAAGTGTTAGGCACCACTAAGCGCCATGCAATAAGTGCCTATCTTTTATAGAAACTAACCACTGACTCTATTGGTTTTTTAGATCTTCCTTCGAGTCAACCAACATATATATATCAATAAGAAGATCTTATGTGGATTTATCTTAATACTTTATACACTCACAGACCTCAGTGATACCATCTGTATGCTGCTAGACTTTAGATCAGTATCACATATATAACCTTAGATACACATATTTTTTCCGTTTAGGACCTCAGCAGTGCAAGCTGTGAGAGCATTTCACATGTAGAGCGTTTAAACTTTAAAGAACAACAACTGATTTTTTCCCTGAACACTGTTAAACCGAATGGTCTGAACTCTGAAGTCGAATGGATGACATTAGTTTAAATCTCCCTCTGCTGTCTTGGGATTTTGATTGGGTACGTTTGTATGAGATCATTACGTTGCCCCCTGGGATAAAAAAACGCCGCCGCCATGTTTCTGCTTTACACACTATCGGCAGTATTCATGGAACCGGCATAGCAAAGGTATCTGTTAAGATTCTTTGATTTTTTCTATATAAACTGTTTTTTGGCTACTGATATGGGCTTGAAGACATGTCTGTATGGGTTAGCTGTAAACTATAAGTGAAAATGATATGATTGAAACTTTTTATGGTGACTCTCTTTTTTCTTTTTGTCAGGGGAAAATACCTTGATAAAGCCCCCTGGGCGAAACATAGCCTATGTTGGTGAAGAGCCCCTGCTATGCTTCTCTAAAAGAGATGAGTACTTTTCTAACTTTTCTATAATTAAAATATTTAAATAAGAAAAATAATTTATAAAAAAATATATAAAATAAGACCGATGAAGACTTTAGTGCAAACAACTCTGTGAATGAAATGCTCTCACAGCTTGCACCGCTGAGGTCCTAAACGGAAAAAATATGTGTATCTAAGGTTATATATGTGATACTAATTGAACCTAACCTTGGAAAAGAAATATACTCTTTCTTGTCTTATTTGCTTGTATTTAGACTTTAGATCATACAGAAACAATTGGTATCCCTAATCGTCATCGGTCTCATAGTTATTTTGCAATACTTTTTAAATATTTTCAATAAATATATTTGAATAGTAAAGTACTCATCTTTATACTACGCGGGTGGGGGTAAGCACTCCGACGTAGTCCTACGTTTCGCCCATAAGGGCTGTATCAAGGAAATCCCCCTGCAACATCCTATATAATAAAAGGCTAACTCGCGCATGCGCACTCCTATTTGCGTGCTTCCATGATCAGTAGTTCCGTGGCCACAGGAGTGCGCATGCGCGACTCGCCAGCCTTATTTCCCAGCATCCGCAATTTGTTTTTCTCCGTCCCCTTCAGTCCCTCTAAAGCTTCGGACTACGGACCCCCAAAGCCGCCACAGCTCCTCTCTCATCCTCCAACGCAAGTGCAGCTCATGAGAGGAACTGCGGTGGCGGCGGCTTTGAAAACGGCTCCCTTGTGGCGACAGTCCCCCAACAGATATTCTCGCAGTGCCCACCCCCACCTCCTTTTTTAGCGATCCATCGAGAGGTTCCACAGCCTTCTTCCAACACCTACCGAGCCCCCAGCGCTGCTTTTAACTCTTCCTGCACTTGGCCCAAACCGACAGTACCAGCGATACAAAAACTGAAAAAGGAGGCGGGACTCTTCCCCACACGAAGCCCTACGCCCGCTGTTCACACAAGCCAAACTCCCACGCAGCCCACCTTACAATCGCATACGGGAGCCCCAGCCCGATCGACTCCTCCAGGCCGACTATGCACCGACCTTGCTCGAAATCACAGGCACAACTAAGCGCCAGCTCCTCCCGAACTCACACACACACCTAATTGTCAGCTCATTTGAAGAGCCTGAACTCACAGCCACACCTAAACATGCAGACCGGGGTCGTGGGAGGATGCGCCCTGGCAAGTGGTGGACAGGGACTTGAGAGGGAGGGAAATTGGCTGGGGAGAAATACAGGCAGACAGCTTTGTGATGTTCCCAGAACAAATGTGGCAGCTCAACCTAACCTGAATGGAAGTAAAGAGGTATGTACGTTCTTCTTTGCTTCCACAGTTGTCAAAACAAATTTCAGACACTCGCAGAAGGACAGGAACACTGGACAAGGAGAGAGAGACACACAGACACTCACAGAAGGACAGGGGGCTAAAGAGACAGATTAAAAAAAAAAAATAATAAACACCACAGAGGACACGGACAGAGAGACACAGACACTCACAGAAGGACAGGGGGCTAAAGAGACAGATTGAAAAAAAAATAAATAAATAAACACCACAGAGGACAAGGACAGAGAGACACACAGACACTCACAGAAGGACAGTGGGCTAAAGAGACAGATTGAAAAAAAAAAAAAAAAATACAGTGGACAAGGAGAGAGAGAGACAAAGACACTCAGAATTTCTGGACAGGGATCTAAAGAGACATTGAAAAAAACCCACAAGAAACACTGGACAAGGAGAGAGAGACACACAGACACTCAGAATTATACAGATTTGCAGAAAAAATGGACAAAAAACAATTTATTAAGCACAAAGTATGCAACAAATAGAAAAAATATAAAAACTTTAAATAAATCAACCATACGATGGATATTAAAGCTCTCACATTAAGTTTTCAGTAATTTTCACATATATTCTAGCACCCGTTAATCTAACGGGCTTAAACACTAGTGAAGTATAAATTAGATATATTAGTAGATATTCAGTTAAATTTGAAAGGTTAAATTTAAAAAGTTAAATTTAAATATTCATTCAAAAAACAGTCATACTAACTTAGTGGTTACCTTAGTACAAACAGCTCATGCTCCCCGCGTTATAGATTTAAATCAGGAAACATGGCCGCGGCGTTTTGGTATTTAAATAGCCCAACCCCTTTCATCCAGGGCATCAGTTTAACTAAAGCGTGATGACCTCACATAAACGTGAGAAATTCCCCTTGTGTTCTACCGGCCTATACTAACGTCATCCATTCTATTTCAGCATTCAGTCCCATAGGGATGACTGAATTTGACTGAAAAATCCATTTTTGTTCTTTATAGTTTAATTTTTCTTTGAAATCGCCACCCTCCCACCCTACATGAACCTGATCTATGACATGCCATTTAAGATCCGTAATCTTATGTTTCTTCTCCCTCCAGTGTTAAACAAGGGGAGCTTCCATATTCCCTGTATTAATTCTAGATTTATGTTCAGTCAAGCGAGCATAAATCTTGCGACTAGTCCTGCCTATATATAACAGCTGGCATGGACATTGGATCATATAGATCACTAGAGAACTTTGACATGAGGTATTAGAGGTAGCCCTATATATCTTATTAGTCCGAGGATGTTTCCAGGTCGGACCTGATATAATGTGCTCACACCATTGACATTGATTGCAAGCTCTATGATCATAGATGGTAAAATCTTCTTTTTCTTTATTTTTATTTTTGATCTCAAAACGATGATAGGCCAATATTTCACCCAAAGTTCTTCCTCTCCTATAGGAGGCAATCGGCAAATTTTGAAACTGTGGATCTAATTGCAATATCAGCCAGTAGCGTTTGATAACATCAAAAAACGCAGCACTTAAAGATGTAAAGGGGAGAACTAGAATCAAAGAGTCATCTTGAGTTTCCTCACTCTTTTCATTCTTTTCTTTTATCAGAAGAGACCGCTGGGCATATTTTGCTCGAGTATATGCCCTCCGGATCGATTTATTGGGATATCCCCTCTCATAAAACCGGCCGCTTAGTATTTTAGCTTGCATCTCAAAGTCTTTTTGGGAAGAACAAAGCTTCTTAAGCCGCAGAAATTGGCTTACTGGAATATTGAATTTCAGGAAATAGGGATGAAAACTCAGAAAATGGAGAAGATGATTCCTGTCCACCTCTTTCCTATAGAGAGTAGTTCTTATTTGATGGTTTTCATCTCTCACCATTAAAATGTCCAAAAAGGATATGGAATTCCTATGGTATGTCATCGTAAAAGATAAATGCGGGTTTAAAGAGTTCAGCCAGATCAGAAAAGCCTTCAATTCAATTTCAGTCCCGTCCCAGAATATCAGAATGTCATCCAAATATCTCTTCCAGAGTAAGGCATGCTGGAATTTCAAGGTTGAATATACCGAAAGTTGTTCAAATTTCGCTACGTAGAGACTTGCCACCGAAGGGGCAAGAGTCGCCCCCATTGCTACCCCCTGGATTTGATTGTAGAACTCGCCCTCATACCAAAAAAAGTTTTTATTGATGACCAAGCGAGCAAGTTCTAGTAGCCATTCACCATTAAATCTTCCCAGCTCATTCCGCATGAGAGCCTCTCTAATTACTTCCACAGCAGCCTCTTGAGGGATGCAAGTATAAAGAGAGACAATATCAAGAGTCACAAAAAAACGTTACTTTCTTAACATCCTTCTGATCTTCCAGGATTCTCAATATATGAGCAGAGTCCTTTATGTAAGATGAAATCTTAAGAACTTCATTCTTCAGAAAGTAATCGCCAAACTTAGAGAGAGGTTCAAGCACAGAATGTCTGGTAGAAACAATAGGTCGCCCCGGAGGGGCTTGAAGTCTCTTATGGACTTTTGGTAACATATAGACTCTAGGGGTGACCGGGCAGGTTTCCAGCAGGAAATGAGCTTCCTTCTCAGTAAGAAATTTCCTTTTTAGACCTTCATCTGTTAGTTGTTTAATAGTTGATTTCAGTTCTTCCGTAGGGTCTTTAGAAAGCTTCAAATATGCATTTTTGTCCGATAATTGCCGACACACTTCGGCCCGATAGCCTCTCTATCTTGGATAGTAATAGCACCCCTTTGTCAGCTCTCATAATCATGATTTCAGTGTTATCTTGAAGATCCTTAATTGCTAAAGCAGCTTAAAAGTGTGTCGGCAATTATCGGACAAAAATGCATACTTGAAGCTTTCTAAAGACCCTATGGAAGAACTGAAATCAACTATTAAACAACTAACAGATGAAGGCCTAAAAAGGAAAGGTTTTTGTCCATCGTAAGAGTATTTATAGCGATCTTTTCTTCTTTACTGATATTATAATGCTGACGATATTTGGTGGTCTTATTAATCTGTTCGATGTCAATTTGAACAAGTTTGTGAAAAGCTTCTATTATTGGATCCACAGAACACGGCGGGATCCATGTGGATTTAGGGGTGACTCTAGAATTTTCATCCTCATATTCTGCCACCATCTCTTGAGAGAAAAATGATTTCATTCTCAATGTCCGATAAAACTTTTCAATATCAATTTTAGATTGAGTGAACGGGACAAATGAGAGTCCCTTATTTAATAGATCTTGTTCAGTACCAGTAACTTGATGATTAGAAAGATTCACAATTAAGGATTCTGCAATAGATGTCACTTGTATAGCACTATCGTTCCTTACTTCTATGGGAATCTTTGCCCTCGTTTTGACCGAGTTTGAGGTCTTTGGTTTTGATATTGCCCCCGATTTTGATAATAATTTTGGCTCCGACCATTGCCTCTCCATCGTCTTCCTCTGTGTTGATATCGCGGTTTTGGGCCTAAAAAATCATCATCTGAATTAGAGCTAAAGTTAAAAGATTCTGATGTTTGATCAAAAGTAACATTTTTCCCTTTAGGGGGATTAAAGGGATCTTGTAACTTTAACCAGGGATAAACTCTACATTGTAAATAGTCCTGCTCATCCCTTTTAAATTTTTTAAATTTGTCTTTTTGTATATCAGATCTGAAAACATCAACCTTTGTTTTCAAATCATCTTGATGTTGCTTGAAGTCACTCTCACTGGAATTCTGTTTCAAAGTCTTTAATTTATCTTCTATTTCTGTTTTGATAGTTGACATCGCCTTCTTCGTCCTGTCTATAATCAGCACCATTAAATCCAAAGAGCATTTATTAAGAATAGAAATCCATTTTTGATTGAACTCAGTATCATCAGTAAACATCCTTGGCTCTTTAAATATACGTAATCTTCTAGGAATGAATTCTTTCTTGCAGTATTCTGTCAATGTAGCACCATGGAGTTCTGCCCGAATGTAACGTTTGGATAAGATCATCATCTCATCCCATAATGTGGAATTATTCATCGTCGATTGTTCCCAGTTCAACATTGTAGACGAATCTAAAACTGAACTAATGAAGTCCGCACTAAAGCTTGCCATTTTGTGTAAGGGTACAAAAATAGTCTATAACCTAACTAAACTAACCCAAGCGGTGTGCATAATCAAAATATAAATAAAAGGATTATATTACTCCCACTTATTCAGAGACGTGCACTCACTATCTAACTTAATTTTTTATCTATCTCAATTTGATTATTAATACGGGAAAAAGCCTCAGAAATGGAGCCTATGCGCAGTCACAGACTGAAGAGATCAGCGTCAGCGTCCATTTCTGAGGCTTTTTCCTGCATTAATAATCAAATTGAGATAGATAAAAAAATTAAGTTTGATAGTGAGTGCACGTCTCTGAATAAGTGGGAGTAATATATTCCTTTTATTATTATTATAACCAGAATGACTTTCACATGAAAAATCATGAAAGATCTTTTAATAAGATTTTATATTAGTATAAATAAAGTAGGAATCACAGAAATGCTTTGATATATAAGTCAGTGAGCAGTACTTAATCAGGGCATTATATTTTTCATCGTGCCTTGCAGTTATAAAGCTTTCCAATAGAGGACTGCCGGAAGCATAAGATTGCCTCTTGAACATTCTATATTTTTCATTCTTTTTTTCTGCCTTGCTTTTATCATTTCCTCCATACCAGGGGAAGTTATTAAAAGAAGAGTAAGATTTTTCTAATGATCTTAGAGGCCATGCAAAATTGATATGCTTTCACCTGCATTGGGGTGAGGTCTAGGGCCTAAACACAAAAGTTTCCTTTTGCCTTTATATTTGAAGCAGGTACCCCCAGCTGTTGTGAGCCTTTCACCAGGACCCATTTATCCATTTTTAGGAGGAAGCAGATACTTTCCATGGGAGAGGCTCCAGCATCAGTTTGCTCCTTGGAGCATTAATAAAAGGCCCTGTTAGCTTTATCTCATTATTTTACTATGAGTATTGACTTTGGCCTAGAGTCATGTACAGAAAAAATAGTATATTGGTATGTCCTAAGTGATTGCTCAGAATTACAAATCATTCCATGTGTAACTGAATACTGCAAGCTTGCTAACACTCTGCCCCTACCCTCCTCCTTCTCTCTTCCCTTACCTGTTCATTTCCCCTTCCTAGCTTTGGCTGAAAAGGCAATTAATCTTTCTTGAAAGTTAGATTCTTGTTAAGGAGGAAATATAGAGTTCAGTACTTGTCTGTCAATCCTTATTGGGAATAATGAAGCTGTAGATAAACATGTAGCACTCCTTTCAGGGTGACTCTGGGTCCGGAGCCCAACCTGGCTGGAGTAGTACTGCCCAATTTTCCAATTTGAATCAATCTGACAACTAAAATTAATTAAATGCAAAGAAGTGCAGAGTAATGCATTTGGGGATTAGAAATTGGAAGGAGCCATATATGCTGGGAGGTGAGAGGCTGATATGCATGGATGGAGACAGGGACCTTGGAGTGATAGTGTCCGAAGATCTAAAGGCAAAAAAACAGTGCGGCAAGGCGGTGGCTGCTGCCAGAAGGATGCTGGGCTGTATAAAGAGAGGTGTAACCAGTAGAAAAATGAAGGTATTGATGCCTCTGTACAGGTCGTTGGTGAGGCCCCACTTGGAGTATTGTGTTCAGTTTTGGAGACCGTATCTGATGAAGGACACAAAAAGGCTTGAAGCGGTGCAGAGGAAGGCAACAAAAATGGTAGGAGGTTTGTGCCAGAAGACGTATGAGGAGAGACTGGAAGCCCTCAATATGTATACCCTAGAGGAAAGGAGGGACAGGGGAGATACGATTCAGACGTTCAAATACTTGAAAAGTATTAACGTAGAACAAAAATCTATTCCAGAGAAAGGAAATTGTAAACCAGAGAGCATAATTTGAGGTTGAAGTGTGGTAGATTCAAGAGTAATGCAAGGAAATTCTTCTTTACAGAGAAGGTGGTTGATGCGTGGAATGCGTTCCCGAGGGAGGTGGTGGAGAAGAAAATGGTGACAGAGTTCAAACAAGTGTAGGATGAACACAGAGGATCTCTAATCAGAAAATAATGGGTATACATTGAAGAATGGGCAGGCTTGCATGGCCTATGTCCCATATATTAAAATTCAGTTGAGGACGGGCTAGGGAGGGTTTCGATGGCTGGAATGGATAAGATGGGCTGGAGTGAGCTTTGATGGAGACTCCAGTAGATGTAACCTAAGCACACTACTGGGCAGGGCTCTGGGATTCTGGCCCAGAAATATCTAAGAAAAAGAACCATTTACACAAAATAATTAATTTATGGTATGGTTGGGCAGACTGGATGGACCACTCGTGTCTTTATCTGCTGTCATTTACTATGCTACTATGTAATTTGTTCTCCCCAAAAATCGGCCCACTGATTCAATGACCAACCCCCCCCAGGCCACAGGCAGCCTGTTCGCCATGCTGCTTCTGTCAGCTGGCAACTGATGATGCTTTAGGAGACCCAAAGTATGTCAGATCTCACTTGGGGAGGGGGAGTCTGGAGGTGCTGCACAGGTGGATAAGAAGGATGAAAAACTACTACACAGGGGGATGGGAGGGAGGGATGGAAAGCTGCTGCACAGGGGGGGGAGAGGAGAAAGGAAGAATTTTTGGGCATGGGGTGGAGGAGAAGAAGTGAGAGATGCAACAAAGAGATAGAAAGGGTTGAGCGGGAGAAATCCTGCATGTGGTAGAGGGGAAGGAAACATGCATGGAGAAGAGTGAGAGAGAAATGTTGGACATAGGGTAGAGGGCAGATAGAGATGGTGCATGGGAAAAGAGAAAGAAATGTTGCACATGATAATGGATGGGAGGAAAGGAGAGATACTGCATGGAGAGGAATAGAGAGGTTTGACCCCTGAGGCAACAAGGCAGGGTGAGAGAGATGATAGACAGTGGGAAAGAAATAGAAATGTTGGCTATGGCAGTGGAAGGGAAGGTACAAAGATGGAAGATGGATGATGTGCATGGAGAAAGAAAGAAAATGTCAAATGGGCAGGAGACCCTGGTGAGTGAGTTAACAGAAGACAAACAGAAACCAGAGCCTAGAACCTGGGATTTGAATAATAAAATGAACAGACAACAAAAGGTAGAAAAAATAATTTTATTTTCTAATATGTCAGATTTGAAATGTGTATCCTGCCAGAGCTGGTGTTAGACAGTGAGCATGAGCTAGGACGTCACAGAGAAAGGAAAAGTATTTTTTTGTTTACATCATAGCACCGGCGTGGGATTGGAGAAGGCAAAGGGAGATGGGGTGTGTGAAGAGGCTACAAAATAAACCCACCAGGACATTTGAAAATAAATGCCCGATTGGATGGGAAAAGTGAATCAAATGGAAACAAAAAAATCAATTCAATAGGTCAAATCGAATAAATTTTCCCTGAATTGGGCAGCACTATGCTGGAGTCCCCCAAAGGCAGTCTCCAGTGGTCCCTCACTCGGATAGAGCTCAATGTCTCCACCTAGGGAAAAGAAGCATTAGTGAGTGGGTTTACCTTCTTCTTCCCCCAGGAAAAATTCAAAAAAAGCTTCTGTGAACAAGGTTGGATAATAAACAAGTTTTTTTGAACAATGTACATATGCCTAATCATAGAACCATTTATCATAAATAACTTTCACCAGTTTCAGTATGCACACATCTAAACCATTACTTGTGCAGTTAACCAGTAACATTAGTCTATGCTTCAGATATTCAAAACCATTAGTTTAGAGTCTCTTGAACCTTTAAAATCTCAATTCTCTTTTAGGGCTCCTTTTACGAAGGTGCGCTAGCGTTTTTAGTGCACGCACATGTTTAGTGCACGCTTTAGTGTGCACTAGTCGAAAAACTACCGCTTGCTTAAAAGGAGGCAGTAGCGGCTAGCGCATGCGGCATTTTAGCGCATGCTAAAACCGCTAGCACACCTTTGTAAAAGGAGCCCTTAGTCTTTTGAACCTTTAAACCTCTTTCAGTTCTGACTGCCAACAATGTGGCTGCAAGCTCTTTCCAAATGTCTCAATTTAGTCAATAAGTGGTCTCAACTTAGTCAATAAGTAGGCATGGCTGTGTGCCTAAATCCCTTCTCTCCAATCCACCCTCAACCAGTCCCCAAGATCTCACCCATCCTTTGAAGCTCTCAGGGGTAGGTGGCTGTGGTTCTTCCAGGCCAGCAGCCCTACTCCTGATGTAAAAGTCTGCTTGTTCTCCTTAAGCTGAGAACCGCTACCCTCCCAGGAGCTCTCCCCCTCTGCTGTTTCTAGGGAGCTTTTTCCCTCCTTGGGTCGACTGCACCCCGGTAGCCTGGTTCCTCCATTGGGCTACTAGAGTCGATCGCACCCCGGTAGCCTAGTTCCTCCAATGGGCTACTAGTGTCGATCACACCCCGGTAGCCTGGTTCCTCTATTGGGCTACTAGTGTCGATCGCACCCCGGTAGCCTGGTTCCTCCATTGGGCTACTAGTGTCGATTGAATCCCAGTAGCCTGGTTCCTCCATTGGGCTATTAGTGTTGACCGCACCCCGGTAGCCTGGTTCCTCCATTAGGCTACTAGTGTCGACCGCACCCCGGTAGCCTGGTCCCTCTTCTAATGAAAACCTTATTTATCCCTGTGACTGAAAGGTTGAAAGAAAAGAGCAGATATCCAAAACTGAGCCAGCTTAATTAGCAATATAATAGTTTCAAGTTTATTAGGTTTTGATAGACTGCCTATCTATAAAAACATCTAAGACAGTGTATGGTAAAATGTTTTTAAAAAAATAATTTAACAGTACATTACATTACATTAGTGATTTTTATTCTGCCATTACCTTGCTGTTCAAGGCGGATTACAGAAGAGGATTTCAGGGCATGTCCAAAGGTGTTACAGAGTAGAGCGGGTTGCTTCAGAGGATTGAAATGTTTCATACAGTGTTAGTTAGTCTTCATGGATTTCTTGAATAGCAGGGTTTTTATTTCTTTTCTGAAAGTTTTGTAGTCTGGGGTCGCGATTAGTAGATTGGAGAGTTGGTGGTCTACTTTTGCTGCCTGTGTGGCTAGAAGGTCATTGTACAGTTTTTTCCATTTGATGTCTCTGATTGGAGGGTATGTGAATGGTGGCTGGGTTCTCCTGTATCTGGTTGTGGTAGTTTGGATTAGGCGGTTGTTCAAGTAGGCTGGGCTGCCACCATTTATGGATTTAAATAGTAAACAGTAGAATTTAAATAGTATTCTTGCTTGAATTGGGAGCCAGTGTGAGTCAAGGTATGCCTCTGTGATGTGGTCCTGTTTTCTTAGTGAATAGATTAGTCTCAGGGCTGTGTTTTGTACTGTTTGTAGTTGGTTTATCATTGTTGCGGGGCAGGGGAGATATAGGATGTTGCAGTAGTCGAGGAGACCTAGGACTAGAGACTGGACCATGAGCTGGAATTTTTTTCTGTCGAAGAATTTTCTAACTTGCCTTAGGCTTCTCATGACCGCGAATGATTTCTGTATCGTTTTGTTGATTTGTGGTTGCATGGTGCTGCATCTGTCTATCGTCATTCCCAGAAGTTTTAGAGTGGATTGAATGGTGTATGTGATTGAGTTTATTACTAGGTTTGTTATGGTTGGGGTTTTATTTTTTTTGAGAAGTATGAATTTTGTTTTGTCTGGGTTTAGTTTTAGTTTGTGGTCTTTCATCCATGTTGCCACTTTTTCTAGAGTTCTATGTAGTGTGTCTGTCATGGTGGGCGTTGGTTGATCAAAAGGAAGAAGAATGGTGATGTCGTCTGCATAGCTATAGGAGGTTAAGCCTATTTTGTCTAGGCAGGTGCCGAGGGATGCAAGGTAGAGATTGAAGAGTGTTGGGGATAATGGCGATCTCTGGGGTACGCCACAGGGGTTGGACCATGGTTCTGATTTTTCTTTGTTTGTCTTTACTCTGTAGGGCCTGGATTGTAGGAATCCTTGAAACCATGTGTGTACTTTGCCTGCGATTCCTATTGTATCTAATATTTGTAGCAGGATGTCGTGGTCTACCAGGTCAAATGCTGCGATGAGATCTAATTGTATAATCAGCATTTTTTTGCCTGTGCTGAGGTATTGTCTAGCTGTGTCCAGAAGGGAACCTAGTAGTGTCTCATTGCTGAAGTTGGTTCTAAATCCAGACTGTGTAGGGTGGAGCAAATTGTGGTTTTCTAGGTAGTTGGTGAGGAGTTTAGCTACGAGGCCTTCCATTAGCTTGACATATAGTGGAATTGAGGCTATGGGTCTGTAGTTGGTTGGTTGATCTGTTGCTCCTTTCGGGTCTTTTAAGATCGGGGTGATGGTGATTTTGGAGAGGTCTTGTGGGAAAAGGCCATCTGTGAGCATGGTTTGTATCCATTGCATGAGGAGAGTGTAGAATTTTACACTGGAGGTTTTTAATAGGTATGGAGGGCATTGGTTGAGGTCGCAAGCTGCGTGGCTGTATTTTTTATAGAGTTTGTTAAGGTCGGAACATTGTATTGTGGAGAAGTGGGACCAGGTTCTATCTGCTGCAGCTGATTCTTTTTCTGTGGGGGCATTGCGATCTCTTCTAGGTGGGTTGGGGTTCCTGTGAAGTTTGCCCTGGCAGTTGTAATTTTGTTTTTAAAGTATTCAGCTAAAAGGATGGCTGAAGGGGGAGGGTTGTCGATTTTAGCTAGGTAGGGTTTGGTGACTGAGTTCTTTTAGTAAATAGAATAGTTTTTTTTGTGTCTTGGGCTTCTATGCCTATTTGGTTTGTGTAGTATGTCTTTCTTTTTTCTTTTAGTTTATATTGTTGGTTTATTTTTTTCCATGCTGCTCTTATGTGTTCTTGGTTACTTTTTCTCCATTTTCTTTCTAGTCATCTGCATTGTCTTTTGAGTAGGAGGAGTTTGTGGTCGAACCATTTGTCTGATCGTCTGCTGATTCTGTTTTTTGTTTGTATTAGGGCTAGCTCGTCTAGGTTAGTTGTAATTATATTGCACCATTGTGAGATGAAGTCTTTGGGGTCTTTGGGATTGTAGCGTCTGTTTTGTTCCAGAATTTGGAGGGGTCGATATATGTACGTGATTTGTAGGTTAAGCTTTGGGATTTTGCTTTAGTTTTGCCTTTGGCTCAGTTGATATTGAAGGTGTATGTAAAATGGTCTGAACAGATGAATCTGGACCATTTTCCATTTGAGGTTTGAATCTCTGGTAGAATGGGTTGTTGGGTCATGAAGGCTGCAATGTCAAGTTGGTGACCTTTCTCATGTGTGGTTTGTGAGTCTAAGATCTTGTAGGTTAAGATAGTAGGTAAGATCGAGGTAAGATAGTAGGTTTTCTACTTGCTTAGAGGTTTGGTCTTTGAGATGGAGGTTTAGATCTCCTAGGATTAGGTTGTAAGTTGCTGTGAGTTTCGGTATCTAAAATCTTCGAATTCTGAACATATTATATACATAGAAAGACTTATTACAGAAACAAAAGGGGAAGAGGGGGTAGAAATACAATCTATAGAAATGAAAGCTGGGGAGGGGAAAAGAACAAATCCTATCCAGTGATTCTTGGGCTCCTCAGATGTAGGAAGCAGCTGATAGATTCAAATCATGCCTTTAAAAAAGCTGAAAATTACCTTTTCTTATTCTTCCTAGCTTCACCTCTCCTGCCACTTCCACCCTCCCAACTTGATATTCTCTGTTCTCGGAACCTTTTTCTCAGCCCCATGTTCTTTGAACCCCACACAGTTCCTTTCCCTATCCTTATCTGTTTTTCTTTCTTCAGCCCATCGTTCACCCACTTATCTTTGTATCATAGCCCATGCACCCTCCCCCCAGCTTCCATTTACATCAGCTCTGTTTTCCCCTTTCATAGTCCATATGTCTTTCCTCAGCCTCTATTCCCCTCACAACCCATCTCTTTTAGTTCAATGCCTGTGTTACTTTTTGCTTCCTCATTCCTTTCCCAGAGCCTCCCTCAGCATTTCTCCTCCTCTTTATGATAGATCTAAGAAGGAAGCCTGTGTGACCTACACTGAAGCTGTTCTCTGTTCCCTATTAGCCCATTGGTCAGTTATTTCTTAGCTAGCCAATAGGCTGCAGGGAAAGGCGGGACCAGTAGCTTAGCAGATATCAACCTTCCTTCCTGTTTTTCCCTGTGATCTATGAGCTGGCTAAGAAATTTCTGTCTAGTGGTATCTCCTAATCTACTGGTCCTGCTTCCTTTACAGCTTATTGGCTAGCTAAGAATGTCTGACCAATGGGCTCCAGGGGGAGGCAGGAGCAGTAGCTATAGAGACACTGTCTTTCTTCCCGCTTTCCTCTGCAGCTCTATATTGGGAAGATTTCAACTCTGATGACTGGGTATTGCTGGAAAGAAGATTAGGGGGTGCTCTAGTACCCACAAAGCTGGTGCCTATGGAAAGATTCCTGGGGTGGAACTGGGCAGCACTGGAAGCGGAACGAGTAGGGCTGGAGGTGGAACTGGGCGGGGTCATATGTCCGGGTTTTGCGTAAGAAAATATGGTAACCCCATGCATATTCATTAGGGATATCTTGAAAACCCAACTGGCTGGGGTCCCCCAGGACAGGTTTAAGAATCACTGCTCTATGCTATGTGCCTCCCTGTCACATTTATGTGATCACAGCTGTGCCAGGTAAGGCAGGCCAATACCAGATAACACCAGAATCCTAGAATGTCCTGAAGCATTTAGAGATTAGGCTTTCACTGTGTGGTACCAGGACACCTAAATGGAAGCACCCATTTATAGAAGTGTCCCCTATGTGTCCAAAAGTTGGGCAAAAATGGTTGAAATGGCTATGAATGTACCTCTCAGATATGTTCTTCATATCTGCTTTAGTTTTCCCTGTCTCATAAGAACATAAGAATAGCCTTACTGAGTCAGACCAATGGTCCTTCAAGCCCAGTAGCCCATTCTCACGGTGGCCAATACAGGTCACTAGTACCTGGCCAAAACCCAAGGAGTAGCAATATTCCATGCTCCCGAACCAGGGCAAGCAGTGCCTCTCTCAATAACAGACTATGGACTTTTCCTCCGGGAACTTGTCCAAACCTTTCTTAAAACCAGCTATGCTCTCTGTCTCTGGCTTGTGCTGCTATGTGCTAAAGTGCTAGAAGGGTAAAATGGGTGAACATATTTGGAAGTGATTACAGGTCAATATTTTGCACTATTTTCCAGTATTTTATATATTTATGTATTTGTTTTGACAGGGGAAACCTGGTTCCTTGAAAATACTGATCCAATGTTTTTGTCCTTCAAACATCCAATAAATCCATTTTCATCCTGCATGGCAAATTTATGAATTTCTACTTCTTTTTTAGAGAATCATTTTGCTTATAGATGAACTGACATGGATCCTTTTTTAATAATTCTTTCTAACATTTAATAAACTTTAAATTATATCCTTATTCATATTTTTGATGTTTATAGGCTATAGGAAATATTCCAGTTAATCTGATCTCAACTCCTTTCAACAGTATTTGCATTCTTTATTTACTATTATTATCAGAATAGATATGAACTTTCTTAAGATATAGCAGCCCTCAACATCCTTCTTAGATCAGAAAACTTTGATTTTTCATCATTCAGTAAAACAAGGAAAGCATGCAACCTATGCAATTACATCTAATGCTCTTTGGACTTTCCAGTGTCCAAAAGCATTCTGAAAGGCCCTAGCAATACGCAAACAATGAAAACAGTAATATTAAAAAAAATATATTAAAAAAACCCAAGGTCGTGTTCCAATTTCTCACTTGTTTGATTTCCAGCCCATTAACAAGTGCTGCTGGATCTCTAATTATGCCCCTGTGATTACAGCTGTGCATCTGGCTCCTGTCATTTGCCTCCCAGGGGACACATTATAATTATTACCAGCATCCATCCATGCTGCCTGCAGGCCCAGACTGTTTTATTACCAATTCAATAATCGCTGCATCCATGCGAACATCTGCTCCACGAGTCATGCATGTGAGCTCCTCAGCTCCTGTCGTTCTACTGTCCCCAGTCTCATGTAACCCCCATGCCCTCCCTCTCTTTTACATCTCATTTGTCTAGGCTCAGCCTTGCCCAGAAGCCTCCTAAGCATACAATTACTGCTCTATGTTTGCAAGACCTTTTTTTCTGCTGTCTTTTCATTTTCTTGTAAAATGTTTTTCTACATGTGTTGCTCCAAGTATGTTATATTGTAATTTGAATGTGGTAAAATAACTCAGCACTAGAATTTAACTACTCATTGTTCACTTAAAACTTTTGAGCCTCAGCAGCAACTCTTTTCACTTAAGGTAACAACCCATGGCTTGCCAGCCTCATCATCACCTTCTGATTGATTAACTCTTTAGCAACTACATATATGAATAGTAAAAATACCTTGTAGAATTGCACAAAGGCTATTCTAGTTGGCACCAAGGGGCAAATTCTATAAGAAGCGCCCGAAAGGTAGGCACCGTTCAGCGCGATTCAAGTACAGTTGGGTGCTGTTTAGTGAATCATGCTGAGTGGCACCTATTTGGGCACCTATTTTGGAGGCACCCAATAAATAAGAACATAAGCAGTGCCTCTGCTGGGTCAGACCAGAAATCCTCTCAGTCTCAGACATGCTCAGCAGTCCGCTCATGCGGCGGCTCTTCAGGTCCAGAACCTGTATAGTAATTATCTATCTATACCCTTCTATCCCCTTTTCCTTCAGGAAATCATCTAATCCCTTCTTGAACCCCAATACCGTACTCTGTCCTATAACACCCTCTGGAAGCGCATTCCAGGTGTCCACCACCCTTTGGGTGAAGAAGAACTTACTAGCATCGGTTCTGAACCTATCCCCTCTTAATTTTTCCAAATGCCCTCTCGTTCTTGTAGTTTTCAAAAGTTTGAAGAATCTGTCCCTCTCCACTTTCTCTATGCCCTTCATGATCTTGTAAGTCTCTATCATGTCCCCTCTAAGTCTCCGCTTTTCCAGGGAAAAGAGCCCCAGTTTCTCTAATCTTTCAGCATATGAAAGGTTTTCCATACCTTTTATCAATCGTGTCGCTCTTTTCTGGACCCTCTCGAGTATCGCCATATCCTTCTTAAGGTACGGCGACCAATACTGGATGCAGTACTCCAGATGCGGGCGCACCATCGCCCGATACAATGGCAGGATAACTTCTTTCGTTCTGGTTGTAATACCTTTCTTGATAATACCTAGCATTCTATTCGCCTTCTTAGAGGCTGCTGCGCACTGTGCCGATGGCTTCATTGTCTTGTCCACTATTACCCCCAAGTCCTTTTCTAGGGTACTTTCACCTATTACCAGCCCTCCCATCGTATAGCTGTACTTTCGGGTTTCTGTTTCCTACATGCAAGACTTTACATTTCTCTACATTAAACTTCATCTGCCATCTTGTCGCCTACTCTTCTAGTTTGTTCAGATCCCTTTGTAAATCCTCACAGTCTTTTTTAGTCCCAACTCCATTAAATAGTTTGGTGTCGTGTGCGAATTTTATTACTTCGCACTTCGTCCCTGTTTCTAGATCATTTATAAATACATTGAACAGCAGCGATCTGAGTACTGACCCCTGCGGAACACAACTCGTGACCCTCCTCCAGTCAGAGTAGTGGCCCTTTACTCCTACCCTTTGCTTCCTACCCGCCAACCAATTTTTGATCCATCTATGTACGTCTCCTTCCACCCCATGGTTCTTCAGTTTACGTAGTAGGCGTTCATGAGGTACCCTCCCACCCCAACCTCTACCCTGGTTTCTATACATGCTATTCAACTAACCAGGAATGGTTCCTAGCGCTAAATTGGCTAAGCTCTAATATTCAGAGCGAAATGGCCACTGAATATTAGTGCATAATGGATAGCTGGCTATCCATGAAACTTAAAGGGTTGCTTGGCTAATTTAGTGGCCAAATCGGGCTGCTTAAATAGCTGGTCTATCTTTGGCCGCTATAAACTTAGCTGGTCAGGGTTTAATATTGATTTAGATGGATAAGTTTACAGTGGCTAAAAATAGACTGGATATTTATTGCCAGTCACTGGAAAAAGCAAAGCTTTGAATATCCGGGCTCAGCGCCGTCTGCAGGAGTCAACCTGACTAACTTCTGCAGTCTGAATATTGGGGCCCTGGTGCTTTTATTCAGCTTCTCATAAATTTGAGCCATATTGCTTAACTTTTGATGCCAGTGGCACATATCGGTAATGAATAGGAATAGCAGCTCCCCCAGCCTTGACAAAGAACGAGCGAAACGCGTTAATAAAGGGGACGCAAGACTTAGAAGCTGAAAAGCTAGGTCACTAAATTATTCATTGAATCTATGAAAATGTACAGAAATGGATGAAATATGTAAATGATAAGCACAACAGAACAAATAGTAAAAGAAATATCAAATGATAAAAAGATATATCAAAGATAAAAAAGCATAATAAGTATGCCATATTGGGAAGCATGAGGAATTGAGCCCCCGAGGAACTATGAGAGTTCCGGGGGTGGTCTGATATCCCTTGGCAACACCATTATAAATATTAAATAGCGAATAGCATACTTTTGGTTTGAATGTGAAACATTGTTAGCCTTTCATAAATGACATCTGGAAAAATGGTAGAGGGTACATGAGCAAAATGACTCACATGGATGTGGATTTCCAGCTCAAAATATAGATGTCCAAGTTGATATAACACATAATAATAATAATAATAATAATAATAATAATAATAATATTTTATTCTTTTATACCGCCAAACCATTAGTTCAAGGCAGTTTACAGCAAGAAAGAATTGCACAAACAGTGAATTACTTACATAAGCATATCAAAATTTCTCAGAAAATACAAAATGGCAATTAAGTCACATATTTATCAAACAGATAAGTTAAAGAATTTTTCTAAATAAATAATAAGACTAAGCTTAGGGAATAAACATACTCCAACATGAATTCATTGAATAGCCTGAAATGCAAAAGTTTTTCCTAAGAATCTCTTATAACGACATGCTTTTACCGATGGAAACATAAACCAGTAAGTTTTTTGTGTATTCTTATTTGAATTAAAAAATTCAAAGTGGGAAGAGAGGTAGGTTGGAGTCAATACAAAAAAAACTTTAAAACAGATATAGCCAAATTTAAACAAAACTCTAGCCTCAAATGGCAACCATTGGAGCTTTAAATAATAAGGGCTTACATGATCATGTTTTTTAAGACCAAAAATCATGTGAACTGCTGTATTCTGTATTATTCTGAGTCTATTAAGAATTTTTTATGAGATCCCAGATAAACAATATTACAGTAGTCCAATATGGACAAAATTGATGACTGAACCAGTGACCTAAAAGACATTGAATCAAAATATTTTTTAATAATACAAAGTTTCCATAGTACTGAAAAGCATTTTTTAATCAGCAGATCAGTATGGTCGTTAAAAGATAAGTGATCTAACGTAACGCCTACAATTTTGATCGTAGTGGCTATTGAATAGTTTTGACCATTTAAATGAAGTGCATTTTCATTGATTTTATCATTAGGACTAGCAAGAAAAAAACTTTGTTTTTTCCGGATTAAGCTTCAGTTTAACTATAATGGTCCACATAAGGATGTCCACTTCTCATGTATTTTAGAACAGGATCTGCCAACATACAGCCTGTTCTAAAATGCATGAGAAATGAATGTCATTGTACTGGTGACGTCCAGCATGAACATTCATTTTACAAACTGGATGATGCTTGGAATGTGCTCCCGAGGGAGGTAATGGAGATGAAAACAGTGACTGAGTTCAAAAAAGCGTGGGATGAACAGAGAGGATCTTGAATCAGAAAATAATGGTATATATCGAAGAACTAAGGCCAGTACTGGGCAGACTTGCACGGTCTGTGTCTGTATATGGCTATTTGGTTGAGGATGGGCTGGGGAGGGCTTCAACGGCTAGGATGGTTTTGATGGGCTGGAGTGAGCTTTGATGGAGACTTCAGTAGATGGAACCAAAGCACAGTACCAGGTAGAGCTTTGGGTTCTGGCTCACAAATAGCTAACAAGAAGGAAGATTTAAATTAAATCAGTAATTATAAAGAGAGGGTACGGTTGGGCAGGCTGGATGGACCATTCAGGTCTTTATCTCATAGGAACTCTCTGAGTGTTGGGAGCAGCGCAAAGCATTCAGCGTGCCAGCATGCACTAAAAACCGCTTCCGCGGTTTTATACCAGGTGGGGTTAATTAAGAACCTTCAGAGGTATTGCCATCAATATATTCTTATATAAGATATCTTTAAAAAAGAGACTGAGGAGTTAATTTCTGGAGGGGACGGACAGACTCAGGAGAGTGTTCAACAAGGAGAACCATCAGCTGGAGAAGAATTTGAAGGCCATTTTCCTCAGCTTCAAAACCCCCGAGAGGTAACATTAGATTCTATCTGGGACCTGGTTGTTAATATTCCAAAATTAATAAAAAACCTCAATTTACTCAAATAGAGGAGAAAATAAAAGGTCAAGCTAAGGATATTCAGATTTTGAAAATAGAAACGTCAGAGACTAAAAAAGCAATTGTCTAATCTAAGACCAAACAGCTTCATGAAATATTTATTAAAGATAACACCAATCTTAGAAGAAAGCTCGAGTCTTTGGAAAATTTTTCCCGTAGTAACAATTTAAGATTGGTGAATTTTCCTAAGGTCTCAATGATCACTCCTCGGGAGATGCTGAAAAGATATATGTTGGAAATTCTGGGTCTCACTGAGGAAGTAATACCACCATTTACACAGGTCTACTATCTCCCTATTAATCAGCAGAAACAGTAGCAAGAGGTTGTGCAGGAAACTTTGGATGTGTCCACTTTATTGGAAATTGGAATCCTCAAATAGTGAACGGGCAGTGCCTGCAACTTTATTATTAACAGTGGCTTTGGCCCCAGACAAAAATTGGCTTTGGAGACTTTTCTTTAAAAATAAACAAAAACCTTTTTTAGGAATGCAAATACAAATGTATCCAGATCTTGTCAGAGAAACTCAGAGACGTCGTAAATAATTTATATTATTAAAACCAGGAGTGTTAGTCTTAGGGGCCATCTTTTATTTACGTCCCCTATGCAAATGTATAGTCTATTATTCCTCATAGAAATATGTTTTCTTTGAACCCTTCCAGCTGACGACTTTCCTGTCGTCACGCCTGGAGAAAGAAAAAGATAAGATCTAGCCCTAGATAAGAAGTATTTTTAGGGAACACTGTGCTCAGTCTAAATTAGCCGTAGCATTCTTCTATGATGTATTATTTTCCATTATTAAACCCGCTCTTGTTCCATCTTGATCTGTTGTGGAGGACTTGAGTTAAAATTTAAATAAACTTTATGTTGTGGGTTCAATTCTAATTAATATGGTTATGTACTACTAAGTTAATATTCCTGATTTGATTTGATTAATTGGTTATGCACTTCTGACTTAAATTTTACTTTCTGTACAAGTTTATATTTGATAAATAATTATAAAATGATAAATAAATTTTTTTAAAAACCGCTTCCGTGGTTTTATACAAGGCGGGGTTAATTAAGGACCTTCAGAGGTATTGCCATCAATATATTCTTATATAAGATATCCTTAAAAAAATCAGCTTTACCTTCTTCATAAGGTCACCAAAATCGATAATAATAATGATAAACTTTGCAGTTTTAATATATTTCCAAAGAAAAAAAGATTTTTAAACTTATCTTGACTTCTTCTTGACATAATAATATAATTCAAAAACTCAGGAGACCACCATTCCTGACATGAATTCATGTTTCTTTGTCAGCTGAATCATGGGGGGTCTCCTCTAGAAAAAAAACATTTTTGTCACTACAGCAATTCAAAAAAATCTACTTTGCTCTAATTAATGCAAAATCACATCTCAAAAAACAAGGTACATACCACTTGACATAGATCAAGACATTCTCTTGCTATCCAACTCAAAATGGCTGCAGCAATTTCTCAAACTTAAATGCTCAATCACAGAGGTTGAAGCAGTCAATCACAGAACTCAGTTTAGACTAGTTTCTTCCACTCAGTTTCCTTGTTTTAACCCTGATGGAGTTAGAGTTGACTAAATATATCCACTATTATTCTTTATAATTAAGTAATTTCTCAAAATGACCACCACAATATCAATAACTATCCAGCAAATGTCCATAATAGAATGGTTACACTCAAGCCAATGTTGTACAATTGGGCTTGAGTGTTACCTGCCAAGATCTTAGATTTTTGCTCATTCAAACGTATCTTCATCTGACGAACACTTCTGCCCACATAAAGCATATTACATTGGCATATTATTATATACATATACAGTAAAACCTTGGATTGCAAGTAACTTGGTATGCAAGTGTTTTGCAAGACAAGCAAAACATTTTATTACATTTTAACTTGATAAACAAGCAAGGTCTTGCATTACGAGTATATACAGTATATACATGTGTCACATCATCACAACTGAGCCACTGGTTCTTCTCTCTCTGATGCTGCAGGAGTGTAGCGAAGCGACTGTTCTAAATGAGCGAGGTCTTGCAATACAAGTACATACAGTATTTTGTATTAAAGGTTTGGGATTATGGAACAAATTGTCTGAGTTTCCATTATTTCTTATGGTGAAATTTGCTTTGATATGAGTGTTTTGGATTACAAACATATTTTCGGAACAAATTATGCTCGCAAACCAAGGTTTTACTGTATATACATATATATTTATTTTATTTTAAAAATTTATATACCATTTTATTCCAAAACGGTTTACAAATAATTACATACATAAAATCTTATAAAATTCAGAACAAGGTTAGAACATAAACAGATTCAATCCTTACATAAAATCAATTTATCAAAGAAATGCATCTACAAATAATTGTGTTTTCAGCATTTTCCTAAATGAGCTCTTAGCTCTATATTTTCAGATTTGACCAACCAGGCTATTCCACAACTTAACTCCTGCACATGTAAAAGTCATGGCATTCGTTTCCACATATTTAGGTGCAGAAGAGCATGATGTAGTCTTCCTAGAACAGATCACATGTCCATAAAGGACAGCTTATAGTAAATGTGCACCATTGGCAGTTGCTACAACTTTGGTGCTCTGCTGCTATTTCATTTAACTCCCAGTCTAGTCTTCTATGTATGTAAGAGCCTCCCCACAGTTTTTCCATGCCAATAGGCAAATAATAGAAGATCTTGAAAAATCTGATGTTACTGTAACACATGCCAGTGAGCTCGAAGTATTGATGCAACCCTGCTTGAAAGAACTGAAAATGGTAAAATACAAACCAAAACATCTTGAGATGAGAGAACATATAACCCAGCTTCACGGGGAGAGCATCTTAGACTCACCAAAAACTTTTCCATTCTATGGATAAAAAAGAGACCATCTGATTTTCCCACCAAAATTAAAATTGTTGCCCAGCGAACTGCCCTGTTCCCAATCAGGTCAGTGGTCCTACTATTTACAAAGACAAACTGTAGAACTCCCAGCATACCCTGAAGAAAGCCACAGCATGGTGGATGAAACGTTGGTTTCTACCTGACAAGATGCAGCGAGACCTGGAAACCTGCAACAAGCACAATGGCAGCTGTGGAAATCCTGAAAGAACAAAACAACTTGGTTTTTTATATTACGATATTGTAATAACAAGTCTCGCTGAACATTTCATACCCTTAAATAGGCTTTCCATAATACCAAAGTTTTCTGCAACATCTTATACTAGATCTTAAACTCTTTAAAAGATAAGCAAATGTTCTTCAAAATTAGCCATATAAAGTGCTGCCATTGATAGTGCTAATGTGGATCTCATTGCAACTCCACTAATCTGCTAATAAAAATGACCATTGAGCCAAAAATAATTCTGTTGAATCATTAGTTGAGCCAAATGCATTAAAAAAAGTGGAAATTAGAGTGGGTAGTGGTATTCTTGCTAAATACTGTTTAGTTATCAATAGGGCCTCCCTCTGAGGAATATAGGTATAGGTTGACTCAATTCAATAAGCAATCTCAAAACAGGAAAGAGATCCACAAATTTGGACAATGGTTCAAGTATTGAATTTCAAGTAGAAATGATAGGATGACCCGGAGGCCATAACGCTTCTTTATGTATTTTTGGTTATAAAACTTAATTCCAGGAGCTGATGGATGCTGCTCTTTCAAAAAATTAGCTTTTTTGCAAGTTAGAATCCCGTTCTTAAATGTCGTATCAACTAAAGATTCAATAGATAAATAAATATATTGGTCCATTCGCAACAACTATCGATATCTGCATCCATATATTGTTGTCAAGATTGAAACACTGTAGTACCTTCCTTTTCTGCCCTCAAAATAACAAGATCAGTGTTACTTCTCAATTCTTATAAAGCCTCATCAGGAAGGAAATATTATTTTTGGTTACCTTATGAAGAAGTTAGAGCCAATTTTTTTAAGGATATCTTATATGGCAATACCTCTGAAGATCCTTAATTACCAGTTTAAAATCATTTTGAAGCATTTCTGGGTATACATTGTGATTGTGGAGTTCATGTTATCAAATGGCCACATAGAAGTTTTTGCAGAGTAGAAGGATAACCTAATGGTTAAAGCACTGTGCTGAGAACTAGGGGAACCTAAGTCCAAACCTCACTTCAGTTGCTTGTGGTTTTCTAAAAATTGTGAACCTCCAGGGACAAAAATACTTACTGTACCTGAATGTACATCATTTCAATAGACTTCAGGTTTGCAGGTTTCTTATACATTCAGGTACAATAGCTTTTTTTCTGTCTCTGGAGAGCTCATAATTTAAAAGAAAAATCGCAGAGTTAACATGAGATTAAGTTACTTCCAAGTATTAAGCTACTTCTCAGCACAGCATTGGAATTTATTAGGAAGTTAATATTATAAAGATGTTAGTATCATGAGCATCCATAGTTTCTGAAGCTGTCATAGAGCCCAGTATCTCTTCAGGGGAAGGAGGGGGACAGCAACCACTGGCGGTGACTTGCCTTAACCCCTCCAGTGAATAGCTCAGTGCATAAAAATAAAATTACTTGCCATTAGTTTTCAAGGACCAATCACATCAAAGAATAATACTTGTCTGAGCAGTTGTATCCTAATGCGTACAGAAACTTATAACATTGACAGACTCTTGCGTATACAACGTACATGTCTTCTATTCTATATTTATGAATGGAATTTTTAAAAATAAAGTAAACTTCTGGAATCTCTTGTGGCACACCAGGAATCTCTTTGGGGCACACCACTGTGCTGTGGCATCCAGTTTGAGAGACACTGGGATAGCTTCTTGATCAGAGCACATTTCTGTAATCTTGCGGTGCCAAGTACTAAATCTAAATAATGTCTGTCTTTTGGAGATTGACGTCCCTTCCCATTCTGAAATTTATATTTTGGTCCCTCTAAACATGCCTAGACCACGCCCTCTTCCATAAGGATGTACAGCTTCTAAAATTAGGGTACAAGGAGAACTATGACTGGGATATAGTTACACCAACACAAAAACTAAGTAGGAACAAAGGAAGGAAGGGTTGAACATGTTCGAAAAAATAATTTTAAATCAATACAATTGCAGCATTTCAAAGGTAAGAAGGAGATACAATGGTTTTATATAAAACTGAAATTTACTGGATGTTGATTGGGACATCCTAGCTACAGTGTCAGCAAGAAGTAGGGAGATCCTGGGTTCTCTGCCAAGAACTGCTCTAGCAACTGGTAATGGAACAAGGTAGACATAGTAAAATAGTAGATGAAGGCAGATAAAGACCCGAATGATCCATCTAGTCTGCCCAACCTGATTCAATCTAAAAGTTTGTTGGGGGGGGGGGTTTCCTTCTTCTTCTCCTTATCTATTTCTGGGCAAGAATCTAAAGCCCTGCCCGGTACTGTTCTTAGGTTCCAACTACTGAAGTCTCCTTCAAAGCTCGCTCCAGTCCATCTACACCCTCACAGCCATTGAAACCCTCCCCAGCCTATCCTCCCCCAAACGCCCATATGAAGACACAGACCGTGCAAGTCTGTCCAGTACTGGCCTTAGTTACATTACATTACATTCGTGATTTTTATTCCGCCATTACCTTGCGGTTAAAGGCGGATTACAGAAGAGGATTTCTGGACATATCCAGAGGTGTTACAGAGTAGAGCAGGTTGCTTCACAGGATTGAAATGTTTTATACGGCGTTAGATAGTCTTTATGGAATTCTTGAATAGCAAGGTCTTATTTATTTTCTGAAAGTTTTGTAGTCTGGGGTCATGATTACTAGATTGGAGAGTTGGTGGTCTAGTTTTGCTGCCTGTGGCTAGAAGGCCATCGTACAGTTTTTTCTTTTTGTTATCTCTGATTGGAGGGTATGTGAATGGTGTCTGGGTTCTCCTGTGTCTGGTTGTGGTAGTTTGGATTAGGCGGTTGTTCAAGTAGGATGGGCTGTCACTATTTATGGATTTAAATAATAGACAGTAGAATTTAATTAGTAATCTTGCTTGAATTGGGAGCCAGTGTGAGTCAAGGTATGCCTTGGTGATGTGGTTGTGTTTTCTTAGTGAATAGATTAGTCTCAGGGCTGTGTTTTATACTGTTTGAAGTTGTTTTATCATTGTTGCAGGGCAGGGAGATAGAGGATATTGCAATAGTCGAGGAGACCTAAGACTAGGGACTGGATCATGAGCTGGAATTGTTTTCTGTCGAAGAATTTTCTAACTTGCCTTAGGTTTCTCATGACCGCGAATGATTTCTGTATTGTTTTGTTGATTTGTGATTGCATGGTGCTGCATCTGTCTATCATCATTCCTAGAGGTTTTAGAGTGGATTGAATGGGGACAGGGACAGATTCTTCAGACTGTGGGGAACAACAAGTACAAGGGGGCACTCGGAGAAACTGAAAGGGGACAGGTTTAGAACCAATGCCAGGAAGTTCTTCTTCACCCAGAGAGTGGTGGACACATGGAACGCACTCCCGGAGGCTGTGATTGAACAGAACACAATACAGGGATTCAAAGTGGGTTTGGATAAATTCCTGAAGGATAAGGGGATTGAGGGGTACAGACAGAAGTAGTGATAGGTTATAGGATGAGTTCAGGGACCACTGACAGGTCATGGATCTGATGGGCCGCCACGGGTGCGGACTGCTGGGCACGATGGACCTCTGGTCTAACCCAGTGGAGGCAACTTCTTATGTTCTTATGTTTGTTATGGTTGGGGTTTTATTTTTTTTGAGAAGTATGAATTTTGTTTTGTCTGGGTTCAGTTTTATTTTGTAATCTTTCATCCATGTTGCCACTGTTTCTAGAGTTCTATGTAGTGTGTATGTCATGGTGGATGTTGGCTGATCAAAAGGAAAGAGAATAATGATGTCGTCTGCATAGCTATAGGAGGTTAAGCCAATTTTGTCTAGGCAGGTGCCAAGGGATGCAATGTAGAGATTGAAGAGTGTTGGGGATAATGGCGATCCTTGGGGTACGCCACAGGGGTTGGACCATGGTTCTGATTTTTATTTGTTTGTCTTTGCTCTGTAGGTCCTGGATTGTAGGAATCCTTGAAATCATGTGTGTACTTTGCCTGTGATTCCTATTGTATCTAGTATTTGTAGCAGGATGTCGTGGTCTACCAGGTCAAATGCTGCGGTGAGATCTAGTTGTAAAATCAGCATTTTTTTTGCTTGTGCTGAGGTATTGTCTAGCTATGTCCATAAAGGAGCCTAGTAGTGTATCAGTGCTGAAGCTGGTTCTGAATCCAGACTGTGTAGGGTGGAGCAAATTGTGGTTTTCTAGGTAGTTGGTGAGGAGTTTAGCTACGAGGCCTTCCATTAGCTTGTCATATAGTGGGATTGAGGCTATGGGTCTGTAGTTGAACGGTTGATCTGTTGCTGCTTTCGGGTCTTTCAAGATCGGGGTGACGATGATTTCGGAGAGGTCTTATGGGAAAAGGCCATCTGCGAGCATGGTTTGTATCCATTGCATGAGGAGAGTGCAGAATTTTAGACTGGAGGTTTTTAATAGGTATGGAGGGCATTGGTTGAGATTGCAAGCTGCATGGCTGTATTTTTTATAGAGTTTGTTAAGGTCGGACCATTGTATTGTGGAGAAGTGGGACCAGGTTCTATCTGCTGCAGCTGATTCTTTTTCTGTGGGGGCATTGTGATTTCTTCTAGGTGGGTTGGGGATCCTGCAAAGTTTGTCATGTCAGTTGTAATTTTGTTTTTAAAGTATTCAGCTAAAAAGGTGGCTGAAGGGGAAGGGTTGTCGTTTTTGGCTAGGTAGGGTTTGGTGTCTGTGAGTTCTTTTAGTAATTGGAATAGTTTTTTTTGTGTCTTGGTTTGTGTAGTATGTCTTTCTTTTTTCTTTTAGTATGTATTGTTTGTTTAGTTTTTTCCATGCTTCTCTTGTGTGTTCTTGGTTATTCTTTCTCCATTTTCTTTCTAGTCATATGCATTGTCTTTTGAGTAGGAGTAGTTCGTTGTCGAACCATTTGTCTGATCGTCTGCTAATTCTGGTTTTTGTTTGTAGTTCTTCAATATTTACTGTTATTTTCTGATTCTAGATCCTCTGTGTTCATCCCACGCTTTTTTGAACTCCGTCACCGTTCTCAAGTTTCAAGTTTATTAAAAAGCTTGTTATACCGCTTATATAAATTTCTAGGCGGTGTACAGCAATAATAAGAGAGAGATTCTTTAAAAATTACAAAACAATTTAGTATTAATATATTAAAAACAAGACAGTGTTAATTAAAAAAAACAAACAAACACATTGATAAAGAATAAGAAGTTTACTATACACAAATAGAAAAGAGGGAAGAACTACAATATTTAAATAAAGCACATTTAAGGGCAAAAACAGTGGGTAAGGAGAGAGACTGTCATCAGTTTAGTCCTGAAAAGGACAGTTTTATCCGAAAGCATCCTCAAATAATAAGATTTTGAGTTTTACTTTAAATTGCTTTAGAGAAGATTCCATCCGCAAATGTAAAGGCAATGAGTTCCATAAAGTAGGAGCGGTAACAGCAAAATTATTAGATCTCAAAGTGTTGATCAATTTCAGAGATGGTACAACTAAAAGATTCTGTGATGTGGAACGAAGAGATTTAGCAGGGTGATAGGGAATACGGAGATGGTCAATAAATGCTGGTTGATTGAACGAACGAGTAGTAAAAGTTAATAATAAGATTTTGTAGCTAATTCGGTGTTCGACCAGTAACCAGTAAGCGTCAATAAAAAGGGGTGAAACATGATCATATTTCCTAGCACCATAAATGATTTTAATAGCAGTGTTTTGTACTATCTGGAGACATCTTATTTCCTTTTTGGTAATGGCCTTATAGAGGGTGTTACAGTAATGCCTTTAGACGGCATTACAGTAATGCCCTTATAGAGGGCATTACAGTAATCCTCTCCACCACCTCTCTCGGGAGTGCATTCCAGGCATCCACCATCCTCTCGGTAAAGAAGAATTTCCTTACATTGCTCCTGAGTCTCCCACCCCTCAACCTCAAATTATGTCCTCTGGTTTTACCATTTTCCTTTCTCTGGAAAATATTTTGTTCTACGTTAATACCTTTTAAGTATTTGAAAGTCTGAATCATATCTCCCCTGTCCCTCCTTTCCTCTAAGGTATACATACTCAGGGCTTCCAGTCTCTCCTCATATATCTTTTGGCGCAACCTGGACCTTTTTTTAGAAAAAGGCACAAGGGAAAATCTCTGTCTCCCTTCATTACCTACCTGTTATGCCCACACAGTTTATGTTTGCATATATATATTATCTTACTGTGAGCTATGCTGCCCAAAGCACAGTAGCTTCCTGCAAGGATCATGTAATCTTTACTCTTACCATTCCTTGAGGTCTCATTGAAACCTCCCTGCATGCATGTCCTAGCTAAAGAAATAACCCTTTAGGTCATCTTTAAAGACCTTGGTCCTTGTGGGTAATCTCTTGTGCACCATCTTTACTTCAGAAAGCAAGCCACTGATCACTGTCTTCCTCCCTTTTCTGCTCCTCTAAACAGCATTGTCTTTTTACCATTTTTTTCAATCATCCCTTCATTGTCCTTTATATTCAACTAAAATGTCTGTAGAAGGATTCTTCACAGTTTTATTGGTCCAGAACCAGTGCAACATTTGATCTTAATAATTTACATTAAGCACCTTGTTTGCTTATTTCTAATAAAACAGTTTTCTCATATGTATATGACTTGCACAGGTCCACAGGATGCACAGGGATTTGGCATCTCATAGTTCCGCATACACTCTCCAAAATTGTTTGCTGGGATGCAGCTTCCTAGTCCCACAAATCCTCATAAATACACTTCGCCCTCCGTATTTGCAATTTCAGCATTCGCGGTTTCGATTATTCATGGTTTTTAGCTTGCTGGCTCCTCCCCACAAATTACATCAGCTTGCATAGAGAAATCACTGATTCCAAGCGTTTACAGAGAAAATCGATGATTCCCAGCACTTTCTTCACCGTGTTTTGCCTCTCCTTTCAGGAACAGGCCAGGTCTCCCACCATATTATTCGCGGTTTCACCATATTCACAATGGTTTTTAATAGAAAACAGCGAATAACATAAGAAAGTTATTCACGGTGTTTCTGTATTTGCGGTTCTGTTAATCCCCCCTATCACAGCAAATACGGAGGGAAAAGTGTACACCAGAACACTCACTGCAGTTTTCTGTCTTCAGGTAAACTGAAACTGGGTTCCTTCTGAATTCATGCTGCAAAATCTCAATTGTTAAAAAACAGCTGAAGGTCCCAGTCTTTCCTAGTCTCCAAAGTCTACTCTCTTCTCAGGTACTCTGTACAGATTAGGCCAAGATGGCGTGGGAGACCTCTCTTTCTTGGAATACTGGCCAGCCGTGAACTAAGGCACCCCTGAGACCCATAGGTCTCCACTACCTCTCTGCACGGCTAGCCTGAGAGCAACTAATTGAACTCTTCCCTAATTCATTATTCCAGGTTCTCTCAATTGTTGGTCATGACCCCAAATGTGGTTGTACACTACACACCACTTTTAGGGTCATGACCCAACCCAGGCACGTCATTTTGATGCACCTCAGCACAGTCGCAGACATCACTACAGCTATGACCTTGGGGTCTTTGCCTGAAAAAATTTGGTAAGCTTCTTATAATTCCCTCCAAAGTATAGGATGGAAGCAACTACTTTTAGTGGCAGACATACCAGTCCATCCTCCATTACATGCTTTAGAAATAGGCCAAATTAGGAGCAAGGGCTCTAGAAATTTCCTCATCGTAAAAAAAAATAAAGGAAGATTTAAGTGTCCTGCTACACATGCAATGGAGCTCATTAATATTTAAATTGCATTAAGCCCATTTTGGGTTATTGTTAATACTTACACAAGCATTATCATTAACGCATGATTTAAAGTATTATTAAGTACCAAATTCAATGTTTTAACATTTGTTAAAAGCTTTAGTGCACCTTAGTAAAAGGCCATTCTATCTCCCTATGTCTCAGTTTTAATCCCAGTTCTATTACTGACTGTCTGTGACCTTAGGCAAGCCTTTCTATCTTCCTTTGCATCAGCCTACCCAACTGTAATGAAGTAATAACATTTCTTAGTACAATGAATGGCATTCAATGTCTTTGCACTGCAATCACTTGTGTGGCATTTAGTCCAGAGGTAGCTGCTTCTCTTGCTCTTAAGCAATACTGTGATAATATGCTGAGCTCCTGTTTAGATGTAAGGTCTGATGGAATAACTAATTATCTTAATTGGGTTTTACAACTGACAGTTAATAAAAGCTTTCTCCCATTTGTGGGCTGTGGCTACATAGCCTTTCACAAGCAAGATTTATCTATTTGGAAAATGCATTTTTGATAGTCTGAATATAAATAATTCTTAGCTACTCAGAGATCAAAACAAATATTGAAAGAGATTTAACCAGGCAGAAGAGGCTTCTGACTGGTTAAATGTCCTCTCTGTAGTATTGAGTAATGCTGGCAGACCTGCCAAGTCTCATACTTTCACGGGTCTACTGCTCTCCTGTCAATGGCCCGGGATCTTCCACTAATTTGCTCCCCATGATGCAGCAGGAAAGGCCTTCATATAAGGTCATTTCCTGCTGTTGCTAATCCCGTGGTAGCAGGAAATGTCCATTTATGAAGGCCTTTTCTGCTGCCGCAACACAGGAAACAACTCTTTTTGCCTCTGGCCGCCCAGGGGCAGAGCAGAGTGATGGGCAGGCTGGGGGGGAGGGGGGGAACAAAAGGCAGGATAAGGCAGGCTGGGAACTGACCTTAAATATCCTGAGTGAGTTGGCCCCCTTGGCAGCTCTGTGCTGGGGTAGTCTGAAGGTTGAGACTGGGCAGAGCTAACACTTATCCAGGCACCAGCAATATTTATTTCCAATCAGACAGACAGGACTACATAGAAAACTGTCCTATCTTTGCCTGTTTTAGCTATCCTGGCACCGGCACTGAATATTGGCCAGTAACCAGAAAAATTCTAGAATACAGCCAGATCTTTTAGAGCTCCCTCCTTCCGATATTCTCACTCCAACAAGCACACTTTCTCTATAACTGCCCCTTCCAAGAGCTGATCTCATCCCCAGCCTCACCCCAATGAGCAGACCCCTCCCCAAAATCCCTAAGAGCAGGCCATCCTATTGAAGACCACCCAACCTACCTACCTGTAGGTCCTTCCAACCTAGCATACAATCCCTGGTGTCATTGAGAATGAGCAGCGCTGGATATTTTAATTACAATCAGTGAGCCCACAAGGTTTAAATGCCCATATCGAATGGTCAGCATTTTTTTTGAGAATTCTTGTGGCTGCTTGGTTTCATTAGTGAGAGAGTGATTTGACTAGCTGTCTGTTTCTGAAGAGGAGCGATCTGATTAGCTGTCTGTAACTGAAGAGGAGGAGCAGGGGGGTGCAGAAAGGTTTTTCTCTGGTATGTTTGTGGTTGAGTGTCATTCAGCAGTTGAAATCTTTTGGTTAGCTGCTTTAGCTAGCTTGAGGACTCTAGTCTACAGCAGAAGATTCCTGAGGAAGCTGGATTGGCGAAACAGGGATGACCCTGTAGGATCTCTGCATTTGCCTCCTCGGTTTGTGGAAGAAGCCGCCACTGGAAACAGCTGATGAGGGTCTGAAGGAGCACAGCTGTGAATTTAAGCAAGTTAAATTGATTTTGATATTTTTCTGCTGCTATATTTGGGGGGGGCCTGCATTTCTTACTGAAGCATGTTATATATCAATTGAAGAATCATTTCTAAAACTATATGACTAAAATTAGCAGAAGTTTGGGAGTTTTTTTGGCCTATGAAGCTCAACTGAGGCCTTTTTTCTCCCGACATAGGGATTGTTACTGATCAGTTATTAGTTTGATGGTGTCAGGCAGTGAACCCTTATTTTTTGATTTGAGTAAGACACTGGAAGTTATTGGATATTGAGAATCCCCAATTGCTCCTGTCAATGTTGGCTTTGGTTTTAAAATAGCAGCCCTGACCTCAGTGGCGTACCTAGCATATGTGACATTCGGGGCCCATCATTTTTTGGCACCCCCATCTGTATGAAAAACATGATTTTTAGTAACAGGCCACATGTCACACATGAGTACCTAGGAAAAGGCAGCATCTTACATACTGCAGTGAGCAGTACAACATCAATACACCCACTGTAAAACTAAACAAGTCAGACTAGTAGAGATCAATCCTACACCGTCAATCCTAACAGAAAACCATGTCTTTCGAACACACAGAAAACACCTTCGCCTAGTATGGAATATGTTATCACAAACTAATCCCTCCCCCTTTTACAAAACTGTAGTGTGGATTTTAGCCACGGTGGTAACAGCTCTGACGCTCATAGAATTCTGAGCATCAGAGCTGCTGCCACCACGGCTGGCACTAAAAAACGCTCCACAGTTTTGTAAAAGGGGGGATAAAATAGACAAAGGTTAAATTGAACCAGCAAGAAACTGGACTCTGCATACAATGCAACACCACAGAAACAGTGACACATGTCACCTAAAGCAATAAATAAATAGAAAATTTTTGTTCTAACTTTGTCTTCTTTGCTTTCTGCTTTCCTCATTTTTCTTGTTACTCCCTTCCATCCATGTCTGCCATCTCTCTGCCCCTATATGGCATCTTCTCTCCTTCTATGCCCCTTCCATCTCTCCTTTTACCCCCATTGGTCTGGCATCTCTCTCCTCTCCTTCCCTCTCCCACACCTCTCTCCTGCAATCCCTTTCTTCCCTCATTTTCCTTTTCAATTTATTTTCTGCATCCATCTAGATTACGTTCTTACTACCCTCTCATCAATTTCCTTTTTAACCTCTAACCTCTTTCCCTCACCCCTCCAGTATTTCCCTAATTCAATCCTTTTCCCCCATCATGTGCCCTCCTTTTATTTATCCCCTCCTTCCATCATCTGTCCTCTTCTCTCTCCCCCTTCTCTCCACTTCCATCATCTGCCCCCTTCTCTCAGTCTCTCCATCCACCACAGGCCCATCTTTCTCCCTTCCTCACCTTTCCAATTTTGGCAACAAGATTGGCAATGCCCTTCCCCCCCCCCCCCCCCCCCGCGATGTCACTTAAGATCGGCAACGGGCCTCCTTCTACCCCCGGCATCAACAGACCTTCAGATCGGCAATGCAGTACTCAGTCAAAAGCTTCCCTCTGACTGAACTGCCTGGGCGGAAACAGGAAGCTGAATCAGAGGGAAGCTTTTGACTGAGCACCTGTTGCCAATCTGATGTTCTGTTAATGCCGGGAGGAGGAGGCTGAACTTGAGTGCCGTCGCAGGGGGGGGGGCGCCGATGCCGCTGAGTGCCGTCACCGTTGCAGCCCAGGAATTTTCTGGACCTGGCCAGCTGTGCACCTTCCTAAGGCTGCACCCGGGGCGGACCATATATGTGAATCTGGTACAGTCACACAATACTCTTCTGTACCCTGGAAAAGGCAGCCTGCCAACCGCTTAAAACTGGGATGCATGGCTGAATGCTGATAGTACAAATAGCTGATCTGAAATTTAATATAATTTTTGGTATCACTGCACCCAATATTCAGCACTATATAGCCAGCCATCTCCTTCTGAATATCCTGGACAGTGACTAGCTTGGTCATCAACTATGTCATATGACAAAGCTGATCAGAGCCAATATTCATTAACTGACCAGCTATATTTAGCAGCCAAATAGACCCACCTAAATAGCAGGTCGGTCTTTGACTGCTACGAGGAGAATTAGAGGGGATATGATAGAGACTTACAAGATCATGAAGGGCATAGAGAGAGTGGAGAGGGACAGATTCTTCAAACTTTCAAAAAATAAAAGAACAAGAGGGCATTCGGAAAAGTTGAAAGGGGACAGATTCAAAACGAATGCTAGGAAGTTTTTCTTTACCCAACGTGTGGTGGACACCTGGAATGCGCTTCCAGAGGACGTAATAGGGCAGAGTACGGTACTGGGGTTTAAGAAAGGATTGGACAATTTCCTGCTGGAAAAGGGGATAGAGGGGTATAGATAGAGGATTACTGCACAGGTCCTGGACCTGTTGGGCCGCCGCGTGAGCAGATTACTGGAGTACTGTGTACAATTTTGGAGGCCGCATTACCGCAAAGATGTGCTGAGACTTGAGTCGGTCCAGCGTATGGCCACCCGGATGGTCTCGGGGCTCAAGGATCTCCCGTATGAGAAAAGGCTGAAAAAATTGCAGCTATACTCACTCGAGGAACGCAGAGAGAGGGGGGACATGATCGAGACGTTTAAATATCTCACGGGCCGTATAGAGGTGGAGGAGGATATCTTCTTTTTCAAAGGCCCCACGGCAACAAGAGGGCATCCGTGGAAAATCAGGGGCGGAAAACTACACGGTGACACCAGGAAATACTTCTTCACCGAGAGGGTGGTTGATCACTGGAATAATCTTCCACTGCAGGTGGTCGAGGCCAGGAGCATGCCTGATTTTAAGTCAAAATGGGATCGCCACGTGGGATCTCTTCACAGAGAAAGGTAGGGGAGGATTATTGGGGTGGGCAGACTTGGTGGGCTGTGGCCCTTATCTGCCGTCTATTTCTATGTTTCTATGTTTTTATGATGGACCTCAGGTCTGACCCAGCGGAGGCATTGCTTATGTTCTTATGTAACTGATGAATATCAGTGCTATCTTCAGTCTTTTCAACAATTCTTTTCCTTGTTTCAAATTGCTTGTAGTGGAAAACATATTCAGTAAACCCAAGCTTTTCCATGTCTCCAGGTCCTTCACGTGCCAGGTCATCACAAAGATGTAAGTTCAACAAAAAAAAGAGTCTCCAGCAAACAAAGGAGCTGTCGGTCTGCTTTTATTCCTCTTTTTCTTTATCTGCTTGTATACAGATGTTCAACAGCTGAGATATTCATGGGCAATCCAACATAAATATTCAGAGACATGTTAAACTGCCAAGCTGCCTACTTAGTGTTGACAGGAAATCATTCTCTTTGCTTTAAGCTTGTTCTGTCCAGGGACTGGAGATTGCAGACTTGTGGTTAAAGAACAAATACCAGCATTAATAATCACTATTGCAAATACAATTAAGAATGCAAAAAAAAAAAAAAAAAAAGAACTTAAAATAGAGCTAGATTGAGGGGGAAAAAAGACCATAGCATCAAAATAAAGGAAGGTTGAACCTTATTGTGGGCTTTTAGAGGAAAAGGAAAAATCCAATGGCTGGCCATTTAGAAGATCTAAATTGAATTCTCAAACCAGACTCTTGCTATTCAAACTGACCAGAGCTAAGAATTCAAACACCAGAAGATGTCCTAGTAATAGGATTACAGCAACATCTACTAACTGACCTCA
This sequence comes from Geotrypetes seraphini, assembly GCF_902459505.1. Classification (NCBI taxonomy): domain Eukaryota; kingdom Metazoa; phylum Chordata; class Amphibia; order Gymnophiona; family Dermophiidae; genus Geotrypetes; species Geotrypetes seraphini. Next base: position 76,478,007 of record NC_047090.1, on the reverse strand, counting down.
AGATGCACTTATATTGGATTCTGGAGAGAGCCATGGTCTGGGCGTCTCAGTCAGGGATTGTCATGTGATGGCTATATCGACTAGGGAATAAAATAAAGCTTTTCCTCATATGTCCACATTTCCATTAAATCCAGTAGCATGCTGTTCCATTCATCCACCACATTTTCTGTAAATAATTATTTTGATTACTTCTGAGTCTATCCACTTTCTATTAGCTTTCTGTTTTCTATCACCAAAACTATGGAACGACCTTCACCCAGACATTTGTTCAAAAATGTTGTTTCTCAAGTTCAAATCCCTACTTAAGATCCATTATTTTACATAGGCATTTCCAACATGGATTTTCCAGTGGGGTGACTAAATACCTGAGAAAGCATCAACAAGTAATTTTTCTGTGTAGGTGTATATATTGTTGTTGCGTAAGAGGTCTAACGTGGATTTGGTGTTCTTTCCTATTTGATTATAGAGTTCTTATTTCTACTTGTTTTTAATTATTAATTTTGCATACCACCTAGATATATACAGAAAATATAGGCGGTATAAAAAGTCTAATAAACAATAAATCTTCATTCTATGAACACTCATTTAAGAGCTTTCTTCCAATTGAAAGAGGGTAGTTATTAAGGTGTTTTATGGCCCTAATGAATGTTATTCCTCTTTAATGTATATTAAAAGGCAATAATGTGCAAAATGATAAAACAGCAAGGAATTTCATTTCAGTTTTATGCCAATGATTTTCAATTATTCTTTCCAATTGAAGTTTCATTATTACAGGCTTTACTTCATTTGAATGATGTTTTGGTGATGATTAGGAATTGGTTAACAGCACATAAATTGATGTTGAATGTTGCCAAAACTAACTCCATGATTGCATCAAAGGATGTAGAGTCTGAAAATCTTGATAGTATGACTGTTTTAAATACATCGATGTATTTTTCCACCGAAGTTCAATATCTTGGGGTGATATTAGACTCTCAGTTGTCTTTTTAGTGTCATGTGCAAAATGTTATCAGAAAGGTCTATTTTAAACCACGAATGTTAAGTAAATTACAATTGTATTAGAGTATGAATTCAATCTATTGTTCTTGTGGGCTTGGATTACTGCAACATCTTTTTTCAGCGTGCAAGCTCTGCAGATTGCCCAGAACTCAATAATTTGTTTACTGTGTAGGATTCATAGATTTGAACATGTAAGTGCACATTCTATTTCAATGACAGTGGAATATCGAGTAAGGTATAAATTGTTATTGATGGCATTTTTGAGTCTGAATCGGTCATTGCCTGTATATTTACAGGACTGTGTTGTGCCATATGTTCCATCTAGGTTACTGCATTTTGCAGGTCATTTTGACTTGGATATTCCATCTTATAAAACTTTACAGCATGAACATTATGAAAAAGTGTTTTCTTCTGTGTTGGGCTGATGGAATGGATCAAGCTTTCAGCATATCTTCAACAACAGAAAGATTTGTGTCAGTTTAAGAAACTATTGAAGCGACATCATTTTTTGCCAGATGATATATGCCTCTCAATGATGCGGACTTTGAACAGATTGGTAATCAGCTCATCTTCCTTTTTGAAAAACTAATGTGATGAAGTTCTCGTTGATATATGTTACACTGACAGTCTTGTAATATGTTTGTTTGTTGGAAGCTTTTACACCGCTGCTAATGACTGGAGAGTCAATTCAGAGTGGTTTGCATGAGCTTCAGTAAAGGTGATACAATACATTAGCTTTGATAAAGGTGTTACAATACATGAGTTAAATACAGTATATGTGTATCTTATCTATATATTCCATCTATGTACATATAATATTATTATAGTTTCTGTATGTCATTTATTCATTTGTTTGTAGATTATTAGTGAGTTCAATCTTTCATGTTCCAAGTGGGTAGTAGAATGCTGTTTCTTCCATGTTGCTATTCCCCCTAATTGTTTCAGGACAGATGCTGAATGGAAGTGTAGGGGGTGAGAGAGGGAGGACAGATACTGAGAGATGCTGAATGGAAGTGGGGGGTTGAGAGAGAGGGACAGATGCTGAAAGATGCTAAATGGAAGTGGGGGTGAGAGAGGAGGACAGATGCTAAATGGAAGTAGGGGTGAGAGAGGGGGACAGATACTGACAGATACTGAATGGAAGTGAGGGGTTGAGAGGAGGACAGATGCCGGGGAGTCAGAAACCAGCAGAGAGGAGAGGAGTGTGAGAGCACTGCTCCGCCCCTCCCCCGAACCAGCAGGGGACCTCCGACAGTAAAAGAACTGCTCAATCGACGAGAAGCCAGTTCTCCAGCCCCCTGCACCGATACTTGCGGGCTGCCGGGGAGTCAGAGACCAGCAGAGAGGAGAGGAGCGTGGGAGCACTGCTCCACCCCTCCCCCGAACCAGCAGGGGACCTCCGACAGTACGAAGGCACATGACAAAGGCATGTATGCCTTAGTGCGCGTTCGCCTTAGTACGCGCCTTTGTGAAGCAACTGCAGGGAAGCAGTCCAACCACCATCGACGAATGACAGCAGATACTACCATTCTCCCCAAAAATCTTCCGAAAACCACTTCCTACTCTGAACCGACTCCATCCTAACAGCCTTCCAAGAAAGGAAGCTATCTCAACGCTCCCGACGCCGGGAAACTGCCCACTCCACCAAACTCAGAGGGAACACCAGCAGTCTTACCCTCAAGGTGAGTGAGTCCCACTTCACTTACTCCCCCCAACCAACTGGAAGAGGAAGCATTCCCAGATCAGAACTCACAAGTGAGCATAGCAGACTCCCTAACACAACAGGATAGAGTGGAAGAAAGACGCTCTACCCTCCTCTCCCCTCCCCCAACCTTCTCTACACCGCCCAGATTCTTGCACCTCACACCAGGTACCAGGCTAAAGAAGATAACCCTCTACACACAAAAACACAATGTCTCCCGGTTTAACAACAAATTTACTCGTCCATCTACTACTCTTCCTATTCCTAACCAACAGAAAAACAGCAGGGTACCATACATCCTCAATCCCAACCTTAACAGAATCCTACAGGCATCCTCAACCATCCAGAAAACTCTACTCTACCAGAAAATTGATAGACTGCTCCTCATTCAACCATATCAGCATACCTACCAGCTGGGGAAAAAGACCACCCCCAAAACCAAGATCTTCAGTCCACAATTCTTACCCTCAAACTAAAAATTGCCTCCACCCAAAATGCACCCCCCTCTCCCCACACAAACTATACCTCACTAGCCTGTGCATATATGAACATCAGATCAATAAGCACAAAAGCAAACCTTATAAAGGACTGGATAGTTAAAAAACAGTTAATTTGCTTATTCCTAGCCGAAACCTGGCTAACTTCTGACTCGGATCCCAGCATTACAGAACTCTGCTCGAAGGGTTACAAAATAGAATTGGTCTGCAGAGGAAAAAAACGAGGAGGAGGTCTAGCCATCATACTCAAAAACATCAACATAAAGACCCTAGACAAACACTCCACTCCCCATCTAGATCTCCTAGCCTACCAATTATCCGACAATACACTCATAGGAACTCTAACCCGCATTCTTTGTTACTCAACACCAGGAAAATGGAATGCTAACAAACAAGCTTTCGAAGAATTCATTTACCAGAACTCCCTAACATCACCTCATAACCTACTCCTTGGAGACATAAACCTCCACTTAGAAGACCACACCTCCAAACAAGTAGAAAATATACTCTCATACCTCAAAGCACTGAACTACCAGATCCTCAACCCTCAACCCACACACGAAAAAGGCCACCAACTAGATGTCGCTGCATACATGTCCCAACACACTCACAATCCCGAAATCCACATCTCAAATGGGGCCTGTCACCCCTCCCTCTGGTCAGACCACTACAAATACACCTTTAACATCAATTGGGCTCAACGCAATAACAAGCAACCCCCTCCCAGAACCTCCTTCAAAACATGCCAAAAAATCAAACCCTCCACATTCTGGGACAAAGCAGACCCCGCAATCACCAATATAGCCCCCAACAAATTCATATTACAATGGCGTACTGTAAGCGAAACCATCCTGAATGAGCTAGCTCCTGAAAAATCAAAATTCAGAATCTGCAGACTGTCAGACAAATGGTTCGACACTGAACTTCTCCAACTAAAAAAGCTCTGCAGACAACTAGAAAGAGAATGGAAAAAAAAGAGCCTAGAACACACAAAAACAGCATGGAGAACTCAAATCAACCAATACAAGAACAAACTCAAGGAAAAACGGAAAGCCTACTACTCCAAAATGATAGGCACGGAAACCCTAGACACAAAAAAGCTATTCAATCTAGTAAAGAATCTCACCGACACCAAACCTCACCTAGCTACACAAGGAAACCACCCACCGACAGCTATCCAACTAGCAGACTATTTCAAAAATAAGATCACCAAGATCAGAATCGCATTCAACAATACTCACACCCACCTTGACAAGATAACAACAAACCCTTCAACAGGAGAAGCCATCGCTGCAGACAGAAGCTGGACAGTCTTCCCCATATTACATTGGTCGGATATGAATAGACTCTACAAAAAATACAGCCAAGCTTCTTGCGACCTAAATAACTGCCTCACCTACCTGTTATCAAACTCCTCCACCACATTCAGAGCCAACCTCATGCTATGGATTCAAACCACATTAACAGAAGGTCAATTCCCTCAAGACCTTGGAGAGATCATAATCACCCCAATCATGAAAGACCACAAAGGCCCAATAGATAACCCCTCCAACTACAGACCAATCGCTTCAATACCAATATACGTTAAAATAATAGAAGGTCTAGTTGCACAATACCTCACCAACTACCTGGAAGACCATAACCTACTTCACCCCTCACAATCAGGATTTCGAACCAACCACAGCACAGAAACACTTCTTGTAACACTACTAGACACAGCTCGACAGCAAATTAGCAAAGGCAAAAAGATGATGCTAATCCAACTTGACCTCTCCGCAGCATTTGACCTGGTCGACCACTCCATACTGCTACAGATACTTGACGCCATTGGGATCTCAGGCAAGGTCTACAATTGGTTCCAAGGATTCCTCAAATCAAGAACCTACAGGGTAAAGTCCAATAATATCAAATCAGAACCATGGTCCAACCCATGCGGAGTTCCACAAGGATCACCTCTATCACCTATGCTCTTCAACCTCTTTATTTCCTCCCTTGGAGCCACTTTAGATAACTTAAATGTTACATCCTTCAGCTACGCAGACGACATCACCATACTCCTCCCCTTCGACCCATCAGAGCCCACCACTACAGCAAAACTGGAAATAACCCTAGATGCAGTGGAAAAATGGATGGTAGACCACAAACTGAAACTAAACTCAGATAAAACAAAATTCCTTCTGCTCGAAAAGGCCAAAACTCCCACCATTACAGAACTGAAAATTAAAAACACCAAATACCCAATACAGCCTGAACTCAAACTCCTAGGAGTAACGATAGACAGATGCTGCACAATGCAGTCCCAAATCAATAAAACATCCCAGAAAGCTTTTTTAATTATGAGAAATCTACGTAAAATAAGAAAATTCTTTGACCCAGCACAATTCAGGCTAATTGTCCAATCCCTAGTCTTAGGTCTACTGGACTATTGCAATGCCCTCTATCTACCTTGTCCTTCCAACATGATAAAACAACTTCAGACTATACAAAACACTGCCCTCAGACTGATCTACTCCCTGAGAAAATATGACCATATTACAACTGCCTTCCTAGACTCTCACTGGCTACCTATGCAAGCACGAATTCAATTCAAATTCTACTGTCTATTATTCAAAGCATTAAACGGCTCCGCCCCCCTATCTAAACAGATCCTCACCTCAAGACAAAGAACTCCGAACTCTTTTGCCTTCCCTCCACTCAAGGACACTCAGCGCAAAAAGATGTTTGATAACCTTCTGGCGACACAAGCGGCAAAACTTAACCACTCCATCTCCAACCTGTTGACGACAACGGTCGACTTCATAACTTTTCGAAAAGAAATCAAAACTCTACTTTTCAAAAAATTTATCCAGATATCTTAACCCAACCCTTCCCCCTCCTCCTAGATAAATTCTCCCCCAAACCTCCACTTAAATAATCTCTTCCTCCCCAAAACACCAACCAAGTATTCAGATCCCTGAAATGTAATGTAATCTTATTTGTACTCTAACTGTAATCTATTTGTTATATCACACAGTAACGTAGTCAATTTAATATCCAATTTGCAAGTTCTTCCAGAATTAATCCAGCTACCTCTCCTCCCTTGTAACCAAAAAAACAAAACAAACAACCAATACTGTTGTAACTTCACTGGAAATGTCCAGTTAGCTCTTTTGTAATCCGCCTTGAACTGCAAGGTATAGGCGGAATAGAAGTCCCTAATGTAATGTAATGCAATGCTGAATGGAAGTGGGAGGATGAGAGAGGGGGACAGATGCTGAATGGAAGTGTGGGGGTGAGAGAGGGGGACAAATGCTGACAGACGCTGAATGGAAGTGTGGGGGTGAGAGAGGGGGATAGACACTGAATGGAAGTGTGTAGGGGTGAGAGAGGTGATCAGAAAAATAAAAGAACAAGTGGACATTCGGAAAAGTTGAAAGGGGACAGATTCAAAACGAATGCTAGGAAGTTCTTCTTTACCCAACGTGTGGTGGACACATGGAATGCGCTTCCAGAGGGCGTAATAGGGCAGAGTACGGTACTGGAGGTTCAAGAAAGGATTGGACAATTTCCTGCTGGAAAAGGGGATAGATGTGTATAGATAGAGTATTACTGCACAGGTCCTTGACCTGTTGGGCCGCCGCATGAGCAGACTGCTGGGCACGATGGACCTCAGCTCTGACCCAGCGGAGGCATTGCTTATGTTCTTAGATGCACTGGAAGGAAGTGGGGAGGAGAAAGAAAAAAGGGCACATGTTGAATTGGGAAAAGAGGATAGAGTTAGATACCGGAAGGAGTGAGGGAAAGAGGTGGCAACTGTAGGTAGATACAATGAAAGAGGGAAATTGAGGATTGAAAAGTAAAGAATTTAGACAGAGGCAGAAAATAAATTGAGAAGGAAGATCAGGGAAGGGAAGAAAAGGAGGAAGGAAGAAGAGAGAAGAGAGATGCCAGAGTATGTGGGAAATTGGAGAAGCCAGATACCAGACCTGGGAGGAGGAAAGAGATGGATATCAGATTTGAGGGGAGGAAAGGAGGAGAGAGATGCTAAAATCAGCTGTGAAAGAGGGAGAGATGGAAGGGAAAAAGACAGATGCCATACCATGGGGGGAGTGGAGAGAAGTAGATGAATGCCAGTCCGATTAGGGAGGGGGGGAGAGATTTAATGGAGAGGTAGACAGTTTCTGGAAGAGGCATAGAGAGAGCAGATGCCATATGTCTGTTATTAAGACATGGGGGAAGCCTCTGCTTGCCCTGGATTGGTAGCATGGAATGTTGCTACTCTTTAGGTTTTGGCCAGGTACTAGTGACCTGGATTGGCCACCGTGAGAACGGGCTATTGGGCTTGATGGACCATTGGTCTGACCCAGTAAGGCTATTCTTCTGTTCTTATGTTAAGAGGCAGAGAGAGGGCAGACAGTGGATGGAAGGAAAAGAATGATGAGAAGATGAGGAAAGCAGAAACCAGACAACAAAGGTAGGAAAAAAATTATATTTGTTTTATTTATTTATTTTGCTTTAGGATAAAGTATTATTGTAGCTGTGTTGATAATTGTTTATTAATAGAAAATGGAAATAAGGTGATCCTATTTATTGGACTAATTTTAATACATTTTTTTTACTAATTCAGAGACCATAACTTCTTTCTTCAGGTCAGGATAGGGATACTGTAACAGCGTGTGGTTTACTGACCTGAAGAAAGAGGTTTTAACCTCTGAAATCTAATTGAGAAATGTATTAGTCCAATAAAATGGTAGGCACTAAATTTTCTTCCCGCCATGCCCCATGCCTCCTACCCAAATGCAAAATATAAATTGGTGAGCTTCCCAAAGCCCTGCCAGCTGAAGATCTCTTCTTTTAGGAAGGAAGGGGGGATTTGTTCAGAGATGTTTGGAGGTTGCATAGAAGAAAAACTGTACACTGACACTGGTATGGTAATCTTTGTGGTTTGTTTTGAATTTTAAAATAAAAGAAATGAGTAAATTTACAAAATAGGTAAATCAATGGAGGCGGGGCAGGGGGCTCGGGGCCCAGTGGACTTATGTGCCTAAGGGCCCTCAATGAATTAATCCTGCCCTTTCAGTAAGCACATGTGTAAGAATATGCAGAGGGATAGACATGCAGAGAGCACAGTGTCCTGTAGAGCAGTGACGTACCTAGGATATGTTAGAACTTTCAACATTGAATGTTAAGATGTCCAAAAATGTAAGACAGGAAAAGCATAGACCAGTGGTCTCAAACTCACGGCCCGGGGGCCACATGCGGCCCGCCAGATACTATTTTGAGGCCCTCGGTATGTTTATCATAATCACAAAAGTAAAAGAAAACAGTTTCTTGATCATATGCACTGCTTATGTTCTTATATGTCTCTTTAGCTATAAATAACAATATTATTATTAAGCTTTAGCCAAAAGGAAAGATTTATAAACTATAAAGAGTTTTACCTCATGCAAAATTGTCATTTCTTTAATAAGACATTAACTATTTTTTTTCTGAAGCCCTCCAAGTACCTAGAAATCCAAAATGTGGCCCTGCAAAGGGTTTGAGTTTGAGACCACTGGCATAGACCTAACTCAATCCAAAAAATGAAGGAAAAAGCCTCAGAAAGGGCCCTCCCACCTCACCAAAACGGCTCAAAGAGGTGGTCGAGCGTTCACCTCACTGGCAAAAAACCTTCATTGTGTGATAAAGTCTTATGCTGTGCTGTAATGTGCCAACAGAAATTAAATAATAGAGGAAATATTCCACTTATCTTCACTGATCGGTACACCAACGGTGGCCAGCGTTTCACAAATTCATGCTGGCTCAGGGTGTATCCTGACCGGTTTGGCGTCCTGTTCTGAAAGAAATCTGATCGGTCGGGATACACCCTGCTCTCATGATTGGTGGCACAAAAGATTGTTGTTGCCAAAAGAACCAATTAGGGTGAAAGTGCCCATCTGGTATCCATAGCATAGTGTCTCTCTGAAGCAGCATGACAGAGACCCATCTGGAATCCAGTGCTGAGATTTGGCCAGAAATAATGATTGATAATGGCTGTTTGTCAGCACCAGGTCTCAGAACTGAATTGATCCAGTACACAGCAGGGAATAAACACAGTAGCATAGGGCTTTGGCCCACATAACCAAGGTTGTAATAAATGCAGTTCCAATCCTGGGCAGAACTCTTACACATAAGCAAAATGGCATCCTGCATTGTCAGGATTCCATGATGATTTGCAGTCTGAGGTTCAACTGAGGTTAGTTCTATCCTCAGATTCACACACAATAGTTGACCAGGCCATATACCCCACAGTATTTAGAATTTCAAGTCTGTCTCCATATGTTTTATAACAGTGTCTCTCAAACTTTTTTTAACTCCAGCACACTAAACGAAGCAAATAGGTTTTGTGGTACATTATAAATGAAATTATAAAATTGCAAAACCAACAAAAAATTAACTTTAAGTAGCTCTCAAATTTCTTTAAGCTATGCATGGGTAATTGTAACAATGGTGAAACTAAAGTAGATAGAATTGCTAATCAATGCGATGGATGAGTTTGTTTTGAGTGCAAATTAACTAAAAGTGCGGCTCAATAGTCAACAAGCAAACACATATTTCATCATCCACCATCTGCAGTCGTTCTCTTTTTTCAATATAATTTCTGTCAGAACTGAAAATCCAATTTTGCAAAGATAAGACAATCCAAACGATAACAAAGCCTTGATTGCTTTGCTGCTCAAGTTAGGATAACTACTGCAAAAAAAATAAAAATAAAGCTAAAATTACCCACCGTTAATTTTCAAGAACCAATCAGGTCAAAAAATGAAACTTGTCTGGGTGGCTGTATCCTTATGCACACAGACGCTCATAACATTGACAGACTTGCGTACGTGACGTACATGCCATCTATTCTAGTGTATTCTTATGAAGGGAATTTTTTAAAATAAATTAAAATTCTGGAATCTCTTGTGGCACACCTGGAATCACTTCGGTGCACGTCACTTTGGGCAAGCAGTGGCTTCCCCCAGGGCTTTCTCAATAACAGACTATGGACTTTTCCTCCAGGGACTTGTCCAAACCTTTCTTAAAACCAGCTACGCTATCCACTCTTACCACATCCATTAGCAACGCATTCTAGAACTTAACTATTCTCTCTGTGAAAAAAAATTTCCTCCTATTGGTTTTAAAAGTATTTCCCTGTAACTTCGAGTGTGCTCGTCTTTGTAATTTGTGACAGAGTGAAAAATCGATCCACTTGTACCTGTTCTACTCCACTCAGGATTTTGTAGACTTCAATCATATCTCCCCTCAGCCATCTCTTTTCCAAGCTGAAGAGCCCTAACCGTTTAAGTCATTCCTCATATGAGAGGAGTTCCATCCCCTAGTGTCCCCTAGTCTTTGTATATCTTGATGCAGTAAAAAATAGATCCACTTGTACTCAGTTTACACCACTAAGGATTTTGTAGACTTCGATCATATCTCCCCTCGGCCATCTCTTTTCCAAGCTGTAAAGCCCTAACCTTTTTAGTCTTTTCTCATATAAGAGGAGTTCCATCCCCTTTTAACATCTTGGTTGGTTTTCTTTGAAACCTTTTCTAGTGCCACTATATCTTTCTTGAGATAAGGAGACCAGAATTGAACTCAATACTCTAAATGAGGTCACACCATGGAGCGATACAGGGGCATTATGGCATTCATAGTCTTCTTAACCATCCCTTTTTTAATAATTCCCAGCATCCTGTTTGCTTTTTTGGCCGCCACTGCACATTAGGTAGAAGGTTTCATTGTATTGTCTACAATGATACACAAATCCTTTTCTTGGGCGCTAACCCCCAAGGTGGACCCTAGCATCCAGTAACTGTGATTCAGGTTATTCTTCCCAACATGCATCACTTTGCATTTGTCCACATTAAATTTCATCTGCCACTTGGACGCCCAGTCTTCCAATTTCCTAAGGTCCTCCTGCAATTTTTCACAATCCGCATGCGTTTTAACAACTTTGAACAGTTTAGTGTCATCTGCAAATTTAATCACCTCATTCGTCGTTCCAATTTCCAGATCATTTATAAATAAGTTAAATAGCACTGGTCCCAGTACAGACCCCTGCGGCACTCCACTGTTTACTCTCTTCCATTGAGAAATATGACCATTTAACCCTACTCTCTGTATTCTATCTGATAACCAGTTCCTAATCCACAACTGAACTGTGCCACCTATCCCATGACTCTTTAATTTTCTCAGGAGCCTTTCATGAGGAACTTTATCAAAAGCTTCCTAAAATCTAGATACACGTGGAGGGGCATAATCGAAAGGGACATCTAAGCCTGTTTGCGTCTAAGCCACAAGTCATCCACAGTAAAAATCAGATCAGATCGGCAGGACATATAATTAGACGATTTTTGAAACAAAAAAATTTTGGACGTATTTTTTGAAAATGTGTCCTAGGCTGCCTAGGACACATTTTCGAAAAATACGTCCAAAATTTTTTTTGTTTCGAAAATCGTCTAATTATATGTCCTGCCGATCTGATCATCTAAGCCACTAAATCGTCCATCTTTATACCACATTTTCGTCCAACTTTTCATCCAAGTCAAAACACCTAGAACAAGCCCTGTTGGACGTGGGAGGGGTCTGCAAAGTGATGGACTGAACACCCAGACATGCCACCTAAATAGCGGGATACCTTACAGGGCACTGCTGTGAACGTCACAAAAAGGGTGCCATGGCTTCTCCTCACTACAGCTCCTTTATAGGTCATAGTGAGCCCCCCCAAACCACCTCCAGAATCTCCTAGACCAGGCGACCCCAGTTGATCGCACAGCAGGTTCCCTTCTTCCCTTCTCTTTTTTTCCCCTCCTGACTGGCCCGCCTCTTAAAGAACGCTGGCCAATCAGAGTGCTGGAAGGGCGGGGTGAAGGTCGGTGGGGGACGGAGCTCAGCGCATCACAAGAAATAGAAGCGCCTGTAATGATTGAGGTAAGAGCGAGGCCTAATGCTGCCCGATATACAATTAAAAAAACCCCAAAATCGGCCTCCCAATCAGTGACGTACCGAGGTGGAGCGGTCCGCCCCCACCCCGGGTGCACGGCTTGGAGGGATGCACAGCCGGCCGGGTCCTCCTGCCCTTCCTTTCATAGTAACATAGTAGATGACGGCAGATAAAGACCCGAATGGTCCATCCAGTCTGCCCAACCTGATTCAATTTAAATTTTTTTTTTTTTTCTTCTTAGCTATTTCTGGGCGAGAATCCAAAGCTTTACCCGGTACTGTGCTTGGGTTCCAACTGCCGAAATCTCTGTTAAGACTTACTCCAGCCCATCTACACCCTCCCAGCCATTGAAGCCCTCCCCTGCCCATCCTCCTCCAAACGGCCATACACAGACACAGACCGTACAAGTCTGCCCAGTAACTGGCCTAGTTCAATCTTTAATATTATTTTCTGATTCTAAATCTTCTGTGTTCATCCCACGCTTCTTTGAACTCAGTCACAGTTTTACTCTCCACCACCTCTCTTGGGAGCGCATTCCAGGCATCCACCACCCTCTCCGTAAAGTAGAATTTCCTAACATTGCCCCTGAATCTACCACCCCTCAACCTCAAATTATGTCCTCTGGTTTTACCATTTTCCTTTCTCTGGAAAGGATTTTGTTCTACGTTAATACCCTTTAAGTATTTGAACGTCTGAATCATATCTCCCCTGTCTCTCCTTTCCTCTAGGGTATACATATTCAGGGCTTCCAGTCTCTCCTCATACGTCTTCTGGCGCAAGCCTCCTATCATTTTCGTCGCCCTCCTCTGGACCGCCTCAAGTCTTCTTATATCTTTCGCCAGATACGGTCTCCAAAACTGAACACAATACTCCAAGTGGGGTCTCACCAATGACCTGTACAGGGGTCTGCGCACGGGGCTCGCACCCGCCGCCCAAATGGTGCTGTTGGTTATCGCGAGACTCACGGGAGTTGACGGCACCATTCGAGTGTTGGCGCGGGACCAGGCAGGCGCAAGCCCCGAGCACGGACCCGGGGAAAAGAAAGGCAGGATGACCCGGACCTGGCTGGCTGTGCACCCCTCCAAGCCGTGCACCCGGGCGGATCGTCCCCCTTCTAAATCCATTGTACTTGTCTTTTATTCAGTTCCACTAATGAGCATTGTGACAGGCAGTTCTTGGAAGTATTTCTTTGTTTTTCTGTGCCTAAGTATTCTATTAATTTAACTTCCTTATTCCTGTGGGGATCTCCAAAGGGGATGAATGGGAGACGGCCGGTGGCAGGTGGTACTTTAGCAATTCTTACAGGTTGCCATAGGCCTCAGGAGCTGTCTTCCCTCTGCCGTGGTCCTGCCCCTCCTCCAAGTCAGAGACAGGCTTGGGGCAGAGGGAAGACAGCTCCTGAGGCCTATGGCAACCTGCAAGGATCGCTAAAGTACCAGCGATCCTCTCTGCAGACTGCTCCCTGCTGGAATTAGGTAAATGGATGTGGGGAGGGTAGGCCTTCGGGGAGGGGGGGGGAGTGCAGTCCTTCAAGGGGTAGTGCAGGCCTTCAGGGGGGGAGTCAACCTTTGAGGGGGAATGTGCAGACCTTCAGGGGGGGGTCAGGCCTTTGGGGAGGGGGGCTGTATAATAAAAAAATATTTGAACATAAATACAAAGTACACTCGGTGTATGTTTAGCATTTTTATTGTTGATAGATCATTTTGACTTGGTCATTTTAAAAGTAGCTCGCAAGCCTAAAAAGTGTGGGCACCCCTGCCCTAGACCCTCTTATCTACCACCCCAAAAGCCCTTATGACTGCAGGAGCCACTTATATGCCAGTAAAAAAGGGTTGTGAGGGTGTATAGGGCAGTGCACATGTTTCAATATCAATGCAGTGATTACAGGGGCTTATGGGCATGGGTCCTCCTCTCTATGGGTCCCTAACCCACCTCCAAGATGACTTAAGCTGCCTCTGTGCTGGACGACTAGGCTTTCCTATGCCAGGTGGCCAGGTGATGATGGTCTGGAACCTGAATTTTAAAGGTGTGATTAATAATTTTTTAGGGTGGGGGGGTCGTTGATCACTGGGGTAGTGTGTGGGGGTCTGTGTTATGTGTTTTCAGTGTTTATCTGGTGACTTTAGGTGGGTTTTTGTGACTTAGACTATGTTTTACATGGTCTAAGTTACAATGTCCAACTTCCGTCCTCGACACTCCTCCCGAAACGCCCCGTTTAGCTTTGGTCATTCAGCGGCACTCTGAAGGTCTAGGTCGTTTAGAAATACGTCCAAAACCCGTTTTTATTATCAGCACTTGGACGTATTTGGGAAATGTTCGTTCAAGTGCCGACTTAGGCCGGTTTTTGGACGTTTTTCTCTTTCGATTATGAGCCCCTATATCAACCGGCTCACCTTTATCCACATGTGTATTCACACCGTCAAAGAAGTCAAGCAAGTTTACCAGATACAGAATCAGTAAGCTAACACTTACGCAATTTTCTTTAAATCTAGAAAAGTCCTTCCTCCTTTCCTCCCCCCCATATTGGACTTCTTAAAGAATCTGGCTTTCTTGGATTGAGGCAAGGGGAAAGGTTCTCCATTTCAGTTTTTGTCTGCATGTTTTTTTGTGGTGCCCTATTTTGTATAAGGTGGGGATCTGTCCATGTTCTGCATGTGTGACTGAGCTAAAGGATTCTGCTAGCATAGAGTGTCTGCATAGGAAGCTATAGCAAAACAGCTTGTTCTAGTTTTACACTAGTAGGTATATTGGTGCTTTAGGGTCCAGTATAATATTTATAGCATTGGATTTTCATAGGTGGTCTGGGCTTTTGGGGTTTGGTACATTTGCTATATATGTTTTGTATGCCTTTTTGCAGGTTTTTTTTTTTTTTTACTATTTTGAAAAGTGTCTGCCCTATTTAGAAGCAGGCCCCTGACATTCAATATAAAAATGCTCAAGACTAGTGGCCTCTACATCCTGTAGAGTTATTACATAGCGCCTTCTGATTTAAACAAATTGTCTGGCAGTAGAAGAACATATGCTGTTCTGGATATGATAATCACAATTTGAACATTTGTTATGGTGTGAGGGAATAGCTCCATTGTTGGGGAAAATGTAGTTTATGATACAGAACCCGAGGTGCAGGGTTTATATTGATATTCTGTCCAGGCCCTGTAGAGAGTCCAGGCTTCACTCCCACACAGAAGAATTTGTGAACGATGCTATCAATTTTGATGGTTTTATCTGGTAAATGAAACTAGAAGGAGGATTATTTTATGATCAGAAGCAGGGCTTTAGCTAGTTATGTGCGGGCAGTGCAACTGCACAAGCCTCAATGCCATCCCTGCTTGGCTGCAATGCAGTGGGTGGGATAGGAGCTCTAGGGGGGGTGTCACATGGGGCATATTTCCAGCTTGGGATAGTCCTGCATGGAAGACCTTGCTCTCTTAAAATGAGGATGGGGAGGAGTTTGTGATGTGGCAGTAGGCATAATGTGCTGAAATGTACTTTGGCTTGCTTCCCTCCACACCCAGCTACCGCTTGTTGCTACCCCAAATATTTCTGTCTGGAGATGCCATTGACTGAAAATCTCTTAGTTTGGCACCATTTTATGTATTAATCCAACACAGTCCATGACATAGAAGCCAGCTTTGTGCATGACAGTGGGTGCCGAGCACTCCCAATATTGAGCAAGCTCTTTCATTGTGTCCAGGGAGGGGGTGATTTGTATTGTGCTTGGCACCCACAATCATTTTGAAATGATGGTGCCTATGGCCCATGATATGAAGTTTAGAAAAATACCTCTTCTGACAAGTTTGATAAATGTTTGAGTCACTGGAGCTCAGATGAATTGCCAATTAAATATTCCAGGCAGCTATGAACCTTCCTAGATAATTTATGATAATTTTATACAGAAGAGCTCAGTGACTTGTTAATTTGATAGAAAGTTAGTGATGCGAATTTCTAACAAGACAGTGCCTGTGTTCCATCCATCACCAAGATTACTTACATATTTCCAACGTGGGTGACGTTTTCTGGAGACAGAGGGGAAGGATATATAGTTTGGATTATTTGTCTTATCAATTATCAAAAGTGGGTGTCCTGACATCACTTTCCTGGCTCATATTTTATATCCACAACATTAAGCCCATGGAGGCTTAGGCTGAACTGTAGTACACTGGGAAATAAATGAACCATTGCTTTGTCATGACTGATGTCCATAGTCTCCCAGGTGACTAAAGGCCATCTATTACAAGAGAATGCCATTGAGTTTACATTACCCATATTTTACCACCATTTTATGAATGCTTGCCGAGATTTGCTTTTAAAAACAACAAAAAGAAAGCCCATGTCTGTTCTTTCCCCACACAGAATTTGATTCTCACCCAGTAAAAAACATCAATTTAGCAAACAGGCTATAAGTGGATCATGTATTCCTCATGTCCTTGTAGTTTTATTTATTTCTAGCCTAGCCTGTCAAATGCCTAGGTACCACAGTATGCTTATATATACAATTAGGCTCATAATCAAAAAAACATAGGCATCCAAAAAGCATCCTAATCACCAGGACATCCAAGCGCTGATGATCGAAACTGTCTTTCTGTATGTCTAGCAAGGTATTCCAGCCTTTGTGCATTCAGCGCACGAGATGGGTGTAGTGGAGGCATGTTATGGGCGAACTTTGGGCGGTCGCAAAAGCAGATTAGACATGGACATCTTACGGCGATATTTTGCAAGACATCCTGGATGGAACTTACACGTTTGGAACTAGAAGGGTCTAAGTGTCACAAAAGTATCCAAACTGACGAGATAACTACTGCATGCATTAAGATAAGACACACCCACACTCCCCCAGTGCTAACTGACCCACTTCCATCACACAAAAATGAGACCAAAAAGGTGCATACTTGGCTCTATAACAGCAGCATCTGGTATGGGGAAGCCTAGTATAGCTGCAGACAGGTGTCTTAAGTAGCCTGGTGGGTGGGCTAATGAATCATAGAGAGGAGGACCCAGGCCCATAAGGGTTATGGTGAGATATACAGCTGGCACCCTTTATGTGAAGTTCACAGCAGTGCCCTCTAAGGTGTCCCATTGCTCTGTCAGGATATCTATGTGGCCAGTCCATTACTATGCTGTCCCCACCCACGTCCAAATGGTCAGGATTAGGATATTTTTAACATAGATGTTTTTCTGGTCAAAAATGGAGTATAAAATTAGACTTTCAGGTGGCCTAAATATCCTGGTGGCCAAGACATCTAAATAGATGATTTTCAAATAAAAAATAATATTTAGATGTCCAGCAGTTTGCCATTCAAAACTGACCATTTTTGTACCTCCAACTTTGGATGTTCAGCTGGAAATGTCCAAGTTGGACTTAGAAGTTTTTTTGAAAATGCTCCTTTATGCGGTTAAGGACAGTTTAAATTAATCAAAATTCTCTTTAGCCTTTGGAGGACAAAAACCTAGAAAATTAGGGATTATCTAGATAGCAATTGTTAAAGGAAATGTTCATGATTTAAGCGGTAAATTTAATGACTAGCTTTTTAACTTGAACAGTATGGGGAAATGCTTTAGGTGTTCTATGAAAACTGTCTACTCAGCCTACCAAAACTCATTTATTCAAATACTCATAAACCTTTTATTTGCCCTTAGAAGCTAAGGAAGAAGTAAATTGAGGCCAGATGGTACTAAAATCTGCAGCAGAGTGATGCTCCTAAAGCAGTATTTGGAAAAGGTGGCAGTATATCAAATAGAAAACAAAAACTGGATACAGATGTTCTGGAGATAATTTATTAAACACTGACATATAAAATCATGAAAATTCAATTTAAAAAGTACAATGATAAAAAATAATGTGCTAAAAATCCAACCGGACCCTACACGGTCCGTGTTTCGGCGAACACACCTTCCTCAGGGATCCAATGGTTTACAACATCACATTTTTTTTGCTACTTCAGCTTGTCTGCGGTGTTCTTTGCTCACATGTTTAAAGACAATAGACTGTTTTCAGTCCAATTCTTTATATGTGAGGTTGCAAAACATTGGACCCCTGAGGAAGGCATGTTCGCCGAAACACAGACCGTGTAGGGTCTGGTTGGATTTTTATCACAGTATTTTTTTAATTGAATTTTCATGGTTTTATATGTCAGTGTTTAATAAATTATCTCCAGAACATCTGTATCCACAGTTTTTGTTTTCATTGGTGGATTGTTTTCACTGTGGATCATTGGGTCTCCCCATTTTTCTTTGTAGTATATCAAATAGGAAATAAAAATAAAAATATTTAATTTAAAATCCAAAAAATGCATATAAATAATCATGAGCTAAAAAGGTCTGTGGGACAGTCACGTCCTTGGCAGTTCAGACTCAACACAACCACCCTCCCTCCCCCCCCCCCCAACAGTTGGTGGTTTTAAGGCTCCTGGATATTCATTGCCATGTCTGGCAATGAATATCCAGGTCAGCTGCCGACCTGAAAGATATGTGGTGCTGGTCGATATTCAGTGCCATCACCAGCATATCTAAGCAGGCAGAGTTAGCATTACTTTTTTTTAAAAACTAATTTCTCAAACTAATAACATACAATCCAAAAAGCATATAAGAAAAATGGTAATCATTTCAGAGTCATAGAAAGGAAAAAAAGAAAACCCCAACTTATAAGAGAATTACCAAACAGCCCCCCCCCCCCCATCAATGGAGAAGTTACCTCAGAAACTTTAAGAAATCAGCATTATACCAGAAAAAAGAGTTAGGATATACTTTCTGAACATAATATATCAGCATTGCATTTGCTTAATATTCATTTGTCAAGATATTTTATTCTCAGAATCTTTCAAGAACTGTTCTAGTTGAAGAGGATCCCAAAAAAATATAGTCATTATTCTGGAAATTAATTAAACATTTACAAGGAAATTTTAGAGATAGTATTACTTTTGTGCCATCCTATGTGCCTGCTTAGCTGTGTGGGTACCAGCACTGCATATGGCTGCTGGCAACATAACTGCTTCCTCCTCTCAGATTCCATTCACAGACCACCCCTGCACTAACTGCACAATTCTGCATTGGTCAGGGGGATATTACTTCTACTACTACTACGTATCACTTAAATAGCACTAAAAGGCATACACAGCACTGTACATTTTGACA